>NC_087360.1:12505000-13130000 GCF_030014295.1 Loxodonta africana | reverse complement strand
CCAGATGAGGCAGTGTAAAAAAAATCAGGAGTTTTGCAATCAAGACAAACCTGCATATGAACTCTGGTTCTGCTCCTTACAGGCTGTAGCCAAGTTGTTCAATTCTCAATGCTTCTCTCTTTCCTCTCTCGCAAAATGGAGTTGGTAACGTCAACATCAAAGGCTGTTGTAAAGTCGAATGTAATAATGAGCGAGCCTGTTCAGTCAATGTTAATAAACACTTGATGACCACATGCCAGGCACTGTTCTAATCGCTGTACATTCATTCATTTATTTAATCTTCCCAAGTCTATGAGGTAGGAATTATTATTATTCCCATTTTACAGATGCGAAACTGAGGAACAGAGAGGCTAGATCATTTTCCCAAGGCTACCCAGTTAGCCAGCAATGGAGCCAATATTCAAATGATGCCTGATTCCAGCTCTTGTGCCCTCCCACTCAATAAATTGTAACTGTTGTTGTTAGGTGCCGTCGAGTCAGTTCCAACTCATAGTGACCCTATGTTACGTACAACAGAACAAAACACTGGCTGGTCCTATGCCACCCTCACCATCGTTGTTATGCTTGAGGCCATTGTTGCAGCCACTGTGTTAATGCATCTCATTGAGAGTCTTCCTCTTTTTCGTTGACCCTCTACTTTGTTGTTGTTGGTAGGTGCCTTTGAGTCAGTTCCAGCTCATAGCGACCCTATGTACAACAGAACGAAGCACTGCCCAGTTCTGCACCATCCTCACCATTGTTGTTATGCTTGAGCTCATTGTTGTAGCCACTGTGTCAGTCCATCTCATTGAGAGTCTTCCTCTTTCTCTTAGTATTGGGTTTATCCAGTCTTTGCTGTGTGCTCTGTGAACTGCTGGAATCCCACTGGGAATCCAGAAATAACCACCAGCCAGTCTTTTTCCCACCATGGGAAACAGTGGCTGATAGCAGACGTTAACAATTCTGTACACTTATTTATAGCAAAACAGAGCTAAATTCTTCCCTTCCTGACTCTCACTCCCTCTGTAACCCCCAGAGGGCCTCACTGTAGCTTATTTGGAGTGAACACCATCCAGGGAAAAATTTTAACTTAAAAAAAAAAACAAACAAACAGGAATCAAGACATCAAGACAGGTTGCCAACAGGACCTTTGATCTGGCCAGAAATAAATATAAAAGAAGCTGCTGAGAGCCGTCTTGCCTGATATCCGTCTGAACCAATAGAAGTTGCTGCATTCATGAGCTCCCACACTGCCCCCGTACTGCTGAGGATCGAGGTGTGATGGCCACTTCGCAATGGGAAACCAGTGCCTTGCTCTAGCTTGCCTACCATGCCCTGAGTTCTGAGGTAGGAATGGGGGGGGCATCCATGCCATCCACAGTTGTTGGGTGCTGTCAAGTCGACAGAGTAGAACTTCCCCATAGGGTTCCCTAGACGGTAATCTTCACAGGAGCAGATCACCAGGTCTTTTCTCCCTTGTTGCTATTGGTAAGTTCAAACCATCTACCTTTCAGGTAGCAGCAGAGCACTTAACTGTCCTGCCACCAGGGCTCCAAAAAAAAAAAAAAACCCATTGCTGTTGAGTTGTTTCCAACTTATAGTAAACCTATAGGACAGAGTAGAAGTGCCCTTTTGGGTTTTCTGGGCTGTAATCTTTACAGAAGTAGACTGCCACATCTTTCTTCCATGAAGCGGCTGGTGGGTTCGAAGTGCCCACCTTTTGGTTAGCAGCAGAGTGCTTAACCGCTGTGCCACCAGAGTTCCTTTCCGGCTATTCATTCAAAAAAAAAAACGCAAAAAACTAAAAAACTCATTGCTGTTGAGTTGATTGCAACTCGTAGCAACCCTATGGAACAGAGTAGAACTACCCCATAGGGTTTCCAGGGAGCGCCTGGTGGATTAGAACTGCCGACCTTTTGGTTAGCAGCCAAACTCTTAACCAGTACACCACCAGGGTTTCCTGGTTGCCATCCATTAGGCCTGTAGAAATCATGAGTGGAGAAACCTTGAGATGAATAGGGCCAGGTGGGTCATCTAGTGTTGGGTGGAAGGTAGAGCTCCGTGGAAAATTACTTGATAATTTGCGAACTAACAGAGATTAGAGTGGACATCCACTCATCACTTGCTATGTACCAGACACTGTGCTGAGCACATAAATGCATTATCATACTTGACCATCACAACAATCCTATGAAGTTTGGTGCGTTATTATTGCCATTTTACAGATAAGAAAACCAAGCTTCAGCGTGTGCAAGCAGGCTGCCCAGTGCTGCCTAGCTAAGGTATAGCAGAGCGTGAATTCACACTCAGGCTTTATGGCTGTCATGCCTGTTTTCTTAACCATCAACCTGTTCTTAAAATAATGACTGGAGTCCAGAAAGTTGAGTTTCTCACTGTAAATTTCCTAGTTGACTAATTCAGTCCTCGAAAAAACCTGTTGCTGTTGAGTTGATTCTGACTCCTAGCCACCCTATAGAACAGAGTAGAACTGCCTCATAGGGTTTCCAGGGAGCAGCTGCTGGATTCAAACTGCCGACCTTTTGGTTATCAGGCGAGTTCTTAGCCACTGCACCACGAGGTCTCAGATTCAGTGCTAGAGCTGTAATATTATAGAGACTGCAAAGTGAGTCTGAGCCTTTATGGGGCACCTTTGTGTTCTCACCATCATGGGAGGGATTTGGGAGGGTCAAAGAGGGGTTTGTGGGTCAAGGAGAACAAGAACTCGTCGATGGCACCCATGTGTTTGGCTTTGGTGGCAGGATCATTGACGATACTAGGACACTGAAGGAAAAAATTGGGGGATATGGCAAGGCAGACACAATAGTTACCACTCGGCAGCCATCCTCCATATTCCCTACAAAGAGATTTTCTTCAGGCTTTGCCTGTGGTCTAGAGGTAGGCATGTGACCCAATTCTGATCAATGAGACTGGGATGGAGGCTGTGATGACTCTGGAAATGTTTCTTTATTGATTCCAGAAAAAAAGCCTTCCTTTCTCACCTATACTCTCTGCCTTTGAATGGGGTCATGATACCTGCAGCTGTGATATGACCGCCATCTTGTGAGCATGAGTTGATAGACGTGAAGAAAGGCCATTGCCTTGAGGCTGGTAACCCAATAGAGAGAAAGGATGGACAGAACTTGTCTTGATACCCTGCAGAGTGGCTGCCCCAAACTTGGAAGACCACTACCTGTCTCCAGACACCCATATAAACAACCCAAATCCACTGCCGTCAAGTTGATTCCAACTCATAGTGACCCTATAGGATAGAGTAGAACTGCCCTATAGAATTTCCAAGGAGTGCCTGGTGGATTTGAACCATCAGCCTTTTGGTTAGCAGCCATAGCTCTTAACCACCAGGGTTTCCAGACATCCATACATGTCAAAATTAAATGTCTTTAAGGCTTAATTCACCATGAGCTGGGTTTTCTGTTACTTACAGCTGAATGCATTCTAAGTGATGTCAATGAACGTTTAGTCTCTGGGCTCTTAAGCATCTGGGAGGTCCCTTTGGAAGATTTCTGAGAAAGATGAAAGAAGAAAAGGGAGATATGCCAACCAAATTGAGGGTAGCGGCAACTCCATTCACTTGGATTGGGAGAACACAGTGAGAAGGGTTGGGTGCAGTTGCTGGAACTGAAACATAAAAGGTCCCTGAGCACATTCAAATTTATAATCTGCCAAGTAGTAGCAGTTTAGCAAAGTCTGAGTGAATTCTTGGTTCTCCAGCTCCGTAGAGCTGGACAGATCACCTTCCCTGCTCTCTGGGGAAGGAATGGGGCCAAGTTGTGCTTGAGGCTAAACATCTCTCCCTGGGTATCTTCTCTCTCAAGGTCCAAGTTCACAGTCACGTTGAGGAGGAAGAGCTCATGAAACCATGATCCACCAGGAGCAGGGGGGGTCAGGCTGGGAACGAGGGTAGGGAGAGAGCCTTTACTTTCAGCCCCCTCCCCCCACCCCAGACTGTTGGTATTGGGATGCTCTTGGTCCAGAGGGCTTTGCCATTTGTCCTTCTACAAAGGTGTTCCCAGTACTAATAAAGCCAGTTTTCTCTGTGCTGTGCTTCTAGGTGGCCAGATGCCATGTGCTCTCCGCTGTCCTTATGCATCCCATCTGCAAGCATTTGAGTGTCCTCTGGCTCTGGGGATTGGAGACCTGACTTCTTCCTCCCTCTCTCTTCCTCTTTCCACCCCCCTCCACTTCCTCTCCTGACATCTGAGCAGGGCGGGCGGCCTTATTTGTCACAGCCACAATCTTAGAAAGCCTCCTCCCGAGCAACGTCCTTTTCTGCCGCACTCCCCCGGTCCCAGCCCCAACGCTTCCCCTTGAACACTCCTATTTTGCACCAGATGTTAGAGGTTACAGACTGACCGCCCTGGCTTTTACATCTTCCTTTATTTTATTCGCCGCCCTTCTTCCCTCAGCTCTGCCCACAGCCCCCCAGCCTGGCGTGTGCATGCTGACCTCCACTCGCTCCCGAGTCAACTGATTGCGCCTGAATCCACTTAAAGGTGAAAGGATAAAGCAATCTTCTGCAAGATGTGGCCTAAACTGTTTAGTCTTGGAGGTCTGCAAAGGGCAGGAATGAAAGGGGACCCCCACCCCCACCCCTGTCTTGGACCGCCCAATCTGGGCTCGCCTTGATTTGTGCAATTTGGAATAGCTTCATCTTCCGCCGCCAGTGGATTTGTCAGACCTCTGCAGAATTAGACTCGTAATGTATGGACAGTGTCAGCGATTGCCTGGTTAGCCGACTCAAAAAAAAAAAAAATTAAAAACAGTAATAATCAATTGTTCCCGCATCAAAAAGTTAGGAGACATCAATCTCAACAGGAGAAAGTCATAATCCATCAACCTGACATCATAACAGTGGGCTGTGACTAATGTTTTTAATTGCTAAGTGAGAGGACTGTAAGCTGGGGCTTGAACCAAAAGATGGATTTGTGCTCTCGGCCCACTCTGCCAGCAAAGCATACCTGGACCGATTTGGTTCTAGAACATTTTTGATTGGGACGCATAAACGCAGGACTCCACCACCGTCTGTCAGTTTGTCATAGGGTAGTGGCTTGTGTGTTGCTATGATGTTGGAAGCTATGCCACCACTGTTTCAAATACCAGCAGGGTCACCTATGGTGGACAGGTTTCAGCGGAGCTTCCAGACTAGGACAGACGAGGAAGAAAGACCTGACAATCTGCTTCTAAAAATTAGTCAATGAAAACCCTATGGATCACAACAGAACATTTTTGATTCACTTGCTTTGGGCCTGCCACCAAAAGGGATGAATTGCTCGAGGACAGCATAATATTTGCTGAAGTAGAGAGCCAGTGAGAGCGAGGAAGCCCCTCAGTGAGATGGATTGGCTAAATAGCTGCAACAAAGGATTCGAACATTCCAGTGATCATGAGGATGATGCCGACCAGCCAATGTTTTGTTCTGTTATACATGGGGTCACCATGAGTCAGCATCGACTCAATAGCAGCTATCTATATCTGTCTGATAATCTGTATCTGTCTACCTATCTATCCATCCATCCCTCCCTCCCTCCCTCCTTCCATCCATACATCCATCATCCATCCATTCATTCCCATCCATCCACCCATCCACCCATCCACCCACCCATCCATCCATCCATCCATCCTCCCACCCTTCCACCCACGCACTCTCCCATCCATCCATCTATCTGTCTATCTTCAGACTGTTACTGTTTGAAGAGAAGAAAGGTAGGGGCTGTATGCTCAGAGGGTCACAGGCTCCAGAATTATGTAGTGCTTGGGTTTGAATCTTGACTCTTCCATGTATTAAATGTAGACCTTGAGCAAGTCACTTCTCTCTGAGCCTCAGTTTCCTCAGATCTGTTGTGAGGAGTAGTGTGGGAGAAGGGGATAGCATGGAGCTGGTTCCTGCTATGTGCTGTGATTATTTACTCACTTACTGATTTATTTTTTATCAACTAGAGTTTCAGCATTTGATACAGCAGTGTAGAGGGACCAGAGAGACACAGGGGTCTTATCTTCAGATGATTGACTGTAGGTTCCTTTTTACTCAGCCTTTCTATGGCAACCTTCGTAAGTCCTCTGTTGAGCACACTGTATTGGCCCCATTGGCTGTCCTCACAAGTGCATTGTAATTGCTTGGTGGTTTGTCTGTTTCTACCAGTAGATGATGAGCTTTCTGTGGGCAAAAGCTATGTCAAGGTTGCCCCTTGGGAGATCGCCCAGCAGTTAACACTGCAGGTAAGTATGACTTTGGGCAAGTGACTGAGCCTCCATTTTGCTCAGCTGGAAAAAGGAGACCCAGAGTGGTACTTACCCCCTAAGAATATGGCAAGAATTAAATTATGAAGACCATGCACAGTGCTTGACACATAGTCAACTCTGACTCATGGAGACCCCATGTGTGTCAGGGCAGAACTGTGCTCCACAGGGTTTCAATGGCTGATTTTTCAGAAGTAGATTGCCAACCCTCTCTTTTGAGGCACCTCTGGGTGGACTCGAACTGCCAACCTGCCAGTTTACAGCCCAGTACAATAACCGTTGGCACCACCAGGGACTCCAGCATGTAGTAAATCTCCAACACATGTTTGCTGTGTTATCATTTTCAGTACAGCTGTCCCCAAAGGGCTGTGCTTTTTATCTCAGATATCCTGTTTCCAACCAGCCTCCCCATAGGCTGACAATAGATTCTTCCCTTCATGGACTCTCTGAAAAGTGTCAGCATCCCAGGGGACCAAGGAGCTGATGAAGTCCCCCAGTGGAGTCTAAGTGCACATCCCAAGTCCAGGCATCTGTCCAGTCTTTGAAAACTTGAGTGAATTTCTAGCATTCTGCCAAATGCCTTCACATACATTGCAAGCTCTACCCCGAATTCACAGTGACTTGGACAGTCCATCTGACCTCATAAAAACCACTTAAAGGCAAATATGTACACCCAGCAGTTCCTCGTCTCCATTTCTCTCCTGGAGAAATACTTGCAAATGCTCATAAAGGAGCACATAAAAGGATGTTCATTGCCTCCCGATTTGCAACAGCCGAGAACTGGAGACAGCCTAAATGCCCATCAATAGGAGGCTGGTTAAATAAATCACGGCCCTTCCATGTGACGGGAGGATGTTCAGCAGTTTCAAATCACGAGGGTGATCTCCGACACTGCCTTGGAAGGATCTCCAGGACATACAGATAAGTGAAAAAAGGCAAGTTGCAGAGCAGCTGCTTTCATGTAAAAACAAAATAAAAACCGGATCATTGTGCATTGCATATGTCTGTATATAGATGCGTAGAGAGATGTCTAGAAGGATGCTGAGCAAACCAATAACACTGGAGCTAAGTGAGTTAGGGGGAGGGGAAGGGGAGAGGAAAGCAAAGGGAACTTTCACTGCTTGCCTATTTCCTGTGATGTCTTTTTTTTTTTTTTTAATTAATAGGCTATATATGTATGTGTGTGTGTGTGTGTCTGTATATTTAGAGTTTAGATTCATTGAAAAATTGAGCAATAAGGGGAGATGCCTCTTCACCCTCCCGAGAACCTCCTATTATTAACATCTTGCATTTGTTTGTTGTCGTCAGCTGCCTTCGAATTGGCCCCCTAACTCATGACAATCCTATGTGTAGTGGGATCGTGCAGTTGTGATCCATAGGGTTTTAACGGGCTGGTTTCTGGAAGTAGATCACCAGGCCTTTCTTCCTAGTCCATCTTAGCCTGGAAGCTCCGCTGAAACCTGTTCAGCATCACAGCAACACACAAGCCTCCGCCGACAGACGGGCGGTCGCTGCGTATGAGGTGCCTTGACTGGGAATCGAACCCAGGTCTCCTGCACAGAAGGTGAGAATTCTTTCACTGAACCAGCACTAGCCTCTAACATCATGTATTAGTGTGGTGCCTTTGTCACAACCGATGACCTGATACTGATAGATCATTATTAACCAAAGTCCCTAGTTTGCGTTAAGGTTCACTCTTGATGTTGTAAGGACTTTTATTTATTTATTTTTTTCACAATAGGAATTTAGTGTGCATTCCTATTACAAGCTGGAGAGTGAAACACACACTCCAAGACAGGGAATATTAAAGTGACATCTCTAAAGAACAGCATTTCAATCGAGTTCTGTAAAAATGAATACATCCCAAATGCCTCTCAACAATAGAACGGAAATAAATTGCAATATAATCACACAATGGGATAATATATGCTAAAGAGAATAAACAACCTGCAACTACACACAAAGACCAAGATAAAGCTCACAAATCTAATCCCGAGTGAAAGAAGCCAAACACAAAAGAGCTGTGCTCCATGATTCCATTTATATAAAGAACAAAAGCAACCTAAACGGATCTAGACCATTTTAAGCCCGGTTTTTTTTTTAGTGGTTAACCTTGGTGGGGGACTGTGACTGGAGGGACGTGAATGGAAACTTCCAGATGGAGGTAATGCTCTGTTTCTCCATCTGGGTGCAGTTGTACCGATTTGTTCAGTTTGTGAAAATTCATTGAGCCAAACACTTATGATCGTGCACTTTTCTGTGTGTATGTTATATGTCAGTAAAAAGTTCAAATAAAATCAGTACATAATAAATGTGTTTTATATGACGGGACAGAAAAGCCCTTTATCTTCCTAGAAAGCCACCATAAACCAGTTTTAACCATTTTCTAAGCCTTTCGCGCAAGTAAACAATCATTTATTTAATGAAGGGAGGAATCCATAGCTTTCATCAGATTTTCAAAGGCAACCTTCACCCCCTGAAAGATTAAGAACAAATGCTAGTGCTGTTTTGCAAGGGATGGAGAGGTGGGGTGGGGGTGGTTACAAAAAGAACCTTCGAAGAAATTGACTTCCTACTCAAAAGGTATGAGCCACGCAATGTGTTGGAAGGGAACGAGGTCAAGAGGAGTTCCTCAAATGACCTTCCCTACCATGTTCTTGGCCAACCTTGCTTTCTCACTTGCCGGCAGGACCTCACCTTGCCGAGCCCCACACATCTGCAGTTTTACAGCTGTGTGTGACGCTTGAGGGGGTGATTTATAGTGAGGCTCGGGCTTGGGAAACAGTTTCTAGAGGAAGGTCCCCCCACTCATTTGTAATTTAGGGGCTTTTTTTGAATTCCCCAGGCCATTGGCTCCTGGCAGAAAATGAATGCGGGTCCTTTCTGGGATAGATGCTCCCCAACATGTGCGCCCCTGTGAAGAGGGATGGTTGGTCAGGGGACGTGGCTTCCCCCCATAAATCACGGAGGCATTGGGAATATATGGTCTCCTGTTATGAGAGATGAGGGAAGGAGAGAGGGCCAGGGTAGACTCACGTGCAGGGCATGCTCACAGGAAGCGATGGATTACGGGGAGGAGGTGAGGGCCTGGAAGCTGCCTGGGAGCTGGCAGCATAAAGGGACTTAGTCACAGAATTGTCACCAGACCACATGGTGGACTCGTCCCTGTGTTTTCAGCATCTTTATTTCCTACCTGCCTTTCTGCCCTGTCTCTCTCCTTGACTCGCCTACTTTTCATCTTCATTCCCCTCTCTGAACAGTACTGGGAAAAGCTGTTGTTGTCATAAGTGGCCTTTAAGTCAGCCTCTACTTATGTAACTCCAGGCACAATGGAAGGAAACACTGCCCGGTCCTGGGCCATCCCCATAATGGGTTGTGGATCGGACCATTGTGATCCATAGGATTTTTACTGGCTGATTCTTGAAAGTCAATCGTCAGACCTTTCTTCCTAGTCCATCTGAGTCTGGAAGCTCCGCTGAAACCTGTTCAGCATCATGGCAACATGCAAGCCTCCACTGACAGATGGGTGGTGGCTGTGTGTGAGCTGCATTGACTGGGGACTGAACCCCGGTCTCCCACACAAAAGGCAAGATTCTACCACTGAACCCTCAATGCCCTCTGAATCAGTTGACATTGAGTGAACAACATGGTGACCCCATGTGTGTCAGAGTAGAACTGTGCTCCATAAGGTGTTCAGTGGCTGACATTTCAGAAGGAGATCACCACGCTTTTCTTCCAAGGCACCTCTGGCTGGACTCGAACCTCCAAATTTTCTGTAAGCAGCTGAGTGCATTCACCGTCTGCACCACCCTGGGACTCCAAAAGAAGTATTAAAAAAAAAAAGTTGTCATCAGGTCCATTCCTACTCAAAGAATTATAGATGTTGGAAATATATAGAACTGGTTCAAATCCTAGCTCTGTCTCTTACTAGTTGTGTAAACTTGGGCATGTTACTTAAGCTCTGAGCCTTGGATACCTCATCTATAAAACGGAAATAATAATGCCCACCTCCTGGGGCTCTTATGGGGGGAGGTCCTCTGAGATAGTAAATGAGATTAAATACCTCCCACAATGTACTTACATGGCTCTCAATCCACAGTAATTGTATTTATTTTATTCCTTCCTCCAGGCCGGTGGTTCTCAGTAGGGGATGATTTTCCCCCCAGGGAACATTTGGCAATGTCTGGAGACATTTTTGGTTGTCATGACTGAGGGGTGCTACAGGCGTTTAGTGGGTAAAGGCCAAGGAGGTTGCTAAACCTCCTATAATGCAAAGGACAGCCGCCACAGCAAAGAATTACCTGGGCCAAATTGTTACGACTGAGAGACTTTGATTAAGCCTGTACATTTTGGACTTGTCCACCTTGGTATTCTCATACTATTTTACCCATCCTTCTCCTTTGCCTTATATCATGCTGCGCAGTAGTTCCACCACCTGTCTGTCCATCTGTTGTACTATGGTGGCTTGCATGTTGCTATGATGCTGATGGCTATGCCACCTGTACTTCAAATACCAGCAAGGTCACCCAGGGTGGACAGCTTACAGCAGAGCTTCAAGACTAAGACAGACTAGGAAGAAAGGCCTGGTGATTCTACTTCCAGATTTCAGCCAATGAAAACCTTATGAATCACAACAGAACATTGTCCAATTCACTTTCTTTGGACACATCTTCAGGAGGAATCAATTGCTAGAGGAGGATTGTTTGGTGAAGCCTAGGGCCAGCGAAGGTAACGGAGATCCCTGGTGAGACAGATTGGCATAAGACTGGGAAACATTTCTTTTTGTTGTGTATGAGGTCTCCATGAGTCAGAGCCCATTTGACGGCAGCTAACAACTGTTTTTTTTTTTTAACAACAGTAATTAACTGCCGTATGTTCACATTATTAGGAATCTCAGATGGGCTCCAAGTCCTGGCTTTGACCCTGACTGGCTGTGTATCCTTGGGGAACCCCAGTATTCTCATCTCTAAAATTGGAGGCTGGTCATGAGGATTAAACATGATAATGCACAGAATGTGAGTGGCATAGAAAAAAAAGTCCTGTTCAAAAAATATCTGTGTCCTCAGTTAAGGGTCCCGGGCAGAGCTGGAGAAAAATATAGAACAAAATTCTAACTCACAAAAAAAGACCAGACTTAGTGGCCTGACAGAAACTGGAGAAACACTGAGAGTATGGCCCCTGGACCCCTTTTTAGCTCAGTGATGAAGTCACTCCTGAGGTTCAGCCTTCAGCCAAAGATTAGACAGGCCCATAAAATAAAACGAGAATAAAGTGGCACAACAGCCCAGAGGCAAGGACTAGAAGGCAGGAGGGGACAGGAAAGCTGGTAACAGGGAACCCAGGCTTGAGAAGGGAGAGTGTTGACATGTTGACATGGTGTTGTTAACCAGTGTCATAAAACAATACCTGTACTCACTGTTTAATGAGAAACTAGTTTGTTCTGAAAACCTTCATCTAAACTACAATTAAAAAAAAAAAAGTCTGTGCCTGTTTGCCATCACCAGCAGCAACCTCGGGAAGACCATGGCCATCCTTCCATGGTCTTCCTTCCATGGCCGTCCTTCCATGGCCGTCCTTCCATGGCCGTCCTTCCATGGTCTTACTTCCATGGTCTTACTTCCATGGTCTTCCTTCCATGGCCATCCTTCCATGGTCTTCCTTCCATGGCCATCCTTTCATGGCCATCCTTCCATGGTCTTCCTTCCATGGCCGTCCTTCCATGGCCGTCCTTCCAGGGTCTTCCTTCCATGGCCATCCTTCCATGGCCATCCTTCCATGGTCTTCCTTCCATGATCTTCCTGAATATGATGGTCCATGGCTGGTCCATTTCTGTGCCCAGTGTATGTGCAGAAAAACGGTTTTCTTTCTTCCGTCATCTCCCCCCGATCTCCTCTTCTAGCCCCTTCTTTTTCCTTAAATTTTCCTTCTCTTCCTCCCTTTCATTTTCCTCCTTTTTTCCAGCTCACCTTCAGGTGGGAAAGAGGGGGCCCGAAGCTTCTCTGCTGTGGTTACACAGACACAATTTCAAAGCCTGCTTCTGAGCACAACGTGACCTGTTGCAAGGGAAACAGTTTGCTAGTCTGGTTTCCCTCTCGTTCACTCCCTGACTGGTTATTAAAGTTTGGTTCCTGTCGGGGGAAGGGGTGAACTTTGAACGCTCCAGAATAAAGTGCTCGCTCCTCGGGACCTTCTTATCCCATCACCCACACTCGCTGCCTTCCATCCTTTGGTGGCAAGTGTTGGGGATCAGACACTCCTGGACGAGCTGCCTTCCTCTCTCATCGTTTGAGCACCATTATCCTTGGTCTTGCTGGTAATAAGCAGCTAAGGGCCATGTGTAGCGCTTTCTGCCCTGTGCACCTGACCACCAGCTGTGCACCTGACCACCAGCTGTGTATCCGACCACCAGCTGTGTATCCTTCCTCCAGGACCTGCGTGGAGGGTGATCCTGGGTCCTGCCTCTCAATAGTCCCAGGGGCTCTGTTGTTAAACAAGGCTCATTTAAATCAAGGATGAGAGCCCCATTTGACATCTATTTATTGCACATATTCTGTGTGCCACACACAGCATTAAATGTTTTACATGCATTATCTCAATCATCATATCACTTCGAGGGGGTGAGGGACTATTTTACTGTCCCCATATTGAAGACGACAAAAGTGAAGCTCACAGAGAGGAAGTGACTTGCCCAAAGTCACATAGTTATAAAGTGGCAGAGCTAAGGTTTGAACCCGCATTTTGTGGATGCCAGAGTTAGGGTGACCAACTTGTCTCATTGCCTGGGACTTTGTCCGTTTTAGTAGTAAAAGTTTTGAGTCCTGGGAAATTCCTCAGTCCCAGGCAAACCAGGACCACTTATAGTCGGAGGACAGAGACATTTGACCAACCCTGATACCACAAATTCTGAGCAACTTTTTTTTTTGAGCATCTTTCAAAAACTAACCTTCCTTCCTGTCTTCCTTCCTCCCTCTTCCTTTCCCTCCTTCTTTCCCCTCTCCTTGCTTCTACCCTTGCTTCTGTCCTTCCTTCCTTTCTGCCCTCCCTCCTTCCCATTCGTCCATCCTTCTTCTTTCCTTCCCTCCTACACATTTATCCATCCACGCATCCACCTTTCCCTCCTTCCTTCCTTCCTTCCTTCCTCCATCCCTCCCTCCCTTCATTCTTTCCTCCTTCCATCCTTCCCTTCCTGCTGTCCTTCCATCCTTTTTCTTTCTTTAGTGGTCTACTGCAGGAGAAGAGTTGGGTCCACTGGGATTTTTGTCCAAGGATCAAGAATTACTGAGCATTGATAATGCCTACATTTGGAGAAAACTGCTTTCTGGTGCTGAGGTTACATATAAGAGAAGTCGCATTCTTTTGTGGGCTTATAACCTCCCTAGGACCTTCTCCAGCTCTTTGGCATTCTTTCATATTTCCATGGATCACATTCTATTTTCTGAAACTTTAACTGTCAGTGGAAGCAGAGGGCTCATTTGATGGAATCCAGTCATGTAAAATACAGAATTGAGTCTAGCACTCCAGACTCCCTGGGATCTGTTCCAAACTTTCCAGTCTAAGCATCTAGCTAGCCATTCTCCAAATGCAGTTTCTCTTCCTGCTGGTCACCCACCTAGACTACATTTCCCAGCCTGCCTGCTGTTAACTGAGCATGTGACTAAGTTCTAGCCCATGGAATGGAGGTGGAAGTAATACGTGCCATATGGCCCATAGTCATCATCCCCATGCAATCTGCCATGCTCTTTCCTCTTCTGGGTGACCACAGTACATGGAAGAGCCACCAGATGGAAGAAACCTGGCTCCAGAAGCACCTCCTGGGACTGAGCTGCCCACTGATCTGCAGTACCTGTTTTGGATTTATGAGAGTTTGAGGGTGTATCTGTTACAACTAGCATGCCTCAACTAATACAGTATCCAGTCACACTTCTCTCTGTTCTAATGCATAAAATCTCTATTCTGGGCAAGAGGTTGCATACTTGTTTTCCTCACCCCTGCTTAGATGCCTTCTGCCTGAAATAACCTAAGTTATGTTCTTCCTATTTAAACTGTATTCATTTTCAAGGCCCGTATTAAGTCCCATCTCATTGATGAAGCCTTTTGTGTCAGCTGTTCTTCAAGAGATGGGTAATATCATTTACCTTCATTCATTCATTCATTCTATTAATATACTTTATGAGCAGCCTCATAGTGTCAGGAACTATGATTAGCACTGAGTATGCAAAAGAAGACAGATCCCAGGCCACACTATTTTGAAGTTTAGTAAGGGCAGTAGATGAAACAAAAACAGATAATCAGAATCAATTGTAATAAGTGTTACGGTTAAGGCAACTGGCTGCTAACCAAAAGGTTGGCAGCCCCAGTCCACCCAAAGGCACCTCAAAAAAAAAAAAAAAAAAAGTCTGGAAACCTACTTCTGAAAACCTGGCCATTGAAAACCCTATAGAGCACAGTTCTACTGTGACACACATGGAGTTGCCATGAGTAAGAGCTGACTCAATGGCACTGTGGGGACATAGAGAAGGGGTGGCCAAACAAGCTTTGGAAGGTCAGCATTCAGTTAATGATAGCTATTCTCGTTTTACCAGGTCCTGAGTTTATCTTGGAGCCCTGGTGACGCAGTGGTTAAAAGCTACAGCTGCCAACCAAAAGGTTGGCACTTCAAATCCTCTAGCAGCTCCTGGGAAACCCAATAGGGCAGTTCTACTCCATCCTGTAGGGTTGCTATGAGTTGAAATCAACTCAACAGCAATGGTTTGGAGTTTATCTTATGGGGTTAACAAGGATCAGAGGGCAATCGATGGTCCCACAGATGGCCCATCTTGCTACTGAGTCCTTCTTTTTTTGCTTCGTTTTTTATCACATGCTACTCAATAGTGCCACTGTGTCATAATCATATCAGCCTTGAAATCAGAACCAGTTTAGAGAAGAGAAGACTTTTACATAATTGGGCAATGGGCCTAAGAACTTAGCATGGGTTATGGAAGGCAGTGGAGGGACACCACACTCATTGAGTGATGACCACGTGCCTTGTGTTATCACATTTGATTCCACTTAATCGCCATAACAATCCTATGAGTTGAGTATTCTTTTCGTGCTTATTTTATAGACGAGGTAACAGAGGTGAAATCACTCGCCAAGTTTATGTCTCAAGGAAGGCATGGTTCTAGATTTGAAGGTTTTCTCACTCCAGAAATGGAGCTGCCAACCACAATGCTTGCATGGGTCAGGGTCCCTGAAGGAGAGAGAAGGCACACTCAGCAGGAGTAATTGAAAAAAATTTCATTAAGGGACCATTTGCAAAAAGGTGAAGGGAGACTAATAAGGCTAGTGAAACACCCTAGGATCAGCAATAACCTCAGGTGTTACCTACTTTAGACCTAAAGAGGTAAGCATGGGGACAGAGCAATGACCAGAACCTGGAAAGAGCTATTGTTCTTGTTGTTAGCTACCAGAGTTGGCCCCTGTCTCGTGGCAACTCCATGCACAACAGAATGAAATCCTGCCTGGTCCTGTGCTATCTCATGATACAGCTGTAGAAAAGGCTACCAGATAGGAGCTATGGTCTTGGTAGAGAAACCCATTCATTGGTAAGCCCAGACCCAGCATGGAAAGAAGTGAAGAATAAATACCCTGACATCTTTCTTCTGCCTCCTTCTTATCTCCTGCTAATGCCTCCCATTGGTCAAACCAAACTGGAAGCCAGAAGGCAAGGGAGCCTATTGGCACCAACCATACATGTCAGTCTTCCAGAGCAGAAGGCAAGGTGGATTGTTGGGCTGGAAGGACAAACAGTATATCCAGCACAGTGCTTTGTAGTCTCTCACACACGTGTAATTTAAGTTATAGTGAGTTTAACTTGCACCTTCCTGTCCCCATTGTTGTTGGGTTTTGTATTCACACAGCTGTATTTGAGTGGCAGTGAATGCATGGGAATGCTTAACAATATTTTGACCACTGTCATGGATTGAATTGTGTCCCCCCAAAATATCTGTCAACTTGGCTAGGTCATGATTCCCTTGTGTGATTGTCTATCGCTTTATCTTCTGATGTGATTTCCCTATATGTTGTAAATCCTATCACTATGATGTAATAAGATGGATTAGCAGCAATTATATCGATGAGGTCTACAAGATTAGGTAGTGTCTTAAGACAATCTCTTTTAAGATATAAAAGAGAGAAGCGAGGCAGAGAGACATGGGGACCTCATATCACCAAAAGAGCACTGCCAGGAGCAGAGCACATCATTTGGACCTGAGGTTCAAGGGAAGACTGATGCATCACAAGGACTTTTCCTCCAGAACCAACAGAGAGAGAAAGCCTTCCCCTGGAGCTGGCACCCTGAATTTGTACTTCTAACCTACTGGACTGTGAGAGAATGAACTTCTCTTTCTTAAAGCCTCCACCTGTGGTATTTCTGTTATAGCAGCACTAGATGACTAAGACAACCACAGACCAAAGTATTTCTGCAGGTAAAGGATTCTGGGAGCAGATCTCTCTGGAAAACATGACTGGGGACTATGTGGATATGGGGGACCAAACCAAACTTCCTTAGGCAAAAGGAGTTTAATTAAAGTCTTTGTACATCTAAGCTCTTATCATTACTTAGACTGATCCAAAAATCCACTCATTAGTAATGTGCTAAGCATAAGTACAACTGATTAAATTCAGAAACACATCTTCCGCAACTGACCAAGACTAAGAAGAAGGAACCTCAAAGATGGCTTCTCCAGGAAGCAGAGACGAGGGTAAATCAGGCAGCTGGCTCTGAAGACAAGAGCCTTAGAGAGAGCCCTGAGCTTTCAACAGCAAAGGCAGAAGGGGAACTAAACCAGAAAAAAAATAAATAAATAAAATAAAACCACCCATTTCTGATTTCCTGCACATTCAGTATGGGGATCGTTAACAGGAGCATTCTGGCTAATCTTAATTGCTAGGGCTGAGGAAGGGAATTGCCAGGGTAATCAGATCCCAAAGCATACAGGGCTTTATAGATTAAAGCAAATTTATCTCCTAATCCCATCAAAACGTCATAATCTCGTGTCACAGAGGCATCTAAACACAGCTGATTGAGATGCCACGAGTGCTGAATCTGGGATCCATCACAGCCTTGCCGTCCGGAAAGCAAATAACCCCAAATGAGAAGATTGGATTTAGTGTGGTCTGGAGATATTTACTACAAAGGCCTAAGCACTGGCTCCCTCCCTCCCTCGGGATTCACATGAGGAAAGCTTCAGTGTCCCCAGATGCATTCCTTTTAAAGAAAAATTTCCCCCAAATGGAAATAGGTTCGTCATTCTTGCTGATTGCAAAATTAATATGTGCCCGCTGTAAAAGAAAAAAAAAAAAAAAAAACGCAGACAATAGAGAAAAATGTGAAGAAGAGAATAAAAAGCATTCAATCCCGCCAGCCAGGGTAACTACGGTTAGTTCAGCATGTATCATTCCAGAACTGCTTTCTTCCGTGCACGTATACACGTATGTATACACGTTCTCCCTCTCCTGTGCTCTCTCTCATATGGAAATACAATTATACTATGCATACATGATCGTATGCCACCCTTTTATCATCTAGCAATATGTCATGGACCTAGACATGTCCTCGTCATCTACTATACATATGCATCGTCACTCGCGCTTTAGCGGCAATGAATGCATGGGAGAGCTTAACAATGCTTTGACCACAGACCAGAGGAATTCCTACAGGTAAAAGATTCTGAAAACAGATCTTTTTGGAAAATATGACCTGGGGTCAAGTGGATATGGAGAACCAAACCAAACTTCCTTAGGCAGAGGGAGTTTTATTAAAGTCTTTGTAAGTCTAAGCTCTATCATTACTAGATATTATTATTATCCTTATTTGATAATTGAGAAAATTGAGAATTGAGGATAAAAAAAATAAGAGGTGGGAAATCATTTCTCAAGGTTGAGTATGAATTAGTAGTGGAGAAGGGACTCAAATCCAGGTAGGTCTGAGTCTCCAACCCCGGCTCTTATTACATCAAGCTGTCTCTTCTGGTCCACGGATATAGCTGTACATTTTTTCTTCTTAAATTCTCATGAATGCATGAACGAATGCCCCATAATGTATTTAACCACTCTCCTATTGATGGGTGCATGTGAAAGCATGTGCATGTGAATAAGGAAGACCAAAGAAGAGTTGACGCCTCTGAATTATGCTATTGGCAAAGAATATTGAGTATACCATGGACTGTGTTGCCAGAAGAATGAACAAGTCTCTTGGAAGAAGTACAGCCAGAATGCTCCTTAGAAGCAAGGGTGGCGAGACTTCATCTGACGTACTTTGGACATGTTATCAGGAGGGACCAGTCCCTAGAGAAGGACTTCATGCTTGGTAAAGTAGGGGGTCAGCAAAAAAGAGGAAGACCCTCAATGAGATGGATTGACACAGTGGCTGCAACAGTGGGCTCAAACACAGCAACGGTTGTGAGGATGGCACAGGACCCGGCAGTATTTCGTTCTGTTGTTCTCAGGGTTGCTATGAGTCGGAACCAACTCAACAGCACCTGACAGCAATGTTGTTTCTATTTTTCATTATTCTGTATGTTACTGAAATGAACATGCTTGTGTAGGCATAAATCCTTAAACACATGTTTATTTCCTTAGAATAAATTCCCAGATGTGCCCATCTTTAGGCTTTCGGTGCATGTTTTCAGATATTCTCCCAAAAGTTTGCAACACTTTTACTAGTGAACATAAGAGAGCTCACTTCACCAAATACTCACCGATTTTAGGTATTCACACTTTTTCTACTCTTTCCCACACTACCTTAATGGGAAAACATTTGTACCCAGCTTCATTCTGGCTAAGTGGATTCTTGAAATGGAAAAGTCTTAATTTCTGAATCAATAACTCTTCTTTTTATTTTACCTGTTCTTTGAAGCATTGGTTCTTCCCATGAGTACCATAAGCCAGGCTGTCAAGGCAGGACTCCCATGGAAGCGTAAGCTGATGAGGAATTGGAAGATAGTCTTATGGAAGAAAAGCTTTATACTGAATAAATGTGGAAGAGAGGGATGGGAAGATGCCGGCCTATTTGAATTTGTAGCTATTTTCTAAATCCTTAACTTCAGAGGAGTGTTCAGGACACGGCAAAACGCTGGTTCGCATCCCGTGTGGGTCCTCTTGCAATGCTCTCCTGTCTGCTGCCTCTGCCTCTTTCTACCGTGCCATTCATTTCAACCACAGGACTTTACACAAAGTAGTCATATTCCCAGGCAATAGCCAAGGAACAGACACTCAAATTCACTGAAACTTAAAGGTGGGATTTATTCTAAGGCTCTGGTTGGGGGTGCAGTAGAGGTATCCAGAATCCAAAGACACTAGCTCCACCAAAATTTATGATCATCTAGAACCACACATGGGAAACTGTCAGGATCCAAGTCTGTGCCCCACCCCCCAGCCCGCCCCTCCCGATCTCCCCCTTCCCTCTTGTTCTCTTTCTTTCTCTCCACATGCTCTCCCTTATTCTCTCACCACATCTTCTTTATTCTTTTTGCTCCTAAGATCAGCAGCCTTTGCTGCTCCACGCGCACACACTAAACATGGCTGGCCCATGGCTCTCGCATCTCCATCTCCTTGGTTTACCCAACCCGCAGAGACAAACCAACCTCTTGGAATTCCATTTCCAAATCCCAAAGACAGAGGATGTGCCGTGCTTCAGTTAGTTGTGGCTTGGCTGTAGGGTCACATCCACAAAACACCCTTGTTGAAAGTTTGGGGTGTGTGGGTGGGTGGGGGTAGGGGGTGGTAGCTCTCAGAAAACAGGCCTTGGCAGACCTCCAGACAGTGCCTACTACATTTCAACTTGTCCGTGCCTATGTCCTGGTCCTATAGGGAGGTACTGGCCTGCAGAAGTCCTTCAGCTAGCAAGTGGCTGACCAACACCTGAGGTCCTGGGCTCATTCTTCCACACTATGGGTTTGTTCTATCCCATAAGCTGCACCTCTTTTATGAAAGTGTTATAAAGTCATGTTACCTATAAAAGCGTGAGAATCTGAAGAAAGACGAGTGCCATTTACACAACATTATACATGGGGAAACTGGGGCTGTCTAGTTTGTTCAGGATCATACAGGTAAAAATGGCGGAGGTGGGGTTCGAACTCTTGTCTGTTGGGACCCTCCCAACGTGGTGCCATCTTGCCTCCTAGTCTGGCCTGGCACCTGTAGACACACAGAACAGTGAAGGAAACAGAAACAAGTTGTGGTTTCACCCTCATAGGACTCTTCTTCCTCCTTCCTCTCTTTTTTGTCTTTCTTCCTCTTCTCCCTGAAAAGCCCAAAAGAGGGAGTTTGGTGTTGGAGAGATGAGAAAAAAGAATATGACGGAAATCAGTGGAGGCAAGATTAGGCTCAAAGAAGCCCTTTAGAGTTGATGAGGATCCGCTGGGTACCCAGTTGATTCTAGCACACCTTGGAGAACAACCACCTTTCCCCACAATCCATGGTGCCACATTTATCATGTCCTAAATCCTTGTATAAATTAGAGCCTATTTCTGAGTTCATCCTTCTGTCCTTCTACCATAGATCTGTTTTCTTAGGATAAATCAAATTTAGAAGGTTTTATCTTTTTTTTTTTCACTTATTGCCAGATTGAGTTTGTCCGTATTTACATCTGTATTCAAGAGTGACATTGCCTTGAAATTTTATTCACTTTGTCAAGTTTTAATATAGAGGTTATGCTAAACCAGTTGCCTTCAAGATGATTCTGACTCATGGCGACTCCATGTGTTTCAGAGTAGAACTGCCATCCACAGGATTTTCAGTGGCTATGGTCTCTTGTGGGGCCCTGGTGGCGCAGTGGTTAAGTGTTTGGCTACTAACCAAAAGACTGCCAGTTGGAATCTACCAGCCGCTCTTTGGAAACCTTACAGGGCAGTTCGAGTCTGTCCTAGAAGGTCACTGTGAGTCGGAATCAACTTAACAACAGTGGGTTTGGTCTTACTGTTTTTTTTATGGCCTTTTGCAGGTAGATCACCAGGACTTTTTTATGAGGTGTCCCTGGATGTATTCAAACTGCCAACCTTTTGGTTGGTGTTGTTAGGTGCCATCGAATTGGCGCCAACCCACAGAGACCCTATGCACAACAGAACAAAACATTGCCCCATCCTGCACCATCCTTACAATCATTGTTATGCTTTAGCTCATTGTTGCAGCCACTGTGTCAGTCTGCCTTGTTGAGGGTCTTCCTCTTTTCCACTAACCCTGTACTTTGCCAAGCATGATGTCCTTCTCCAGGAACTGGTCCCTCCTGACAACATGTCCAAAGTATGTAAGACACAGGCTCGCCATCCTTGCCTTTAAGGAACATTCTGGTTGTACTTCTTCCAAGACAGATTTGTTCATTCTTTTGGTAGTCCATGGCATGTTCATTATTCTTCGCCAATACCACAACTCAAAGGCATCAGTTCTTCTTCGATCTTCGTTATTCATTGTCCAGCTTTCACATGCATATGATGCGATTGAAAATACCATGGCTTGGGTCAGGCACACCTTACTCTTCAAGGCGACATCTTTACTTTTCAACACATTGAAGAGGCCCTTTGCAACAGATTTGCCCAATGCAATGCGTCTTTTGATTTCTTGACTGCTGCTTCCATGGGTATTGACTGTGGATCCAAGTAAAATGAAATCCTTGACAAATTCAATCTTTTCTCCGTTTATCATGATGTTGCTCATTGGTCCAGTTGTGAGGATTTTTGTTTTCTTTGTGTTGAGGTGTAATCCATACTGAAGGCTGTGGTCTCTGATCTTCATTAGTAAGTGCCTCAAGTCCTTTTCACTTTTAGCAATCAAGGTTGTTTCAGAAACATCAATATCCTAGGCATTAGTGAGCTGAAATGGACTGGTATTGGCCATTTTGAATCAGACAATCGTATAATCTACAATGCTGGGAATGACAGCTTGAAGAGGAATGGTGTTGCATTCATCGTCAAAAAGAACATTTCCAGATCTATGCTGAAGTACAACGCTGTCAGTGATAGGATAATATCGATACATCTACAAGGAAGACCAGTTAATACGACTGTTATTCAAATTTACACACCAACCACTAAGGCCGAAGATGAAGCAATTGAAGATTTTTATCAGCTGCTGCAGTCTGAAATTGATCGAACATGCAGTCAAGACACATTGATAATTACTGGTGATTGGAATGCAAAAGTTGGAAACAAAGAAGAAGGATCGGTAGTTGAAAAATATGGCCTTGGTGATAGAAACGATGCCGGAGATCGAATGATAGAATTTTGCAAGACCAACGACTTTTTCATTGCAAATACCTTCTTTTCCATCACAAATGGCGACTATACACATGAACCTCACCAGATGGAACACACAGGAATCAAATCGAGTACATCTATGGAAAGAGACGATGGAAAAGCTCAATATCATCAGTCAGAACAAGGCCAGGGTCCGACTGTGGAACAGACCATCAATTGCTCATATGCAAGTTCAAGCTGAAACTGAAGAAGATCAAAGCAAGTCCATGAGAGCCAAAATACGACCTTGAGTATATCCCACCTGAATTTAGAGACCATCTCAAGAATAGATTTGATGCGTTGAACACTAGCGACCGAAGACCAGACGAGTTGTGGAATGACATCAAGGACATCATCCGTGAAGAAAGCGAGAGGTCATTGAAAAGATAGGAAAGAAAGAAAAGACCAAGATGGATGTCAGAGGAGACTCTGAAACTGCTCATGAATGTCGAGCAGCTAAAGCAAAAGGAAGAAATGATGAAGTAAAAGAACTGAATACAAGATTTCAAAGGGCAGCTTGAGAAGACAAAGTAAAATATTACAATGACAGGTGCAAAGAGCTGGAGATAGAAAATCAAAAGAGAAGAACACGCTCGGCGTTTCTCAAGCTGAAAGAACTGAAGAAAATATTCAGGCCTCGAGTTGCAGTAGTGAAGGATTCTATGGGGAAAATATTAAATGACACAGGAAATACCAAAAGAAGATGGAAGGAATACACACAGAGTCATCATACCAAAAAGAATTAGTCGATGTTCAACCATTTCAAGAGGTAGCATATGATCAGGAACTGATGGTACTGAAAGAAGAAGTCCAAGGTGCACTGAAGGCATTGGCAAAAAACGAGGTTCTAGGAATTGATGGAACATCAATTGAGATGTTTCAACAAACGGATGCAGCGCTGGAGGTGCTCACTCATCTATGCCAGGAAATTTGGAAGACAGCTTCCTGGCCAACTGACTGGGAGAGATCCATATTTATGCGTATTCCCAAGAAAGGTGATCCAACCGAATGCAGAAATTATAGAACAATATCGTTAATATCACACAGAAGCAAAATTTTGGTGAAGATCATTCAAAAGCAGCTGCAGCAGTGTATCGATGGGGAACTGCCAGAAATTCAGGCTGGTTTCAGAAGAGGCCATGCAACCAGGAATATCATTGCTGATGTCAGATGGATCCCAGCTAAAAGCAGAAGGATGTTTACCTGTGCTTTATTGACTATGCAAAGGCATTTGACTGTGTGAATCATAACAAATTATGGATAACATTGTGAAGAATGGGAATTCCAGAACACTTCATTGTGCTCATGAGGAACCTGTACATAGACCAAGAGGCGGTTGTTTGGACAGAACAAGGGGTTACAGGGTGGTTTAAAATCAGGAAAGGTGAATCAGCCTTGTATCCTTTCACCATACCTGTTCAATCTGTATGCCGAGCAAATAATCTGAGAAGCTGGACTATAGGAAGAAGAACGGGGCGATTGCTGAAAGTTTTGGTTGGTAGCTGAGTGTTTAACCATTCACACCACCCAGGGACTCCCAGACACGATCTGTTGACTGTCTTGCCAGCGCATGCTGTCTGATTATTGGAGCGAGATAACGTTAGTATCTGTAAATGCAAATATTTTCTCCTTTAGGAAGAAACGATTGGCCAATCCCATGCATTTAGTCATCCAAATAAACCTAAAAACTGCTTTGGCACACTTTGTCCTCTAACTCACAGCTCACAAAAATAATGACTAATTTTGCTTCAGAATTGCATCAGTCTTAAACAAATGGAGTGAAATACAAGCTTTACAATGTTGAATCTCTTGGCTCAATCAAATCTTGGTATATGCCCTTTAGGAATGTTAAGCAGTTTTCTGCATGTGAGTATTATACGTTCTGTATTAAGTTTATTTCTAGGCATTTTATGGAAATTGTTGCTATTGTGATCAGGTCCCCTTTATTTTCTAATTGCGATTTGTTGCTATTAAGAAAGCTATTGATTTGTGAATATTTTATTTTATATCTGGCAAGACAACGAACTCTTTATGGGCTTTTATGTCCTTCAGTGGTTTCCTTTGTGTTTTCTAGGTAAAATACTGTATCATCTACAAGTGCCTTTTTTCCCTCATGCATTTATCTATTTATTTATTTCTGTTTAATAAAATCTTACATTGGCTAGATCTCGCAGAAAAAAAAATTAAATGCCAATGGTAATAGTGAACATTATTGTCTTATTTAGTTTCCAATAAAAATACTTGTAGTAAGTCACTGTTAAATATCACTTTGGATGTGATTTTGAGGTAGAAATTCTTTAGAATGTTAAGAAAAAATAAGCTGTATTTCTATTTCAAGTTTTCGGGAAGGTTTCTGGGTGAATGGATATTGAATATTTTTCAAATGCCTTTTAGGAATCTATTGAGATTCTACTTTGACCTATTGATAAGCTATTTTATATTCTAATCCTAGCATATGTCATCCTTGGACATGGTGGGTCATTCTTTTAATATACTATTTAAATTAAGTAACGGGGATTTTTGCATTAATGATCCTAAGTGAGCTTAGCTTGTAACTTTCTGTGTCTTCCTGTTGTATGTTGTGTGGCCAGCTATGTTGGCTTCAAAGAATAAAGTGAGAAGCAACTAACATTTATCCACATTCTGGAGCAATTTATCTGGCATGGGGATTACCTATAAAGTTAAAATTGGGTCCTAAATCTTTTTTTTTGGAATAGTGTTTTTTAACATTGTCCTCCATGATGTTTGATTGTAGCCTTCTGTTTCTTCAGTCAATCTGGTATTTTATGTTGTTGTTGTTATGTGCCTTCCAGTTGATTCTGACTCATAGCGACCCTATAGGACATAGTAATACTGCCCCATAGGGTTTCCAAGGCTGTCATCTTTACGGAATTAGACCGCTACAGCTTTCTCCTGCACAGCAGTTGGTGGGTTCAAACCCCCAACCTTTTGGTTAACAGCCAAGTGCTTTAACCATTGTGCCACCGGGGTTCCTTTTGTATACTCCTCTAATTATAAAAAGGTTCCATGCCCCTATGGTTTACTCTTTTCTAATATAATTTGTAGTTTCTCTATTCTCTTGACTAGATTTAATTTTTAAAATACCGATATTCTTCAGTGCTTGTGAATGTCAGTAACAGCTACTGATATCCTGGACACTGTTCTTAGAACTTGACATATATGGATTCATTTGAACTATACAACAGTGAAGTGGGTACTACTGTTAACTCATATTATAGATGAGGAAACCGAGACCCAGAGAGCTCAAATGACACGTCCAAGGTCAAACAAGAAGCAGGTGATGGAACTGGAATCCACGTCCAGAGTGCTGCAGAGCCTGGGCCCGTGGTACTAGATGTGTGATGGAACAACGAGTACTTAAAAACTGGAAGACTTGGTCTTCTTGGGAAGGCAGTGCGGTGGTAAGCAGGACTCTAAAATAGTTCAGTGCTCTGCCTTCCAAGTCCTCCATGAGAGAATATCCAACCAACTTGCCACTTGCTCACTCACTCATTCAATTCGATATCTGATAAATCAATACCTATCAAGTATTTATTGTGCTCCTAACAATTCCAGGCACTATTCCAGGCACTTGGGATACATGAGATGAACAAACAAGCAATAGCCCTTGCCCTTATACCGCTTACATTTTAGCTAATGGTTTGGGGGTAGGTAGATAGGGATTTCGAAACTTCTTGCCTGCAAAACATAGTGTATATAGCATGGCATTTGGATAAATGATTCTTTGACTCAATTCTGTTGCACACGTGTGTTTCTAGTCACTTGTCTTCATTCTATGGTACTGTTATCTCACCAGCGTTTAGTGAGCACCTGTGTTGTGGTGGGGAGTCCTTGGGTGGTGCGAACAGTTAACAAGCTTGGGTACTCAACGAAAGGTTGGAGATACCTTGGAAGAAAGACCTGGCAATCTGCTAAAAAAAAAAAATCAGATATTGAAAACCTTATGAAGCACAGTGTTACACTCTGACACACACAGGGTCACCGGGAGTCAGAGTTGACTCAGCAGCAACTAGTTGGTTTTTTATTATGTGCTGGACCTTGGAGTAGACACTGGGGACCAGACAAGCACCAAACGAGAGAACTGAGGCTCGGGGAGTTGAAACAATCCGTCCAGTGCTCCATGATGAGGAAGCAGTGGGGCTGGACATGGACCTGAGTCTGTGCGACTCCCATAGAGGACGTAGTTTCGATCTTTGATTTGTGCCCCAAGCACCATTCCAAGGTCCCTGTGCAGATCAGGAATCACGACACCTTCACTGAATGAATGAATGAAGATCTTGTTCATTGACTTCCAGTGAGAGGAACACAGGGATATTTTAGAGAAACCCAATCACAAAAAGGCATCACTGAGAAAAGATGAAATTGACCTCATTGCCCATAGGAAGCAGGGACATTTAGCTGGTACCAGGAGACCTTTAAACAATGACATGCACACTCTGGGCGCTGGCAGATTGAAAGAGACAGGCATCCCAATGGCTTTCCCTGGACCTCACCTCCCCCTTCGGCTACCATGCCAAACTCGAGCTGCAGACGGGACCCACTGCCTTCAACACGGGCCTTGCATTAGATGTATGTCAACAGAGATTAGCTCAGCCCCACACGCCGCCATTTGCCATTTGTTAGGCCACCTTCACCAACCCCGTAATCTAATCTCCGCTGGAGCAATGCCTCTTCCAGGTTAAATGTATTAAAGGAGCCGCGGGAAGTGGGCTGCTCGGGGCGGCCATGGCCTCTCCCTCTCTGACAAGCCTGACCCTGCTCCAAACCCTTCTTTCCCTGGAGACACCAGGGGTCAAAGCCTCCTTGGTGTAGAAGGGAGCGGAACAGTAACAAAGAGAGACGAGAGGATATTGGAAACATATTCCCCGGGCCTCCTCGCTTTAGAAATCTGAGAAGAACACGAGGCGACAAGTTAAAGCTTTCACTGCTGGAAATATTTTTCCTTTCCGTGTTTCAACAAGAATTTGATAAAGATATTGGGGAGGGTGGTGAGCAGAAGAGGAAGTGGAGAGAGTTCTAAAGCACATGGGACCTGCAGAAAAGGAGAAAGGGAGGGATGCTTAAGACAACTTTCGAGGAAATTTATGGGGGACGATTTTCCACGGCACAGATCCATTCTTCTTACATGTGTTTTTGAATCATGTGATTTTTTTTTTTTTTTTGAAAAATAGATGTTTTGTTGGCAAAGCTTGCCTTTTCATTTTCCTTTTAGTTGCTTGGAAATCCTGACTCAGTGCAGAGGTGTTTCTGTGTCTTTAGCTGGTATTTCTACTCACTTCCGATAGGGTTGGAGCCCTGGTAGCACAGTGATTAAGAGCTTATCTGGTAACTAAAAGGATGGCAGTTCAAATCCACCAACTGCTCCTTGGAAACCCTATGCGGCAGTCCTACTCTGTCCTATAGGGTCACTATGTGTGGGAATTGACTTGATGGCAACGGGTTTGGTTTTTTCTCGGGTTCTAATAGGGTATGAAAGATCCTCCCTCTTCCTCTGAACATGCCTCGGATCCTCCTCCTGTGACTGTCATGATGTTTCTCCTGCTCCATTCATCTCTGCAGGTCCAAGTCTTAGAGGTTTTATGCCTGATTTAATATTTCTTGGTACTCCTAGGGGGCACAAACGATTAAATGCCCAGCTGCTAACCAAAAAGTTGGAGGTTTGAGTCCACCCACTGAGACAAAAAGCCTGGCAATCTGCTTCCGAAAGGTCACAGCCTGGAAAACCCTATGGAGTGCAGTCCCACTCCATGGGTCGCCATGAGTTGGAATCGACTCGAGGGCAACTGGTTTGGTTTGGTTTTTTGGTAGCATCTCTTGATTCCATTCATTTTAAGCCCAATAATCATTGCACTGGGCCAGCCACCATATTCTCTTATACTTTTCAGTAAAGTATACAACCAGATAAAGGACACAGATTCCAAATGTCCTGCTTGATGAATTGCCACAAAGTGAACATTATGTGACCAGCACCTGATCAAGAGGCAGAACTTTATCAGCCTCCTCATGCCTCCATCCCATCTTCTTTCCCCCCAGAGGCAACCACCCTCTGGCCTTCTAAAAAGTCATGGATTATCTTTGCCTCTTTCTATACTTTACCTGAATTCCTGGTGGCCAGCGGTTAAGCGTTCAGCTGCTAACCAAAAGGTCGGCAGTTCGAATCTACCAGCCTCTCATTGGAAACCCTATGGAACAGTTCTACTCTGTCCTGTAGGGTCACTATGAGTTGGAGTCAACTCAGCGACAATGGGTTTTGTTTTGTTTTTATATACTTACCTAAATGGGGTGATAAGGTATGTACTCTTTTGTATCTGCTTCTTTCATTCAATATTATGTCTGTGAGAATCATCTGGGTTACTGTGCATAGCTATAGATTTTTTTTTAACCATTGTATAGGATTCGTTGTGTGAATATGCCACAGTGATTTCTCCATTCTCCTCTTAAAGGGTATTTGGGGAGTTTTTAGTTTGAGACCCTTATAAATACTGTTGATATGAAAGTTCTAGATCTCATACTTTTTGGTGAACATATGTGTGGAGCAGAGAGTTCTTTTTTAAATCACAAAAATCTGATTGCCACCTTCTTTCAAATGCTGCAGAAGCTCCTCGTTATCTCTGAGATAGAGACCGAACCCCTTATGTTGGCCTGCAAGGGCCTAGAGGATTGGGCCTCTACTGATTTCTGAACTCTGATAACAGGTATCAGAAGTGCAAGTGTGTGGAGGGATCAGGCAGGGAACATAAATGAATGAAGTGGGACAAGTGTAATACCATAGGGAGGAATGGAGACTGCAGCAAACAGGAAAGAAACGGAACAGCAGCTACTCAGCTCTGAGTGGTGGCTGATATGTGCAAATGTGGGCCCAGGATGGTCATATTTTCCCCATTTGAACTATAAATTGGAGGTTTTGATTTTTATGTGAAATCCACCAGTTTTAAAATGTTATAAGAATGGGTGAAACAGTTTATTTGTGGGACACAGTGTGTTCCCTACACTCACTCCAGCAAGGTTAGGGTAGTAGTAGGAGGCCATTTGGTAATACAACTGAACACAGAGAGAGAGAACTCTTTAGCATAATAACACATAGGAGATAGGTTAAGAAGAACTGGAAGCTATACTTGGAAGGTGCCATTTCGCCATCAAGACCTGATACACCCCCCCACCCCACCCCTGTGGCCCATCCAGAGATGAACCTGAAGGACCTGAATTGCTGACAACCCACAGCAGCGGCTGAGGAGGTCAGGGGGGACCCCAGTGAGATGAGCAAAGGGGTGCACAGAGCTGAGGAGCCATGGGAGAGGGAGAGAGGAGAGAGACCGGCAGTACCTTGTCAGAGGGAACTGAGGTGGTACTTTGGAATGAAGGGTCAGGAGGGACTTCTCCAAGGATGTGACTTTTGAGCTGAGTGTTGGAGAGACAGGCAGCCACGTCTTGGGTAACAGTGTGCTAGGCGGAGGGAACAGCAAGAGCAAAGGGCCCTTAGCAGTAAACTGGCCTGGTGTGTTGGAGGAACACAGGCTCGTGGGCTGGTGTATAGAGGACTGGACAGCCTGGTGTATGATGAGCTCTGAGCAGAGCTTCAGGGCCCGATGGATGGAGCCTCGAGGCCACGATGAGGAGTTTGGATTTGATCCTAAGTTAGGCAGGAATTTGGTAATTCTGTACTTTAGCTCTCTGTCTTGGCAGTGACTCAGCTACCCCCTTGCTTTTCTCTCTCTGATTCTTGGCTTTTTTTCCAGTACCCGTGTTCACACTCTTTCCCCCATGCCAGAGCCCCACCCCAGACCAACTGAATCACTCTCGCTGGGGGAGCAGCCCAGACTTGTACAAGTTGTTAAAGTTCTACATAGAATACTGATCCACATTTGATACAGAGAACTAGTAGGTCAGAGCTATCTATCTATCTGTCTGTCTGCCTGTCTGCCTGCCTGCCCTACCTGCCTATTTATCATCTATTTGGAGTCCCTGGGTGGTGCAAACGTGTTAATGTGCTCAGCTTCTAACAGAAAGGTTGGAGGTTTCAGTCCACCCTGAGGTGCCTCAGAAGAAAATTATGGTGATCTCCTTGCAAAAAATCGGCCAAAGATCTACTCTGACACACATGGAGTCGTCACGAGTTGGAGTCCATCCATCCGTCCGTCCATCCATCCATCCATCATCTATCTACTGTCAATCTATCGATCTATCCATCGATCTATCTAATCTATCTATCTTTAATTAATCCAAAACCACCACAAAGAAAAATCTCTTAGTGAGAGATTGAAAATAAGAGGTAAGACTCAAAACTTACAAAACAAAACTTAAACTTACGAAAACAGTAAAAGAGAAACACGGTAAGAAAGAATGGATAGGTCTCCCTAAATGAAATGAAGACTTACTTTTGTTAGTGTTTGCAACACTGAAGTGAATAACTAGGTACCTAAATATTTTGCATATTGATGTGGATTTCCTGAGGAAAATTCCTAAAAGTGTAATTGCTTAGTCAAGGAGCATTAATTTTTAAAAGTTTTTGATGCATATTGTCAAATTGTTTCCATAAAGTTTATACCAATACAGACCCCATACCAACAGTGTTTATTTAAATTAAAAAAAAAAAAAGAAAGATTTAAAAAAGACAACTAAAAGACAAGGAACACACTGGAGAGAGTTTTAGCTAGGTATATAATAAAGTGTTAAAACCAAACACCAAACCCATTGCTGTCCAGTCAATTCTGATTCCTAGTGATCCTATAGGAGAGAGTAGAACTGCCCGCAGGGTTTCCAAGGAGCGCTGGTGGATTTGACCTTTTGGTTAGCGGCCAAGCTCTTAGACACTGCACCACTAGGGCTCCAAATAAAGGGTTCAAAAAACCCAGTGCCATTGAATCGATTCCGACTCATAGTGACCCTATAGGGCAGAGTAGAACTGTCCCATAGAGTTTCCAAGGAGCACCTGGCATATTTGAACTGCTGACCTCTTGGTTAGCAGCCTTAGCGCTTAACCGCTATGCTACCAGGGTTTCCAAATAAAGGGTTAGGTGCTCTTAATAATCATAGAATAAGCGAAGCTTGAAAACCTGAAAAGAAAAAAAATGAGACTAGGATATACATTAATAAATGGTAGGAAATGAAACATTCACTAATAAACATTATATTTGTTCACATAAAAAAAAAACTGCCATCAAGTCAATTCTGACTCATAGTGACCCTATAGCACAGAGTAGAACTGTCCCATAGAGTTTCCAAGGAGCACCTGGTAGATTCAAATAGAAGATATATATTCACATATTAGTTACCAAAGAAATACAAGCCATCATTTTAGTAATGTATTTTTCCCTCAAAATTTACCACTAAAGCCTATTTACTTCTCTTTGAGAGTTTGATGAAAAAAAAACAAAAAACCAAACCCGTTGCCATCAAGTCGATTCCAACTCACAGCGACCCTATAAGGCAGGGTAGAACTGCCCCATAGAGTTTCCAAAGAGCGCCTGGTGGATTTGAACTACCAACCTTTTGGTTAGCAGCCATAGCACATAACCACTATACCACCAGGGTTTCCTGTTTGATGAAATGCACATCCCTATAACGTTGATGGGAGTCTCAGTTGGTATAAGGCTTATGATGGCATTTTGACACTATGCATCAAAAGCCTTTAAAATATTTATTTTCCTTGACTGAATAATTCTAGGAATTTCTCCCAAGGAAATTAATGTGGATGCCAGACATATTTAGCTACCTGATCACTCATTGTTCTGTTTAAAATAATAGGCCAAAAAAAAAAAAAAGTCGCAATCAAACTAAATTTTCAACAAGGAGCGAGTGGTTAAATACATCATAATATTAAAAAAAAAATTAAAGTTAATATCTAATATTAATTTCACCAGTAATCACAAATTACTGGTAGTTATTAAATTTGAGTAATTAACTTACTGATTTAATTTCAAAATAACATAAATTGACTTAATCATGAATATTAATGTTTAATAATTTAGTCATGGTTATTAAATATTAGAACCTGACTAAATGATTCCATCTGTAAAACTCAAGAGACGCACAAAATGCAGTAGCCTAAACTGGATTGGAAAGAAAAAGAGTAACCTGCAAAAATGTGCCCATGGAACGATCTGCATTTATCACGCACAGACACTCCCAGGTTACGCAACAGTTTTATTTTGGAAAATCTTGTGCAATTCCAATTTTGCGTAAGTCAAGACGCTCGTTTGCAATCACTGCATATTTTAAGTTGCAAAACCTTTGATGTGCTTCTTGCACACGTGAATGAACTGTCATTCAAATATTTTCCTTGGTATGGCCGAGGCAGCCAGGGCTCACACGGAAAGGAGCAAAAGCTTTTGACTCTCCCATGCGGTGCGGCTCTGCTGGTTGCCTAATGAGCGCGCGTTACACCCTAGATGGACTGCTCTGTAGACAGGTTGTGATAGTTTCTGCTGATGCTTACCAAGTATTTCCAGCGCTCTAAACCAGGTGCCATTGAGTTGATTCCGACTCGTGGTGACCTGACCTGTGTCAGGGTAGAACTGTGCTCCATAGGGTTCTCAATGGCTGATTTTCCGGAAGTAGATCACTAGGCCTTTCTTCTGAGGGACCTCTGGGAGGACTCAAACCACCAACCTTTTGCTTAGCAAATGAGCGTATCAACCATTTGTACCACCCAGGGACTCCTCCAACTCTCTACTGTCCCCCAATCCAGTAGGCAAGTCCTACCCCTACTTGTGGCTCAGCAGTGTCATGTGACTAATTTTGGCCAACGAGTAGCAAATAGAAGTGACATGTGTCACTACCACACTGGAGCACTTAATCACTGGTACGAGGCCCCCTGGTGGTGCAGCAGTTAAGACTTGGGTTTCTAATCTAAGGGTCAGCAGTTTGAATCCACTGGCCACTCCACGGAAACCCTATGGAGCAGTTCTATTCTGTCCTATAAGGTCGCTATGAATCTGAACCAACTCGATAGCACACAACAATATACAAGCAGATAAGCAGCCCTGGTGACACAACAGTTAAGTGCTCGGACGCTGACTGAAAGGTTGGCCGTTTGAACCCACTCAATGACTCCTCAGGAGAAAGAAATGGTGATCTGTTTCCATAAAGATTACAGCCTAGAGACCCTATGGGACAGTTCTACCCAGTGACAGTACAGGGTTGCTGTGAGTCAACACCTAACAACAACATGGTAAACAGCAGCATTCCAAATAATGGCTTCTCTGTCATGGAGGTTCTTATGGTGAGAGTAACACTGAGCAGAGCCCTTGGCTAACTTGTAGGGACGTGTAGCATGAGCAGAAACGAGGCCTGGTTATTTTAACCCACTGAGATTGGGGGGCCGTTTGTCACTGCAGCATAACCTAGCCTTGGTGACTCAAAGTCTGCCCTACAGAACAGCCGGCGGTGCTTGTTAGAAAGGCAGAATCTTGGGCGGAACTGACATTGAACCAGTTTTTTTTCCCCCCACTATTTAAAAAAAATTGTTGTTGTTGTTGTTAAGCATATACACAGCAGGACATATGCCAAATGAACCATTTCTATGTGTACAATTTAGTGACATCGATTACATTCTTTGAGTCGCGCAACCAGTGTCACCCTCCTTTTCTGAGTGGTTCCTCCCCCATTAACATAAAGCCGCTGCCCCCTGAGGTTCCTATCACGCAAGACCCTCGGGTGCTCTGTAGGCACGAGAAGGTTTGCAGAGTGCTACCCTTGCCCTTCCTGACCTATCCTCAGGAGACAGGATAACACAGAGGTCAAGACCACAGGCACAGAAGCCCGGGAGCCAGCAAGTCTGTCACTTAGCCTCCCTTAGTCTTGCTTTCCCCATTGCGATTGTATGTCATGAGAACTAATTAATTGAAATAACTTTCAGTGCCTGGGATTAGTAAGTGCTCAACAAACAAGAGCTGGTGTTACTATTTCAAAGGAGTCCATGGGTGGTGCAGTTAGTGATCTCAGCTACTAACAGAAAGACTGAAGGTTCCAGTCCACCGAGAGACACCTCAGAAGAAAGTTCCTGGTGATCTACTTCCCAAAAATCACCCTTTCAGAACCCTGTGGAGCACCCTTCTACTCTGACACACAGGAGGTCACCATGAGCCAGAGTCGACTCTACCAACAACTGATTTTTGCTTTCTGGGATCATTTCAGAAAGGGAATGAATTGCCACATGGCTGGACTCCAGCCTTGGCTTTCTGAAAGGTCTTTTCTATTTCCTCCCCAGCAAGAACGGCACCTTCTAAAGACTCAGGATGGCATCTAATAGAAGAAGTAAGTAAATATTGATCAATTAACTCCCCCACAACGAGGTTCCTCTCAACCACTTAATCACCTTCAGATGGCACATTTACTCACTTACTTCCTCTTCTGTCTTGTTTTAGCAGCTCCGTGGCCTAACTCCCCCATCGTCCCATCAGGACACCTCCCCAGTTCCGCCAGAAGTATTTGCAGAGGTAACAACCACTGTGAGCTTCAGTTTTGTTTGTTTTTTTCGAGGGATCAATGTTCCCTCTTCAAGTACCCCCACCATGCCTACAAAGGCCACTGCCTCCGGGAGCTACAGGGAGATTTTTCAGCACACACACACACACTTCAAAGGCAGAGAAAAGGGAGGAAATACCTGGGGGAAAGTACATGGCAAACACAATGATCGTGAAGCTATGCGCCACTTGCTGGAGAAGGCCCCTTTGTGTGTTTGCTCATTCCACCCCAAATCTTCTCGTGAGGAAGAAAATACAGGGATTATTCCTCTTTTTGTAATTTGGAAAAATCTAATTTAACAGGCTCCCCCCTAAGACCATTGCTATGGATTGAATCGTGTCCCGCTAAAATATGTGTTGTAAATCCTAAACTCTATGCCTGTGGTGGAGCCATGGCGGAGCAGTAGTTAAGAGATTGGCTGCTAACCAAAAGGTCAGCAGTTCGAGTCCACCAGTCGCTCCTTGAAAACCCCATGGGGCAGTTCTAACTTGTCCTGTAGGGTCTCCATGAGTCAAAATCAACTCCATGGCAATGGGTTTTTGGTTTTATGCCAGTAGTTATAATCCCATTTGGGCGTGAGTTGTCTTTGTTAAGTTAACGAGACAAGATTAGTATAGGGTGTATCTTGAGTCAGCCTCTTTTGAGATATAAAAGAGATTTTACAAGCCATCAGAGTAGAGATGGGGCAAGATAAATGCCAAGACACATGGAGATCTCCAAGGAACCAGAAAACAGAAGGGGAAGACACAAGGACCTTCCTCCAGAACCAAAAGAGAGAGAAAGCCTTCCCCTAGAGCCGGTGTCCTGAATTTGGACCTCTAGCCTCCTAAACTGTGCGAAAATAAATTTCTGTTTGTTAAAGTCCCCCACTTGTGGTATTCTGTTGTAGCAGCACTACATAACTAAGACAGCCATATAGGATAGGGCCTAAGAGAGAAGAATTTAGGGTCAGACAGGCCAGGGTGTGAAACCAGAAGCCACCAAGGAGAAGCCCCAGAGGGCATCCTGAACTTGGAATTCAACTTAAATCTCAGTTTCCACCTTTGACGGTGGCGTTTCAGCTTCTCCCAGCTTGGAAACCACCTCCCCTTATCCCATGCACTTGGGGAAGTCAACTTCAAATCCTTTTAAAATCGAGGGGTTGGATGCAATTATCTTTATAAACCTTTCCATTACTAATAATAAACACTTGATTAAATGTTTATAAGAAACCAGGCATTGTGCGTTAACCCATTTAATTCCATCGTACCCATTGTTGAGAGAAAGAAACTGAGGCAGAGAATCAGAGAGAGGAAGAAATCCTACTGGACCCATTGTTAAGAGAAGGAAACAGAGAGAGGGAAATGAGGAGGCAGAGAGAGAGAGCGAGAAAAGAGGAAAGGCAAGAAAGAGAAAAAAAGGAGAGGGAAAGCAGAGGAGACAGGAAGCAAAAGAGGAAAGAGAAGATAAGGGAGGATGCGACTGTTTTGGGGGCGTGCTCCTTCACACCCTCATTCTCTGTCCATGCTTCAGGGTGTCCTAGAGTATCTAGGGTATGGCAGGTAGGGCACCACCTGGGGGGGGCGGGGCACCAATAAGCAGTTTCTATTGGCCATCACAGTTTCCATTGCCTGCTGTGAGAGATCATTCAGCAATTTAACACTAAAAATGGCACAGTGGTTAAGAGCCTGGCGGCAGTTCCAACTTACCAGCTGCTCTGCGGGAGAGCAATGTGGCAGTCTGCTTCCGTGAAGATGTACAGCCTTGGAAACCCTATGGGGCAGTTCTATAGGGTCGCTGAGTCGGAACTGACTCCATGGCAATGGGTTTTTGTGGCCCTAGATGCTGTGGTTCTTAAGCTTTATGGGCCACAACTCCCTTTGAGAACCTGAAGAAAGGTTTTTTTGAACCCTCTTCATAAAAAAGTTATGTATACAATATCTCTCCCTTTCCATCTCTCTCTCTCTCTCACACACACACACACACAGTTTCAGAGTATTAACACACTGCCTGAACCCATCCATAATCCCCAGCTAAGACCATCTGCTTTAACATAGGGTCGCTACAGGGTTGCTGTGAGTTGGAATCAGCTGGAGGACAATGGGTTTGGGGTATTGGCTTTAACGTACAGTGGGTTAGGACCTATTATGGTGTGTGGGTATTTGTACGTGTGTGTGTGGGTACGTGTGCATATGTACACACGTGTGTGTGTGGGAAAGAGGCTTACTGAGAATGTTCAGCCTTTCATATTTCACTAATAACAATAGAAAGCCAAGTTATACCTGGGAAAGAGAAGCCCATTAGGAGACAGAAACGAGGCTGAATCTCTGGCAGGGTGACTTGCTGAACTAACAATGCTAAAACTAGGGAAGTCCTGGGAAAGCTGAGATGATTGGGCCACGAAAAATAATGTACCGTATTTTAGGCAAATAACGTGTACCTCCTACGTTTGTTTGTCAACTGCTTCCTCCCCTCTGCAAGTTTCCTACGTGTGCTGTGCAAATTTTTTACATCAACAAGTAAAAAAAAAAAAAAGAAAAATGGCATAGCGGCACTTACAAAAATAACTTTTGGGGGTAGGGAGCAGTTGGCAAACAAAGAAGGCATATGTTATTTGTGTAGAAATGTGGTAAACTAGCCAGAAAGAGTGGCCCTTAGGGTGCATAGGGGGCTGGTGATATGGAGACAGTTGGCTGGTCCATTTCAACGGTGAAATCTAGATCCTCCTCTGCACCCACCACCCTCCTCCTCTGTGGGATTGCCTGGGCTGCAGTTTTCAGGAAGTGGGGTGCTGAGAAAGGGGTGGCTCAATTTTTGGAAGGAGAGGGAGTTGGGAAAAAATGGGAGAAACCACGTCAGAGAAGCTTCTTCAGAAGATGAGTGTCAAATAATAAAAATTTTAAAAAGAAATTCAAAATAGGAAATACCAGTTACCAGTTGTCATCGAGTTGGCTCGTGATGAGCCCATGTGTGTCCGAGTAGGACTGTGCTCCACAGGATTTTCAGTGGCCGATCTTTCAGAAGGAGATCACCAGGCTTTCTTCCAAGGCATCTCTGAGTGGACTCGAACCTCCAACCTTAGGGTTAGCAGCCAAACTCACTGACTGTTTGCACCACCCAGAGTCTCCAGAATAAATAAAGAATGAATAACAAGATTGTTTGCAAAGGTAAGCATCATGTCATTAGAGAGAAAAGAAAGCTTATACTTCCCTGGAATTCCCTTCTGGCAGGGAAAAAACCAACAGAGCAACTTTATCACACCAATTCCTTCATGCTTCCGCAGGCGAGTGATAAAATTATCAGATGTGGGTCCCCATCCCGACTCCCACAGTCACTTTGGCCAAGTGCGCTGCGTCTGAGATAATGAAGGCAGCTTGATTGAACACTGGCTGGCTGCAGCCACTGTGCTAATTTGGAGATGGGCTTATTAGTTTAATGACTGCTCCAAAACATCAGAATTCCTTAGCATCAGTGCCGGGCTTCGCTCGACATCAGCCCAAGGCTCCAGGCTGCCGTGGTCGCCATCTTTCTATTTATGTCACTCCTGCTTCTTGGAGAGGTCGCTGTGTGTGTGTGCGCGCGTGCACGCACAAGCTAGGATCTCCTGTTTGCCTCATCTGCATGATGCTCTTAGCTCTTCGCCCCAACATGAAAAGTTGCTATAGCCCCTTTCTGCTTTCAGCACATCCGTACATATCCAGGGGACCCTGGTGGTGTGTTGTGGTTAAGAGCTTGGGGTGGTTCTACCCTGTCCTGTAGGATCACTATGAGTTGGAACCAACTCGACAGCAACAAATTGGGTTTTGTTTTGGTTTTATACATATCCAGAGAGAGTTTCTGAATGTGTTTTGGTGAAATATTCTTTATTCATTACGCTGTTGTTGTTGCTAGCTGCCGTAAAGTCACCCCAACTCAGGCACACACCATGCACAATGGAACAAAATGCTGCCCGGTTTCACACCGTTCCCATGATTGATTGCAAATCAGACCGTTGTGATCTGTAGGGGTTTTTTTTTATATTGTTATTATTATTAAATTTGTTGTTGTTGAGAATGTACACAGCAAAACATACCAGTTCAACAGTTTCTACGTGTACCATTTAGTGACATTGATTGATGATCCATAGGGTTTTCATTGGCTGATTTTCAGAAAATAGATTGCTAGGCCTTTCTTCCTAGTCTGTCGTAGTCTAGAAGCTCTGCTAAAATGTGCTCAGCATCACCGCCACCACCAGTCACCGTCAAGTCAGTTCTGCCTCATGGCGCCCCATGTATGTCAGAGTACAATTGTGCTCCATAAAGTTTTCAGTGGCTGATTTTTGGGAAGTAGATCACCAGGCTGAGGCACCTCTGAGTGGACTTGAATAGCCAGCCCTTCAATTAGCGGCCGAGGGCGTTAGCAGTTTTCACCACCCATTAGACTAAGGAGCGTCACAACCAATTCCTTACTAGGACCCAAAGGCTCTACTTTATCATCTGCCTCCCATCTCTGATTTCATCTTCTACATGTTCCCTTCCTTCACTCTGCTCAGGCCACAGAGGCCTCCTTGCTGTTCCTCAAACATGCCAGGTAGGAGTCCGACCTCAGGGTCTTTGCACAGGCTGTTCCCTCTGCTTTGAACACTGTTCCCTAAGAGAGCAACATGGCTTACTCCCTCACTTCTGACTGCTTGCTGCAATGTCACTTCAGGGAGGCCTATTCTGACTACTCTACTTGAAATGACAATTCCCCTGGTACTTCTGTCTCCACTACACCCTGTTTCATTCATCCCTACCAAACCTCCCATATAAATGTACTCGTGCACTATATTTAGTTTCTGCATAGCCCCACTATAATGTCACTGTTGTTTTGTCTATTGCTGTACCCCCAGTGCTTAGAACTAGCATAAAATAGAGGCTCAATAAATATATGTTGATTAAATAAATGAATTCACAAATGAATGAATGGAGTCAATATGCAAAGAAATAAGGATCGCTGTGGTCTCAGGGGAAGCCACCTATGAGTCACCTCTAAGCTGAGTTGAGGATTCAGGGTGTTCAAGGTGTGTCAGTCATGATGGCGGCCACAGAACTGGAGACTGGCTGACTCTGAATCCCCCTCCAGGGCTGGCCATATTTGGTACTAGGGAACCCAGTTCTCCCTGGATACAGGAGTAGGAGCAATTCCATAGGCTGGCCAGCAGCCCAGGATATTACTTGCTACAGATGAAGATGGGTTTAAAAAAAAAAAAAAGCTGCCATCGAGTTAATTCTCACTCTGACTCTTCCCATGAATGGCAGAGTAGAACTGTGCTCCACAGGGTTTTTGATGGCTGATGGGGGGGTAGGTTGCCAGGCCTTTCTTCTGCGGCACCTCTGGGTGGACACAAACCTCCAACCTTTTCAGTTAGCAACTGAGCACCGTAACCATTTCCGGCAACCAAGAACTCTGAAGATAAATTGGGCCAAAGTTGTCCTTTCTTTTTCTGGAACTTAGACTCCAGAGCACTGAGTTGAGGTGACAATGAGGCTTGGCTGCTGAAAAGCTGTATGAAGAGATGCCCAGGAGCACAGCTGAGGCTGTAGGAGCCATGGCAAGTGGGAGTTCTGAGGAAGAAGATGCTATAGGGGAGAGGGAAGCTACACAGACGACAAAGTGAGGAAGATACACACAACTGAAAAGTAAATGGAGTGCTGTTGTTAGTCGCCATCGAGCTGGTTCTGACTCATAACAACCCCATGTACAACAGAATGGAACACTGCCCAGTCCTGCACCATCGTCACAATCATTGCTAGTACGAGCGCATTCTTTTAGCCACTGTGTCAATCCATCTTATTGAGGGTCGTCTTCTTTTTTGCTGACCCTCTACTTTACCAAGCACGGTGTCCTTCTCCAGGGACTGGTCCTTCCTGATAATATGTCCAAAGTATGCAAGACGAAGTCTCACCATCCTCGCTTCTAAGGAGTATTCTGGCTGTACTTCTTCCAAGACAGATTTGTTCGTTCTTCTGGCAGTCCATGGTATATTCAATATTCTTCTCCAACACCGTAATTCGAAGGCATCAATTCTTCTTCGATTTCCCTTATTCATTGTCCAGTTTTCACATGCACATGAGGTGATTGAAAACATCATGTCTTGAGTCGGACACACTTTCGTCCTCAAAGTAACATTTTCGCTTTTTAACGCTTTAAAGAGGTCTTTTGCAACAGAGTGGCCCCATGTGATAGTTAGGTCTTTTGATTTCTTGATAGCTGTTTCCATGGGCATTAATTGTAGATCTAAGTAAAATGAAATCTCTGACAACTTCAATCTTTTTTCCATTTATCATGATGTTGCTTATTGGTCCAGTTGTGAGGATTTTTGTTTTGTTTATGTTGAGGTGTAATCCATACTGAAGGCAGTAGTCTTTGATCTTCATCTGTAAGTGCTTCGAGTCCTCTTTGCTTTCAGCAAGCAAGGTTGTGCCATCTGCATATCGCAGGTTCTTTCAGCTTGAGAAATGCAAAGCACGTTCTTCTCTTTTGGTTTTCTACCTCCAGGACTTTGCACATGTCATTATAATACTTTATTTTCTCTTAAGCCGCACTTTGAAATCTTCTGTTCAGCTCTTTTACTTCATCATTTCTTCCATTCACTTTAGCTACTCGATGTTCAAGAGCGAATTTCAGTCTTCTGTGACATCCATTTTGGTCTTTTCTTTCCTGCCTTTTTAATGACTTTTGCTTTCTCCATGCATGATGTCCTTGATGCCATCCCATAACTTGTCTGGTCTTCAGCCATTGGTGTTCATTGCATCAAATCTATTCTTGAGATGGCCTCTAAATTCAGGTGGCATATACTCAAGGTCGTACTTTGGCTCTCAAGGACTTGTTTTAATTTTCTTTAGCTTCAGCTTGAACTTGCATATGAACAATTGGTGACCTGGTCCATAGTCTGCCTGACTTTGTTCTAACTGATTATATTGAGCTTTTCCATCGTCTCCTTCCACAGATGTAGTCGATTTGATTCTTGTGTATTCTTATCTAGTGAGGTCCAGGTGCATAGTCACTGGTTATGTTGTCGAAAAAAGATATCTCCAATGAATAAGTCATTGGTCTTGCAAAATTCTATCATGCGATCTCCGCTGTCATTTCTACGCCAAAGCCATATTTTCCAACTACTGATCCTTCTTCTTTGTTTCCTACATTAGTATTACAATCACCAGTAATTATCAATGCATCTTGATAGCATGTTTGATCGATTAGAGATGGCAGAAGTTAGTAAAAATCTTCAATTCCTGTATCTTTGGCATTAGTGGTTGGTGTGTAAATTTAAACAACAGTTGTATTAAGTGTTCTTCCTTGTAGATGCATGGATCCTGTTATCCTGTCACTGACAGTGTTGTATTTCAGGATAGATCTTTAAGTGTTCTGGTGTGAATGTGACACCATTCCTCTTTGATTTGTCATTCCCAGCATAGTAGACCACATGATTGTCCGATTCAAAATGCCAATAACAGTCCATTTCAGCTCACTAATGCCTAGGGTATCGATCTTCAAAAGTTCCATTTCATTTTTGACAACTTCCAATTTTCCTTGATTCGTACTTCATACATTCCATGTTCCAATTACTAATGGATGTTTGCAGCTGTTTCTTTTCATTTTGTGTCATGCCAAATCAGCAAATGAAGGTTCTGAAAGCTTTACTTCATCCACATCATTATGGTCAACTCTACTTTGAGGAGACAGCTCTTCCCTAGTTGTGTTTTGAGTGCCTTCCAACCTGAGGGGCTCATCTTCCAGTGCTACATCAAACAATGTTCTGCTGCTATCCGTAAGGTTTTCTCTGGCTAATTTTTTCAGATGTAGACTGCCAAGTCCTTCTTCCCAGTCTGTCTTAGTCAGAAGTTCCATTGAAACTTGTCCATCATGGGTGCCTATGATGCTTAAGGTTGTGCATCAGCTTGGCTGCCATGATTCCCAGTGGTTTGGCAGTTATGTAATGATGTAATTTGGCATTTATTTAATGATGTAGTCATCCTCCATGATGCGATCAATGTGATCAGCCAATCAGTTGTAAGAGGAGTTCCCTAGGGGGTGTGGCCTGCATGATAGACAGATAGATGGATAGATAGATAGATAGATGATAGATGGATAGATAGATGATAGATAGGTAGATAGATAGATAGATTAGAGAGAGAGAGAAAGAAAAGAAAGAAAGAGAAAAGAAGGAAGGAGGGAGGGAGGGAGGGAAGGAAGGAAGGAGGGAAGGAAGGAAGGAAGGAAGGAAGGAAGGAAGGAAGGAAGGAAGGAAGGAAGGAAGGAAGGAAGGAAGGAAGGAAGGAAGGAAGGAAAGAAAACCAGAAAAAAAAAAACAAAACCCAAACCCATTGCCATCAAGTCAATTCTGACTCATAATGACCCTATAGGACAGAGTAAAACTGCCTCACAGGGTTTCCAAGGAGTGGAGTGGCTGGTGGATTCGAACTGCTGACCTTTTGGTTAGCAGCCAAGCTCTTCGCCACTGTGCCACAAGGCACATATATATATGGACATTGTGGCAAAATTTGCTTGCTTGCTGTGGATCCTGCATCTGGCTCGTCATCATCTGACCTCTAGTTCTTGGAACTTGAGGCAGTTGCCTGCCGTATTGCCTGCCAATCTTGGGTTTTGTTGGCCTCTGTAGACTGTGACCCAGCAGTCTGCCATCTTACCTGCTGATCTTGGGTTTGTCAGCCCCTGCGGCTACATGAGTTAGGAGAAGCCTCCAGCCTGATGCCTGACCCACGGACTTGGGACTTGGGACTTGCTAGCTTCTGCCCATGGACTTGGGACTTGCTAGCTTCTGCCCACGGACTTGGGACTTGCTAGTTTCTACAACTGCATGAGCCTTTTCTCTGAGATAAATCTGTCTCTCTCTCTCTCTGTAGATATATATATACATACATATATGCTTCACTGATTTTGCTTCTCTAGAGAACCCAGCCTAAGACAGTGACCCTGCTGGTGTTTGAAATACCGGTGGTATAGCTTCCAGCACCACAGCAACATACAAGCCACCATAGTATGACAAACTGACAGAGTAGTGGTGGTATAGAGTGAGTCACGTTAAAACGAATAAAGATCGAAAAACTACTGGCCGTAGATATTTCCTCAAGCTTCCTTGTATCCAGGGTAACCTTCCATGAGGTTTTGCCCTATCCTGTTCTTGTTTTGGGATTTCCATGATACTCTCTGTCCCATATTGCTTCATCTACCTCAACCTTGGGGTCGTAGGAGAGGTTGCTAGGCAACCAAAAGACCTTTGCTTAAATATTGCTGTTGTCGCTGTGGTGTTGATTCCAACTCCTGGTGACCCCATGGGTGTGGAGCAGAACTGCCCTATGAAGTTTTCAAGGCTGTGACCTTTCAGAAGCAGATCACCAGGCCTGTCTTCTGAGGTGCCTCTGGGTGAGTTTGAACCGCCAACCTTTAGGATAGTCATCAAGTGTTTAACCATTTGTGCTACCCAGCAACTCCTTGCTAAAACATAGGAACTGAGAATTCTAAGTTGCGTTTGACTTGATTCTTCTTTATACCATCTGTGAAATCAGCAAACTGTAGGTAAAATGGTGACCCGGGGTCATGTAAAAGGTTAGAGGTTCAAGTCTACCCAGAGGACCTTAGAAGAAAGTCCTGGTAATCTACTTTAGAAAAATCAGCCATTGACAACCTTTTGGAGCACAATTCTATTCATGGGGTTGCCACGAGTCAGCGTTGACTCAACAGAAAGTGGTTATATATATATACGGTTTTTTATACGTATATACGTATAGGTATATACATATATATATAAAGGAGCCCTGGTGTGCAGTGGTTAAGAGTTCGGCTGCTAACCAAAAGTTCGGCAGTTCGAACCCAGCAGCCACTCTGTGGGATAAAGATGTGGCAATCTGTTTCCATAAAGACTTCATCCTTGGAAACCCTGTGGGGCAGTTCTCCTTTGTCTGTAAAGTCGCTGCGAGTCAGAATCAGCTCGATGGCAACAGTATACACACACACAGACACAAAAACACATACACACACATACACACACGTTTATGTGTGTGATTCAACCGTATAGACCTTTTGGTAACCTATTTTTTCCACTCCACACTAAAGTGTGAGCATCTGCCTAGGTCAACTCCTTTAATCTTTTGTATTTCAAGAAAAAGGTAACAGAGCCTCCACCAAAATGCAAACGATAATGTCAACAGACTATGAATCCTTTCTACCTTGATGTGTGTCTCTGTAATGGAGATGTTAGAGGTATGTTGGGACTATAGGAAGAAGCTCCATTTGTCTTTCTCCAGCTTGAACTGATGGCTGATGATTGGACTAGTAACGGTCTGTGCATTGTTGTAACTTGAGAACTGCTCCAGAGCAAGGACTCATCAAAGTGAGAAAGTAAAAGGGTTTTTTCTCCCTCCTTTAAAAATTAGGAAAAAAAAAAAATTCTTTTAGCTTAGAGGTATAGTTTAATTAGAAGATTTTTCTCTTGGCTTTTTTTCTCTCCTCCCTCTGCTCCCTCTTCTCCCTCTTCTCCCTCCCTCCAAAGAGCATCCCTGAGAAACGGCTCCTGAAACACGAACAAACAAACTCATCCAAATCGTTTAATCTGCTCTCTGCAACAAAGCTGGTGGGAGACTGCCTCCTTGCCCCCTCAGTTTGACCCTTTATGGGAAAGGAAAGGAGATAAGGTCCGGATTGAAAGCCAAAAGCAACAACAAAACCTCCACTCCACTCTGGGCTACTCTGCTCTTGTCTTGCTTAATTTCCCAAAATTGTGAGATCCTTGAGGACAGAGACTCTGGTTTATTTCTGCACCTTCAGAGCCAAGGACACAACATAAGAGTCTCAGAGTGAATGAATGAGTGAATAAGTGATTTGCATCATTCTCAGCTTTGCTGTCTTCTCTCACACACACAATATGTGACTACATCACATTCATTTGGAAGAAACGAAGTTTAAGAAGCCTAGGTTTACTCTACCACCTTTCCCCAAAGAGAAAACAAATAAAGATTCTTATAAAGAAATTATAACAAAGAGGAAGCCAAACACAGCATGACATAACCCAAATAGCAATCTATGATTGATTTTGGCAGGGGAGTGGCATTTCAGAGTCAGGAGGGACTTCCCATGCTCCTCAAATCTCAGTGCCCTAGGTAAGCATCCTCTGGAGATCCATTTAAAGCCATTTGTTACACCTTAAAAATGTAGAAAATTCTTAAAGACTCTTAGAGAAGCAAAGCCGGTGAAACGTATAAATATATATACACATAGAGAGACTTGTGTCAAGGAAATGGCTCACACAGTTGTAGAGGTTAGCAAGTCCCAACTCCATGGGTCAAGCTGGAGGATTTTTCTGACTCACATAGCTGCAGGGATTGGTGAACCCAAGATCAGTAGGTGAGCTGCTAATTCAAGTCCCAAGAACCAGAGGTCAGATGAACAGGGACCAGCTGCAGGATCCAGAATGAGCAAACACCTTTGAGCCTTGCCAGAAAGTCCACCTATATTGAATGCAGGCCACACCCCCAAGGAAACTCCCTTTCAACTGATTGGTTGCTCACAGCAGATCCCATCATGGAGGTAATCACATTATATCTGATCCCATCATGGAAGTGATTTCATTATTATATGACTGCCAAACTGTGTTATAACTGCCAAACCACTGAGAATTATGGCCCAGCCAAGTTGATACACAACCTCAATGATCACAATGACTTAAGAAGGTAGTTGTGGGGTTGATGTGGTAGTTACAGCCATGCAAACCCAAGGTAACGTGTATTCCGTAAAATGTCTCAAGGAATTTTTTTAATCTTGCATTCACTAAAGTGAGCCTCATGCCCTTATCTACAGTTACTATGCTTAAAGGATTGTCTCAAAGTGTACAGAAACAAAGGTGTGGGAGTCAGAGGCAATTTCATTCTTCATGGAGCCTGGATCCCAGCAGAAAATAGAATTCCATTCAGATAGTTCAGCTGAAAGACATTTCAGAGATACAGAGGTATGAGCAGAAAATGGATAGTGCAGCACTCAAGGACTGCTAAGAGCAAGAAGTTGTTACTAACCTTGGGCCTGAAGGGGTAAAGGGAGGACATAGAGTTCCCAGGGTCCAGTGAGAGCTGGAGATATGGAGAAGGGGCCACCTAACAGGAGGTGTAGACATGGAGGGCCCCAGCCACTGTCAGAACCATGAAGCAGAAGAAGAGAGGGAGCAGGGGTATTAATACCCTACCCCCTCTCTCTCTCTTGTTAGGTGCCATCAAGTTGGTTCTTACTCACAGCAACCCTATGAACAACAAAAGGAAACACTGCCTGGCCCTGCGTCATCCTCACAATCATTATGTTTATGCCCATTGTTGTAGCCACTGCATCAATCAGTCTCACTGAGGGTCTTCCTCTCTTTCTCTGACCCTCTACTTTACCAACCTTGGTGTCTTTCTTTCTCCAGGGAGTGATCCCTCCTGATTATATTCCCAAAGTACATAAAATGAAGTCTCACCATCCTTACTTGTAAGGAGCATTCTGGCTGTACTTCTTCCAAGACACATTAGTTTGTTCTTCTAGAAATCCATGGTATATTCAATATTCTTCACCAACACCATAATTCAAAGGCATCAATTCTTCTTTGATCTTTATTATTCATAGGAAACCCGTATTCCTTATTCATAGGAAACCCTGGTGGTATAGTTGTTAAGAGTTCAGCTGCTAACCAAAAGTTTGGCAGTTCAAATCCACCAGATGCTCTTTGGAAACTCTGTGGGGTAGTTGTACTCTGTCCTATAGGGTCACTATGAGTTGGATTGACTCCATGGCAATGGGTTTGGTTTTTGGTATTCACTGTCCAGCTTTCACATGCATATGAGGTGATCGAAAATACCATGGCTTGGTTCAGGCACACCTTAGTCCTTGAAGTGACATCTCTGTTTTTTAACACTTTAAAGAGGTCTTTTGCAGCATATTTGCCCAGTGCAATCTCTCATTTGATTTCTTGACTATTGCATCTGCTGCTGCTCTCTCTCTCACCACCCTCAGATCTCCTACGTGAATCTCCCATTGGTCAAACTCAACTGGAAGCCAGTGGCAAAGGAGTCCAAGTCTTGTAGTCTTTAGGGTTTAGCCTCCTGGGACTCAGAAGAGGGCAGAGCAAAGTGAAGGATGAATTTTGAGATGGCGTAGGGGGCAAAGTCAAAGTAACCAGCGTCTTGGTCTATAGTAGCCACTCAGTCCATTGAATAGAAATAAATAAGATTGTATTGATCCAAGATGGTGATGAACTGGATAATGCAACGTTCCCATTTGTTGAGGTGATTGAATAGATGGGAGCAAAGCTTGTTGGGTTATATTCTTGTGTAGAATCAAGATAGAAGCTTTCACTCTTTTGGTGAAAAATGCCCTTTTCTATTTTACAAATATGACACTTTTGACTTTGGTGATGAGTGGTGGATGTAGAGAAAAACAAGACAAAGGACACTGGGCCCTGGGTATGTGTTGTGTCACATGAAGACCTTCAAGATGTTCTAAGAGATGTATTCTGATGGTAGCCAGCCTCCAAGATGACATCTGATGATCCCTACCTCCTATATTCACACCCTATGTAGCCCCTTCCCACATGGTACCAGGGTTGATCTGTGTGACCAGTAGCATACATCAGAAGTCATGGCGTGTCACTTCTGATATTAAGTTATAAACGACATCATGGTCTTTCTTTCTCTCTCTCTTACTCAGATGACTTCCTCTGGGCAAAGCCAGGTTGGGAGTGGCCCTATGAAGAGCCCCACATGGCAAGGACCTGAGGCCTCCTGCCAACGGTCACATGAGCTTAGAAACAGATTCTCCCCTAGCCGAGCCTTCAGATGAGACTGCAGCCCTGGCCAACAACTTGAATGCAACATCATGAGAGACCCTGAGCCAGAACCACCAAGGTAAGCTGCTCCCAGATTCTGAACCCTCAGAAACTGTGAGATAATAGATGTTTGTAGTTTTAAGCTATTATGTTTTGGGGTCTTTTGTAACACAGAGACAATTAACTAATACAACACTTGAGGCCAGAAGCATTTGCTACTTTTCAATAATGATTGTCAATGTGTACTGGAACCTTGTATATTGTGTTTATCACCATCAGTCACCAAGCCTACCATCCATACTCATAACTGTGTAACGAATCACTTGCCTAGCTTTTCTGAGTCTCTTCAGTTTACAACGAGGATGGCAATAATGCCCATCAAAGGTTTGTCCTGAAAATCAGACAGAATAAAGTATTTTAAGTGCCAAGACAGGGGGCAGTGGTGGTTCAGCGGTAGAATTCTGGCCTTCCACACAGGAGACTGGGGTTTGATTCCTGGCCAAGGCACTTCCAGCACAGCCACCACCCATCTGTCAGGGGAGGCTTACATGTTGCTATGTTGCTGAACAGGATCACAGCGATTCGATCCACAACCAGTCATGGGGATGGATGGTGCAGGACAGGGCAGTGTTTCGTTCTGTTGTGCATGGGATCACCATGAATCAGGGACCAACTCAACGGCAGCTAACAGCAACAACAAGTGCCCAGGACATTGCTTGAAGTAGTGTAGCTGTTTAACGCATGTAGCCATTAGTATTAATAAGGGAGAGAAATAGGTTTCAAAACCATTTATAATGAAAGGATGCTCCCAATGAGACTTGAGATAATAGTTCACCACGATTGCCTGGTATATTTTGCCTCTGTTCTTCTCTTGCCTCATAAACAGTTCTGTTCTCTTGGAATGGCTGGAACGCAGAGTTTCCCAAAACAACCAGCACTTCTGCCAACCCCAGGGCCCAGAGCTCTGAAACAGCTCCCCCCTGACCGTGGAGAATCCGCTGTCTGCACTCGCGTCTCCTTGGCAGCAAGGGGAATCCCTGATGTTCTAGGCATGCCCCGTCACTCCCTGGGCGTCAGCCGGCTTTTGCTCATGATTTCCATTCTCTAATGACTCAAGGAGGAGTATGTGACTGAGTCACAGGGACCTGGGGGGGCGGGGGGCGAGTATGTTGTTGGTTCTGAAATCACACGGGGTCGGCGACCTCAGAAAATATCAACAAGCAGTAGAGAGACAAAGGGAGCAGCTAACCAAGCTGTGCCATGATTCACGCTTGACCTGGGAAAACTCACCAGCTTTTCCAGTGGCTGCAAACTGTCAAGGTTTCCTTCAATCAGGACGAGTGCTTTGCCGCCTTCTAGGAACGCTTACGGACAACTTCTGTAGTTTCAGTCTTCGATCTCAAGTTGGCATTCACAGCAATCATCGTGCCTGGGCGAAAAAAAAAAAAGTTTCATCCATTTTCAGTTTTCGCCCCTTTCCCTCGGAAGCAGGTGAAAAGAATGGCAGCAACGATAGCACGTAGCTGTTGTTATGTGTCAGTTATTCTCTTAGGCATAGAAGAAAAAAAAAAAAAAAGAAGAGAACAGAATCATCACGTGAAAACAGGCAGATCCCAGTATTTCCACTTCTAGGCAGTCAATCTTTCAGAAATTAAAAAAAAAAAAAAAAAATCAAGCCCATTGCCATCCAGTCAATTCCAACTCACAGTGAGATCATGTGTTTCAGAGTAGAACTGTGCTCCACTGGGTTTTCTTGGTTGTAATCATTTTTAGAAGCAGATTGCCAGGCCTTCCTTCCAGGGTGCTGCTGGGAGGATTTGAACCACCGAAGTCTAGTCTAGCAGACAGTTGTTGAACTGTGCTCCACAGGGTTTTCAGTGGTTGATTTCTCAGAAGCAGATCACCAGGCCTTTCTTCTGACCCATCTCTGTGTGGACTCAGACCGCTGACCTTTTGGTCAGCAGCTGAGGTCATTAACTGTTTGTGCCAGAAGAGCAGACCAAATAGAATCAGTTTGGCATGCTAAGGTGGCTTGTGCGTTGTGATGCTGGAGACTATGCCACCAGTATTTCAAATACCATCAGAGTCACCCATGGCAAATAGGTTTCAGCAGAGCTTTCAGACTGAGACAGCCTACGAAGACCTGGTAATCTACTTCTGAAAATCAGCCAGTGAAAACCTTATGGATCACAGAATATTGTCTGAAACTCTGATTTGCTTACTTTTTTTTTTTCTTAATTTATTGTGTTTTAGGTGAAAGTTTACAGCACAAATTAGTTTCTCATTCAAAAATTTATACACACATTGTTTTCAGACAATGGTTGCAATCCCTGCAGTGTGACAGCACTCTCCGTCTTTCCACCCTGGGTTCCCCGTGTCCATTGGCTCAGTTTTCCTGTCCCTTCCTGCCTTCTTGTTTTGCTTTGGGACAGGAGTTGTCCATTTGGTCTCGTGTATTTGATGAAACTAAGAAGCAGGTTCCTCGTGCGTGTTATTGTTTGATTTATAGCCCTGTCTAATCTTTGAAAAATGGGCTTTGGGAGTAGCTTCAGTTCTGAGCAGGGTATCCAGGGGCCATAGTGTCAGGGGGTTCCTTTAGTCTCTGACAGACCAATAAGTCTAGTCTTTTTTTTTTTTCTGAATTTGAATTTTGTTCTACATTTTTCTCCCTCTCTGTCCAGGATTCTCTATTGTGATCTCCGTCAGAGTGGTCAATGGTGGTAGTTGGGCACCATCTAGTTATTCTGGGCTCGGGCTGGTGGAGGCTGTGGTTCATGTAGTCCTTTAGTCCTTTGGACTAATATTTTCCTTGCATCTTTGTTTTCTTTCATTCTTCTTTGCCCCGGACAGCGTGGGATCCTTAGATGTATCTTAGATGGCCACTCACAAGCTTTTAGGACCTGAGACACCACTCACCAAAGCAGGATGTGGAACGGATTATGAACTATGTTATGCCAGTTGACCTAGATATCTCCCAGAACCATGGTCCCCAGCCTTCAACTCCAGCAACTCAGTCCCTTAAGGTATTTGGATGTGTCTAGCGAGCTTCTATGACTTTGCCTTCGTCAGATGCTAACTTCTACATTGTGTGCTGTCTTTCGCTTCACCAAAGCTGACATTTGTCTACTATCTAGTTAGTGATTGCCCCTTCTCAGCCCTCCCCTGACTTGCTTACTTTGGACGCATCATCAGAAAGGACTGATCGCTGGAGAAGGACATCATGCTTGGTAAAGCTGAGGGTCAGAGAAAATGAGGGAAACCCTCAATGAGCTAGAGTGGCATAATAGCCTCAACAACAGACTCAAACATACCAGTGATCATGAAGATGGCACAAGACAGGGCAACATTTCATTCCTTTATACATAAGGTCGACATGAGTTGGAGCCGACTCAATAGCAGCCAGCAACTCCCGGACACAGTTTCCAGGTGCCACCGACAATTTGCCTGCAAAATCCCTTGATGCCTCCTCCCTACATGCCTTTGAACAAGCCCCTCCTCTTCACTGGGCCTCAGCGTCTCTGCCTGTGAAAAGGAAGGTTAGGAGGAGGGATTCTCAGAGCCCCCTTCCACTCCTGGTATTCCTCTGCTCTGGGATTGCAAAGCGGTGCAACCAGCTGAGGCTCCTCCTCTCCCCACCCCAGTTCCAGCACCCCCACTGTGCTCTCAGCAGAGAAAACCAAGTGAAACCAATCTTCCCTCTTCCTGGGCTGCTGGGCACGGCAGCCCTTTTAGTCTCTCTGAGATCCAGATTAGGAAGTTTGAGCGATGCCCCTAAGCCCTGCACTCTATTAAATTTCCTTGATTGATAATGAGGATTTCTCGCACCTCCAGGGGAGAGAGGCACTGCCATCCTTGTTAGCTTCCCAGGTGGAATCCACAATCCCTCGGCCTGTTTATCCCCCGTCGCTACAACAGAGCCCATCTGCAGGGGCCCGTTGGTGTCTTTTTGGCATCACCAAGCCCTGGGTCCTCTCCACCTACTTGGATTTCCATGTGTGGAGGTTCCCTAGGTTCTGATGAGGCATGTTTCCTAACTGGGAAGGCCGCCTTAGAGCACAGCAACCCCCAGTGGAGCCTCCTCTGACCCTCAAATACTGCTTATTTGCCTGACCCAGGGGGGAGGCATGGCTTCAAAGGTAGAGCCGATAGAAGGCTTGGACATGGGATGGCTAGAGGATGTGTCCAGGCCAGGAGTAGAGAACATGGGTGCTTGGGGCTGGGGTGGGGGGTGTTGGTTCCAGCTTGAATTGGCAGCCCTTTTGGGCCAGAGAGGTAGTTGGGAAGGGGATCCAGGGTCCAACGAGACCCAGAGAGGAGAGGGCAGGATGGAGAAATGAGACCACTGGAGACACCTGTCGCCTTCCTTGTGGTTTCTTTTTTAGCTGGACCCAGATTTCCTTCCAAAGCAGCTGGTGGGACCAAGTTGAGGCTGGGGAACTGGACACCCAGGCATAACCACACACACACACACACACAGTGCAGATACTAAATTTCTATGTGTGTGTATAGTAGATGCCCCACAAACACCTGTCTCTCATAGGCCCTTTGCCCAGCTGGCCATGTCCCTACCCTGCAAGCCCTATGCATTTGTTCACAGAAGCTCAGCCTCTCTTTCTTCTCTGTCATATCTTTTACTCACCGCCCCCCTTGTTGCAATCCCCTTTTTCAGTTTTTTCTGTCCCTTTCATTCTCTCTCTCCCTGTCCACTTTCTCCCTTTCACCTCTCAAGTCCCCTCTGTTCTTCCTCTCCTTCCCATTTGTATTTTCTTTTTTGTCCTCTTTCCTCTTTGTCACTCTGTCTTCTTTCCCTCTTTTCTGTTGCTCTTCTTCTCCTCTTGGACCAAACCAAAACCAAACAAGCTGGCGTTGAGTTGATTCTGACCCCAATGTGTATCAGAGTAGTAGAACTGTGCTCCATAAGGCTTTCAGTGGCTGATTTTTTGGAAGTAGATCACCAGGCCTTTCTTCCAAGGCAACTCTGGGTGGACTCAAACCACCAGCCATTCAGTTAGCAGTGAGCAAGTTAACCCATTTACACCATTCAGTGACTCCCCTCTTAAACCAGTAGTTCTCAACCGGTGGCCTCCAGACCCATGCATCAGCATCATTTGGGAGCTTATCAGGCATGCTAATTCTCAGGCCCCACTCCAGACCAGCTGCATCAGGAACTGGAGAGGTAGGGCTCAGCAATCTGTGTTTTAATCAGCCCCCCAGGTGATTCTGATGAAGGCTAAAATTTGAGAATCACGATCTTAGGGGAAAATGGCAATGAAAAAAAAAATGAGCATCTTTGAGTTCTGATCCAGTAATCCCTCATTTCTAAACATGTAAAACCCTCCTCTACCCATTAGCTAATTAAGACGTTGGACCACCAGCCTGGCTGAGATGATTTCAGGAACAGCACAGGCAACTACACTCAAGTTCTCTGATTACTATCACGCTGCTAAATCCCTTCGGCCAGTCTGCGCCTTTCCTGTCCTGCATCCTGCCTCTCTTTCTCTCCGCACCAGTTGCTCTAAGGAGTACAAAGATGAGAGATACGTTGGACCTTGTGTCCAGCAGCTCAACTCTGGTTTAGCATTTGCCAAGGTGTATTTCTCCAATACCGACAGGGGTATCGATAGGAAAAGGATTCCATGGTCGAATATGTGTAGAGATTGCTGGGTACACAGATTTCTTTATTGCAGGATTTTTCAGAGCCTAATTATATGGCAAGAGGGCAGTGGTGGTTCAGTGGTAGAATTTCTGCCTCCCACACTGGAGACCCAGGTTCGATTCCTGGCCAGTGTGCGTCATGCACAGCCACCACCCATCTATCAGTGAAGGCTCGCGTGTTGCTGTGATGCTGAACAGATGGCAGCAGAGCTTCCACACTAAGATGGACTAGGAAGAAAGGCCTGGTGATCTGCTTCCAAAAATCAACCAGTGAAAACCCTATGGATCACAATGGTCTGATCCGTAACCAATCATGGGGATGGCACAGGGCTGGGCAGCATGTTGTTCTGTTGTGCATGGAGTCCCGTGAGTCGAGGTCAGCTCAGTGGCAGCTAGCAACAACAACAATGCATGGTAACTCGTCAGGCGGGGCCAGTGTTAGCAGCATGTCCTAAGTGTGACCACAGAGCTCTGTCTGCCACTGGGCATCGCACAGAATGAGCACGTTGGAGAAACGTTGCTTTCGGAGACCACAGCCTCCCCTTCCAAGGCCTTAGTCTGTCTGGCCTTTGGCAGCATTTGGCGTAGAGTGAAGGAGCCAAGATGGTGCTCAGTAGAGTATGTTGACCCTGAAAGGGCTTATGCGTGAAGGGCGAGGTCATGCCACCCTCTCGGTGTCTAAATGGATGATGAGCAACCATCATGCTCTCTGCTGTCAATGTCACTGACTGTGGTCCAGTTTCAGGATAAATGATGAGAAAGGTGTCTCCATGTTGCTTTTTCTGAAATACGCCCAGGACTTACCCCTGGAGATTCTGATTTGGTAAGGCTGGCATGAGACCTGGGAATCCGTATTTTTTTTTTAAATCTCCCAAAGGGTTTTGGATGTACAATGAGGGTGAGAACCACTGGTTACATGGATCGATCCATGCCTGGTGCTTATATAATGTTACATTTAGCAACGTACAGAACACAAGGCTATGTCTATTACCTTTGAGACAGACAATAGGGAAGACAGCCAGGTCCTCTCTATAACACCATCCTTGATGCCCTCATCAAGGGAAAATGCATTGTGATTTTTGATCCAGGAATGGGACATTGAGGTAGGGGCAGAGAGAGTGAGCTTCCCATTTTCCTGCAAACTGAAAAATACAAAATCATGGTTTATCTCAGTGACAAGTAATCCTGTTTTTTTCCTTCATGGGGATAAATCAGGGAAGCCAAAAATGTTTATGCCTTATTTTTTTTTCCATTAAAATTGAAAATTACTTCTACTGAGTCCCATGAGAAGAAATGTATGATTTTACAATTGAGATTCTCTCTCTCAGTAGTCTTCAACCAGCTTTTAACAGCAGAAATCTCTTCTCAAGGGAACTCTTACTTGCAAACTCCTATGTATAAGAGGGAGTCCCTGGGTAGTATAATTAATGTGCTTGGCTGCTAGCCAAAAGGTTGGAGATTGGAGTCCACCCAGAGGTGCCTTGGAAGACAGATCTGGTGATTTGGTTCCAAACAATCAGCCATTAACCCCACGGAGCACAGTTCTGCTCTGACACACATGGGGTGGCCATGAGTCGGAGTTGACTAGTCGGCAAATGGTATGTACGCCATATCAAAGAAAGGTCACTCTGGCTGAAGAGTAGATGGGGGATCTGAAGTCTAAACAAATGGACCATTTTCTCTTCAACTTTTGGGGACAGTGGAGGCATTTCCTGGGAACAGAGTGGGAAACTCATAATCCTCAAAAAAGTCAATGAGAAAATTGCCACGGCATTCCCCACTCCAAGATGTCATTCTAGATATCTGAGAAGTCACAACATGGTGACAGCTTTCAAATGGTGCATCATGATATCAAATCTCAAACTACATTTATTTCAATGAATTGAGGTTACTAGAAATTGCATTTAAAATTCCCTTTACATTAAAAAAAAAAACTCTTTAATAAGTATGCCTAAAACTTCTAGGAGAGAGCCCTTAGTTTTTCATTCTGGGACTTAGTAATGAGCTCATGCCTCTCTTGTCCAACCCCCGCAAAGACAATGGCAACCAAAAAATAAAAAAATAGACAGTGTATGTTATTTTTGTTCTTGCAGGAATAAATTAGTAGGGCAGAACCATGTGATAAAATCAAATGATTTTATCTTCATTACTAGTAGCATTTTCAGAAGTAATAACAGCAAAAATAGCATTAAGTCTTTGCACGTGTTTTCCTTGCCACCCAGCTCCTTTGAGCTTTACTGATACAGAGTTTGAGAAGGAATACAGGAGCCGGACAAGATGTATGTTTCCACAGGGTTAGAGAAAGACCTTTTATGGGCAGGAGAGTTCTGAGGAGGGAAGTCCCTAAGAGTGTGGGGTGGGAGAAATTGAGAAGGATGGTGTACTAATTTTCTATGGCTACTGCAACAAAGTACCAGAAAGCTGGGTGGCTGAAAACAACAGAAAGTCATTCTGTCACAGTTCTGGACGCCAGAAGTCTGAAGCCAAGGTGTTGGCAGGGCCATGTTCTCTCTCTGAAGGCTCTAGGGGAGAAGTTTTTTTTGCCTCTTCCTAGCTTCTGGTGGTTGCCAGAAATCCTTAGAGTTGCTTTGCTTGTAGAGGCACAACTCCAATCTCTGCCTCTGTCTTCACATGGCCTTCTCCCCACGTGTGTTTGGGTGTCTTCACGTGACCTTCTTACAAGGACACCAGTCATGAGATTTAGGGCCCACCCTGATCCAGTATGACCTCATCTTAACTTGATTACCTCTGCAAAGACCCTATTTCCAAATGAGGCCACATTCACAGCACCAGGGGTTAAGACTTCAACATATCTTTTTGGGGGATACAACCCGTAAGAGATGCTAAAGGGTTTACAGAAAGCGATGCTGGGGGACTGATGAGTTGGGTCCGCAATGATGTCCTACAAAAGACTCAGATAAAGAATGAAATTCCATTTTATTTAGTTGATTGGCTGTTGAATGACATTTCCTGAATGCTGCATCACTCAGAGTTGGAGATCTAAAAGGCAATAGGGTTGTATTTATAAACAAGTGTTTTTACTACATTTCTTTTAATATAGTCCATGAGTTGATATCTGGTTGAATCAGACTGGCTGTGTCATGACCTGGAAATAAGGTGAAGACTGTATGTTTAGATGGTGCTCCATTTCTGGCCTGTCTCACCCTTGCTTTCTGCCAGTCTGAATCTTATAGGGCCTTAGACAGCAGTTCTCAATGTGGGATCCCTGTTGTGTTGTTGTTGTTAGGTGCCATTGAGTCAGTTCCAACTCGTAGCGACCCTGTGTAGCACAGAATGAAACACTGAGCCAGTCCTGTGCCAGTCTCACCATCGTTATGCTTGAGACATTGTTGACGCCACTGTGTCAATCCATCTCATTGAGAGTCTTCCTCTTTTTCACTGGCCCTCTACTTTACCAAGCATGATGTCCTTCTCCAGGGACTGATCCCTCCTGACAACATGTCCAAAGTATGTGAGATATACCCTCACCATCCTTACTTCTAAGGAGCATTCTGGTTATACTTCTTCCAAGACGGATTTGTTCATTCTTCTGGCAGTCCATGGCACATTCAATATTCTTCGCCAACACCACAATTCAAAGCCGTCAATTCTTCTTTGGTCTTCCTTATTCATTGCCCAGCTTTCACATGCATGTTATGTGATTGAAAATACCATGGCTTGGGTCAGGTGCACCTTAGTCCTCAAGGTGACGTCTTTGCTTTTCAACACATTAAAGAGGTCCTTTGTAGCAGATTTACCCAATGCAATGTATCTTTTGATTTCTTGACTGCTGCTTCCATGGGTGTTGATTGAGGATCCAACTAAAATGAAATCCTTGACAACTTCAGTCTTATCTCCATATATCATGATGTGAGGATTTTTATTTTCCTTGTGTTGAGGTGTAATCCATACTGAAGGCTGTGGTCTTTTATCTTCATCAGTAAGTGCTTCAAGTCCTCTTCACTTTCACCAAGCAAGGCTGTGTCATCTGCATACCACAGGTTGTTAATGAGTCTTCCTCCAATCCTGATGCCTTGTTCTTCTTCATATAGTCCAGCTTCTTGGATTATTTGCTCAGCATACAGATTGAACAGGTATGGTGAAAGAATACAACCCTGACACACACCTTTCCTGACTTTAAACCATGCAGTATCCCCTTGTTCTGTCTGAAGAACTGCCTCTTGGTCTATGTAAAAGTTCCTCATGAGCACAATTAAGTGTTCCGGAATTCCCATTCTTCGCAGTGTTATCCATAGTTTGTTATGATCCACACAGCCAAATGCCTTTGCATAGTCAATAAAACACAGGTAAACATCCTTCTGGTATTCTGTGCTTTCAGCTAGGTAGGATCCGTCTGACCTCAGCAATGATATATCTGGTTCCACGTCCTCTTCTGAATCCTGCCTGAATTTCTGGCAGTGCCCTGTCAATATATGCTGCAGCTGTTTTTGAATGATCACCTGTTAGAAATGCAAATTTTAGGACCCATCCCGCACCAACTGAACCAGAAATTCCAGGGTTGGCCTGATGATCTGTGTTTTAACAGGCCCTCCAGGTTCAAGTTTAAGAACCACAGGCTTTTTCCAGGTTTCTGTGACTGATCTTTCCCCAACATGCTCCGCCTTTCCTCTGAATGCTACTCTCCAATCTTGGAATCAACCTCAGTTACCTGAGAGCAAGGCATTTTGGTGGTTACGAGCTCAGGCTCAGTAGTCAGAATTCTGGGTTCTAGTTGCAGCCCCACCCCTAGCCAGCCAGGTGACCATGGCCAAGTCCCCTCTTTGTACCTTGGTTTCTATACCTGTAGAATGGGGATAGTAATACTAACAATGCCTATCTACAACCATGGCTGTAATGATTAAATGTGCTAAAGTGTGTCTAGGGGCTCTGATGGCGTAGTGGTTAAGAGCTACGGCTGCTAACCAAAAGGCTGGCAGCTCGAATCCACCAGCCACTCCTTGGAAACTCTATGGGGCAGTTCTGCTCTGTCCTATAGGGTCTCCATGAGTCGGAATCAACTCGACGGCAATGGGTTTTGGTTGGCACATAGTAGGTGCTCTAGAAATGTTGGTAATCATGGTTAGCAGTCTCACTGCTAGAGGGCAAGTTCCTTGGGTAAAGATAAGGTGTCTCCTAACATTGCTTCTCTTCCAGACAGTGCCAAGCAGCAGACTAAATACCAAGTAGGCACTCCAGTGCACCCCACTTGGTTATGGTTAGCCTTAACCCATGTCGAGTCCATTGCATCTGCTCAGAAGAGATGTCACTCACTTTCCCTTCTCCTTAACTGGATACCTTCTGCGTGTCAGGCGGGAGGCCAGGCCCTGTACAAACATTACCTCACCTAATCCTCATCGCAGCCTAGGAAGAAAGGAATGTCCTTACGTAACACAGTAGAGGATAGACTCCCAGACGCTTGGTGGCTTCCCCTGTGTCAGCGCTAGTAAATGGCAGAGTTGGGATTAGGAAGTGGGTGTGTCCGAATTCAACAGCTGAGCTTCCTTTGGGGAAGAGGAGACAATCTCTCTGGGATAGACTTTTTATTTACTGGAAATAACCTTTATAGCCTTTTCTAATTATATATTTGTTTAATGTGTCCTACATTTGTTTAAGGGGCCCTGGTGGTGCAGTGGTTAAGAGCTCAGGCTGCTAACCAAAAGGTTGGCAGTTTAAATCCACCAGCTGTTCTTTGGAAACCCTATGGAGCAGTTTTCCTCTATGCCTATAGGGTCCCTATGAGTTGGAATTGATTCAACGGCAACAGGTTTTATATTTGCTTAAGGAGCCCTGGTGACGCAAGGGTTAAGTGCTTGGCTTCTAGCCAAAAGGTTGACAGTTTGAACCCACCCAGTGAGTCCATGGGAGAAAAACCTGGCGATTTGCTCCCATAAAGATTACAGCCAAGAAAACCTTATGGGTCAGTTCTGCTCTGTCACATGGGTCACTATGAGTCAAAATCTACTTGATGGCACCTAACAACAACAACATATTTGTTTAAAATGTTAAAACGATATAGAAACGTGACATACATACCAAACCAGAAAAACCAAACCTGTTGCCATCGAGTCAATTCTGATTCATAGCAACCCTATAGGACAGAGTAGAACTGCCCCATAGAGTTTCCAAGGAGTGCCTGGTGGATTCGAACTGCTGACCTTTTGGTTAGCAGCTGTAGCTCTTAACCACTATGCCACCAGGGTTTCCATGACATATATAGCAAGAGGATATTTTCTAGTAATTCCGCCTCCCAAGAGTAGCTGCTTTTTGTAGTCTGCTTTGTGTCAGTCCCATCTTGCATTAATACATGTGCGTGCACACACACACACACACACACACACACACACTCCTCTATTTTTTTTTCTTAACAAAAAAAATGAAATCATACTTTGCATTTTGTTTATATCCCACCGTTTGGACTTAACATTTCCATATCAATATATCACCTCCTATCTGTCAGTTTGTTGTACTCTGGTGGCTTGTGTGTTGCTGTGATGCTGGAAGTTCTGCCACCGATATTTCAAATACCAGCGAAGTCACCCATAGTGGACAGGTTTCAGTGGAGCTTCCAGACCAAGACAGACTGGGAAGGAAGGCCTGGCAATTGACTTCCAAAAATTAGTCAATGAAAACCTCATGCATCACAACAGAACATTGTCCAACTCTTGCTTTGGACGTGTCATCAGGAGGGATCAATCGCTAGAGGAGGACATCATGTTTGGTGAAGTAAAGGGCCAGCAAGGGTGTGGGAGACCCTCCATGAGATGGAATGGCACAATAGCTGCAAGGATCGACTGGAATATGCCGGCAAATGCAAGGATGATGCAGTACTGGGCAGTGTTTTGTTCTGTTGTACATAAGGTCGCCACCAGAGTCAACTTGATGGCAGCTAACACATCTGGACTAGAAGTTTAAGTATGCCTAGTTCTATGAGATAAATTTAGGGATAGCAATCTCTCTTTCAAAACCACTTTATCACAATGATCAGTCTCCATGGCTCTCCACAATGAATCTCTGTATGTGCATTTAATAAATGTTACATGGCCTGAAAATTAGATTTCATTGCTCCTCCTGACTTTTTCCTATTCTTTGTTGTTGTTGTTGTTAGGTGCTGTTGAGTTGGTTCTGAATCATAACAACCCTATATACAACAGAACAAAACATTACCGGGTCCTGCGCCATCCTCACAATCGTTGTTATACTTGAGTCCATTGTTGCAGCCACTGGGTCAGTCCATCTCGTTGAGGGTCTTCCTCTTTTCTCCTGACCCTTTACTTTACCAAGCATGATGTCCTCTGATAACATGCCCAAAGTATGTGAGACAAGTCTCTCCATCCTTGCCTCTAAGGAGCATTCTGGCTGTACTTCTTCCAAGACAGATTTGTTCGTTCTTTTGGCAATCCATGGTATAGTCAAGATTCATTGCTCCTCCTGGCTTTGCTCCATTCTAGGACCATTGTGTTATACCAGTTGCTGGTATTTCCCAGCCAGACATTCTGTGTTTGACCCTGTGTGCCTTCACGTGTAAATAGGCTGTTCTGTAATCATAATTCATAAAGTTCACATGTAATAGAAGTCATGCCCAGAAGTGTTAACTTCACTAGTTACCAACCACAGACCTTTCTTCTTCCAAATCACCACCCGCTCCCAAAAACAGCAAAAAAAAGGAAAACAAATTACCAGGGCTACAAACAGACCTTTATTTCTAATATATTGCACGAGTGCTTGTGTTGAGTCGTGTTTTCTCTGGCGAGAACTGCCCTTGTATTTTTTTTTTTTTTCCTGTCAGTGTAGTCTATAAATGAAATGGAGTTACTGCCCCTATTAAAATGGAACATTGTGCCCTTGGTTTGCTCTTAACGGGTGGGAAAACCCCATTAAGTGTTTGTGAAATATGTCTTAAATACAGGAATTTTAATCTGGTGGTCTAATAAATCCCTCTTCCCTACTGAAATGGAAGTCTTAGGTTTTCCGGCATCTGTTCAGTTATTTGTTCCCCAAAAGTTTCTTACAGAAGCCTGACCCTGAGAACTATACATTGAGGACATTTCTTCCATTGGGGGATTTTCTTTTCTTTTTTTTTTTTTTAAGCACATCTTTCAAAAAATTGGGAACTTTGACAGGTGTATTCCTTGGTGAGATACTGTTTTAGAAATGTGCCCAGAATTTCTGCTCTGGTGGCATAAAGGCCGTGAAATCTCTGTGACCACTACGGGATGTAACAACCCATAATATTCCAAGACCTAAGACCTTGTAATATTCTAAGGCCGTTCCTTTGCGGCAAAGTTGGTTGGCATCTAAGACATTTCCCTATGTAACCAAAATAGACAATGTATACTCTTTTTTGAGCGTATTCCATGGGAATTGTAAAGTTTCTCCTTAGCACAAGCCACGAAGAATATCACACTAGACCTAAATAGATTAATTCATCTCTCCTGCAAGTTTCTGTTTCCTTTTTTTTTTTTTTTTTTAATGACCAGGGTGTTTATTAGGAAACTCTGAGTAACTTGCTATAAAAAACAAACCGAACCCTTTGCCATCGAGTTGATTCTGACTCATAGCAACCCTATAGGACAGAGTAGAACTGCCCCGTAGAATTTCCAGGGAGTGGCTGGTGGATTCGAACTGCTGACCTTTTGATTAGCAGCTGAGCTCTTAACCTGCTACACCATCAGAGTTCCTTTCTTGGACTAAAGTAAGATTAAATAAGAACGGTGTGCACCAGTTCCGACTTACCTCCGAATTAGACTTAAAGACTTAAAGACACAGTTAGAAAAGGATCTCGTTCATAACCTGGGGACTGCCTGTACATTTATATTTATGGCTAAGGTATGTTTTTGTTTCTTTGTTTGTTTAGCCCCAACTGCTTTAATATTTATTTCCTAAAATCAAAGACATTTCCCTATATAACCAAAATATAAACATCAAAACCCGGAAGCTGCTGTTGATCCATTGCTATGATCTAATTCTCAGATCTCATTCAAGTTTCACCCTTTGCCCTAATAATGTCTTTTGTAGCCAAAGGATCCCATTCAGAACCACATGTTGCATTTACTCATGTCTCTTTGAGTCTCCTTCAGTCTGTAACAATTCTTCAATATTTCCTTGACTTTTTCATGTGGCCCATGTCTTTTTTTCAGCAGAATGGGACAAAATAGGTTTCAAAATAAACGGCTTCACTGTGACTTTCAGCAGGGGATGGAAATAGGAAAGGAACCATCTGCGATCGCTATTAACTCTACAAGTTCACTTGAGACCCACCGCCATGATCTGATTCACTTCCGCTTGCCCAAGCGGTGGGTTCTATCACTTGGATTCATCCACTCACTCATTTACCCTTACAATTTTTTTTTCCACTTACCCATTCAGCAAATATTTGAGTGTCTGTTAAGTGTAAGGAGGAAGAAATCATAGATGCACTTTCCCATTGAGCCAGGACCTCAGAATCTTTCTCAACACTGTGTCCTGAGCAGCTTCAACCCATCTCTCTCTGTTGGCACTCTAGAAGAAAGCAAGTAAGAAAACATATCTTAGGCACCCAGGGATTCCCACATTCCATGTGAAACACTGCCTTGCATGCAGCAAATATCGATTTAACTTGGTGTAAAAATAGCCTTCTCTTTCGAAGGAGGAGAGGAGAGGAGTCAAAAAGAAAAAATTAAACAGAGAAGAAAACCACATACTATAATATTGAGTCAAGTATGTGCTTGTTCCTTTTGTTGCTTATCCTGAGGAAGAAAGATGCCTGGAAATTTTGAGTTGCTGAGAGCTGGGATCATCCCACATACCATTATGAAGATAAAAGAGGAAGTGGGGACTGAGTTATTCATTGTGATTAAGAAAACCCTTAACACTTGTTTCAGTTTGTGATTTTAGGAATCATCCCTCCAAATCAGTGTTGTCCTACCAATAATATCCTGTAAGATTCTGTCATTATTCAGAGGATTTTTAGAAGCTCTTTTTTATGGGAGCGTGTCTTAGTTATTTACTGCTGCTATAACAAATACCATAGGTGGATCGCTTTAGCAAACAGAAGTTTATTCCCTCACAGTCCAGTAGGCTAGAAGTCCAAATTCAGGGCACCAGCTCCAGGGGATGGCATTCTTTCTCGTTGGCTCTGGAGGAAGGTCCTTATCATCAGTCTTCTTCTAGACTGGGAGCTTCTCTGTGCAGGAACCTCGGATCTAAAGGACAAGCTCTGCTCCTGGAGCTGCTTTCTTAGTGGTATGAGGTCCCCATATCTGTCTACTCACTTCTCTTTTTTATATCTCAAAAGAGATTGACTTAAGACACAACTTAATCTTGTAGATTGAATCCTGCCTCATTAACTTAACTGCCACTAATCCTGCCTCAGTAACATCATAGAGGTAGGATTTATAACACACAGGAAAATCACATCAGATGATAAAATGGTGAACAATCACACAATACTGGGAGTCATGGCCTAGCCAAATTGATACACATATTTATGGGGGACACAATTCAATCCATGGCAGAGAAGGAGGAGAGTGGGGAGAGGACTATAATCTTCAGATTATTGCTGGTTTTTTGAACAGCATCTTTACTGATGGCCAGATCTCCAAACTTTGAGGATGAGTCAACTTGGGAAAGAGTCGGACATCACTCATGACTAAGCAGTAGGAATGAAATGGGCAATCCACTTGGTTATACTAACTTTGGGGCAAACATCTAAGATACTCCATGATGTTTTAAAAAGAAAAGCTATGATGCTTTTCCTGTATCCCTTCTAAATGTCCTCCAAAACCCATTTCCAAAGGGAAACCCCAAGAGCACTTAGGGTGATGGCACCATATTTGTTCTGAGCAAATAATCTTGGAAGGGGACTCTCTTGACAAGTTGTCACATGAATGAACACTTTCTGGTAAGGTAGCTAAACCTCTACACCATCACTTTATCATTCCCTCATAACTCCCCCTCAGCTACAGCTTGGAAAAGAGAGACCCAGAAAAGTGAGAGAAGAATCTGGCATTAAGATAAAAATTATTTTAAGGGAAGGAAAGAGAGCAAAACTTGGGCCCTGGGCATCTTTCTGGAGCCTACCGTCAACCTAGTTCCTGCAATTTGGCATTGCAAGGCTGGCCCCAGTGTGCTGAGAGTCATCTAACCTGGGGATGGCCGGAAGCAGACTATGACGGAGGCCTGAGACATTGCGGATTGAGTTGGGGACAGGTCAGAACCATTAGTCGTTAGAGGTGATACGAGGAGGAGGAGGAAGAGGAGGAGGAGTGTGGGTAGTGGGTTCAATAAAGACGGTTTCAGTATTGAAGTCCAGGAGACCAATCTGGAAGAATCTGGAACCATTCTTTTCTAAACCTGCTGCTTCCTGACTTCTTCTCACTTTTCCTCTTTCTGCCACCCTGCCCGAGCCGCCTTGCCCCTTTGTCTCTGGCCCAGATGACTATGTCTGTACTTGAGTTGCATACACTTAAAAAAAAAATTGCCTTTGAGTCAACTCTGACTCATGGTGACCCCGTGTATGTCAGAGTAGAACTGTGCTCCATAGCTCATTTTTCAGAAGACGATCACCACGATTTCCTCGTGAGGAGTCTCTGGGTGAACTTGAACCTCCAACCTTTTGGTTAGCAGCCAAGCATGTTAACTGTTTGCACCACCCAGGGACCCCTGCATACTCTTAAAAAGAAAAAAAAAAATGCCATTGAGTCAATTCCAACTCATGGTGACTCCATGTGTGCAGAGTAGAAATCTGCTCCACAGGGTTTTCATGGCTATGACTTTTCACAACTCTGAGTGGGTTTGAACCACCAATCTTTTGCTTAGTAGTCGAGTGTTTAACTATTTGCACCACCCTGCCCATTACTGTTGAGTGGATTCCAACTTACAGTGACACTACGCCCGCTACCCTCGAGTTGATTCTGACTCATAGTTACCTTATAGCAGAGTAGAACTGCCCCATCCGGTTTCCAAGGATCAGCTGGCGGATTTGAACTGCGGACCTTTTGGTTAGCAGCTGAGCTTTTAACCATTGTACCACCAACAATCCTATTTTAAACAAAAAACAACTCATTGCCGTTGAGTTGATTCCAAGCGACCCTATAGGACCCTTTGGTTAGCAGCCGTAGCGCTTACTATGCCTCCGGGGATTCCCTATAAAAAAAAAACTCCGGGGATTCCCTATAGGAGAGAGTAAAACTGCCCCATAGGGTTTCCAAGGCTGTAAATCTTTATGGAAGCAAACTGCCACATCTTTCTCCTGAGGAGCTGCTGGTGGGTTCAAAATGCCTACCTTTCAGTTAGCAGCCGAGTGCTCTAACCACTATGCCATCAGGGCTCCTTGTGCCACCCAGTACCCTCTATTTCTTTTTTCTAAACAAAAGAGAGAAGGGCTTATCTTGTTCTCAGCAGCATCTGTGGCCCGCCTCAGCAAGGGTGTGAGGCTCGCAGGCTGGCCCTTCTCTCTGATTGCCATGGGGTGGGTCAGGGTGGGAAGGCATTCCAAGAAGTAAGAGGGGACATTTTGTAAACTGCTGCCCAAGGCCTCCCCCACTCAGCCTACTTTGAAATTAAGTAATGCACAACATGGAGAATGCCGGCTTTATGTAATAAAACCTCTCCCTCGCCCTGCCCTCCCTCTGAACCCAGGCCTCAAGCGTTTTAGGGAATATGAGGCTGTTGACAGGGGGTAGATTGACAGCCCTTGATTAGGGAGTCCTCCCTCCTCCACCGAAGACAGGTAGAGACAGCAACGGCAGCAGCAGAACCAGACGCAGTCTAGCTTTCTCTGTCCCTGTCCGTGAAACTCCCAACCTTGGGGGCCATCACTGAGTTTAGGTGCCGCCTCCTCTGGAAAGCCTTCTTAGAGTGCTGGCAACGAGTGGTTCTCAAACTTTGCTGCACGTTAGAATCCTCCAGGAGCTTCTAGAAATCCTGATGCCCAGGCCACATTCCAGCCCAATTACGCTAGAACCTCTGGGGAAAAGACCCAAGCATCATTTTATGAAATGCCCAGGTGATTCCAGTATGCAGCCAAGTTTGAAAACCAGCACCATAGAACTTCAACGCAAAAAAAAAAAAAAAAAAAAAAAATCATCCTAGGACATAGTTAAAATTCAATTCTGATTCAGGAGGTCCGGGGCCCACCTGAAATCCTGCATTTCTAATCCACTCCCAGATGACGCTGCTGCTGGTTCACAGACCACACTTTGAGAAGCAAGGTCCTCGAGCAATGGTTTCAAGGCATGTCGGGCCTCAGAATCACCCGGAAGGCTTGAAACAGATTGCTGGACCCCATGCCCAGAGTTTGTGCTTCGTTGGGCTGAGGCCTGAGAATCTGCATTTCTAACAAGTTCTCAGGTGATATCTTTGCCACCAGCCTAGATTTTTTCAATAATCCCTCTCCACTGGGCTCCAAGGCCCCAGCGCTGACCTTATTGTAGCAGTTACTTAATCACCCATTGTCTATTGAGGGTAGTTGTGACGGTCCAGCTGCTGTGCCGGGCACATAGTATGGGGCAGTGTGGTTTAGCTGTTAGGAACCAGAGCTTTAAATATGGGAGATGTACTTTCTAGGTTTTAAACAGGGACAAATCATCTTACCACTTTGAGTCTCACTTTTCTGACCTGTGAAATGGGGATTGTACTAGTATTTGCTTTACAAGCTTGTTGTAAGGATTTGTATTTCCTAGGGCTTCTGTAATAAAATGCCACAAACCAGGTGGCTTATAAGAACAGAAATGTATTGTCTCACAGTTCTGGAGGCTGTGAGTCGAAAATTCAAGGCATCCACAGGGCCATGCTCTCTTTAAAAGCTCTAGGGGCAAGATCCTGCCTTGTCTCTCCTTGCTTCAGGTTGCCCCAGGGAGTTCTTGGCATTCCTTGAGTTCTAGATGCATCTTCACGTGGATGTCTTCCCTCTGAACCTCTTCTCTTTTACAGGGACAACCACTCAGGGGATTAGCACCCACCCTACTCCGGTATGACGTCATGTTACTGTAACTAATAACATCTTTGAAGATCCTATTTCCAAACAAGATTACACTCACAGGCACTAGAGGTTAGAACTTCAACACATCTTTTGGAGAGACACAATTCAATCCTTAACAGGACTGAATGAGATAATGCCTGTAAAACCAGAAAGAAGGAGACAAGTCTGGAGGGGAACTTCTAGGAAATCGTTCCTTGCTCATGAAAGAGGACACAAGGAAGGTGTTCCTTTTTCTGCCTCCTACCCACTGGCATTTTTAGGAGCAGAAGCTATGTTGGGGCGTGAAGAGATCTGACCAGAACAAAAGAACACACTGAGAAATGACAGAGGATGAAGATGAATAGAACCTGGGAGTTCAATAATGTCATTGAACTGCTGGACCAACTAACCCTGGATTTCCCTTCCCCAGGCCTTCTTCCTCTGTGAGAAAATAAATATCCTTTTGGGTGGCTCTTATTTGTAGCAGAGGGAACATCCATGGATACAAGGAACCACACACCACATATGCCAGAGGCCAGTTGCTGTTAAGGTGACCTCAGCTCATGGCAACCCCATGTGTGTCAGAGTAGAACTGTGCTCCATAGGGTTTTCAGTGGCTGATTTTTTAGACAAGATCACCAGGCCTTTCTTCCTAAGTGACTTTGAGTGGACTTGAACTTCCAACCTTTCATTCAGCAGGCAAGCACGTTAACTGTTTGTACCACATGGGAGTTGGTCACAATTGGATAGAGTCTGCCGCCTACAACACTTAGAGTTAATATAAATATACACAGACATGCACACAGTCCAACAGGTGAATGGACTTTTCCAGCTAACAAGGGTCAGACGTCTGAATTTTCCACCTTGTTCCAGAAGGGAGGGCTTATTCATAGGGAGCTACTCTTATCTGTGTTTTGTATCAGTGTTCCTGGAAGGGCAGCATCTGATGAAGTTCACCCTTGCCCAGTCCTTACACACCAATAATGCAAATTAAATCAATAAGTAAGCTGTGCTCAAGGCCAGCCTCAGTCATTAACTGGCTGAGTGACCTGATATACGCTCTTCACCTCCCCAGACCTCAGTTTATGCATCTATTCAATGAGCGATCTGGCCTGTATCTGTGATTTCCAAATTCTTTATAAGCTGAATCTATTTTTCAAATAAAATGCTACCTGCAACCCCAGTGTGAAAACATCATATGAAAACCAAGCTGTTCTGATTGACATGTGGGTAGAAGGACCTAACACCCTCTTCACACAGAACCTTGGTTCTTCACGGGCCCCACTTTAACAATCCACAGCTCCATCCAAATCTATAGATCTTTTATTCTTCATTCAAAACATATCTATTTAGGGCACACTATGTGGAAACCCTGGTGGCGTAGTGGTTAAGTGCTACAGCTGCTAACCAAAGGGTTGGCATTTCAAATCCACCAGGTGCTCCTTGGAAACTCTACGGGGCAGTTCTACTCTGTCCTACAGGGTCGCTAATGAGTTGGAATCGACTCGACGGCACTGGGGTTTGGTTTTTTGGTTTGGTATGTGCTAAGCAGGAGTCCCTGGGTGGTACAAACTGTTAACACTAACGGAAAGTTGGTTGTTTGAGTCTACCCAAAGAAAGGCACCTCGGAAGAAATACCTGGTGATCCTCTTCAGAAAAAATCAGCCACTGAAAACCTCATGTGCACAGTTCTACTCTGACACACATGGGGTCACCATGAGTTGGCACCGATTCAACGACAGCTGATTTTTTTTTTTTTAACGTGCCAAGCACTCTTCTAGGTACTAAAAAGAGAGCAATAGACAAGCATAAACACATTCTAGTGGAAGATACAGAAAGTAAACAAACAAAGAATATGTCAGATGATAAGTACTAAGAAGAGGGAACCCTAGTGGCATAAAGGTTAAGCGTTTAGCTACTAAAAGAAAGATCAGCGGTTCGAACCCACCCAGTGGCTTTGCAGGAAAAAGACTTAGCAATCTGCTCCCATATAGATTACAGCCTAGAAAACCCTATGGGACAGTTCTACTCTGTCACATGGGGTCGATATGAATCGGAATCAACTTGATGACACGTAACAACTACTTCTAATGAATGGCAGAAGAGGCCTCCTCCTCTTTGACAAGGAAACTTTCCCAAAGAAAGCAAGGAACTTCCCATGTGGGTATCTGGGGAAAGAGTAATAGACTTCCCTTGAAGGAGGGAGAGATGGTGGCCTTCCTAACCTGGGACTCAGACATGCCTGGGAGTCTGATAAAGGGATAAGGCCCAAAGCCCAGGAGTGAGTTTGCATGTCATGATTTGCTTAGGAGAAAGGGAACTTTGAGGAGGAAGTAGACCATCTCAGGGAAAAGAAGAAAGAATGGCAAAGATAGCAGAAAGCCTGTTTCTCAGAAGAGCTCCCGGGACATGATCCTGTATCCTTGAGGCAGAGGCAGTGGAGGCCAAAGCTGCAGTAGCTGACATCACAAAGGCTTTTGTGAGCTGCCAGGCACAAACGGTTCTGATTTGGGTCTTGGTGACAAGATGTGGCATTATGTAGGGGTGAGAGTCACGCTCAATATTTTTGCCTAGAACTCAGCATGGGTCTGGCTTGGGGAGATAAAACCCGTTGCTGTCAACTCCAAATCATGGCGACCTTATATATATAAAAAAAGTCCAGTCCGTGCCATCATCACAGCCATTAGTCTGTTTGAGCCAATTATTTAATACTAATGTACTAAGATCAAGAAAGCGCCTAACTCCTGGTCTTAATACCTCTTCAATCTGTTGCTGTCGAGTCGACTCATAGTGTCCCCTTGTGACACAGTAGAACTGCCTCCATAGGGTTTCCAAGACTGTAAATCTTTACAGAAGCAGATTGCCACATCTTTCTCCCGTGGAGCAGCTGGTGGGTTCCAACCACTGACTTTTCAGTTGTTGTTAGGTGGCATTGAGTCAATTCTGACTTACAGCAACCCTATGCACAACAGAACAAAACACTGCCCGGTCCTGCACTATCCTCACAATCATTGTTATGCTTAAGCCCATTGTTGCAGCTGCTGTGTCAATCCATCTCGTTGAGGGTCTTCCTCTTTTTCACTGACCCTCTACTTTACCAAGCGTGATATCCTTCTTCAGGGACTGATCCCTCCTGACAACATTTCCAAAGTATGTGAGATGTAGTCTCACCATTCTTGCTTCCTAGGCGCATTCTGGTTGTACTTCTTCCAAGACAGATTTATTCATTCTTCTGGCAGTCCATGGTATAGTCAATATTCTTTGCCAACACCACAATTCAAAGGCGTCAGTTCTTCTTCCAGCTTTCACGTGTATGTGACGCAGTTGAAAACCCCCTGGCTTGGGTCAGGCACACCTTAGTCCTTAAAGTGACATCTTTGCTTTTTAACATTTTGAAGAGGTCTTTTGCGGCAGATTTGCCCGATGCAATGTGTTTTTTGATTTCTTGACTGCTGCTTGCATGAGTATTGATCGTGACTCCAAGTAAAATGAAATCCTTGACAACTTCAATCCTTCCTCTGTTTATCGTGCTCACTGGTCCCGTTGTGAGAATTTTTGTTTCCTTTATGTTGAGGTGTAATCCATGCTGGAGGCTGTGGTCTTTGATCTTCATCAGTAAGTGCTTAAGTCCTCTTCACTTTCAGCAAGCAAGGTTGTGTCATCTGTGTAACTCAGGTTGTTAATGAGTCTTCCTCCAATCCTGACGCCCTGTTTAGCTTAATGAACTGACCTTTGCTTACCTCTTTAAACTCATCGACTGCTTGGACCATCATCTCCAGCCACTCTAGTTGCCTTGAGTTTCCTTAAACACGCCAAGTTCATTTCCACCGCAGGGCCTTTGCACGTGTCTGTTATGACTTGCTCCCAGATCCTTACATGAAGGCAGTTCCCTGTGTTCAGTTATCAGTTCATCCTCCTCACAGGGGCCTTCTGTACAACCTAATTGTCCTTTCTCCCTCTGTTACTCTCTATCATATCACACTGTTGTCTTTACTCTAGAGTTCTCACGGCTATACAAGGTCATATCGCTCACTTTCCCGTCTTTGTTTCAGTCTTTCTTGATTAAAATTTAAGTGTCACATAAGCAGCAACCTTGTCTTTGCTATGTCCCCCCAGAACCACAAACGGTGTACCTAGAACTTAGTAGTAAAACAAACAAACAAAAAAAAACCTAGAAACCTTTCGGTTAGCCACTGAGTGCATTAACTGCACCACCCAGGGACTCTTGGAACATAGTAGTAGGTCCTCAATAAATAATAGCTAAATGAGAAATATCAAAGTGGTTAAGAGAGGGGGTTGGGTTCAAATCTTGGTTTCTATGGTTACCAACTGTACAAATTTGACAAGTAATTTAACCTCTCTGAACCTCATTTCCCCCAACTTTAAAACTGGAATAATAATATTTATAACCCCTGAAAGAATTATGAGTGAGGTGATGCAAGCAAACACTTCTTGGCATATAGCAGATGCTCGATAAAGGGGAAAACCATTACTATCCTTATCATCTTGTCATCATCATCATCATCACTCTTGCTTAGTGGAGAAAAGTTAGAGGCAGGGAGCCGACTTAAGATGCTATCATAATCATCCACTCAGCCCTCCCATTACTGAGCTCTTTCCACCTGCCAGGCACTGTGCTAAGTGCTTGACGTGCAATATCTCAGGTAGCATCACTCGGAGACTTACGTGTGCATTAGACAAAAGTCAGAGCAAGCAGGATTCAAAATATTTTTCCCCACTCTAACCAAAAGCTTGCTTCTGCCACCACTGTGAGCCTTGTTCTGACATTCTAGCTTGTGAGGCATTTGCCAAGACAAGAAATGATTTTGTACCATGGGAATTCGGATGCTGGGCCACTGTCAGTTTGATCGCCTTGTGTCCCCAAAGCAAGGTGCCAGAAATTATCCTTCTATGGCAGTTCCATGGCTAATTTCATCACTTTCAACACTAGAGCTGATGGAGGGAATACTAAGGGGATGTGTTGGAAGCACTTGAGGCCAGGAGCAGCTGTGCACAGGAATGGCAACACTGGGTCAAGTCCATATTTTTTTCTCATTTGGACTGGAGTTTCTCTTTGACCAAAGTGGAATATTTCTAAAACCAAAAACAAACAGACCAAACCCTTTGCATTGAGTTAATTCCAACTCATAGTGACCCTATAGGACAGAATAAAACTGCCCCATAGGGTTTCCAAGGAGTGGCTGCTGGCTAACCTTTCGGCTAGCAGCCGTAGCTTTTAACCATTGCACCACCAAGAGCGGCTTTAGGGGAGAATTATTGTGTCGTATGCCAACCTCAACGGATGAGCTTTAAAACCCTTCTGGGACATAGCCAAATTTCGTATGTTCCTTTCAAGGACTTCTGAGAGGCAGACAAGTGTCTCCATCAGCCATAATCTAAAGGATGAATGAGACATTACCAAGTGAGGAGAACCAAGTGGGTCTGTGGGGAAACCTCAGTTATGACTCCATCAAAGCCCCTTTGCTTTCTGGCCCTAAGGTGGATCTTGCTGACGATTCTGGACTGTCCTCTGGGTCATGTTGAGGTCATCCGTGTTCAACTTTCCCTTGTAATTCCTTGTCTCCTCTCAGAGCTTTTATAGAATGCGAGACTTGACCACGTTTTAGAACTCAAGTGTAGATTACAATTTGGATATTTTAACTCCTAATGGTATTCTTTTGAAGACCAAAACGAAAACCAAACCCACTGCCATCAAGTTGATTCCGACTCATAGCGACCCTATAGGACAGAGTAGAACTGCTTCATAGGCTTTCCAAGGAGCGGCTGATGGATTGGAACTGCCAGCCTTTTGGCTACCAGCCAAGCTCTTTAACCATTGCCCACCAGGGTACAAAAATAAAAGTTTCTCTGCAAACTTATTTAGAGTGGTGGTAACATGACAGTTACCATACATGAACATGATGCTTGCAATAAAAAGAACCTTAAGAGTCGTCTGCTGTAGGAATAACAGAGAAATTTCTTTTCAAAGTCTACCTTTGATCGATTGGTGATGGCTCCCTGAAACTCCGGATTGAGATGGATTCTGAGACCACATCTGAGCTTAACAGGAAAGAATGAAAGGATTGATTAGTAATGTCTGCTGTGGGTAGAACAATGGGGAGTTGTGATCTGTGGGCTAAATACATTTACTTTCCTATGTGCAGTTCAATTATCTTATTTTCCAGATGGGCAACCTGAGTCCCAGATACAGCTACTTGCCCAAAATTATATAGCACGCTAAAAGTTAACTCCAGTCCAACGCCTTCTCCTCCCCACCATAAGATTCAGTTCCTGTCACCCATGAGAAAGAAAAGCAGACTGATTGAAGAAGAGGATTGAGCGCACGTTCACAATACACATTCAGCTATATGGTTTCCAAGGGTGGCACGGCAGTTTGCACTCGACAACTAGCCTAAAGGTTGGCAGTTCGAACCCACCCAGTGACACCATAGAAGAAAGGCCTGGCAATCTGCTTCCGTAAAGATTACAGTCAAGAAAACCCTATGGAGCAGTTCTGCTCTGTAACACATGAGGTCACCGTGAGTTGGAATCAACTCAGGAGCAACAGGTTTAGGCTTTTGTTTTGTTTTGTTTTATGGTTTCTACCAACATCTGACATATTGGTGACTTACACAGTATGGTTTATTTTAAAGTCACTGTAAGTTTTTTTTTTTTTTTTTTTAAATGGCCTTGATGTCTAAATCATTTTAATGGACCACTTTGTGCTAGCCTTTTACAAACCATGGGAACCTCTTGATTGACATGGTCAGATTAAGGTTATTGTGAAACAGCGTGACGGGGCTCGCACTCGGGGACACCCACAGGGGACGGGTTGTTGACTTGTTATTTATGGAGCGATGGGCCTTAGACTCTCCCTCGTGATACGTCACACCGCCCCGATCCGTTTTCTTTGCAGGTGTCTTCTTCCACGCCTGCTGGCACAGGTGACAAATAAATACTTAGTGTCCCCAGCATGTGGCATGGGGAGTGGGAAGAAAGGAATTACATTTGTTTTTGATGCACCCCAGAGAGCTTTCTCTCTCTCTTCTCAGTGCCATGAATGGTTGTTTAATATGATCTCTGGCCATTGTGAGGGAGGAGGCCTGTGTGAGGGGTCATCTGGGACCCAACCCAGACAGACGGTGGGAAAGCAAACATCTTGACAGTCCGGGGCAGGAAATTCTCCCCTCTTTAGGAGACAGATGTGTCCTCCTTGTTTAATCCCTGGCACAGCTGTGCTACTTAGAGTATAGAGAGACGTTAAATGAAAATGCATTCTGATTGGAGAATCACAAGGGCACGTCTAATTTCGGATTACTCCTTTTCCACAGTCTCACTCTGATGGGGAATCTGAGCCCATGTATAGAAAGGGGAACACTACCTGAGGCGGAAAGTAAATGCCTGTCACTGGAGATGCTGGAACTACAGTGCCTGCACTGCCACCACCCAGCACAGCTGCCATTTATTGAGTGCCTCCTATGTGCCAGGGGCCCTGATGGTGCAGTGGTTACGCGTTCTGCCATTAACCAAAAGGCTGGCAGTTCAAATCTACCAGCCGCTCCTTGGAAATCCTATGGGGCAGCTCTAACCGGTCTAATAGGGTCACTATGAGTTGGAATCAACTGGAAGTCAGTGGGTTTAGGTTTTGGCCTATGTGGCAGGCACACACACCTTATGCAGCCTATCTTTAGTCTCCACAGTCTTCACAGCCACCTTGTGAGAGTGGCCTTCTATCCCTACATTTCATAGTTGGGGAGACCGAGGCTCAGAGAAGCAAATGAATTTTCTCAAAGCCACACTGAATATTAGTCCAAATTCTTTTTATTTATCTAATTCACTTACAAAAAAGATTAAGCATTTACAGGGTGCCAAGAACTAACTCCACGTGAATGTTGAATTTAGGGCAGAATTAAAGAAAGTGGGTTAAAAAAGGAGCCAGCACTGGAGAAAGGTGGGAAAAGAATGTTCCAGATAGAGGAAACAGAGCATGTGTCTTTCAGGTTCAAGTAAAGAGATTCAGAAGCTACCTTAAGGGAAAAATAAAGTGTTACATCATTCCCCAAAGAGGGGTAGGTTTTGGGAAGGGGTAGAAATGGGGGGCTAGAAAAATGTAGCCTATATTTTCTCTCTTCTCTGTTCTTCTTTGTTCCTTAACTTCATCCATTTCTTTGCCCCACTCACATATTGATGAAAGATGACCACCACCAATCTCCCATGTTATAGATCAAGACACTGAAATAGAGTGACTCTCCCTCTGAGTCCCAAATCTAGATTCCTGGGCAAGGGATTCTATTGGCTTAGCTTGAATCAAGTGTTACCATCTGTGGCTGTGGGTAGCTGGACTCATAGTGCAGAATGGCTTCTGGGGGCCTATCACTGAGGGTGAAGGATCAGGTATGATGGCCATTAGAAGGTGGACAGATGGCTTGAAAGGTGAAGCCCCATCCAGTAAGAGAACTGAAAATCGGACCCAAGGGTGCCTAACTCAAAATATTACACTGGGAAACCAATTTCTTATATCATTTTAAAGTAGCACAGCACTGGCCAAGTCGGTCCCCAAATTTGGTCATTTGTGCCTTCCATACAGTCAACTGTACATTGCCATAAAGCCTGTTAAGCAGAGGGTGGATGATCCACACCCGTATAGCCAACATGTTTTGGCTGTCATTATCTCTATAGAGTGAAATGGTTAAGAGGATGGGTTCTGGAGCCCCAAGTTCTGTCATTGAGAAGCTAACCCCATCCATGACGTGTCTCAGCTCTCTTTTCTGTAACATGCAGATGTTAGTTTCCAGCTCAAAAGGTTATGGTGAAGATTAATATATACCAAGCACTTGGAACAACATTCAATAAATGCAGATTATTAGGAGCCACCCAGACCGAACACCATGGAAAATAACGGCTTGAGACTATTCTACGCAGAGGAATAGTGTGAGGTGTTGGGGGCAGAACATTCTGGAACATTCTGGAAGCTCGGTTGCCAAAGTTAAATGATAGGTCTGGGCCTTGTGGACACAGTTCCCTTAGAATCATGTTCCAAATACCACATGGGACTTTGGACCCAGATGCTGACCAAATCTGCTGGCCCAGCTTGGCCTCATTAGTCCCCCAAGAACACCCAGACAGATCAAAGAAAACCCATCCTCGTTTGGCCAGAGATTGCTCAACAGGCCAGTGACTGTTCCACTAGGAAAGGGAATTCTAATTAGCTGGTTGGCTTGGCAGCTCTGGAGTGGGAGGAGGTGGGATTGTATTCTGGCCTCCAACATGGGTTGAAGGCTGACAGTGTGCCAGGGCTGAGGAGAGGTAGCAAGGGCGCACAAGTAAAGACCCTATCACAGAATTCAAGGAACATAATGTCCAGTGGGGAAAGACATGAACACCCACAGATAATTATAGAGGACTATTGATTTGTTTATTGTCCTGGTAAGAATGGCATGGATTATAAACAAGAACAGTGCAAACACCAACAATAAAGTGAGACTAAATGAAGTGTAGAAAATAAATGCATGAAATAGATGAAACAAGGGAAAATGAGAGAATAGAGGAGAAAATGTAGCCAGGGGTTAAATTAGTGGCCAGAACTGAGAGACTGGCTTTGGAGCCCTGGGTCTGCCTTCTCTGTGCCCCGTGAGCTTAAGAAAGATAGTCTACCTTTCTGCATCTCTGCTTTCTCATCTCTAAAATGGGAATAACACACATTGCATGGGGATTTTGTGAAGAATGAAGGACAGCTCTATAGAAGTTCCTGTGATGGGTTAATGGTAGGAGGTTTGGGACCAGAATGCATTGCCATTTACCTCTCCTCCTCAAAAGGTTCTGGACACAAGGAACTGTTCATACAAGGAGTACAACCAACAGTAACAGGGTAGTAGTGCTCTATCCACAACCAAGATAATACTTAATGACTCCAAACCCTGAGCACTCTACCTTGTAGAAGTTGTCGTGGTTTGGGGACTCTTAATCCCAGCTAAACTAAATTCTAAAGGATATAGAAGACTAGGAGCTTCTTTGTAATATTAGAATCTAGAGTCAGAATCAAAACCGTGGGGTTTTAAAAGATACACAGATGTGTAAGACATGTCCCTAGAAGTTTTCTGTTTGTTACCGTCTCACACTCAGAAGAGTCTTTGAGCCTCTGCTGAGTGTCCAGCTCTGTGCTGGATGTTACAGAAATCCAAGGGTGAGTGAAATGCAGACCCTCCCTTCTTAAAATTTTGGGAATGAAGAAAATGCACCATGACTTGTTTCATGTACCTGATGAGGCTTCCAGCTTCAAAGAGGAAATGGTATTTGAGATGGACTTCAGAGTCAGAGGTTGGGGAGAATTTCAGGGAGAGAGAGAGGGATTAAGAGAAAGGAAGTAGGATAGTGTTATGGGTTGAATTGTGACCCCCCAAAAAAATGTGTGTCAACTTGGCTAGTCCATGATTTTGAGTGTTGTGTGATTGTCTACCATTTTGTCATCTGATAGGATTTTCCCACGTGTTGTAAATTCTATGATGTTAATGAGATGGCATTAGCAGCAGTGATGTTAATGAGGCAGGGCTCAATCTACAAAATTAGGTTGTGTTTTAAATCCACCTGTTTTGAGATATAAAAGAGAGTAGGGAACAAAGAGACCTGGGGACCTCATACCACCGAGAAACAAGAGCCAGGAGAACAATGTGTCCTTTGGACCCAGGGTCCCTGGACTGAGATGCTTCTAGACCAAGAGAAGCTCCTAGATTGATGACAAGGACCTTTCCCCAGAGCCCACGAGAGAGAAAGCCTTCCCCTGGAGCTGGCACCCTGAATTCGGATTTCTAGCCTCCTGAACTGTGAGAGAATAAACTTCTGTTTGGTAAAGCAATCCACTTGTGGTGTTCTGTTATAGCAGCACTAGATGACTAAGACCGGAAGTAGTATTCCCAAGAGAGTTAATGCTGTTGTTGTTAGGAACTGTTGAATCATCTCCAGTTTATAGCAACCCCATGTGACAAAGTAGAACGTAGGGTTTCCTAGGCTGTAAGCTTTACAGGAGCAGACCACCAGGTCTTCCCCATGGAGCCGCTGAGTGGATTCAAACTGCCAACCTTTAGGTGAGCGGTCTAGAGCTTAACGATTTGCACTGGCAGGGCTGCTGGAGAGTTAATAGTGACCCAAAGATAGGAACAGAAAAGCACTTTTCCCAATTCAGTATTTCAGCTTTGATCTTTCTTCTCTTTGAATAAGAGAGTCCCTGTGGCCTCTCAGTCATGTTCCCAGGCTTCCTTGCAGTGAGGCATGGACATGTGACACGTTGTGGCCAGTGGAACATGAGTAGAAATGATGGGTAACACTTCCGCAATAAGGCTCTTTTAAGTGTTTGTGCCTCCGCCATCCTCTCTCTTTCGCTTTCTGTTGGATGGATTTGGGGTATAATGAGTCCCTAAGGCACGGCAGAGGAACAGTATGGAATGAACCTGGGTGGAGAAAAACTGCTTGTCAACCAGTGACACTTGATTGGACTCTTGTATGAGTGACAAACAAACTTGTGTTGTGTGAAGCCACTAAAACGTTAGGATTTACTTGTTAAAGCATCTAGCACTTCCATAACGGATGCACTGATCTTCAGTGACGTGGTGTATTTTGAAAACTTAACACGGGGCCTGATACATTATCACTTCCCAGTAGACAACGGATGTTCTTATAGTTGTCGGATATTCAGACCAACCAAGCAGAAGAGAATCAGGCCCCCCCGGTAACACCTTTTCTTATATGTTTTTTTGTTTTTCACTTGACATAGTTTCTTTCCATCTGTCTTAGTTAGCTAGTGCTGCTGTAACAAGAAATACCACAAGTGGGTGGCTTTAAAGAACAGAAGTGTATTTTCTCTCAGTTCTGGAGGCTAAAAGTCCAAATCAGGTCTCAGGTGTGTTGATTCCTTCCTTGTTGGTAGCCCTGGGCATCCCTTGGCTTTCGGTGATCTTCACATGGCGTCTGCCTTCCCCAGTAGGTACCTGCCTGTCTGTGTGTCTATGCTGCTATTTGTATAACGCAGAAGTGATTAGGTTTAGGATCCACCCTACACTGGTATGACCTCAACCAACTGATTACATTATATTAGATTACATTTTGGAGGGTGATTACATTACATTACATTCACAGGTATAGGGGTTAGGATTCCAACACATATTTTGGGGGGACACAATTCAATCCGAGGGCAGTGACAGTTCAGCGGTAGAATTCTCGCCTTCCATACAGGAGACCCTAGTGCAGCCACCACCCATCTGTCCTTAGAGGCTTGCATGTTGTTATGATGCTGGATAGGTTTTAGGAGAACTTCCAGACTAAGACAGACTAAGAAGAAAGTCCTGGCTATCTCCTTGCAAAAAATCAGCCAGTGGAAACCCTATGGATCTACAATGGTCCAGTCCACAACCAATCATGAGGATGGCTCAGGACTGGGCAGCGTCTCATTCCATTGTGCGTGGGATCATGAGTCAGGCACCAACTTGACAGCAGCTAACAACAACAATTCCATCCATAATACCATCTAAGTATAACCCAGCGCTGCCTCTCTTCCCATCACCCAGGGCGGCAGCTATGGCCAACAGGTTCGGTGCTGAACATCTCTAGGGAGGGTCCTGGATAAAGACTACAGTGTGATTCGTACCCCTGGAATTGTGGAATGCACAACTCACACACCCTGTGCCGGTGCCTCTAATTATAGATCAGGAGGACAGGAAGGAGTGACAAATGCCATATAATCTTTTGTCATTCTTCTGCCCAATCCCCTGCCCCACTGGAATGTCAGCATCAAGAAGGCAGGGATGCCTTGTTGGTTTTATTTGCTACTCTAGCCCTATTGATCAATAATAGATGCCCGGGGGTGAGATGAGACATTGGCAGTGTTACCCATGCAAACACCTCCCTTCCACCCTTGCAACTCTCTGGAGCTTCCATTTCTCAGCCAGCTGTTGGCGCAAGGCCCTTAGCGAAACCAAGGAAACTTTTAAAATGGGGAGAACAAATGCTCCCGTTCCAGAAATATATTGCTGGTATGTGGCTCTGTGTCTGACTCCCCTGCCATTTGTGGCTGCCGTCTCAGAGGCTTGGAGCATTAAATCATCACTCGAGAAGGCTGAGGACAGCTTGTTATGAGAGAACAAGTACACTGTGCTAACTGACCCTCCATCACAGCAAGCGTTGCAATCTGACAGTGTGAGAACAGCATCTTATTGTGTCTCTGCAGCCCGGGAGGACAGCGCCCTGGCATCGAGAAGTGTCGCCTGAGGCTCCGGGTCGATGGCTTGGCTGTGGATTTCACGTTGCCGTGTACCCATCCACCACCACTGCATCCACGCTGGTACCCTGTGTAACTGATTACTGGGTACAATGAATTTGTATTGAGGGAGCAGATATTACCTATCTCTCCCACCATCCGTCCATTTGTTATATCGTGATGGTTTGCAGTTGGCTCTGATGCTGGAGGCTGTGCCACCAGGATTTCAAATACCAGCAGGGTCCCCGATGGTGGACAGGTTTCAGTGGAGCTTCCAGAATAAGACCAGGAAGAGAGGCCTGGAGATCTACTTCCAAAAATTAGTCAGTGCACATCTTATGGATCACAACAGAACGTTGTCCAATTTGCTTGCTTTGAACATTGGGAAGGATCAGTCACTGGAGGAGGACATGGTCATATTAGGTGAAGTAGAGGGCCAGCGAGGATGAAGGGGACCCTCAGTGAGACGGATTGGCACAAGAGCCACAACAATGGACTCGGACATGCCGGCAATCCTGAGTGTGACAGAGGACTAGGCAGCATTTTGTTCTGTTGTACATCAGGCCGTGATGAGCTGACACGACAGCAGCTAGTCATCTGTTTACCTACTCCTTAACAACTTCGTGATAACCGCTGCTTTTTGCAAAAAGGCTCAAACATGAAATTCTACCATTCACAAGAAGACATACACCTGACTTTGATGGCGTACCTGCTATGTGTCCCAGGCACAATGCGAGACACTGAACATGTGCTGTCTCATGGCCACCTCACCACACTCCTGTGAATCAGAAATAATTAGCCCCATTTTAAGCTGAGATACAGCTTCAAAGAAATCAGAACTTCCCAAGATAGTACTGGTCTACACTGAGGACTTACTGCTTGCCAGGCCCATTTCAAAACACTTTTACTGTGTTCACTTACTTAATTCTTACAACAGGCCAAAGTCAGAGGTCCCATTGTTGTGCCCATTTTGCAGATTGGGAGACTGAGGTACAGAGAGGTTAAGTCAGCTTGCCCCAGCTTACTCAGGAAGTGATGGAGCCCAGATTTCAAGTCAGGCAGATAACCCTGGAGTCCACACTTAATCCAATCCTGAGGCTGGGGTTTGAGTTCAGGCCCTCTCCACTCCTCTTCTAGCCCCAGCTGATTCTGGAACTCAGTCGACAAGTTTTACAAACTCAAAACTCCCAGAAATCTGGCATGTAAATGAATGATGCAGGCTAAGGTCAGGAAACTTTCTGTTATTCCTGAAACCGGGGGCTTGTTATAGATTACCCCCACCCCCATAACCAAAAGAAAAACCAAACCTGTTGCCATCAAATCGCTTCCAACTCCTAGTGACCCTATAGCACAGAGTAGAACAGCCCCGTAAGGGTTGGTTTGAACCACCTACCTTTTGGTTAGCAGCCTAGCACTTAACCACTGAACAACCAGGGTTCCCCGCCACCATGGATATGTTGAAGTCCTAACCCCTATGCCTGTGAATGCGACCCATTTTGGGCATAGGGTTCTTCTTTTGTTACGTTGATGAGGATGTAGCATGGTAGGGTAGGTCCTGAACCTAATTGCTTCTGAGTGGTGTTTTATAAGGGGGAGTACACAGAGAGACACACAGAGGAAGACACCACAGGTGCAGTTATAAGCAGCAGAGGAGCGCCAAGGATGGCTGGCAATCACCAGAAACTAGGCGAGAGGCCCACAGAAGGAATGGACACAGCCGAGACCCTGAACCTGATTTGGAATTTTAGCCCCCAGAACTGTGAGAACATAAATGTCTGTCCTTTCAAGCCATCCACTTTTGGTATCTTTTGTTACCACAGCAGTAGCAAGCAAAGGCAGGGCTTTCTCAGTCTTCCGTTTGTTCTTTATTTTTAGGTAGAAACATGGGTTCCAGAAACGCCTTTAAAAAAACCCAGTTGCCGTGGAGTTGACTCTGCTTCATGGTGACCCCATGTGTGTCAGAGTAGAACTGTGCTCCATAGGGTTTGCAATGGCTGATTTTTCAGAAGTAGGTCTCCAGGCCTTTCTTCCGAGGCACACCTGGATGGACTTTAACCTCCAGCCTTTCCATTCCCAGTCCAGCATGTTGACCATTTCTTTGTAATTCAGCTCTGAGAAAGCCAGAAAATAAATAAATGTCCACAACATTGAGGCAGCATTTGAATGCAGGGAGCACTGCCCTTTCGAACCAGTTTGCTTTTGGAAAATATTGACGTCTCCCCACAAATGCTAAGCATCCCCCCTCCCCAGCATGACTTGTGTTTCCCCAGGCAATAGATGAGGACATTAGACACTCTCTCTTAAGTTCTCGAGCTTTTCTCGAGCTCTTCCATCTTAAATTAAAAATAGTAGTAATAATAAAAAGGTTAAGAAGATGATGATAAATAACAGCTAGATAAAAGGCTTTCCCAAAAGGGAGTGTCTCCCGCCAGCAAGTGGCTCTCAGAAGGCGGATCGGGGCTGCCTGATTATCTGGCTGTGATTCTAACCTGGCCGTCGTTCTGCAAGTGAAATGGAGGAGCTGGACGACATGCCCGAGATTTATGGGTTACGTTGCTCTCTGAGCTGTTTATTCCTCGCGTGTGTTCACTCTGCCTCACCCCCACAGGGAAGACCACATCACAGGGTCTGTGGGAGCTGAAGAAAACTCCCACCGACTGCCTGAAAATGGCCCTGGTAGGACCCACCTATAGGGAGAGGCAGTTTCTGGCCGGGCCCTCTAGTATGCTTGACTGTAGGCGTTTGGAGGGAAAGAGGAGACAGGGCACAGCCTCTGGGAGAGGGCCCACTGGGGAGCTTGTGTCTGGCGCTTTTGCAGCAAGTGTTTTGTAAGGAATTATAATAGGAAAAATGATCTAAAAGAGTAGTTCGTACATGTATACCTATTGCGGTCAAGTAGACCCCGACTCATGGTGACCCCGTGTGTGTCAGGGCATGACTGTGCGCCATAGGATTTTCAAGGGTGGATTTTTGGGGGACGTAGATCACCAGGCCTTTCTTCCAAGATGCCCCTGGGTGGACTTGAACCTCCAACCTATCAGTTAGCAGCTGAGGGCTTAACAATTTGCACCGACCCAAGGCCTCCTTTGCACATGTATTTGCACTTATTTAACATACAGGCTCCTGGACCTACTTCCTTCATTCTTATTTAAGGAGTCTTCAGTGGGACCCATGATGTTGAACCTTCTCTCTGAGTAATTCTTTTTCAGCCACCTTGGCAGCTAACCATAGCATTTAAAACTCATGAATCTAAAAATGTCAACATACCGGTCAGGGGCATGTCATGAAGTTCCCTGAAATAATAATTGAAGATTGTCTTTGGTGGTGACCCCCCAAGAGGGCAAGGGCATTGCAAGCAAATGTGGGAATGTTTTCATCTAGAACATTCCAGTTAGTCGTTGAGCATCTACCACGGGCCATGAGCTGCACAAAGGACTTTCCATGCGTTATTTCATTTAATCCTCTCAACACATCTGTGCAGTGAATGTTATGAATGCACCCATCTCACAGATAAAGAAACTGTAGCTCAGAGAAAACAAGTTGTTGCTCAAGGTCACACAGCTAGTACGTGACTGAGCTGGGATTTCATTTCATTTATCACTTCTCCAGGGGCAGATTAACCAGTAAGCACCAGCTTGAGCTGAGCAAGGTATGCACAGGCTTAAATGTATTTACTTGCTAATCTGTGGTGAGCAATTTCAGATGGGTTTTACCACTGCAGGTGGTGGGAAGCCACAGTTGGGCCTGTGCATACCTTGCTTGTTGAGCAATCTGGGCTTGCTTCTATCAACCCTTGATGGAAAAAACAACCCACTGCCGTGGAGTTGATTCCAACTCATGATGACTCTGTGTGACAGAGTAGAACTGCCCCATAGGGTTTCCTAAGCTGTAATCTTTATAAAAGCAGATCGCTGGGTCTTTTCTCCCATGGAGTTGCTGGTGGGTTCAAACCATTGAACTTTGGATTAGCAACTAAGCGCTTAACCACTGCATCACCAGGGCTCCTTCTTGATGGAAACAGGGTAGGGATTATCATTCTAATTTTCCCAAAGAAGAAACAGACTTAGAATGGTTTGGGGGGATCCCACAGCTAGGAAGTGGTGGAGTTGGGGCTCATTGTCCCATATGTGTCAGTTGCAATGACAGACCCAGCTCAACTTGAGCTTATGGGTGGTGGTTGGGGTAGGGGTTGGGGGGAAGTGAGTGATGCAATTGCAAAGGTAGATCTTTCTGGTTTTAGGTATGGCTCTCATTTTGTGGTCAAGCGTCAGTCTTCCTCTTGGACAGGTTTCTCCACCCAGTAGATGAAATGACTTCTAATAGTCCAACACTCACATCTGTCTGGTTTAGCCAGTGGAAACAACTGCCCTTCCCATTAACTCAGGAGAAAAAGCTCCGCCTGAATCACACAAGAATCCCTGAACCAGTCATGATGGCCAGACCTCATTTATTCAATAATACATCCTATGTGTCAGGAACTCTTCAAGGTATATGGAAATATACCAGTGAACAGAAGATGAATCTCTACTCTCATGAAGCCTATATTCTAGAGAAAAAAAATATATAAACAAATAAATAAAAAGCTATAATAAGCACTATGAAAAACAAAACAGAGCAAGGTGCTAAAGAATAGCCAGAGGGAGTGAGGGCTCCTGTAGCTGATATGATCAGCTAAGGCCTCTCTGAAGAGGTGGTGTATGAGCTGAAGCTCAAATGATGGGAAGGCAGCAGCCATGTGAAGAGATCTATGGAAGATTCTTCCAAGAGGGAAGAATAGCACGTACAAAGGCACTGGGGTGGGAATGAGCTTAGAGGAACAGAAAGATAGGCAGTGGGCTAGATTGCAGCACTTTAGCAGGAGTACATATGAGATGTTCTTCGCCCAAAATATTTTATTTCCAAGCCCTTTGCTCTTTACCTCTTCCCTATACCCTTTTGTTTAAGGGAGGCATACCCAGTCACCAAAAATACCATGTCACTCCTTTTACTGCATGGCCAGGAGATTGAGCAATTGGAATATCTAAAATACCACACTACCTACCTGGTGGGTGCCTTCTGTTCTTCTAGGAATAATAGGATTCAAGTGAGGAGTTAAATCAAGAGTTAACTGGCTCTGTAAGGTCTCCTTGGGTCTTTTTCCAAACTCAAATTTAGCCCAAGCAAAAATCTTTGGCGATGTTTGTTTGGGTGGGAGGGTGGGAGTGGAGGAGTCGATGAATGATGTTTCCCCTTTTCTCCTGTTTTTCACTTTCATACGCCTCTGGGCTGATGGTTCTTGGCCAAAACCAAAGGTACCAAAATTCCACAAGAAAGGAGACCTTTGAAGTGATCATCTGTTCAGCCCTTGAGGAGGTGGTGTTGCCTGAAGGTTTGCCCAGGAATGTAACCTTTTGGAGCTTTTGACAGGGTGCCTAGGAGGCCTCCAGAGACATGTGAAAGCCTCAGAGTTGATTTGGAAAAACATATGAACTTCTGGATGGGGCTCTGAGCCAAGGCTGTGGCCCTGTGGGAGCCTTCCTGTATGCTCAGCCCATCACTGACAGCCACCTGGTCAAGGTCTGAGCTGGCTGAACCAACCTCTTCAACTTTTGGAAACTCAAAGACCACATGCTGAATTGCCCTTGCAGAATGTACTGTGGAATCCCTTGTTCTCCAGTAGAATGATTTAGACAAAGTTATTTGACAATGCACATGGCAGATCTGGGAGTATGGTGCCTTCACTGGTAGCTCCCACTAGACACTTGCTACTCTAAATGTGGTCCGTGGACCAGCAGCAACAGCCCTGCCTTGGAGCTTGTTAAAAATGCAGAACCCCAGGCCCCACCCCAGACTACTGCATCAGACTCTGCATTTTAATAAGATCCCAGTTAATTTGCGTAGAAGAGTTTGAGTAGAGTTTGAGAAGAGTAGTCTAGACAAGCTTTGTCAAAATACAGTGTGCTACTATTCTTCCCTTTCGTGTCTATGGCAGGCATCAGTAATCAGTTGGAGAATTGTTTTATTCTAAGCGCAGAAATCTTCTCAAGCCTACCTGACTCCAGGTAGCACAGGTCAAGCAATGGACACTGGCCAAAGATTCATCCTATCTTCCATTATAATGTTAACGCCACTTGAGGAGGGCTCTGTGGATCTTATATTTTCACGGATACACCCCCAGTACTGATCACAGCGATGGGCGCATGTTGTTGTTGTTGTTAGTTACCTTCAAGTTGGCTTGAACTCATGACGATTCAGGTACAACAGAACGAAATGTTGCCTTGTCCTGCACGTTTGTTGGTATGCTTAAGTCTGTTGTATTTTGAGTGCCTTCCAACCTAGGGAGCTCATCTCCCAGCACTATATCAAAAAATGTTCTGTTGTGATCCGTCAGTTTTCACTGGCTGATTTTCAGAAGTAAATCACCAGACCTTTCTTCCTAGTTTATCTTTAGTCTGGACTCTCTGCCAAAACTGGTCCATCATGGGTGACTCTGCTGCTATTTGAAATACTGGCGGCCTAACTACCAGCATCATAGCAACACATAAGCCACCACGGTACAACACACCGACAGACAGGCACGGGATAGGCGTCTGCCAAATGCTTGTGGAATGAACGCTTCTTCCCTTTGGCCTCTGTCCTGTGGTATTCACCCTACCTCAGTCCACACCTCCAGAAAACCAGAGCGTCCATTGGGCATTAGGGAAGTCCAGCATCTCCTCTAGATGTTTGGTTATGTTCTTGGTAATTACCCACTGGGAAGTTGAAGTTGTAAAGACGTTAGATACACCGTGGAGATACATGGGAACCCATCTGGTTGGCATATGGGTCTCTTCTCCAGGACATGGCCCCTCATGGCCTAGCTCCCAGAGATGGTGGCCGCATGAACCAGGCTACACTCAGAGGTGGAGGTAGGCGTGGGTAAGAGAGGCAGACAGGCAGGCTGAGGAGTGTTCTGACCAACAGGGCTCCAAAGACAGAACAATAATGGTTATAAATAGCATCCTTTTGATGGCCTTTTGATGTGCTGTTCAAGGCCAGGTGGAAAATCTTTCCTCCCCTGTCTTTCCCTACTAATCGCTTTCCCCTCATTTTTCCATAAAGATCCTGAGTCCAGCCGGCCGCTCGTCTGTAGCATTTGTTTCCCATTAGAATACCTTCTGCGATTTTGGTGTGTTATGCTAGATAATTGCTTTAATAACAAACTGAGGAAAGACTTTTGAACATTTTAGGAAGTCATTTTTTTTTCTCCAATGAAAATCTAACAGACACTGACAGAGAACTTGGAAATAGTCAAAGAGGAAAAAAAGGGGGCGGGGGGCTAAGGGCAAGCAGGAGTGGCATCAGATTTTAGCGGCCAGCAGTTACAGGTGGAGACCCCTAGCTAGCCAGAGGTCTTTTCCCAGTGCCAGGAGAATGGTCAAGGGGTGAGGATGCTCAGGAATGGATAGAAAACAAACCCATTGCCTTCAAGTCCGTTCCAACTCATAGCGACCCTGTGTGTTACAGAACAGAACTGCTCCATAGGGTTTTCTTGGCTGTTGGCACAATGGTTAAGCGCACAGGTGCTAACTGAAAGGTTGGCGATTCGAGTCCACCCAGCGGCTCTGCAGGAGAAAAGACCTGGCAATCTACTTCCATAAAGATTATAACCAAGAAAGCCCTATGGAGCAGTTCTGTTCTGTCACATGGAGGTGCTATGAGTCAGAATCAACTCAACAAGACACAAAAATAGCACACAAGAGCCTTTCTTCTGCAGTGCTGCTGGATGGGTTCAAACAGCCAATCTTTAGGTTTGTAGTTGAGCTCAAGCTGTTTGCACCACCCAGGGATCTTGAATCAGGGTCTCTAACTGAATCATCCTGGTTTGAACCCCTGCTGAGAATTTGCATTTCCACCCCAGATATACTGAATCAGAATCTACATTTGAACAAGATCGCCAGGTGATTCTTAAGTATAATAAATTTTGAGAGCCAAGGCTCTACTAGTGACCTTTGGTATGTCTGAGTCCATTTGAGTCCACTGCTGTGGCTGTCATGTCAACCTATCCGTTTCTAGCCATTGGTCTTTCCTGATGAGTTGTCTGAAGTAAGCAAGCCCAAACCTCACCATCCTCCCCATCCTCGCCTCTAAGGAGTATTCTGGTTGTATTACATCTAAGACTGGTTGGTTTGTTCTTCTGGCATTCCACGGTATATTCAATATTCTTCGCCAACCCCACAGTTGGAACGCATCAATTCTTCTGTCTTTCGTTTTCACTGACCAGCTCTCACACGCATATGAGGTGAATGAAAAGACAATGGCTTGGGTCAGGGGCACCTTAACATCTACATAAACCTCCCCTTAGTCATAATTGCAGTGTCTGTAGTACGGAGCTACCTCGTGTTGACCCTCTGCTGTAAAAACAGCAACAATACATATTTATAGAAGATTTATGGAATGCCCTATTGGAAACCCTGGTGGCATAGTGGTTAAGAGCTACGGCTGTTAACCAAAAGGTCAGCAGTTCAAATCCACCACGCTATTCTTGGAAACTCTATGGGGCAGTTCTGCTCTGTCCTACAGGGTTGCTATGAGTCGGAATCAACTCGATGGCAGTGGGTTTGGCAGTGGGTTCTAGATGTCAGAGGCTGTATTAGGACCAGTGTCTGGGTAACGAGTTAGGTGATGGGTGCGTGGCCCTTGCAGTCATCCGCTGACTGTGGATGTTGTTCTGGACCAAAGCATATATAGGAATTTACAATGATAGGGCTTAGTGAGTGATCAGACGCAGGGTATAAGCCCAGACTGATGTGCTCCTTGTAGAGATAAGAAAAAAAAAATGCTTGAGTCTTGAAGAGGAAGTATGTGTAATAAGACCCCAACACTGGCAACTCCAGGAAGACCTGGATGACAAATGGGTTTCATTTTTTCTGCCATCTCCAGTAGAATGACAGCAACTAGAGGGTAGAGTTTTGGCATTTTGTCCAAGCTGTGTTCCTCAGTACCTAGAACAGTGTCTGGCACATTATAGGCCCTCAATCGATTGTTGTTGAATGGAAGATTGAAGTGACTACCAGAACAACTGAGGCTGTACGTGGACTCTTGGGCAAGAGTTTGGGGATCAGTTAGCATCTATAGTGGAACGAGGACTTAGAGAGCACATGCTGTCTTTCTAGTACCCCTGCCCCCCCAAAAGCAAACCAGTTGCCATCAAGTGGATTTGACTCATGGTGACCCCATGTGTATCAGAGTAGAGCTTTGCTCTGTAAAGTTTCCAGTAGCAGATTTTTCAGAAGTAGATCACCAGGCCTTTCTTTCAAAGTGCCTCTGTGTGGACTCGAACCCCCCCACCCAACCTTTTGGTTAGTAGCAAGCACATTAACCATTTGTACTACCCAGAGACTCCCTGGCATCCCAAAGAGACACTCATTTATTCTTTTGTTCATTTGTTTAACCAATTATTCATTTACTCACCAAACATTTATTGAGCACTTACTATGCCTGGTGGTACAGTGGTTAAGAGCTCGGCTGCTAACCAAAAGGCTGGCAGTTCAAATCCACCAGCCATTCCTTGGAAACCCTAAGAGGCTGTTCTACTGTGTCCTACAAGGTCGCTATGAGTTGTAATTAACTGGACAGCTCCCAACCACACAACACTGCATGGGGAAGGCTCCAAGGATATGGCAGTGACTGTGACGAGCATGGCCTCCATCCTCATGGAAGTGGAGAACCTTGACCCAATGTTTTACAAGGTCCAATGGGGTCTTACAACCCTGAATCCTAGACTAATCAGCATGAGGTCACTTGATCTTATCAGTTCCTAGAAGCAGCAAAGTACCTTTCTGGAGAAGCAGTGCTCAGAGCTCAGGGAGTAAAGGGCCTGAACTCTTCCAGGCCATGCCCTTTGCTCCCTCCACAGTGGTACGTTGACTTTGATGTAAAACTTAACAGATTCCACTGGCAAGAGCCAGCAGCCTTGTCTGACTTCTTTAACTCATTCTGCCATTCACTCTATCACAATGCCAAAGCTCAGAGTGAGTCAGCTTGCCTGGCTGTAGAATGGGCTCATGTATATGCATTGGAGGAGGGGCATGGGGCACTTTGGCATGGGTGTCTCAGGGGACCCGGAAACTGCTGCAGTAATGATCGTAATAGCCTGAGATATTTGTACAACCCTCAGGTCTTTTCAAAGAAAGTGCCCTCCCTTCAATTACCTCACCCCCCTCAGGGACAGATAAAGCAGGGTTATTATCCCAATTTTATAGCTCCAGAGGCTCAGAGAGGTTGGGGAACATGCCTAGAGCCAAAAAGGAAAAGTGAGATAATGCCAGTTTTGATAGGACCCTGGGAACAATGGAGGGGTGTGTTAGGGAGAAATATGAACATAAATGTGTATGAGTGTGTGTGTTTCCCTCCTGGGAACCTCAGGGTGTGTTTAGGACTGTGAATGACTACTAACCCCCCCTTCTCCCTCCCTCCCTCCCTCCATCCATCCATCCCTCCATCCATCCATCCCTTCCTCTTTCCTTCCTTCTTTTCCTTCTTTCTCCCTCCTTCCCTCTCTCCCTCCATCGCTTAACTCATTCTCTCCTTCCTTCCTCCATCCCTCTTCTCCTTCCTCCCTCCCTCCTCTCCCTCCTCTCCTTCCCTCTCCTTCTTCCTCCCTCCCCCTTCCTCCCTCCCTCCTCCCCTTTCTCCCTCTCTTCCTTCTTCCTCCATCCCTCCCTCTCATTTTTCTCTCCCTCCATCCTTCCATCCTTCCTTTCTTCCTTTTTCTTTCACTCTTTCTCTTTCGCTCTTTGTCTTCCTCTCTTCTTGCTCTCCATCTTTTTTCCTTCTTTTTCTTTCATTCTTTCTCTCTTCCCCTTTCTTCCTTCCTTCCTTCCACTCCTCACTTTTTCTCTTTCTCTTCCACTCCCCCTCTTTCTCTTTTTCTTTCTTTCCTTCTTTATCATTTCTTTATCTCGGTGACTAATACGATAACTACTCCCTCCTATTCTCTGGCTCAGTGGAAATTTTATCTCCTCATTGAAAGGTAGAGGTAGCACTGTAATCTGTAGCCAAAGCTGCACCCAGGGAAAACTGGGACAGAGCTGAACACAATGTAGGATGTGCAGAAATATGGGGGTGGAGAACCTGGATAGCATCATGATGTGGGTCTACAGTGGCGAATTGGGGGAACCTCAAAGGTGTGTGGTAGATGACAGGAAGTTACCCTCCTCAGTGATTCAGGTTTTCTGTCTCACCTTGGAGGGCCAAGTCTTATGTTTTTCACGTTTTGGAAGGTCTCGTTATTCTTCTCACTACCTCCCAAGTTTCTGTGTCAGGGATTTCCAGTTTAGTGTACATAAGAACCACTCAGGGAGATTGTTTAAAACGCACACTCTAGGGTCCCATGCTGAGAGATTCTAACTCAGTAGATGGAGGGCAAGCCCAGGAATCTGAATTTTAACAAGCAGATTGTTTACCAACCACACTCTAAAAAAGACCCTGATATGCTGACATGTGGCCACAACTTAGCTGTGATGGAAAGTGGAGACTGCAAAAGACAAGACTGAGCTCTGGTAGCAGAAATGTCCTGTGTCCTCGACTGGGGACGAATTCACTCCCTTACCACCCTCCTTGGGTTTGAAGGTCTACTTTCCACTAGCTGGTGAAACCTGAGGAGGCCAAGCCAAAGATACTTTTTTTTCCCCCATGAGTTTGTTCTTCAACTTAAAGTAGAGTTTTGGAAGCGGCTGGGGCATGGAGAGTCGAGTGGAGGATGGGAGATGGTATAAGAGGTCACTGGGGAGAGGCAGCCAGCATTTATTGATCACCTACTACATGCAAAGTAGATTATGTACATTAGTGCAAGTAGCCAATGTCTACAGCTCCACAGAATGGATGGCATAAGCTTTGGAACCAGATGGGCCTGTATTCTAATCTTGACTCTGTCCTGTACAAGCTGTGTCACCTTGGGCAGTTCACTTAACCATTCCGAACCTCAGTTTCTACATCTGCCAAATGGGGGCAGTTATAGTACCTACCTCATAGGGTTGTTGTGAGAATTGACTGGGCTAATTGATTATTTATGAACACTTATTGAATAATCTTAAAGGGCCAGGCACTGCTCTAGGCACTGGAGACACAACACATGCAAAAACAATGCCCTCACAGAGGTTACATTCTGGTGGATGTGTACAAAGTTCTTGACATGAGCCACCAGTAGCCATTATTATCCCCATGTCACAGACAGACAGGGACACTGATGCTCAGGAAGGTTGAGTCGTTTGCTCATGATCACACAGCTGGTGAGAGTCTCAGCTGGGATTTGAACTTGGGTCTGTTACAGTCTGGAAGCTCTCACTCTCACTGTTCCCTCAGCACGGAAACATGTGGGAAATCTCAGCTCTGGAACTCGGAGAAGGGTGAAACCTTCAAAGTAGACATGAGAGGGTAGTTCTTCCAGAAGGTCTGCTTGGGCAAGAAAGAAGCTTGACCTGGCTGGCTTTGACCCTGGACCTCGTTGATCTAACAAAGCTACTTGCTTCTTCCTTTCCCTGTGAGACTCGGAGTTAATCAAGAAACCCAAATAGAGATGACCCAAGATTGAACTAGTCTGGCAAGGAGTGGTACAAGGAAGAAATCAGCCAAGAGCTGAATCCATTCCAGCAACAAACAAGGGTATTTCTTGGGCATGGGCCAGCGTGGCACCAACCCTGAGAGCCTCTGAAGTGTAGTCTAGAGGAGGAAGGAGAGAAGCAGGAAATTTATTTTTGATCTTGAAGCTCTCAAAGACAAGAAGAAACATGGCTATTCTTAGCTGCATCTGGGGGCTCAGCAAAAGCTTTCTTGCTGAATTATAGACCATTTATTAGCTCCCTCCCCATTGCAGCCTGGCTGCTAAGCAGATTCCAGGAGATGTTATCTGGAAGGTGCATCACTGTGTATAAATATTTCAGAGGTCAGGACCCAACATGGAGTTTGAACTCTTAAGGGAGGCCCTGAGTATGTTTATCAAGGGATGGGTGTTGAGGCTTTGTTTCTGGGTATTGGGCTATCCTGAAACCACTTTAGATGGCTGCTGAGAGCAAATGCTGGTTGGCCTTACAAGGCCCAGGATGGTGTCTTAGCACAGCATCACAAAATCTGCTCACACAGGGAGGCTTCCCGCTTTGCATCCTTAGAGCATCTTCAGGCAGGAGTGCTCAAACCAGAAGTTTAGAAAGTCTAAATGTCCCATGAGGATCTGCGAGAGTTGTTGTAGTTGCTGTGGGCCGTCGAATCGATTCCAACTCATAGTGACCCTATATGACAGGGTAGAACTGCCCCATAGGGTTTCCCAGGCTGTAATCTTTACTGAAGCAGATTGCCAGGTCTTTTCTCCTGCTGAACCACTGGTGGGTTCAAACCACCAACCCTGTGGCTAGTAGTGGAGTGCTTCACCATTGCACCACCAGGGCTCCTTCTCCTAGAGTAGTGCTTCTCAAAATATAATGTTCATATGATGAATATCTGCAGATCTTGTTAAAATGCAAATTCTGATTGGGAGGTATCTTAGCTAGTGCTGCTGTAACAGAAATACCACAAGTGGGTGGCTTTAAAGAACAGAAATTTGTATGCTCATAGTTCTGAAGGCCAGAAGTCCAAATCAGGGTATTGGCTGTATGGATTCCTTCCTTGTTAGTAGCCCTGGGCATTTTATAGATGTGAAACTCAAGTCCAGAAAGGAAAATGATTTTCTGGAGGTCACACAACCAGTATCCAGAAAACCAGAAAGTGAAACTAACGTGTCTAAACCCATACTAGTGATCTCTCCTCTGGCATGTCTCACCCCCAACTCAACCCTGTTCCACCTGCCCCAGGGTTTCTCAACCTTAGCACTACTGACATTTTGGACCAGATCATTCTTTTCGGTGGGGGGCTGTTCTGTGCGTTGTAGGGTGTTTAGCAGCATCCCTGGGCTCTGCCCACTAGATGCCAATAAAACCAAAAAATCAAACCCATTGCTTTTGAGTCGATTCCAATTCATAGAGACCCTACGGGACAGAGTAGAGCTGCCTCATAAGGTTTCCAAAGAGCAGCTGGTGGACTTGAACTGCTGATCTTTGTGTTAGCAGCTGAGTTCTTAACCACTGTGACAAACAAAAATGTATCCAGACATTGCCAAATGTTCCCTGAGGGGAAACATGGCCCCCAGTTGAGAGCCAGAGAGCCTTCCCATCTCAGTTGACAGCTGCTGCCTCGTATCATAACCTTGGAGTCATCCCAGGCTCTTCTCTTTCTCTCACGCCCCCTACACCCAACCATTAGGAAATCCTGTTCTCTTGACCTTCACACTCTATCCAAAATCTGATAACTGCTCTCTCTTCCATTACTGCCACCCTGGTCCAAGCCACTGTCTTCTCTCTGAATTATTCCATCAGCCTTCTGCCTGGTCTTCTAACTCCTAGTCTTTTCTCCTACAATTTATCCTCAACCGAGCAACAAGAGGGATGCTTTTGAAATATGGTTCAGAGTGTATCACTCTTCTTCCCAAGACCCAGCCAGGTCTCCCCATTTCCTTTGGAGTAAGAGCAAAGTGCTTACGATGGTCCATGAAGACCTCCGTTGTCTTCACCCACCCCTCATCTTAGCTAACCCCCATTATCTCTCTTTCCCGCCATCCTCTAAACTCCCTGTCACTCAGTCTGCACCAGGTTATATTGGCCTCTTTCCCATTTCTCGAAAACACCAGGTATGGTCCGGCTTTTGTGCTTTTGCACTGGAAGGCTCTTGCACTGGACATCTGCATAGATGACCCCCTCACTGCCTTGAGCATTGTGCTCTTTGAAAGAGCTATCTCTATGGGATCAAACTGGCAACAACAATTTAAAAGTTTAGATAGGAAGCTTAGGGGGCAGTGAGTTTATGTTAATGGAAGAGAAACAATTCTGAAAACGATGGTGAAAATGATTGCACAACTTGAAGGATGTTTTCAGTGTCACAGAATTGTGCACGTAGAAATTGTTGAGTTGGTATATATTTTGATGTATGTATTTTCAATAACCACAACAAAAAATAAAATAATTTTTAAAAAGTCTCCTTCTTGATGAGGCCCAGACTGACCACTCCATTTCATTTTATCCCTCTCTTGCCCATCTCCTTCCACACTCTCAATTCCTCAAAATTTTCATTTTTGCACAGCACTTAAGCACCTGTTGCTGTCGAGTCATTTCTGACTCATAGTGCCCTTGTAGGACAGAGTAGGGCTGCCCCACTGGGTTTCCAAGGAGCAGCTGATGGATTTGAACTGCCAACCTTTTGATTAGCAGCCAAACACTTAATCACTGCGCCACCAGGACTCCACTTACTGCCTTCTAATGCACTCTTTTGTTAGCTAATTTATTGTGTTTACTGGTTAGAGCCTGTGTCCCCTCATAAGGACATCAGTTCCATGATGGCATGGACCATTGTCTGGGTTGAACACAGGTGTATCCTAGCACAGGCCTGGCACAGGGTAAATGCTACATAGTCAATGAATAAATTGATGAGTTGGTGGGTCCAGGATCCAGCCCCAGGAATTGTGGCTCCAGGATCTAAGCTCTAAACACCTAAATGATCCTGCCTGGCAGACTGGGGTAGGAAGGAGATAAGTAAATAGATAATTTCAGAACAACATGATAAGTGAACTAACAGAGATACGGACAAAATGAAAAAGTAGCCAAGAAGAGAGTGTGATTGTCTTTACCTGCCTGGGGTGTGTGTGTGTGTGTGTTTGTGTGTCTTCTGAGAAGCAGGATATTCTTCAAGAAGAGTTCCCAAAGGAAAACATGTACACACTTGCCCTTTTACAACACCAAGAGTAACTTTTTATTACTGTAACAGTGGAATACATGTTGGCTGTCAAAAAATCAGAAAACGCAGATAAGCAAAAAGCAAATAAATCACCATATTCCCGTTGCTTTTTTAATACATGCATATGTGTCATTTCTAGAACTATATTTATATTTTTTTCCATCAGTGGAATTGTACTGCTTATGCTATTTTGTGATCAGCTTTTTCCATTTAACCATCTCCCAGGGACATCTTTGAATGGGTCCTGAGGGTCAGGGGTAGGAGTTCACCAGGCCAGCAGGGTAGGGGCAGGAGTTCCTAGAAGAGATGGGGGGATGGGTGAAGGTATGGAGGTCTATGGGACAACTCATCATGCTTGACGTGCTCTAGATGAGCCCGCTGGTGTGTAAGGTGGTAGGAAAAACAAGTTGAGGATGAGGCTGGAGAGGAAGGTCAGAGAAAGCCAAGGAGGACTTGACACACTCTGAGCAAAAGCATGTCTTTTTCCTGTGGGCAAGCCAGTGTGGCCCCAGGTGTGTAGCACAAGCCACCAGTAGGACACAAGAAGTTGTTTTCCTTAGTTGCTGTCAACTCGGCTTGGACTCATGGCTACCAGTAATAAAATAAATAAATAAATAAAATAACATCAAATCGCATAAGGAGAAAGTTATTCTCTTTATCATTTGCTTTTAGTCCTTCTAACTGAGTAGAGTAGAAAGCCTTGGTCAGTGTCATGTCTTTAAACCCATTGCTGTCAAGTCAATTCCAACGCATAGTTGGAATAGAATAGAACAGTTGAACAGAATAGAACTGTTCCATAAGGTTTCCAAGGCTGTACACCCTGGTGGCATGGTGGTTAAGAGAACGGCTGCTAACCAAAAGGTCAGCAGTTTGAATCCACCAGCCACTCCTTGGAAATCCTGTGGAGCAGTTCTACTCTGTCCCATAGGGTCGCTATGAGTTGGAATCGACTCGACAGCAACGGGTTTGGTTTTGTTTTTTGGTTAATATTTGCAAAAGCAGATTACCACATCTTGCTCATGAGGAGTGGCTGGTAGGTCCGAACCACCTGCCTTTCGGTTAGCAGCTGAGCACTTAATCACTGCACAACCAGGGCTCCTTAATATATTTAACGCCTTTCTGATACTCATAATCTCCCTACCATAAAAAAGAGGTTCAGAGACTTCAACAAGTGGAAAGTTTCACTTGGAACATAACAAAATAACTTTGTCTTAATTCAATCATTTAATTCGACAAATATTGAGTACCTACTATGTGCCAAAGGAGCCCTCGTGGCACAGTGGTTACAGTGTTAGCTGCTAACAGAAAGGTTGGCAATTCAAATCCACCAGCCACTCGTCAGGAGAAAGATGTGGCAGTCTGCTTTTGTAAGGATTTACAGTCTTGGAAACCCTATGGGACAGTTCTAGTCTGTCCTATAGGATTGCTATGAGCTGGAATCGACTGGACAAAAACAGATTTGGTTTACTATGTGCCGGGCACTGTTCTAGATGCTTCTCTCTGTGGCAAGTAAGAGTGATTTTCTGTTTACAGCAGTGGTGTGATATTTCTTTGGAACATAAATTCATTTAAGTTGAAAATCAAGTACCTTTAAATGGATAATGTTAAGGAATCTTATTGGTGAAATGAGGGTAAGGCAAAACTCATGAAGGCGATACCCAAGAACATGAGTCTGTGGTAAATTCTTGAAGGTGGTAATGAGATAACTAAATCTGTGAAGCACCCAAGAAGTATGGAGAGTCATGAATGAGTGTAGAACAAGGGGCCTTGTACCCAGTCTAAGGGTACTTGACTGTTGATCTTTCCATACATAGCAAGTTGTGTTGTAGTTAAGATCTATTCCCACTATCCTAGCCTCTGGTCATCACCTTACATGCCCCACCTAATGAGAATTCCATCATCTACAGCCAGAAGAGTCCCACATCAACCTTCCTTCTAGCCAAAAGGTCCCATTGTTCCTGCTTCTCTGTTACATTCACTCTTCTTGCCTCCGCTCTGTATTGTCTTCTGCCGAATTCTCCATCAATCCTTCACTGTACATATTCATTTCCCACTGTGCTACATTTGACATTATTAAAAATATTTGCTGCCTTTCTCTGTGGGATCTTTCATCAAGTGACCCTCCCTATGGGAGAATTATAACTGCCTACCCCATTGATGAACCCCGGTGGTTTAGTGGTTAAGAGATTGGCTGGTAACCAGAAGGTCAGCAGTTTGAATCCACCAGCAGCTCCTTGGAAACCCTATGGGGCAGTTCTACTCTGTCCTATGAAGTTGCTGTGAGTCACAATCAACCCAAGGGTGACAGGTACCCCATTGATGCCGTGTTTGTCCCTGCGGCTTGCTTTAGGCAATGAAATATGAGTGGAAGTGATATGTTTCACCTCTGAGCACAGCTTTAAGAGCCCCCAAGTGGTCTATCACCCATCTTTTTTCAATGCCACAAGACTGAGAATATCCCAGAAAGAGCTGGCTCCTTCAGCCCGGAACCAGAATAAACATGACGTGAAGCTGAGCTGGAGCTGACTCATGGTGGCCATAGCATGAAAGAGAAATATTTGTCACATGTTCCTAAGATTTTGGGATTGTTTGTTAGCACAGATTAACATAATCTAAGCTGACTGATAATACCTCATTTTCAAAGGCCTACAACTTGGATATTTAATTTAGTGACTACATAGTAGACACTTCCTCCATGCCTCGTGCGGAGCTATTGGCTTTACTCACTTCTGCTCTGATACTGACAGTACTCCAAGGAGTTAGTTACCATCATTATCCTCATTTTACAGACAAAGAAACCAAGGCCTAGCGAGGTCGAACAGCTTGTCTACAGTCAGATTGCTAGTGAATGCTAGAGTTGGATTTTAAACCTGTGGACAGGAATATTCTTTTCTAGCAAACTGGATGTTCAGATAGCAAGAGGTAAGGCAGGCAGAGGGACAAATTAGGGGTTCCGTTGGGTTCAAGTACCAGGAAGGAGAAGGAGGAGGTGAACCTTGTGACATGGTGGAAAATATGGACTGGAAATCCAAACACTTGGACTCTTGTCCAGCCTCAGCACTTCCCAGTTCAATGGAGTCCATAAGAATCCTGACTCTGCCATTTTCTAGAAAGTAACTTAACCTCTCTGGGCCTCAGTTTCCTTATCTATAAAATGGAGATTATAGTAATACCTACCTCATGGTGAGGAATAGACTAATTTATGCCCTTAAAACAGGTAGAACAGTACCTGGCACATATCATCCAACTATGATGATGATGACAACTCAAGTGGTTTTGGACAAGCCACTTCTCTGAGGCTCAGTTTTCTCGTCTGTAAAATGGAGCTAAAAATACGCAGACATTCCAGGCATCTGCATGATCTAATGGAAGACGCATAAGACTAGGCTGAGAGATGTGGCTTCTGTATCTCTCCCCATTCTGTGAAACCTAAAGAAATCTCTTAAATTCTGTGGACTTCAGTTGCCCCACGCATAACACAGGACCATTAACCCCAGTCTAGTTTATGTCACAGAGCAGTGGTGAGGATCAAACGGGAAGGTGGGAATGAAAACACCAAAAAGTGGAAATTGTCATGGAGGAAGCACAGATCACCATTTGCAGCTGGGAGAGGAAGAGGTGCTCCATTTCCTTTTATTTTTCTCTGGAAACCCTGGTGCCGTAGTGGTTAAGTGCTACAGCTGCTAACTTAAAGGGTGGGCAGTTCGAATCCACCAGGTGCTCCTTGGAAACTCTATGGGGCAGTTCTACTCTGTCCTATAGGGTCGCTATGAGTCAGAATCGACTCGACGGCACTGGGTCTCTGGTCTGGTTGCTACCTGTCAAGAATCTAATTAAAACAACACACCTCTGTTGCCCAAGAGAACAATGCCACAAAATTGAAACCAGCTCTTGGAAAAAAAAAAATCCAATCCCAGCCCCAACCACCAGCCCTCAGCCCCCAGCTCAACCCTGTCCCTTCAGGAATTGTTTTCTAAACCTGTCTAATTCCTAGGTAAGAGATCCCTGGGGGCTGGGAGAGGAGATCACAGGTGCTGTCTGTTTTGGGGGCCTAGAAAGAGGAGACCAGAGATGCCTAAATACAGGGAAGGCGCTTGCAGCAATTTCATTTTCTAAGCATCATTCTTAGGAAGAAAGAAAACAAAAATCCTCACAACTAGGCCAATAAGCCATATCACAATAAACGGAGAAAAGACTGAAGTTGACAAGGATTTCATTTTACTTGGATCCACAATCAATGCCCATAGAAGCAGCAGTCAAGAAATCAAAAGACATATTGCATTGGGCAAACATGCTGCAAAGGACCTCTTTAAAGTGTTGAAAAGCAAAGATGTCACCTTGAAGACTAAGGTGCACCTGACCCAAGCCATGGTATTTTCAATTACATCATATGCATTTGAAAGTTGGACAGTGAATAAGGAAGACGGAAGAAGAATTGACACCTTCGAATTGTGGTGTTGGCAAAGAATATTGAATATGCCAAAAGAACGAATCTGTCTTGGAAGAAGTACAACCAGAATGCTCCCTAGAAGCAAGGATGGCGAGACTGCATCTTACATAACTTTGAACATGTTGTCAGGAGGGATCAGTCCCTGGAGAAGAACGTCATGCTTGGCAGAGTACAGGGTCAGTGGAAAAGAGGAAGACCCTCAACAAGATGGATTGACACAGTGGCTGCAACAGTGAGCTCAAGGGTAACGACGATTGTAAGGATGGCGCAGGACCGGGCAGTGTTTCGTTCTATGGTACATAGGGTTGCTATGAGTTCGAACTGACTCAACAGCACCTAACAACGACAAGCATCACACCATTGCAAGACATATGGCCTAATCCCTTGAGGTTTCCCACTTGACAGTGGGATTTGGAAATTCACGGAGCCCGTGATAAGGTGTTTATCTCTGTGGGGACTTGGAGACAGTGAAGAAGAAATATTGCTGTTTCAGAGAAAGACCGGCGTGGAGCTATAGACCTTAGGCTTCAGGATCCGAAGGCCCCTCTCTTGCATTTTCCAATTTTCCATTCTCTGCACATGGGGCCCTCTCCACAATGTGTAAGTCTGGTGTTCAGTTTTCAAACACTGGCTCATCCTATATTCTTAGGAATAAATTATACACAAAAGCATTTTTCTAACGGGGGAAAGTATCTACCATATTGGCAAATAGACTTTCAAACCTGGGCTCACAAACAGTCAGGGATTTGATCCACGATTTGAGCCCCTGATATTTTATAACTGGAAAAAAAGAGTTTCACATTAAAAGAATCACAGATTATGTATTCTATCACTTGGCAAAAAGATTTGAAGCTTAGCCCCAAGGGGTTCTCTTGCCAAGTTAACAACCCATTTCTAAATACTTTACTGAAAAACGGAGCTTTGGGCTGAAGTAATTCAACGTGCCTTTCCTCCTTACCCCCAAACACCGTTCGTCTCGAATGAACCTTGAGTCGTAACTGAAATAGCTGCTGTCTGGGAACAACATCAGCGAAACACTAGAAAGCAGCACTGTCACATTGAGGTTTCGTTCATATTCAAGTCACGTTACGGGCCTCTCCCAAGGCCCTGTATCAGCTTTTCCTTTAGTAATTTTTTTGTTTTTGTTTTCCTTAACCAGCATCCCTCTCTCGTGTGTGTATGTGTGGATGTGCACACACGCACACATACACACACATCCTAGAAGTTTCATTTCCCATAAAACCTGGATCTATACCTGCAGCTCCCCAAACAAGAATGGATGCTTGTTAAACACGTTTTGTCGGGCACTGTGCTAAGAGCTTCATGTCTGCTACTGTGTTTAAGCCTCCTCCTGACTCTTCGGAGTGGAAATTTATTATTCGAGGTACTATGAGGAAATGAGCTCAGAGTGGTTAATTTAAGGAAGTTGCACACAGCTACTAAGTGGGGAAGCTATGGTTTGAACTCAGGCAATACAACCCCTAGGGCCCATGCTTTTCACAACAGTGCTGTATAAAAAGCATCCTAGTACATGTCTTTCTTGTTGTTAGCTGCCGTTGAGTCAGCTTCTGAGTCATGGTGACCTCATGCCCAATGGAACGAAACGCTGTCGGGTCCCATGCCATCCCCATGATTGGTTGCAGATCAGACCGTTGTGATCCAGAGGGTTTTCACTGACTGCTTTTTGGAGGTAGATCGCCAGGCCTTTCTTCCTAGTCCATCTTAGTCTGGAAGCTCCGCTGCAGCCCGTTCAGCGTCATAGAAATATGCAAGCCCCCATTGACAGACAGGCGGTAGCTGCACATGAGGTGCATTGGCCAGGAATCGAACCCAGGTCTCTGCATGGAAGGCAAGAATCCAATCACTGAACCACCACTGCCCCCAGTACATAAGATGAGTAGAAACTAACTATGGTATGTTTTCTCAAAAGCAGATCATACCAACATTTGACTCATTGATTTCTCAACATGACCCTCAGGGCCAAAGAGTTTTTTTACTGATAGGTTAGGTTGGAGGGATCTTTATCAAGTCAGTCCCTTGTAATCTTGTCATAAAGCATCCAACTCAAGCTATACAACTCTCTTGTTATCACAAAAAGCAATGGACATACCATTGCGGTGCTAGTATGTGGGAGACCTTGCACATTCATATATGTGAATCCTTGGTAAGCATGAAATGTGGAAATACCATGTGGCTACTGGGGCCCAGTGGATTTTGGGACAAACTGTAAAGCACTTAGCACAATGCCCAGCACAGGACAAATAATGAGTAAAAGGAAATAATTTTATAAGTGGGCAATAGATAAACAGAAGTTAAATGGCCAGCTCAAGGAAACACCTCTAAAGTTTCCGTATTGATTTTGTTTAACGTCCTTCTTCCCCAGAAGAAAGAGGGCTCCATGCGAAATGTGATTCTTACCCATTTTATTCACTGTGAATCCCCAGTTATTAGAACAGTGCCTGGGACATAGTAAGCACTCAATAAACAACTTTTGAATGAATGAATGAATAAACCCAAAAAAACCAAACCCAGTGCTGTCGAGTCGATTCCGACTCATACCAACCCTATAGGACAGAGTAGAGCTGCCCCATAGAGTTTCCAAGGAGCGCCTGGCAGATTCGAACTGCCGACTCTCTGGTTAGCAGCCATAGCACTTAACCACTATGCCACCAGGGTTTCCAAATGAATGAATAGCAAGGGCCAAATTCACATCTTTCAACTCTAGATCTCAAAAACCTTTATCTAAATAGGGAAGAAAAGTCTCTCGCCTTGGGCCTACAAAATGGACATTGTGCTCCTATTCCACCCAGGGGAATGTGTGAGCTCCACAGGCTTAATCTGACTCCATTCAACTCAATAACCTGACTCCATTCAGCTCAATAATCTGACACCCTTTGGCACTGAGGCATTTGACACACTGAGAAAGGCTCCTTCTTTCTCCAAACTCAATTTGTTTTTGCAGCAGAAGACATAATTGGAAGATGGGGTTTGGGACGATTCAGATTCTGCTAGATCGTGCCCACGAATGGCACTGGAGACCAGCACTGAAAAGCGCAGTGAAGACCTCAAGCCTCAGCCCTCCCCTGTGGTTTCAGCGTGAGAGATTCCAGTGTTTTGAAACCACAGGAATCTCACTGCCTGAGCCTGGGAGGGGGCCACGCCTGTTTTCTAAGTCCTCCCGCCCTTTCACACCTGTCTCCTCACCTCCTCCTCCCCAAGGGCTCTTCCAGGCTCAGCTCTGGAGCTTACGCCTACTCCTGTGAAGCTGGGTATTAAGAGTGAGTGACAGGCTCCAGCTCCTACCACGCCTCATACCTCAGGGGTTTAGTACAAGTTCCAAGGTGTTTAAGTGGCTTCCATAGCCTGGACCTCCACTTCAAATCTCTCCTAAAAATGATCATTGTGAGTGGAGCAGATGCCGGTGCCATTTACTCAGAAGTCACACATTCCCTTATTCCGTGCCAGCAGAGCCCAGTTTTGTAATGGTTGGAGATCCCTAGATTTGGGGAGAAGGTAGGACCTCCTTGAGCTTCAGGGATAAGCATAATGGCTCAAATAATCCTACTCCCATTTGTCAGTCATTGATTTTGGGGCAGACATGTAACTCAGTCCTGGCCAATGAGATGAAAGAGGAACCCTGGTGGAGATAGGAGGCTTCCTTTTTTAGTTAAAAAATGAAAGACAAAGCCTTATGGGAAGGTTGTTTTGCTCTTGTCCTGCTTCCTGCAGTTTGGGGTTATGATTCCTGAAGCTGCCGCAACCATTTTGAGACCATAAGGCAACAAATATGATAATGGAACTCCAATATACTGAGGATGACTGAGCAAAAGTGTAGAATGAACCTGGGTCCTTGGTGACACTGTTGAGACTCTCAGTCAGCCCTAGAACTGCCCACTGCCGGTCTTTTTATTGGATGAGATGACAAATGCTTGAATTGTTCAAACCATTGTTAAATGGGAAATTTGTTACTTGCAGCCAAAAGCATCCCTAAACAATGAAGTTAGCATTTATCTTGCTTACTCTGAGCCACGCTTTGTGCTAGGCATTTACAAATGTTAGCTCACCAAACCCCCACAACAACTTGGCAAGTTAGGAGCTATTATAGTGTGCATTGTACAGATAAGAAAACTGAAACTCCAAGAAATCCCAGGTTACACCGCTAATAAAATGACAAAGCTTCAACCTGAAGCCAGCGTTGGCTCTAACAACCATGTTCCATCTTTCTACTCCAAAATGCCTACCTCCTTAACCGGCTGCTGTCGCGCCGACTCCAACTCATAGCAACCCCGTGTGTGTCACGGTAGAGCTATTCTCCATAGTTTTCAATGGCTGATTTTTCAGATGTGGATCTCCAGACCTTTCTTCTGAGGCACCTCGGGGTGGACTGAACCCCCAATCTTTCAGTTACCAGCCAAGCACATTAAATATTTGCACTGTCCAGGGTCTCCCACCTCCTTATATTCTAAGATTTAATACTGTGATTTTTTTTTTTTTGTCGTATTTTTCTTTCCATAGCATGGTTTTTTAAACGACAAGGGAATATTTTGTCTTTGTTCCAGAAAAGAGAGAGAAGCATGGTAAAGAGTCCTCTCTCAGACTGACTCCTGCTTCAAGGCATAGGAATCAGAGATTTAAACAGGAATGCAAGAATACATGGAGGGAGGAGTTGTTTCCAAGACACAACTCAGAAAGCGTGGTGTCCTGGGAGGAGAGTATGGCTCTTCCCCTGTATCAGTCCATGATGACACTGCAGAAAGGGACAGCGACATGGGCAGACATGGACAGTCATCATAGCCTCTTGGGACTGCCTGGGAAAGCTTTCCATGAGATCTGAGCATGACTCTGAGGCCCAGAGGCTGGGAAGAGTTCAGCTGGATGAAAAATGAGGGGTCAGGTCAAGGGTTTCAGGCAGAGGCAACGCTTGGGAAAAGTACCACGAACACATGGGAAAAAAAAAAAAAGAAACATTGCCGTGGAGTCGATTCTAACTCATGGCAACCCCATGTGTCACAGAGTAGAACTGCTCCCCTGGGCTTGCTTGGCTGTAATCTTTTATGGAAGCAGGTAGTCAGGCCTTTCGTTCGTGGTGCCACTGGTTGGGTCTGAACTGCCAACCCACAAAGGCGTAGGAGACGGGCATATTCAAGGGTCCACAATCAGACTGAAAAGACAGAGAAGAAGGTATGAGGAGGAGAAAGCAAGAGACGGGGCTGGCAGGAACCCTATGATGGAGGTGCCAAGACAACAAGTTTGAAGCAGGGTTACTTCTGCTTCCGATTTTAATATGAGGAAGCTCATTTTCCAATATGGACTCTGTGATTCTCCCTATTCAGGAGCCACACGCTCCGCTTCTTCAGCTGGCTGGACTATGTGAACTGAGTGGCTGACACCCCATCTCAAGAAGGCTGGATCTGTGCCCTGACAACTGAGTTTGCCGTGTGGAAGTGGAGAGCCAGCATGGCTAGATTTTCTGGTTGTTCAGTGGAAGCCATAATTTGAGATTTTCAAGTGCAACGTCCTGATTCTTAAATGTTAGCAACTAACTCAAGTTTCTAAAAATCACTGTTTGGAAGATACTGTCAGTGCCCTGTCCTTATCCCCTGTACCCGAGGTTAGCAGCTTTTTCTGTAAAGGGCCAAAGAATGAATATTCTTAGCTTTGCAGGCCATATGGTCTCCGTCGTAGTTATTCAGCTCTGCCATTGTAGCCCAGGGGCAGCCATGGCCAATATCTCTGTTCCATTAAGCATGACTCTGTTCCAATACAACCTTATTTACACAAACAGGCAGCAGGCCAGTTTGGCCAATGGGTTGTAGTTTGCCAACTCCTGCCCTCGGTCCATTAAAAATAAATAAACAAAAAGAAAAAGCCATTGCCTTCTGGTCAATTCTGACTCATAACAACCCTATAGGACGGAGTAGAACTGCGCTATAGAGTTTCCGAGGCTGTAGATCTTTACAGAAACAGACTGCCACATCTTTCTTGCTTGGAGCAGCTGGTGGGTTTGAACCCCCGACCTTTCGGTTAGCAACCAAGGCACTTAATCACTGTGCCACCAGGGCTTCTTCTGCCCTAGGTGCTCACCCATAATTTGGATAGCTTTTTAATGTGAAAACCGGTGTCTCTCTTCTGATATTTTTCTAACCTGGGAGAATGCTTGTCCATGCCCAGGAAGTGCTAGAGAGTTAATACCCCTGGAAGCTGCCCTCAAGCAATGATACCGCAGCTCCCTTGCCCTCTGTTGGTATAACTCTGAGGCATTGTCTACTCACTCTCCCAGAGTTCCCCAGCAAGAGTGACCCTCAGTTGTCTACGGTTGTAACCTGCTCAATAATATACCCTTTACCTTACCTCCCTTCCCTGGCCTATTTCCCCTTTCCTCTACTTATGCCTCCTGGGACTGCCTCCCATACAAACTTCTTTTGCTTACATCCTTGTGTCAAGGCCTGCTTCTGGAAAAACCCAGCCTAAGACACAGTGTTTGGCCTAATCATATTTGCAGATCAAATTCATCCAAATATATTTCTTGAGGACTGACAATACAGAACTAGGTAAGTCTAAATTCCAGCCACAAGGAACTTAATCAACTGAAAGGAGAGATATAAACGATGAAGTCACCACGATGAACTCCATGGAAGGCAGGCACAGTGTGTGACCGTCTACATCAGGGGTCAGCACATTATGGCCCCTTGGCCAAATCTAGCCTGCTCCCTGCTTCTACAGATAAAGTTTTATTAGCACACAGCCACACCCATCCATTTACATTTGGTCTATGGCTACTTTCACTCTACAGTGGCAGAGCTGAGTAGTTACAACAAAAACCTATAGCCCACAAAATCTAAAATATTTACTATCTGGCCTTTTCCAGAAAAAGCGTGCCAATCCCTCGTCTACATGACAGGGACAAATGGTGACTGGGCAGCAGCAATGGGGAAGGGGCTCTGGACTCAGACCACTGAAGTTCAAGTCCAGGCTTTGTCTTTAATTGACATGAGGTTTTAGGCAAGTTACTCAACCTCCCTGAGCCTCAGTTCCCTCCTTTGCAGAAAGGAGGCATGGTGATAATCACCTCTCCTTCACAGGGCTTTTGTAAGCATCCAAGGAAGCCCCACATGTAAAGAACTCAGCATGGCCACTGGTCCTTTGCAGTGGCACTGTGTGGCATCCTCCTCCAGAGTCCCTAGTTGGACATAATTTGGGGCATACAGCTGCTGAATGCACACTGCCTGAAACTTAGCACATTCCTGTAATTCCAGCTCACTTCTGGGCCCCAACTCCCTTGGAGAACCCACCAATGAGAATTAGCATGAGACAGAGACAGATTCCCTCAAATTATCCTTTTCTGCACATCTCAGACCTTTGGTCTTCTCGGGGAATTTCCAGCTTCTGGAAGGTGGTGGGCTGTAGCCCTGGGGATGGGAGCAGTTACTCTGAGGCCAGTCATGGCCTTCCCCTGAAGAGAGTGGGGCTGTGCTCCAGGAAAGCCACCCAAGCTGCTGACCCCTCTGTCTTCCTGTGTCCCTCAAGCATCTGGGCAACAGAGGGCTGCTAATTGGGGCAGGCGTTCTGGCCTTGGACGTCACTGATGATGCAATCCAGGGAGAAAACCCTGGGAGTCGCTGGCATCCAGTCCCAGCAAAGCCATGGAGAGGAAACTCTTCCAAGGATCTGCCTAACACGCCTCACGGCCAGGCCATGTGACGCGGGCTGCAGCTGGGGTCCTGGCGCCTTCCGGCCCAGCATTACAGTTTCTAGCAGACGTCAAGGGTTTGACTTCCAGAGGGACCGGAAGGCCCGCTGTGAATCCCTAAATTGTATAAAAATGAGAACTGCTGTCTTGACTCAGAGCCATGGCCTGATGCTCTCAACACAATGGCTCAGATGGATAGTGCTACCAAGCAGCATTCAGAGAGTGACTCAGAAAACAGTTCACTGTGCATCACTCTGCAACAGGCACCGGGCTACATGAGGGCCTTCCCCAGACAGCCTTGGCTCTACTGAGTACACCTTGTTGTTGTTCGCTGCCATCGAGTCAGACCTTGGCTCATAGTGACCCTAACGAAATGCTGCCCAGTCCTGTGCCACCCCCATGGTCAGTTGTCAGTTGGACCGTTGTGATCTGTAGGGTTTTCATTGGCTGGTTTTCAGAAGTAGATCACCAGGCCGTTCTCCCTAGTCTTTTTCAGTCCCGAAGTTCCACTGAAACCTATTCAGCATCCTGGCAACACGCCAGCCTCCACTGACAGACGAGTGGGGCTGACCGTGAGGTGCATTGGCCAGGAATGAAACCCAGGTCTCCCATATGCAAGGCAAGAATTCTACCATAGAACCACCAATGACTCATATAGTAGATATTATTTTCCAAAAGGCCTACCAAGGCTACAGGACATGATAAATCTGGGTTGTCCAGAGTCACACAGTCTGCACGGGGCTAATAATGCCATTGTCTTGATGTGGGAAGTGGAGGAGAAGTCTTCATTTTCCATTCGCAGTCAGGGTAGCACTTGTTAAAAAGCAAAACATGAAGGAGAATGAATAGAGCAGCAAGCGTGGGTTTCTAATTACCCAGAGTCATGCAATAGCCAAATGGTCTACCCTTTGTTTTCCCCTCTTTATCCTTGTGTATTTGGCATCTGGTTTTATAGTTTCACTGGAGAAATGGTTGTGTTCAGGCCAAGGAGGAAGCCTTCCTACTGCTTGAAGCAGTAGAACCTAAGATGGTGGTGGTAGAGGGGAGGGATGATAAGAGGAGCTTTTTGGGTGTAACCCTGATCATTTAGCTCCTCCAGGAAATGTGGTGGCATTTCACACTACAGATGGCTCCTTGACTTAAAGACGGCCTAATGAGCTCCAGCAGCCAATCCCCAGTGCACCCCCACCCCCCTGCCCACAAGAAATCCTCCCACTCATTGCATTTGGGGCACATCCATGCTCATTGGAGGAAGTGGTGGGGCCATGAGCTGGGCTGCCCATCTGTGTGTGTTCAGGCTTCGTCTTCTCTTGGAAGACATGTCAGTGTTTTCCAAATGGAAAAAGCATGGCAACAGTCTCCGGGAGGAGCATTCCTCAGGGAAAATGAGCAGTGGAATGTCTTCCTTAGCAGCTTCCTTTTCTTGAGTGAGGTGAGTTCTCAGGGAGTGGTGACACCTTTCAGCCCTAGCGCCCTAGCTTGGGAATGTCTTCAGTCATTTATGTTGTTGTTAGTTGCCATCAGGCCAACTCCAACTCATAGGGACCTTATGTACAACAGAATGAAACATTGCCCGGTCCCGCTCCACCTTTATGATTGTTGGTAATTGGGCAATATTCTTATTTATTTTTTGTTATTATTTTACTTTAGATGAAGGTTTACAGAACAAACTAGCTTCTCATTAAACAATTAGTACACGTATTGTTTTGTGACATTGGTTACCAACCCCATAACATGTCAACACTCGCCCTTCTCAACCTTGGGTTTCCTATTACCAGCTTTCCTGTCCTCTCCTTCCTTCTAGTCCTTGCCCCTGGGCTGGTGTGCCCCTTTAGTCTTCTTTTGTTTTATGAGCCTGTCTAATCCATGGCTGAAAGGTGAACCTTAGGAGCGACTTCATTACTGAGCTAAAAGGATGTCCGGGGGGCCATACTCTTGGGGCTATTTCAGTCTCTATCAGGCCAGTAAGCCTGGTCTTTTTTTTTTTATTAGAATTTTGTTCTGTATTTTTCTCCAGCTCTGTCTGAGACCCTGTATTGTGACCCCTGTCAGGGCAGTCGGTGGTGGTAGCTGGGCATCATCTAGTTGTATTGGACTCAGTCTGGTGGAGGCTGTATTAGTTGTGGTCCATTAGTCCTTTGGACTAATCTGTCCCTTGTATCTTTAGTTTTCTTCGTTCTCCCTTGCTTCCGATGGGGTGAGACCAGTCGAGTATCTTAGATGGCCACTCACAAGCTTTTAAGACCCCAGACGCTACTCATCAAAGTAGAATGTAGAACATTTTCCTTACAAACTGTATTATGACGATTGAGTTAGATGTTCCCTGAAACCATGGTCCCCACAGTAATTGGGCAATATTCTGTTGTGATCTGTGGGGTTTACCTTGGCCGATTTTTAGAAGTAGATCACCAGGCCTTTCTTCCGAGTCCATCTGAGTGTGGAAGCTCTGGCTGAAACCTGTCCATCATGGGTGACTCTAATGGTATTTGAAATACCAGTGGCATAGCATCCAGCATCATAACAACATCATAACAGCACGCAAGCTACAAGAGTACTGTTCAAATGGGAGGTGGATATTTCTCTTAAGCAGATGTGAGGGCAAGGCAGGATAAAAATAGGTAACCTCATATTCTCTGCCAGAGCTCCTTGAGTGCTGGGCTTGGGCGTATCAATCTGTACGGCCCACACGGAGCTCAGGACAAACTGGATGCAGCACTGTTTGTGTGAACCATTCTCTAGAGGTGGATCTGCTTTTTTTTTTTTTTTTCCTGTCAATCACCTATCTTGTTTATTTCCTGCTGATGAATATTCAAGAAGTCCTTGCTGAGAGTGAATGATCCCTATGGTGGTACAGCCTTGAAATTGTAAGGTGCCCCAGACAAAATGAACCTCTTTGAATCCAGGGCATACAAGTGACCCGACAGGTTGTGATTTGAAGTAGAAAACACACCACACTATAATTCAGCAAAGCTGGATTCCAGAACTACCTTTGTCACTACTTAGCTTGGTGAGCCCCTGGGAGATAAGGCTGCACAGCCTTGTGTTGTTGGGTAGCGCTGATCTGATTCTAACTCACAGCAACTCCATGTGACAGAGTAGAACCATCCCATAGGGTTTTTTGTAATTGCTGCAGGAGCAGATTGCCAGATCTTTCCTCACTCTCAGTTAGCAGCTGAGGCTTAGCCGTTTGCGCCACCAGCGCCCCTTGCTGGCAGCCTTACCTGGTCAAATAGCGGGGGGTGGCGGGGTGGGGAGGGGGTGGTTAAGACCCTGAACCTAGCGCCAGATTGTCTGGGTTGAATTCCTTGGACCCACCACGGATCAGCTCTGTGACCTTGGGTATATTACGTTACTTCTCTAAGCCTCAGCTTCCTCATCTGTAAGAATGGGGATGATGATGGAGCAACTTCAATACTCTGTTGGGAGAATTAAGTGGGAAGCCTATTATTATTGTTATTTTGGATCAGTTTTCTTATCTCCCAAATCAGTGAATGTGCACCCAGGTATACAAATATGTTGTAAAGATAATATTTTTGGATTTGGTGATGAAGCATGATGACGATAACAATAATAATGTCCATGTTTTTGACTATCCACTCTGTGTCAGACACTGAACAAAATACTACGCAAGAATCATTCATTTTGCCGTATTTTTATGCAAATAACACATGCATTATACCGCGCAACCGTCTTCTCCACATGCTGTGATGTTATACGTGTGTGCGTTGTTTACTTGGGCATATTATTTGTGGAAAAATATGGTAATCATCACAGCGAGCCCATGTGGTCAGTATTTTTACCCTTCTGTAATAGTAAAATGAAATTTAAAAAGGTTAAGTAACTCATTTAAGGTCATACAGCTGGCATGTAACAGAACTGGGACTTGATCCAAGCCTTGTCCAGGGTCAAAACCACTAAGTGTAGCCCCTTCTGAGGCTGTTTCCTCCTCTAAAAATTGGAGATTATAGGTGCCATCTCAGACGGTTGGTGCAAGGATCAAGTGGAATAACGTGACAGAGTCTCAAACGGAGCCTGGCCCATGGTGGGTACAGACTCTTAAAAGCCGTTGTGAGTTAGGAGGAAGACGGTAAGTGAGAGATGAAAAGTCAAAGGATCAGAATTGTTAAATAGCAGGTCGGTGTCCTTTTTGGAGATGGTAAAGTGAAGGGAAGAAAGAGGCCTAGAGAGGGCAAATAGAGGAAGAGGTGGCAATAGGAGCAGCCTGGAGACATGCACTAATTAAGGGCTTCATCACCAGCTCAGTGATGTGTCAAGATGACAGTCAGTCAAGCAGATAAGGGGCAATGAGTTAACATCTCCTGGGGGATGCCCAGGCCCAAGGTTGGCTGGCAGACAAGAGCACAGCAGTGAAAAGGAAGCTGCCAGAAGGGTGTTTGCATGAAATTACTGTGAAGGATTTGAGCTGTCTGCCACCCTGGTGGCTTTAACCCTCTCTTGGCTAAGGCAAGGTCCAACAATCTCTTGGAACGAAATTCATATCCTTGGACTATATAAGCTTATGTAGGTACAATGTGAACAGGTGTTTGGGGGCATAAATGACAATGCGGAAAGCAAATATGGAAAGAATAACAACAAAGACCTTGGAACCCCAGCTTTTACATGCTTTGTCTTAGGGCAAGTCCAAAGGCAATGAAACCTTCAGGCATAGTTGGATCCAGATGACCAGTGTGATGTCACCAGGAATCTCTTCCCTCTCTCTTTCTCAGCACTACCTCTTCCATGTTGACTGCACTCACAGGCAGATTCACTCTCTGTGGTGTCAAGATGGCTCTCAGCATATTTAAGTTTTCATTCCACAGCTTGTAGTTGTTAGGTCCCGTCGAGTTGGTTCTGACTCATAGCGACCCACTGCCCAATCCTGTGCCATGCTCACAATCATTGCTATGCTTGAGCCCATTGTTGTGGCCACTGTGTCAATCTATCTCATTAAGGGTCTTCCTCTTTCTTGCTGACCCTCTACTTACCAAGCATGATGTCCTTCTCCAGGGACTGATCCCCCCTGATAACATGTCCAAAGTACATGAGATGAAGTCTTACCATCCTTGCTTCTAATGAGCGTTCTGGCTGTATAACTTCCAAGATAGATTTTTTCTTTCTTCTGGCAGTCCATGCTATATTCGACATTCTTCACCAACACCATAATTCAAAGGCATCGATTCTTCTTTGGCCTTCCTTATTCATTGTCCAGCTTTCACATGCATATCAGGCGATTGAAAACACCATGGGCTAGGTCAGGTGCACTGTCATGGATTGAATTGTGTCCCCCCAAAATATGTGTCAACTTGGTTAGGCCATGATTTCCAGTATTGTGTGGTGGTCTTCCATTTTGTGATTGTAATTTTATGTTAAAGAGGATTAGGGTGGGATTGTAACACCCTCACCCAGGTCACAACCCTGATCCAATGTAAAAGGAGTTTCCCTGGGGTATGGCCTACACCACCTTTTATCCCTCAAGAGATAAAAAGGAAGCAAGCAGAAAGACAGGGGGACCTCATACCACCAGGAAAGCAGTGCCAGGAGCAGAGCGGGTCCTTTGGACCCAGGGTCCCTGCGCAGAGAAGCCCCTAGTCCAGGGGAAGATTGATGAGAAGGCCGACAGAGAAAAAAAAGCCTTCTCCTAGAGCTGACACCGTGAATTTCGACTTTTAGCCTACTTTACTGTGAGGAAATAAACTTCTCTTTGTTAAATCCATCGACTTGTGGTATTTCTGTTATACCAGCACTAGATAACTAAGACATGCACCTTAGTCCTTAAAGTGACATCTTTACTTTTTAACACTTCGAAGAGGTCTTTTACAGCAGATTTGCCCAATGCAACGTGTCATTTGATTTCTTGGCTGCCACTTCCATGGGCATTGATTGTAGATCCAAGTAAAATGAAATCCTTGACAACTTCAATCTTTTCTCCATTTATCATAATGTTGCCTATTGGTCCCCTTGTGAGGATTTTTGCTGTCTTTAATGTCGAGGTGTAATCCATACTGAAGGGTGTAGTTTTGATCTTCACCAGTAATTGCTCCAAGTGTTCTTCACAATCAGCAAGCAAAGTTGTGTCATCTGCATATCGCAGGTTGTTAATGAGTCTTCTTCTAATCCTGATGCCACTTTCTTCTTCATATATTCCAGCTTCTTGGATTATTTCTCAGCATACAGATTGAATAAGTATGGTGGAAGGATACAACTTGATGCACATCTTTCCTGACTTTAAACCACACAGTATCCTCTCATTCTGTTTGAATGACTGCCTCTCGATCTGTGTACAGGTTCCTCATGAGCACAATTAAGTGTTTTGGAATTCCCATTCTTTGCAATGTTATCCATAATTCGTTATGATCCACACAGTCAAATGCCTTTGCATAGTCAATAAAACACAGGTAAACATCAATCTGGTATTTTCTGTTTTCAGCCAGGATCCATCTCACATCAGCAATGATATCCATCATTCCACATTTTCTCCTGAATCCAGCTTGAATTTCTGGCAGTACCCTGTCAATGTTTTTGAACCATTTTTTAAAGATCTTCAACAAAATTTTACTTTTATGTGATATTCATGGTATTTTTCTGTAATTTCCACATTCTGTTGGGTCTCCTTTGTTTGGAATGGGTACAAATATGGATCTCTTCCAGTCAGTTGGCCAGGTAGCTGCCTTCCAAATTTCTTGGCAGAGACAAGTGAGCGCTTTCAGTGCTGCATCCATTTGTTGAAACATCTCAGTTGGCATTTTGTCAATCCTTGAAGCCTAGTCTTTCAGCAGTGCCTTCAGTGCCGCTTGGACCTCTTCCTTCAGTGCCATTGGTTCTTGATCATATGCTACCGACAGCTTAGCAATTCCAAAAGAGAGAGAGAGAGTGCTTCTGTTTCAGACTGGGTTCCCAGAAGCCGATCCTGAGACAAGGATTCAAGTGTAAGTAGTTTCTCTGGGAAGTGATCCCAGGAAACTCTGGTAGAGAAGCGGGGAAGTGAGGAGGAAGGGAAGGAAGGTATATCAATGAGCAGGTTACCACTGTGGGCAACTGATACTCAATTCTCCCGGGACCTCTGTGAGATCATAGAGACCGCAGTTCACTTGGGAACTCTGGGACACATGTACATCCCAGGGATGAGGGAGTTGAGTATTGATTCTCTAACTCCTATCCATCATTGGCTGAGCTCAGTACCCAGAGACATTAATTCCACAACACCCCATGCAAAGGCTGAGAACACTGGAGAAAACCCTTAGGAGGAAAGTCTCAGGTGCTTAAAGGAGAAAGGCATCAGCAAGCATGGGAACAGTTAGGATGGACAAGAATATGGGCAAGATACCAACAGCATCTGCTTCACCCTCCTTCCCTGTATTTTCACGGAGAGTTTTGGGAGACAATCTTATTCAACTACCTTGGGTCATACGTTCTTCCTTAGATCAAGCACTGTGACCAAGGAGATGTTCTTTCTGTTGGGTGCTATTGAGTCAATGCCGACTCATAGTGACCCCATGGGACACAGTAGAACTGTTCCGTAGGGTTCCCTAGGCTGTAATATTTACGGAAGCAGATCGCCAGGTCATTTCTCCCGTGGAGCCTCTGGTGGGTTGGAATCACTGATCTTTTGGTTAGCAGCGGAACACTTAACCATGTGCCACCAGGGCATGGACTGTTCCAATTAGTCAGACTCAAGGGAAGAGAGTCAGCCTTGTCTAAACCAACAGAGAGTGAGATGGGGTGAGGTGCCATCACCAAAGATAGCAGAATGAATGCTAGTCCGGTAAAAGCAATGGACAGATGTACCCTCGACAAGTGACAGTACTGACTTGATCATTCTCTAGCCCAGCTCCAACTGAGACTAATACCTTTCCTTTTGAAGGAAGAGGACTCTTTCTGGACCCAAAGCAGCCCCATGAGAAGCAGATATAAGAGTGTGATTATCCATTTTCAATTGCTCAAATTTTGTATTATAAATTACATATAACCAACCAACCAGTTGCCGTCAAGTCAGCTCTTACTCATGACAACTCTGTGTGTGTCAGAGTAGAACTGTGCTCCATAGGGTTTTCAGTGGCTGATTTTTCAGAAGTGGATCACGAGGCCCTTCTTCTGAGGTGCCTCTGGGTGGACTCAAACCTCTAACCTTTCTGTTAGCAGCTGACCTCACTAACCTTTTGCACCACCCAGGGACTCATATATATGTTTACATATACATATACCTATACTTATACTTGTAGAAGTATACATATATATATGTATATATGTATTCATACATATATATACATATATACGTACTTGGAGCCCTGGTGGCACCAGTGGCTAAGTGTTTGGCAGCCAACCAAGAGGTCAGCAATTCAAATCCACCAGCCACTTCTTGGAAACCCCATGGGGCAGTTCTATCCTGTCCTGTATGGTCGCTATGAGTCGGATTTGACTTGAGAGCAATGGATTACACATATACATATACGTATACATATACATGGAGCCCTGGTGGTGCAGTGGTTAAGCATTTAGCTGCTAACCAAAAGGTCAGGAGTTTGATTCACCAACTGCTCTTGGAAACCCTATAGGGCAGTTCTACTCTGTCCTATAGGGTTGCTATGAGTCGAAATCGACTTGATGGCAATGGGTTTGGTTTTGTTTTATACATAAACATATGCATATGCCTGTACATACACATAGAACACACAGACACCCACATACACACACACATTTTTTTAAACAGAGACTCTGAAGGCTTGTTACAAATGTTTACGTGAGCCTAATGGGGCCAAATCTCATTAATTACGTTGATAGTGTTTGAGTTGGCCCTGGGTATGGAAAGTGTGTAATAACCACAATTCACATGCCCATGTGGCACCGTTCAGCAGTGAAAGGGTCTCAGTAAAGGGAGGCCTGAACCCCCTTTTTCCCTTTATAACTTGGCATGTGACATCTGTGGCTATTTCCTCACATGGTCCTTTTGCATTAATGTAGTTTAAGTACTTTGGAAAGGTACCTAAGTGATAGCTATTATGCAATTTTATTTTAAAGGTAGAGGAAATGACAATTCCAGAATCAAGGGGAAGGGGTAAGGATTTGTGCCTATCCCCCTCTCCTGTGAAAATGTTAGAGGGCCCCTTAACCCATGGTAATTGCAAAACAAACAGAGCTCAGAGTTCTTACAAAGCAGGGGCTGCTATGGAGAAAGAGCAAGGTCAACTGGGAAGGCTGATTCTCTTGCCTCCATATTGTTTTTGAAACTCTGAAGAGATGAGAAGGGGGGAGAGTGCTGACATGTTGCGTAGATTGCAACCAAGGTCACAAAAGAAAATTTTTTTTTAAAAAAAGGAAATGAGAAAATTAACCCCCAATAAGTTGAACACATTACCTGAAGAAAAAAGAGACCTTGAGCTGGGAGGTGACAGTGAATTGATGCTATTAGTAATCAAATAGATCACCTTGGTGCTTCTGGGTCCCATTTGCTCATTTATACAGTGGAAAAGGAGCTCTGGTGGCACAATAGTTAAGATCTTGGCTGGTAACGGAAAAGATCAGCAGTTCGAAAGCACCAGCTGCTCCATGGGAGAAAAGATCTGGTCATATGCTGTCATAAAGATTACAGCCTTGGAAAGCTTATGGGGGTAGATCTACTCTGTCCTATAGAGTCACTATGAGTTGGAATCGATTCAATGGGACACAACAACAACATACAACAGGAATAATTACTTCTTAGGGTTATTGTGAGATATGTCGCCTGATGTCCATTTTCACCTTCTTCCCTAGTATGAGCCTTGCCTCATCATACAACTGCCCAGAATAAATATTACATATATAGCCTTTTCTAGAGCTGGATATGGCCATGTGACTTAAGTTCTGGCCAATGGGATGTAAGTGGGAGTGACACATGACTTAAGGACCCTTTCTTAAGAGATAGCCGGTGCATGGCCTTTGCCCTTTCTTTGTCCTATCCTCTGTCTTACTACCTGAAACATAGATGCTGCCATCTTGAATCATGGATAGACCTATGGATGGAAGATATGCATGGGAGAGCAAAAAGATAGAAGGAGCCTGGGCTCCTGACACCATAGTATCCACACCTATTCTTCTGGACCCAATTCTTTCCTTTTTAAGCCATTGTGATCTGCAATATTCTTTCACCAGCAGCCAATCTCAAATCCTGGTTCATTCATAAAGAATTTGGCACATTTAACAAAGCTAGATCCTTGTTACAAATTTAGCTCACACTAAGATTTGTTTTTTGTTTGTTTGGTTTTTTGTTTATTACTAAGATATTTGTCCTCGTGTTAATGGCTTTTTTTTTTTTTAATGGCTTTAAGTAATGTTCACTATCTTGGCAAGAATTCCTGCCTCCATTCCAAGATGGCATCTAGTCAAGTGGGCAGAGCAATATATGGTTCATGTGACTTCTCGGTGGAAGGGAAAGTCAAGATCCTTGGGTATCCAGGCAACATCTCCTGTCTGCGTATTTGCTGCATTTACATCTATACTGATCCCCTACTGTTGGACACTTAGGTTGTTTCTCTGTTTTTCCTTTTGTAATTAGCATGACAATTTCTGGATTTTTTTTTTTTTTCAGGCTCCTTTTCATCCTTTCCCTAAACCCTCTATCAGCCTTTGTAGGCTACTTGGTCATTGATTTTACCAAGGTAACATGTCAAGTGACTTGGAATCAATGAACAGCCTGACTCAGTTTCCCAAACTTAGGTCCACACGGAACAGAATGAATTGAGGACGTAATAAAGGGTATGGTATGCAGGTGGTCTTGTTGTTGGGTGGATCATTGTCCTTTTGAGACCAGGCAAGCCCTCCTACTGCCTCCTTTCTCACTCCCCCAAGGCCACCGTAAAGCTAGGGACCAGTTTGATACCTATGAGCCAGGGTTTCTGACGCCCTTCCAAGTCACTTCATTATACCAGGAGCTCCCAAGAGAAAGGGGAAAGAATACATTTCCTCTAAATGACCAACTTGCCCAGGGGTTGCTACCATGAGATTGGTCTGTCTGCCCAGTAACTTCATCTCAGCCTAAATAAGACGGGGCATGTACCCTCACCTCTCTATCTGGCTCTGGATTCTCCAAAGATGGCAAGTCAGGGAAGCTACATTTGGCATCTGTTATGGATTGAATCGTGTCCCCCCCATAAAAGATATGTCAAAGTCCTAAACCACAGTACCTGTGAATGTGACTTTGATGATGGAAAATAGCTCTCTGAAGATGTTGTCAGTTCAGGTAACATGAGGTCACACTGAGGTAGTCTGGGTCCCGGTCCTGCTTTCAGCATACAGGTCCTGTCAGCCTGCATGGGCTGGGTGATGGCAGCGGACTACATCTAGCCTAGAGTGTCTTTTCTCAGCCTCTCTACCACCCTCTAGGTCCTTCCAGAAAGCCTTCAGGGTCTAAGATGCCAAGTTCTTTTGCAGTATGAGTCAGTCAGAAGAAAAACACCATCCCTAACTAAGCTAAGCGATAGTGAACCTTGTTAAAAAGAAATACATATATATATATATATCATTCTTGGCAATGAAAAAGTGGCCCTGGCAATGCACAGTGTTCGCTGGGGTGCCGTATCTCCACATTTGCACATGGACTTGTTGGTGTCTGTGTGATAGTCAAAATTTTTGTTTCTCGGATTCTTGTGCTGAGGTTCTTGTGCCTGAAGAACATGCCACATCTTCAGGGGCTTCATACAGATGGAGAGAGGGAGGAGGAGAAGGGTTTAACATCTGGGAGGTTTGCAACCTAAATCCTTTTCTGGGTGCTTCTCTAGAACGTTGAAATCCAGTTCTGGCCTCTGCCAGGTGAACCATTTCTTTAGTCACTGACCTGGGTATCAAATACTGGATAATAGTAACAAGAGCAACAGCAATAGGCTTTACAAGTAGGGTTTTGCTTAAGTCTCACAAAAACCCTGGATCCATAACAGATGCCAAAATGCCAGTAGTGCCATGGTTGAGAAAACCTGCTCTAGAGAGGGCTTGTGGGGGGTGAGGAGAGGGGTGGAAAACCTCTCTGAGCTGAAGTTCCAGAGATGAGAACCAGGGGAAGAGTGTGGCAGCCAGAGGGAACAGCAAGCACAAAGGCCCTGAGATGAGAAAAAGCAGGGTATTGGTAGAGGACAGAAAGCAGGACAACAAATACAGGAAGAAGACCCATTAATGGCCGCACTGTGAACATGGCGCAAGGGTTGGTAATGCAAAGGTGGTTCAGACTCACCCAGCAGCTCTGCAGGAGAAAGACCTGGCAATCCGCTCTCGTAAAGATTCCAGCCTAAGCAAACTTATGGGGTGGCCGATGACTCAGCGGCATCTAACGACAATAATAATTAATCCATTTAGCTGACCTCATTAGTGTCCTTGCCCACAGTGAGTCACCTGCAGCTTCAGTGGACAGTTCCCCTCATGCCAATGGCTTCTTACCTCAAGTGTCTGCTCTCTTGGCCCAAGGAGTTTTACTGACCATAGACACCTCCTTAGCCCACCTAGAAAGGCCTGGAAGTGGCCCTGAACCAGTGAGGTATGAGAATTGCTGGGTAAAGACCCCAGCTTCCTTGTCCCCTGGTGGGACAGTCCTGGGGCGTGCTCTGTACAGTTTCCCAGATGTCCGCATTGGACTAGAACTCCAGTTACCCACAGCAGTCAGTGGCTCAAAGATGCGCCATTTCTCCTTTTCTCTTTCACCTCCTCATTTTACATCACTGCCTCCTGGGAGCTCTCCCAAATAAACTTCTTGGCTCCAAATCCCTGTCCTGGGGTCTGCTTTGGGGCAAACCCGCATTCAGGCAGTCCAGCTTTGCTATAATTCTGACTCTGGCTATGGCCTTCTGTGCACTGGCACCTGAGTGAGTCCTGGATATTTTTGCCCAGAAACCACTCTCTCATGCTTGCATCAGGAACTGTTTATCCTGCCACGTCACAAGCTAAGATGGCAGTATCACACTTCTCATTTGGCCGTCTCCAGAGCCCTTCTCCATCCCTTTGAACTGGAGGCAGATGGAGAAATCTCTTGCTACAAATGGTTCTTGCTTTCTTTTCCAAATGCCCCCCCGCCCCCAGCTTAGAGAGCTGGTTCTGTCAGCTCCACTCTGTTCCTTCCTCAAAGCCTGTGCTCTGGGCTGTGTCAGGGGTCAGAAGGGCCCATCTGCTGCCCGAATTGACCTGCGATGGGCCTGGCAAAGTTGGCAATTTCTGCTACAAAGACTCGGGTGGGTGTTGAGGGCTCTATCACCCAGACCCCAAGGGACAAGCTCCATATGGTACACCCACTCACCCCCCTTGTCCCCTCTGTCACTAGACAACCTCAGCCTGCAGTGTGATCTCCTGTCTGAATTACTAACAGGCACCCAGGAAGATGCAACCTGGGGGGTTGGGCTCCGGTGGGGGGCTAGGCAGGAACAACACGTGCAGCTTGGGGAGGTTGTCCACGTCACTAGCCTGCAGAGCATGGCTTGCTCAGGCTGTGGAGGGAAGGGTTCTCCTGGGCTGAGCCATGCTGCCCTGCGCAGGGAAGATGGGCTGCTCTGGGTGGAGGAGACCTTGAAGGCCAAGGCAGAGGAGGAGAGGGAGTTGGCGCAGTGTCATAATGCCCGTGGGGACAAACACCGGCCTCTGTGGTAAAGTGGCCACCGGGGAGGACCTGCTGCAAGACGGACAAAAGGAGGCCTGGGCCTGCCCATACCCTACACTCGAGAGGACACAGCCAGGCAGTGGGGTAGAGCCTTTGCTCTCAGGACAGTCAATGCCATGCACACACGGCCTCTTGCTTACTTCATACTTTGCCATTTGGTCTTAGCTCCGTGGGCAGTCTCCCCAGCTTAGCCACCATCTCTCCTGTCTTTTAGAAGAGAGCATCTCTTCTGTACAAAAGACTCACACATACACACACTCACGCTCTCACATAGACATGCACAGAAACACAAACATACATGGAAATACACATGGAAACACGCATACACAAACACCCACAGACACATGTAGAAAAACAGACACACACAAAAACACAAGCATAAAAGACACATGGAGACACAAACTCTCGTATAAACACAAACAAAAGTACACACACAGAAACACAAACACACACAAGTGCACACCCTGCTACTTGCAGTTCTGTGGAGGACTTGAACCCTTTAGCCCTGTTGATGCCGTTAACTCCTTGGTGAGATTCCTTCTAGAGCTTTACATCCCGAAGAACAAAAGGGATCTCCCTGGCCTTGGGCACCATGAGGCTGTGGGCAGAGTCAGGCAGAAGAGCATGAGGGTCTTCGCGTTGTCAAGCAGCGAGCCTACTTGGGCTCAAATCCCAGCCCTGCCACCACCTGATAACATAAGCTGGACCCCTGTTTCTTCCTTTATAAAACAAGGGCGATAATGTTACCCTCCTTATGGAGTTAACTAAATTGACATACAATGTGCTTAGAAGAGGGTTTCAACTCATAGTGACCGTATAGTACAGAGTAGAACTGCTCCATAGGGTTTCCAAGGAGCAGCTGGTAGATTCAAACTGCCGACCTTTTGGTTAGCAGCCAAGCTCTTAACCACAGCACCACCAGGGCTCCATATATATATATATATGTATATGTATGTATGTATGTATATATATTCATATATGTGTATATATGTATACTTGTTTGATATGTATATATGTATGTAGAAAGGAACTCTGGTGGCACAATGTTAACTGCTTGACTGCTAATTCAAAGGTTAGTTGTTCGAACCCACCAGCTGCTTCCCGGGAGAAACATGTGGCAGTGTGTTTCCATAAAGATTTACAGCCTTGGAAAGCCTATGAGGCAGTTCTACTCTGTCCTGTAGGGTAGCTATGAGTCAGAATCAACTCAGTGGCAACGGTTTGTTTTGTTTTATTGTATATACGGTATATGTTTGTATAGGCTCAGGTGTTCACGTCACAGGCCTGGTGAATCATTCTTCCTGGGACTGGGCCATAGACTAGATACCCTTTCCATCCAGGAGGCCATGAGTGTGGCAGTTACGGTGTGGGGGCAGACAGAACTGAGTTTGAGTCCCAGTTCTAGGATTTTCTATGCGCTTACTCGTGTTCTTCCACCTGTCTGAGCTTCAGCTTCCCCCACTGTCAAATGGGCCCAGTGATGCCTCTTGCATAGGGTTGTTGTGGGGAGCCCACTCAGCACAGAGTAAGCAGCTGTCATTTTGATTGTGCTGATATTATTATAATGAGTTGGAGGAGGAGGAAAAAGCCCTCTGAGGACGAGAAAGCCCAAGACAGGAAGACTGGGAGCTGTAATGACCAGCTTCATCTCCATCTCGCTTTTGTAGAGAGCCAGTCTTAGACCCGCGCCTTGGGTTAATTTCCTCATGATTCCCTCTGCCCCTTGGCTCCCTCCCACCCCCTTCCTCCCCATCCTTCGCCTTGGGTTAATTTCCTTCTGTTCCTCTCTGCCCTTCGGCTCCCTCCCACCCCCTTCCTCCCCATCCTGCAAGGGTGAAGTTAGCACACCACTGGGGTTAGCAGGAGTTACAAACTGGATTAGATGTTAAATCAATTTGGCCTTCCTCCCCAGGGGCGGCGTGGGCAGGTTCCACATGAATAATGATTTGTCTGAGGCAGCAAACTGGATTATTTGATCAAAAAGGGGAAAAAACAACTCATGTTCGTTTTTTAATAATGGATTTTGCATCCAGTCTTGGAGCTGGGCTGAGAGGGGAGGCAAGGGAAGGGGTGGGAAGGATGAGCTGGAAGAGAGACAATAAAAATCCAAATGTTCTTTCTTCTCAGGGCTCCTGAGCACCCTTAGGCCAGAGCAGGCGCCAATAAAATAGGGCCCACGGGCCAGGTCCAGACCGTTGCCTCTTTTGATATGCCGTGCAATCTAAGAATGGTTTGATGTTTTTAAGTGGTTGAATAAAAACCAAGAGGATTACATTTATCACAAGTGTTTTACAATATAATGTGCATTGCTCTAAATATGTCATTTCTTATAGGTCATTTAATCTTTACAACATCCCTGTGAAGTAGATCATTGGTGTTAGCTGCCATCGAGTCAGCTCATGAGGACCCCGTGCACATCAGGATCGGACCATTGTGATCCATAGGGTTTTTCTTGGCTCATTTTCAGAAGTAGATCCCCAGGCCATGGGAGTCAAACCTGGGTCTCCCACAGGGAAGGTGAGAATCCTGCCACTGAATCGCCACTGGCCTCCTGAAGTAGATGCTATTACTCAATTTATAGATGAGGAAACTGAAGCTTCTAGGACAAAAGTTTTCTTAGACTCAGCAGTATTGGCATTTAGGGCTTAATACATCTTTGTTTTAAGGGCGGCCCCACAACATCATAGGATGTCAGCAGCATCTCTGGCCTCTCCCCACAAGATGCTTGTAGTACCCCCACTTATGACAATCAAAAATATCTCCACGTATTGCCAAGTGTCCCCCGGGGCAAAATCTCCCCTGCTAAAGAGCCTTTGGAAACCCTGGTGGTATAGTGGCTAAGTGCTATGGTTGCTAACCAAAAGATCGGTCCGAATCCGTTGGGCACTCCTTGGAAACTCTATGGGGCAGTTCTACCTATAGGGTCGCTTTGAGTCAGAATCCACTTGAAAGCAATGTTTTTTTTTTTTTTTAAAGAGCCTTTGCTCTAGACAGGTTAAGTAAATTGTCAAAGATCACGCAACTTGATGAGTCATTCAGCTGGAATTCAAACCCAGAGAATTCTACCCTAGAGCCTCACTGTTGCCGCTTCCCTGTGGGAGGAGTTCTCCAACACTAAGAGGGCAGTCAGAGTGCCAGAAGAGAGACAGGGCCAGGCCTTCTGGTGCATTCCCGGGAGGGACAACCAGTGATCCAGAGAAGCAAGGGAAGGCTTTGCAGAGTAGGGCCACGTTTCCACCATGGTGATAGGGGACATGAACTTCTGACCCTGTATATGCCAAATGTTAACCCCCCCGCCCGCCCAAAAAAAGAATTCCCTTCTCATTAGTAGGCTTGTATTACAAAAATCGCACTCAACTGTTAGTATTATTAAGGAACCCCAGTGGTGCAACAGCTAAGTGATGGGCTGCTAATCGAAAGTTTGGCAGTTTGAGCCCACCTAGCTGGTCGATGGGAAAAAGGCCTGGCGGTCTGCCTCTGTGAAGATTACAGCCTAGGGAGCCCTGTGGAGCAGTTCTACTCTGTCACATGGGGTCCCTCTGAGTCAAAATCGACTCGGCGGTGCCCAACAACATTACTATTATTATTATTTGGATTTTGTCAGTAAAAAAAAAAAATGGAAATTCCTTTTCTCTGATATAAATACACACGTAGCATTATCAGTTGCGCCTCTTTGCCCACGAAGTCAGACTTAACCTCTGGCTTTTCACAGAAAGTTTGTTGCCTCCTGGACTAAGGATCAACTGTAGAAAGCTTTTCCATGTCCTCTGGGGGGCTGTTTTATGAGAAGGAGTGACTTGATGCCTTTGGTGGATGAGCGCAGAGTCTAGAATCAGACAGCCTGAGTTCAAACCCCAGCCCTGCCACTTATTGGCTGTGTGACCTTGAGCAAGTTACTTAACCTTTCTGTGCCTTGGCTTCCTGATTTGTAAAATGAAAATAATAATAATGTCTACCTTAGCAAACTACTGAGAGGAGAAATGAATTAATATAACTTTTAAAGCTCTCAGAACACTGTCATATAGAAAGTACTATTTAAAAGTTAACTTCTTATTTTCGTCACATCATCATTATTGTTACTATTTGAAAACACTGGTTCAGGCTATTGTTACGGAGCGCTGAGCCATGCGCACCATCCATTTGCAGCCCCTTCTCTTGCCGCTAAGGAACCCCTTTGGCGCTGTGGTTAAAACACACGGCTGCTAACCAGAAAGTCGGCGGTTCAAACCCACCAGCCGCTCTGCGGGAGAAAGATGTGGCAATCTGCTTCTATAAAGATTTACAGCCTTGGAAGCCCTATGGGGCAGTTCTGTCCTATAGGGTTGCTGTGAGTCAGAATCAACTCGATGGCAGTGGGTTTGGTTTTTTTGGTCTTCTGCGTCTTTGTAGAATTAGCCACTTTTCACTTCTCTTTCAGAGCTCTTGGTTATGGGTTTTCTCCCACCTGTAACTTTTATCATAGGCCTTTCTGAAGGTGACAGGTGAGAAATGGTAAATATTCTGTTACATTTGGAAAAGAAATGCCACTGGATCAGACCTCCTCTGGGCCCCTAAAGTTTTAGTGAAGTCTTAGAACAAGGTGTTTAGGTCTGGAATCACCAGGGAAACAAAGAAAGTGGCACGACTTAATAATACTTATCATCTCAGTCAGCAATTATTGAGCACTTACTATGGACCAAATGCTGTGCTAACTTCTTTGCATATATTTTCTCGTTTAAATTCTTGTGTCCTAATCAACAGGTCTTACCACAATTTTACAGATGAGGAATCAAGATTTAGAAGGGTAAGTGACTTGCCCAGGAACACATAGTTGGAAATAGGCTGAGCAAATCTTCCTGGTTTTAACGTCAATAGATAGGATGGATGGATAGATAGACAGATAGATAAGTAGATAGGTAGGTAGGTAGATAGATGATAGATACCCACTGCCGTTGAGTCGATTCCGACTCATAGCGACCCTATAGGACAGAATAGAACTGCCCCATAGAGTTTCCAAGGAGCGCCTGGTAGATTCGAACTGCCCACCGTTTGGTTAGCAGCCATAGCACTTAACCGCTTTGCCACCAGGGCTTCCAGATGATAGATAGATAAATAGATATAGACACGTCGTTGTGTGCCATCGAGTTGATTCTGTCTCATAGCGACCCTATATGACACAGTAGAACTGCCCCATAGGGTTTTCTAAACTATAATCTTTACAGGAGCAGATAACCAGGTCTTTTCTCTCAAGGAGCCGCTGGTGGGTTTGAACCGCCGACCTCTGGATTAGTAGCCAAGCACTTAACCACAGGGCTCCTTAGACATTGATACAGAGATACAGAAATATATTGATTTGACATATGAGATGTCACAGGTAAAGCTAGGTAAAGGATACATGGATCTCTTTGTACCATTTTTGCAACTTCTATAATTATTTCAAAATAAAAGTTAAAAAAGATTTTAATTTTAATTGAAAAAAAGGTATATATATATACATATATATATATATATATATATATATATGTATATATATATATATATCGATTGAACACCTATTGTGTGCCAAGTCTGTGCTACACCCTTAGGAATACAATGAAAATAAAGTAGTCACAAACCCAGCTCTCATGGAACTTTCGGTCTAGTACAAGGGCCAAATCTGACTGGCTGCCTGTGTTTGTAAATAAAGTTTTATTGGCACACAGCCACACCCATCCACTTAGTATTATCTATGGCTGCTTTAGCACTACAATGGCAGAGTTGAGTAGTTTTCAACAGAGACCATATGGCCCACAAAGACTAGAATATTTACTATCTGGCCCTTTACAGAAGAAGTTTGGCAACTGAAATATGGCATTTATACAGCAAAAAGAAAGGGACATGCAAAGTGCCATTGGAGGAAAAATAAAGACCTATCAGGCTTCACAGAGGAGGCAACATTTTTACTGACTCTTGGGATGAATTTGTGTATTCCAACCAAAAAAAAAATGTGAATGGATGTCCTATAGCAGCATGAGCCAAGCTTGGAAGGCTTCAGGGTGTAGGAAACCAACCACAGCTAGACCTACTATGCACTGGAGTTGAGGGTACCCAGCAGCACAAGGGCCCTGAGTGGGTCTAGGTGTTGAGATGATGTCACCATTTTTTCCTGCACAGAAACTCAGAATGGCAATCCTGTTCTCTGTTAAGGAAGTACCAAATCAAGAACAAGGGGAGGACCACAAGGGATTGTTTCTCAGCTTTCAGAGAAGCTAGTCAAAGAGGTAGGGTGAAAGGTCTATGAAGTAGGAAGTCAGAACTTTCCCTCTGCCCACTGTTCCATCAGACAGAGCCTTGAATCCTAGCCACCTCTTGCTTATGGGATTCCAATTATCCCCCCTGGCTGTTTAACAGCTCTAGCAGCCTGCACAGCCAGGAGCACAGACCCAGGGAAGATAAGAAACAGGGTAGATTCCAACAGAATACTTCCAGTCACTTCCAGGTCTCAGTAGACTGGCCCAGCCATCATCCTCACATGAGAAAAGCTACAAACAACTTCTCCTCCCAGCGTGTCCCCCCATAATCCTGGTCCCTAAGAAGCTGCTCCTATCAAGACTTTGCCCATGGCCCCTTCACCAGCCCAAAAGGATTATAGTATTTTTTTCAGAGGGGGGCTCCTCTCTCATTACCCCTTTTCCTCCCTCCTACCCAGTATGTACTGGCACTGGTTCAATGACATGACTGTAATATTCTGAGAACAAATTCTTTTTTTTTTTTTTTAGTGAAATCAGCCAAGTATTTTGTTGGCTAAGCACGGAAAATATTTTATTCCTAGTTCACAAATGTCATCTTAGGCCTGACAGCTGATTGGATTCCATACAGGAAAAATCATGCCCAACCTGATGTATTTGACCAATTACTGGACCCAAGAGTATCTCTTTCTGCCATTTGGGGATTAAGGTTTTCTACAGGCCTTTCATTCAGAGTGTCTACATCTCATCCCGGAGACAGCACTGCCCCATAAATCAGGCTGCCGAGAACAGTCAAGGTCATGAATCTCCTAAACTTCACCCTATGCCCCCCTTCCCATCCTCCACCACCTGTGCCATGCTCATATGGCTCTCCTGCAGTGGTCCTGAAGGGGACTATCCCAGTAGACCCCGTTCTGGAAGCAGTGAACCCATCCCTCCTGTTCAGTTATCCCAGGCTGCTTTCTTAACCTACAGTAGGGGAAAACAAAGCACTGGTATTTATCAAGCGCCTACTTTGTGCCAGGCACATAGTCAGTTACTTTACTTACAAATGTCACAACAGCCTTGGAAGATAGGCACTGCTATCATTCCCTTTTTACAGATGCTATTGTTGTGTGCCACTGAGTCAATTCCAACTCCTAGTGACCCCATGTAACAGTGTAGAACTGCCCCAGAGGGTTTCCTAGGCTGTAATCTTTATGGGAGAAGATTACCGGGTCTTTTCTCCCACAGAGCAGCTGGTGGATTTGCATGACCAACCTTTTGGTTAGCAGCTGAGCTCTTACGCATTGCATCACCAGGGCTGCTTTTACAGATGGGGAAACTAAATCCAGAAAACTACATGGGGTGCCATTGACATGCTGAAGATTTTGATCTCACAAATTCATTCGTTCATTCAATTTCGGGTTGTGTGCTGAGTGTCTGCTGTGGACCAGGAGCCATGCTCAGAAATGAGGCCGCATAATGAGAAATGAGTCAGGCAAGGTCTCCACCTGCATGGAGTTGCTGTTTTCATGAATCTTCCGTCCTCACCGTGCCCCCTTCCTCAGGAGTTCTAGGAGATTGTGATTCCCTAGATTGTGATACATGGTCTGGGTATAAAAATAATACTAATGATGATAGTATCACTGAAAATAACCTTCATAAAAATGAAGAGGAAGAGACTGGTCCTCATTAGCAAAATGGGAATAAGACTTTATCTTACTGATTCTAAGATGCCCCTTTTTTTACATCTCTGCATTCAGGATGCCTTACAATCAATGCCATTTTGATTTGAAGTAGTTACATTTCTGGAAGGGTTGTTATGAGGACTTAACTAGTTCATATCTATAAAATGGATAGTATTCATTCTCTAAGTATTAACTGTGATTTTGTCTGTTGACTTTTTGGAAGCTGAAGTCTTCCCAGGTCCTGGGTTTGGAGGAAGGTCCTGGGCACTTTAATTTTTTTATCTTTCAACATCATGCAGAGTAGACTCTGTGTCTTCCTGGCTTGGTCCACGTGACTCTCCCACATCTCTCTCTGGCCTGACAGATGTCTGAGGTCCCCAAACTGCTTCCCCAGGAAAGAGAAACAGTGTTCCTTGGAACCTACTAGACCAAAAGTCCACTTATCTAAGAGGGTGGAAGGGAGTAAGTTCTAGCCCTGGTTCCTCCATATGATCTCAAGCAAGTCAGGTGGCGTGTGTCATGGTCTTGGCAGGAATCAAAGGCCACATTCAAGTCGGAGTAATTTGGAGTGAGTTTAATGAAGACCATTTGCAAAGATATGGGAAATAACAAAAGGTAGAACAGAACCTCAACAAGAGACTAGTAAGGAAAGTGCATTAGCTCACCAGTCCTGAAGCCATAAGGGGAAGGAACAAGTACAGAGCCTGGAGTTAGACGGCTGTGCGGAGAGGGCCAGCCAGCACAAATTGTGACCTTGGTAGAGGGACCAAAGGTCTGAGGCATCCGCACAAGGAGGGAGCAGGGGGACTAAATACACCAACCTTTCTCTCCTTCCTCTCTTTTCCAACTATCTCTGACCTGCCAGTGCGCCCGTTGGCCAAAGCCAACCAGGAGACAGAGAACAGAAACCAGAAGGCACAAGAGACGTTGATATAGTTTCCATAGTTAAGTTCCTCAAGGCAAAAAGCTGAATGGAGAAGGGTGGATAGTGAATTTGGGGGGTGTGGAGAGAAAAACAGAAGACATCTTACACAAACACCCCGTCTTTGATCCTCAGTTTCCACCCACCTCTTATAAATGAAGAGAGTTTCAAACTCCTATCCTAGCAGCAGAAGCCTTCCTTCTTAAAGGAATATGTAAGAGATGGAAAACTTGACAACAGACACTTGTGATGGTTGCACAGCATGATTAATGTAATTGCTGTCACTGAATCGTACATGCAAAAAAATTATGAATTGGCAAATGTTGTGTTTTATATATGTGTGTATATATATATATATATATATTACAATATTAAGAAAAGGTTTCAACATACAGAGCACATAAAAGTTGTCTGCCCTGTGTCTACTTCAAATGGAGCTGGCAGGCCAAGGTCCCCACTTTCTTAGCATCTCGCAAAAAGCCATAAGGTTCACACTGAGGTGAACCAAATATTCCCATATCATTTGAGGATTCCCAGTAATCCCCCATCACCCAAAGATTTCTCCACTGAATTTGCCAATGTGTCTGAAATTCCCATGTCCCTCCCTGACTTTAAAGTCAAGTTCATAATGCCCAAGTATCAGTCTTACTTAATCCTATTAGCATTGATAAAGGTTAGAGCTAGAGATCAATGCCCAGGAAAGACTGCGTTTGATAGGACTGCCACCAATGGAACATTTGAAATGTCATGCTGAGCTGGGAACTCCCATTATTTCTTGTCTTTGGACTCTCCCACTTCTCCTTCTTTTCTCTGTTTCCCATTGGCCTTTAAACTTTTTCTGTTTATGTCCCTCTGCTTCTGTCTCCCTTTCTCTCTGTGTATTTAGGACTGATCCTGGTGCATAGTGGTTAAGAGCTATGGCTGCTAACAAAAAAGTTGGCAGTTCAAATCCACCAGGCACTCCTTGGAAACCCTATGGGGTAGTTCTGCTCTGTCCTATAGGGTCACAGTGAGTCAGAATTGACTCAGCAGGACAGGTTTGGTTTTGGTTTGTATATGCATATGTGGAGTCCCTGGGTAGTGCAAACAGTTAAGATGTTCAGGCACTAGCCAAAAGGTAGGAGGTTCAAGTCCACCCGGAGGCATCTCAGAAAAGACTGGCCATCTACTTCCAAAAAACCAGTCATTGAAAACTCTGTGGAGCAGTTCTGCTCTGACACACACGGAGCTGCCATGAGTCAGGGTCGACTTGATGGCAACTGTTCTTGTTTTTGTTTTTACTGGTTTATATAAATGTATGTTTAGAATGCACATCTTCTCCCTCTGGCTGCCGTACGACTCATTTCTGGGCCCGACTGCCTTAGGCGTTCTAATCTCATGGTTAAGAGCATGGACTTTGGCATCAGAGGAGCTTTTTTGTAAGGATTAAATAAAATAATGCGTGTGAAATACTCGACATACCTCCTGGTACGTAGTAAGTACTCAACACAATTTTATTATCATAATTTAGCAAAGTGTATTATATACTCTGGAGCCCTGGTAGCGCAGTGGTTAAGGGGTCAGCTGCTACACAAAAGGTCAGCAGTTCAAATCCACCAGCTGCTCCTTGGAAACCCTATGGGGCAGTTGTACTCTGTCCTATAGGGTTGCTAGGAGTTGGAATCCACTTGATGGCAATGGATTTGGTTTTTTGGTTTTATTATACACTCTGTCTCCAGAGCCCCATGTCCCAGTCACTATTAAATTCTGAAACCTGAAGATGCCACGCACTGGACCTTTCCACTAAAATAAAGAAATGAATACGATAAAACATACATTTATATAGAACATTTACTATATGCTAGACCCCAAACCCCATTGCTGTTAAGTTGATTCTGACTCATAGTGACCCTATAGGACACAGTAGAACTGCCCCAAAAGGTTTCCAAAGAGCAGCTGGTAGATTCGAACTGCCAGCCTCTTGGTAAGCAGCCGAGCTCTTAACCACTGCACCACCAGAGCCTCATACGCTAGACACAGGAGTACAAAGATTAAAGCAGACATTGCTGTAGTCTTTTTACAGTGTTGTAGAAGAGGAGTCAGACAGAATTCAAGGATACAAAAGGTACTGGGAGAATTCAGGGGAGACAGTAATTGTTTTTCTTCCTGAGAAAGAATCAGAGAAACTTCACAAAGGGATATGGAGTTAAGTTTTAGGTGGCGCAAACAGGTTGCACTCCACCACTAACATAAAAATTGGCAGTTCGAACACACCCAGCAGCAGTGCAGAAGGCCTGACAATCTGCTTCTGTAAAGATTACAGCCAGGAAAGCCCTGTGAAGCACTATTCTGTAACACATGGGTCACCGTGAGTTCCAAAGAGAGCTTGATGGTTCGGTGGTAGAATGCTCACCTTTCATGTAAGAGATGAAGGTTCAATTCCCAACCGGTGCATCTCATGTATAGCCACCACCCATCTGTTAGTGGAGCCTTGAGTATTACTAGGTTGCTGAACAGATTTCAGCAGAGCTTCCAGACCAAGACAGACTAGAAAGAAAGGCCTGGCTATCTACTTCCAAACGTGAGCAACAATCAGTCATGGGGATGGTGCAGGACCAGGCAGCGTTTCGTTCCCCGATGAGCATGGGGTCACCACAAGTCAGGGGCCGACTCAATGGCAGCTGACAAACAACAAGAGTTAAAAACTTAGAACATTCCAGACAGGGGAACAGCATGGACAAAGGCAAGGGGATCTTAATTTTAACCCAGTGAGACCCATGTTGGACTTCTGACTTCCAAAACAGTCGGACAATAAATGTATGTTATTTAAGCTACAACTAAGTTTGTGTAATTTGTTACAGCAGCTGTAGGAAACTAATACAGATAGTGATAAGAGCTATGATGCAAAATAAAATCAGAAAGGGAGCTAGGGACTGCAGTGTGGACACGTGGCCAGGGGGGAAATTCAGTGTTAAATCTGGTAGTCAGGGAAGGCTTCCCTGAGAAGGTAATATTTGAACAACCCATTGTCATCAAGTCAATTCCAACTTATAGCGACCCTGTAGGACAGAGCGGAACTGCCTCTTAGGGCTTCCAAGTCTTTCCGGAAGCAGGCTGCCACATCTTCCTCCCATGGAATGGCTGGTGGCTTAGAACCGCTGACCTTTAGGTTAGCAGCCAAGAGCTTAACCACTGTGCTACCACGACTCCTTTATTTGAACAAAGGCCTGAATGAAGTGATGTAGAAAGCCATGTTACTATCTGGAGGAAGAGCCTTCCAGGAAGAGGAAAGAGCATGTGCAAAGGCCCAGAGGTAGGAGTGTGTCTGGTGTGTTCAAGGAACAGCAGGGAACCTGGTGTAATGGGAACAGAAGGGACGATGGAGAGAGTAGCAGGGCTTGAGGCCAGAGTGTTTATGGGGTACTTTGACTTGCACTGTAAGTGATAGAATCCATTGGAGGGCTTTGTGCAGACTAGAGATACAATACAACTTACACGTTATAACAGAACTGCTCTGACCATTGTGTTGAAAATAGACAGGCATACAGTTTTGAGGCCATTACAATAATACAGGCAAGTGGTGATGGTGGCTTGGACCGGGTAGGGGCAGAAAGGTTTCTAAAAAGTAGTGAGACCCAGGTGGCAATTGGTATGAGTCATAGGGGTCAAGGACAGAAGTGGCAGCAGGTGAGTGGTGACGAGAAAACATAGCTTGAATAGTTTATGATCAAGACAATGACCTTGTCTTAAAATGTCCCTCAATTCCTTTTCATGAATGGCTCAACCCTTCTCGTTGTTCCTTGAACCCAGCTAAATTTTCAGCCTACAACCTTACTCAGGGTCCCATGGGTTGGCTGCCTGCTGGGGACAATTGCACTTCACACAACAGCAACTGAGATCCAAGTAGCTTGAACAGGGCCAGCTGCTACCTATTGTTGCCACACAGTAAAGTGTGAGAGGCCCATATATTTATAACTCTCTGAGCTTGCTGGTCAGCATCTTGGGAAGGACTCTTTAGCTGGCTGCATCCCACACTTCAGGGAGTTGCATCAAGGAAATGCATTAAGGAGAATCAGCAGGAGGCAAGGGTACCGCTGGTCAGGCCCCCTACCTCTCAATTATTTATCGCTCATAATTTCCAGCAAATCACTGGTTGTTTATTGGTGATCATCCATTATTGAAGCACTTCCTAGGGCCTGGGCCAGGTTTTCGGGAGCTAGAGCTGGGGTGTACTCTTGAAAGCTGTTAGACAACCCCCAGGGAGAATGGGGGTCTCCAGAGTGGCTGGTCATCCACGGAGGATACACCCTTTTAATTGTTGGCTTTTGTGGGAGCCTGGGATTGGTCAGGATCCAGCGTGTGGTTTACCATCAGTAATTGACACAGCCCTGATGTTTTAGGAGTGTGTGTGTTAAGTTGCCTTGTCTATGGGGATGGCTCAGGACCCCCAACGGTTGTGAGCTTTTCACTGTTCACGAGAGCCTGGTAGACCATCCGTGGCCCATGTTCCTTTAGATTCAGTTGCTACAAGTATATAAATGTTGCTCCTTACAACACACTCCGGGCCAACAATTTGGCAATCAAGTCAAAAGCCCTGTCCATTATAAATGAATATATCCATCAAAGAGCCTTCCTATATCTTAGTAAACATTACTATCATCTAGCCGGAAACCTGAAAGTTACCCTCCATCCCGTACTTTCTCCTTTCCCCACAGTCTATCCTAAGCTCCTCCAGTCTATCAGTGAATGTTCTTGGCCCCACCTCCAATAGGTGTATGTTTCACATTTATCCAGATCTCTGCATTTCTGCCACCATTGCTTTGCTCTGAGCCACCACCACCCCCATGTCCTATTTGGGTCACCTTATCCTTTCCAGGAGTCCCCAGGTGGGGCAAACAGTTAAAGCACTAGGCTGCTAATCAAAGAGTTGGAGGTTTGAGCCCATCCAGAGGCACCTTGGAAGAAAGACCTACAATTTTACTTCTGAAAGCATCAGTCATTGAAAACCTCATGAAGCAGTTCTACTCTAACACACATAGGGTCGCTATTATAGATTGAATTGTGTCCCCCCAAAATGTATGTCAACTTGGCTAGGCCATGATTCCCAGTATTGTGTGATTGTTCTCCATTTTGTGATTTGATGTAATTATCCTGTGTGTTGTAAATCCTAACCTCTGTGATGTTAGTGGAAATAGTGGTTAAGTGCTACAGCTGCTAACCAAAATTTTGGCAGTTCAAATCCACCAGGCTCTCCTCGGAAACTGTATGGGGCAGTTCTACCCTCTCCTATAGGGTCACTGTGAGTCAGAATTGACTCAACTCAGCTAGACTCCAGGGCAATGGTTTGGTTTTGGTTTTTATGATGTTAATGAGGCAGAATTAGAGGCAGTTATGTTAATGAAGCAGGACACAATCTACAGGATTAGATTGTATGTTGAGTCAATTCTCTTTTGAGATATAAAAGAAAGAAGCAAGCAGAGAGGAGAGGGACTCCTACCACCAAGAAAGAAAATCCAGGAGAAGAGCACATCCTTTGGATCGAGGGTCTCTGCACTGAGAAACTCCTGGACCAGGGGAAGATTGATGACAAGGACCTTCCCCCAGAGCCAACCGAGAGAGGGAAAACCTTCCTATGGAGCTGGCGCCTTGAATTTGGACTTCTAGCCACCTAAACCGTGAGAGAATAAACTCTGTCTGTTAAAGCCATTTACTCATGGTATTTCTGTTTTAGCAGCACTAGAGAACTAAGTCGCCATGAGTTGGGGCTGATTCCATGGCAACTTGTTAGTTAGTTATTTTCTAAAACCAGTGAATTGCTTTCCAGTGCAATTGGTGTAAAATGTTTTGTCTACCAACCTCTCTACCATCAAATAACAGGGACATCGAAGAACAGGGTACCTCTCTCAGGATTCCAACTTCCTGGTGTTTGGTCAGTAGCTCAAGCAAGCTTTGCCTACGTCACTGTCCTTGCCCCTGCTGTCCCTTCTTCTAGGGATACTCCTCCTCCAAAATTTTCCATGGCTGGCCCCTTCTCATAATTCAATCCTCAGCTTTAAATGTCTCTTCCTGGGAGGGTCTTTGACCACTCTGTGTAGAGTAGGTAGCCTTCCACACCCTACTATTCTCCATCGTTGAACTTTGTTTACATTCTTTGTAGCTCTTATATCATTTACCAATGGTTTACTTATTTGTTTACTTGGCTTAAAAAAAATTCAGACTCCATTACTTGTTCTAAACTCTATAAAATCCTCACCAGTGCCTAGCATGAGGCTTGACACACAGTAGGTGCTCGATAATTATTAGTTAATGAATGAATGAATGAATAAGGTAACCATTGATGATCCCAAATAGTTCCCATGAATCCAAAAAACGTGTGTCATCTTCCACTATATCCCCTATCTGCAATGAACAGAAACACCCCCATCCTACCAAAGATGCTCCAAAACTTGTAGGATCTTAGGGTTGAAGGAATCCAAGTGATCTGCCCTATCGAAACAGGGGTCCTCAGTGGCATAGCCCTTCAAAATGGCCACTCCTCCTCTGCTTGGACACTGCCTAGCTGTGGATAAGTCTTACGTTAGCACACAGGCCATCCATTGTTGGTCAACCTTGACTGTTAGATCATCTTTCTTATAATGAATTAGAACCTGCCTTCTGAAGATGTCTACCGTTTGTTTTATTTTCACAACTTATTTAAGAATTTGGGCTCCAGAATCTTCCAGACCTGAGTTTGGATACTGATACTTCCACACATTACCTACATGACTTTGAACAAGTAAATAAACATCTTTGAACCTCAAGGTCCTCATTTGTGAAACAGAGATAACTATAGCACTAACTATAACACAGTGTGTTACTAACTATAACACACTGGGAGTATCAATGAGACAATGCTTGTAAAGTGCTTAGCACACATTGTGTGTCTGACACATAATAAACCCTTAGAACCATTAATGACTGTTTTTAAAATGAGGCCAAATGGAGAGGAATTAAGAGTATAGGCTCTGGGGCCAGGCTGCCTGGATTCGACTCCAGCTCTGCCACTTACTAACTGGGCGACCCTAGGCAAGTGGATTAATTTCACTAACAGAGATGATAATAATACCCACCCACCCACCTCATCTAATTGTTTTAAGAATTAAATGGTTTAATACGCATGAAATACTTAGAACAGTATCTGCCATGTAGTGAATACTCAATAAATGTTAGCTGTCGTCACCGTTGTCATTAAAGACATCATTATGGCTCTAATCCCCCTACTCATCTTGAATTTTACTATCCTTGAATTTGCCCTCTTCTTCAGGAGAATCCAAAAGAGCAATACATTAGCTAGACAAAAGCCAGATATCCAACATCCATGTAACATCCCTAACGTTAATACAGCTAAGCTCTGAAAGCAGATATTGCAAGGAATATCAGTTGATGGCACAGAATCCATGTTTGGGAATTCCTAAATTGCTGTTTGTTTGCTTGTGTTTTTTCCCCTGAGAAGTTCATCCGTCTGTTCTATTCAACATGCCTAACAGTGTTCTCCAGATGTGTTATATAGGACCAAAAAAAAAGTATACGTGATGTGCATGTATGTGTTTGTTCACGAACATTTGAGAACTCTTGATTTAACCAAGTTGAACAGATAAATATCTTTACTGCAGGACTTCTCAGGGGCTTTAATATGCAATGTATTTTGGAAATATCCAATAGCCAATATCCAAGAGGGAGATGCAGTGTGTGTGGTTTCCAGGCTGATTTGGCTGTGGGACATTTTTGTTTCTGGGACATATATAGCAAGGCGGACTTGGGGAAACCTTGAATCAAGTTAAGGACACCCAACAGTTCATCAGAAGTTTTCATACCGAACAGACTAAACTTCCCCTGCAACTCTAAACAATTTTGGTGTCTGACGGGCCTGAATTCATAAGCACAGTCACTTCTGGGGGAAGCTCTGAGTTGCACTGATCCTTGCATTCAGCACCAAAAAAGAAGCCCAAACCCATTGCTGTCAAGTCAATTCTGACTCCTAGCGACCCTATAGGACAAAGTAGAACTGCCCCATTGGGTTTCCAAGGAGCATCTGGTGGATTTGAACCGCCGACCGTTTTTGTTAGTAGCTGAACTCTTAACCACTGTGCCACCAGGGCTCCTGGCACTCAAGAGGGACTCGAAATATACTTCTGGAGTGAAAACTGCATTTCAAACACTGCTACCTTCTTAGGTATGTTTTCTTCATACCTGGGTCTTACAGGTTCCTGCTACAAAAAAATAAAATCTAATTACTGCAACGTGTCTGCGTTACCAATACATCTCTAAAATAAAATTATTAACACTTTTAATAAGATGTTCTCTTAAGAGGCTTCTGAACAGAATGCTCCAGGAGTGTTCCAAAAGCTAATTCATAGCTCCTAAATTGTTCACCTTCACCTTGTTTATTCCTGTTGTTGTTAGTTGCTGTCAAGTTGGCCCCCAGCTCATGGCGACCCCACGCACAAGGGACAAAACGCTGCCCAGTCCCACACCACCCCCATGATTGGTTGTGGATCAGATCGTGGTCATCCATAGGGTTTTTGTGGGCTGATTTTCCCAGTTAGGTGGTCAGGCTTTTCTTCGCAGTCCGCTGAAGCCTGTTCAGCATCATAGGAAGACACAAGCCTCCAGTGACAGATGGGTGGGAGATGAACTTGAGGTGCACTGGCCAGGAATCAGACCCAGATCTCTTGCATGGAAGACGAGAATTCCGCCAGCCAGAATCTGTATTTTTAACAGAGTAAGGATGACTGAATAACTCCAAGAGTAATTAACTCCCCGGGATAGTTCTATTGTTTTAGAGATCTTTTTAATGTCCATTTAATTTAATGAAAAACACAAACTCCATTAGCAAAATTGCATTCTACTATTAAGGTCAGGCTAGGAAGAATACTAATGAAATTTTTCCTTGGCCTTCTCTCTGATTCCCTTCCACGTTTAACTGAGAATTTACATGTTGATTGCAAAGGTTTGTGTCTTGCAGCTTTTCTGGGTCTGTGTCTAGTTACTCACCATATGACACACACACACACACACACACACAAAATGCCTGTGGAAAATTCAAACACAGCTTTATTTATCCTTAGATAAAATAAATACCTTGACCCTTCATCAGAAAATCTGACCTAAAAAAATTAGCATTGATAGTTGACAGGTAAAGGGAATACTAATTCAAGAAGTAACTAATTGCTTTCTTTTTCCAATTAGCTGATTGTTATTCATTGGCTGTAATCCTACTACGTCCTCCCTTAATCAAGTATTGATGGCAGATGCTGTGGTAAGTGGCTTCATTCATTGCTAAGAGACCTTTGATGTGAGTCCTGTCTAAACTTCCATGTGCCCCCAGGAAAGCCCCTTCTGCCTTGAGAAATCTGGGCTGACATAAAAGCAAATGAGCATTTCAGATTTTTCCAGATACACACAAATGAGTAAACCGGGGACACTGGGGTTGGGTTTGGTCATAGAGCTAAACACGAAAGGGTAAGATCCTCCAACCCCAAGTGTTAACAATCAGGTCTCACGTCTTCCGTCGTGGTTTGCTATTCCTGGGATCCACATTCCCCAGAGTTTATTTGGTTTTCTTCAAACATGTTCAGGAAGTTAGTAAGCTCTGACCTATGACTCAGAGATCTGCTCGTTCTCTCCTAAGGCAAGTGCTCCAGGCTGAGTCAGGGACCAAAGTCTAGAAGGGACAGAATCCATCCAATATCCTAACTTTTCAGAGACCAGTGCCTTGATTTAGAAAGCCCGGGGCACGGGCTGGTGGGTTGATGAGAAACCCCATGTGCTGATGTTTGAGCATCCTTCCTTGGTAGTCTTAGTTTCACTCCATCTTGACACTGCCCAGGTAGCTGTGTCGATGTTCCTTCCATGATTAAGTTTCCACAGCATAACCCATCCTCCCCTCTGACCGTACTCCTCTGCTCCAAGCACTCCAGTGGCTCCATCCAGATACCCTGTGTGATGGTAGACATGAGCTCAGGCTCTGGGATCAGCCCCCATGGTTTGAATCTGCCCACTAGCTATGACATAGAGTGATTCTACATTTAAAGTACAAGTCTGGGTTAGCAAAGTTTGAACTCTAGTCAGTGTTATGAATGCCAACGACTTTAGGGGGCGAGTATAATTAGCTGCCATGTCTGCAACTAATTTTGAAGTGCATTAAAAAAAAAAAAAGATGGATTGATGGGTAGCTAGAAGAATGGAGTCATGGAACAAAACCTAACAGTCGTAGAATCCAGGGGGTGGGTATACAGATGTTCACTGTCCAATTCCTTCAATGTTTCTGCATGCCTGAAAATTCTGATGATAAAACTTTGAGGGGGAAAAAGAAACTGAAGCACTCAAGTGATTAAATTAGAAATATAAATGAATGAGTGAATGAATAAGTAAATGATCTGCCGTATCCACTTCCCTGCTAAAAACCCCTTGCGTGAATCTCAGTCAACTCCAGGGTGAATTCTGCGCTATTTACCAAGCCCCGCATGGGCAGAGTTCTGTCTCTTCAGCATCGCGTCTTCATGCTTCCTGCTCGTAATGCATCCACTGGCATCCCCAAAAATGAGACCTGATGGTGCAGTGGTAAAGCACTGAGCTGCTGACGGAAGGGTCAGCAGTTCAAACCCACTAGCCACTCTACAAGAGAAAAATGTGGCAGTCGGCTTCTGTAAAGATTACAGTCTTGGAAGTCCTATGGGGTAGTTCTACTCTGTCCTAGAGGGTCACTATGAGTTGAAATCTACTCGACGGCACACAGCAACAAGAGCACCCCCAATCTGCTTGTAGATTCCCCAAACCCTGTGCTATTTCACACCTGCATTCCTTTGTTCATGCTGGGTCCTCTGACTGGGATTCCCTACCCTCCCCCTTGTCCCCTTCTCTTGGCCAATAAGTACTCATCCCTTAAAAATCACCCTAGCCTTGGGCTTTTGCACTGGGCATTTTGAGTATAAAAACGTAGCTAACTCAATGCAGCCTAGTTGATTCAGTTCATCATTTCTTCCATTTGCCAACCCGGTCTCATCCAAACTGCTAGCCAGCTCTCCCGGCTTTTGGTCACCAAGAAATATAACAAGCAGACCTTTTCTGTTTGTAGCCAATTCACTGATAACAATGGTGAGCAGGTAAACTGCTAGCAGAGCTCTGTGGTCCTGATTCACAATCAACTTCCTGTTTCTCATTCTTCAGGTACCACCACTGGGTTATAATGACCCAACCCACAAAGAGCTCCACTGACTGGTTCTGACATCTGTTGTTGTTGGGTGCTGTCGAGTTGATTTTGACTCATAGCGACCCCATGGAAGTGCTCAGCTGCTAAGAAAAAAACCTGGTGGCCTGCTCCTATGAAGATTACAGCCTAGGAAACTATGGGGCAACTCTACTCTGTCCTATAGGATCACTAGGAGTTGGGATCTGTCTAACGGCACACAACAAAACAAATCTTTACGGAAGCAAATTATCAGGTCTTCCACAAAGCCACAGGGTAGGTTCGAACCGCCAACCTTTTGGTTAGCAGCTGAGCACTTAACTGTTTGAGACACCAGGATTCTGACATGGAGCCCATCTTTATCCATCTTTCTCAAAAATGCATTATGGTAAAGGATGTCAAATCTCTTGTTGAAATCAGATAGACAGTCTGCCATCCTCCCTGATCCTGGGGAAGAAAGAAGGCCCGTTTAGCAGGAGGTAGAAAACCCATTTGGTCCCTGTTAGTTTCTACTTCACGTTCAGCACCTGACTCACACTACGGCCTTCTCTCACATACCCCTCCATCCTTCTCCACTCTACTAGCTGTCCCAGGAGGCTGACCATAGGGATCCCTTGCCTTCTGGTGTCCAGTTGGGTTGGACATTGGGAGGCACCGGCAGGAGAAGAGTGAGGCCAGATAATACTTTTCCCTCCTTCCTCCCTGCCAAGGTTCTGTGATTTCTCTGCCCTCTCTTCTGTAGCCTGTTCTCCTGTCAGGTAGCATTCTCTATTCAGCTCACTGTCTTTCTGGGTTTCCAAAACTTCTCCTAGATTTTGAGGTTGTAACAGCTTCCTGATGTTGCTAATCCTGGAGGGCCTCACCATCCCTTGTTGGTTTCCTGACTTCCAGTCGCACCTTGGTGAATTTTCAAATGTTCTTCTTTTAAGCTCTCCTTAAATTCCCCCATTCCAGTGGGCTGTCTTTGTCCCACTGGGAGCCTGCCTGATATACCATCTACTGTTAGAACAAGCCTAGAATGACTCTCAGGACTCAGATATGTCCCAGAGATGATTCCTGAGAGGTGTGTGTCTTTTTTGCAAAAATGAGGTGGTGCCCAGTGGGCAAGTGTCCTCTCTGTGCTTGAGACAGGCCCAGGCTCCAAGCCAGAGCCAACCCTGAGAGTCCAAGGACCTTTATCTTGCTCGATGACTCAGACCCTGGGGGTGATGACAGCAGATGTCCGTGCACATTGCACATGCATTCATTCAACAGATATTTTGAGCACCTCCTGGATGCCGCCTGCATGTGTGAGTCAATGTGGGGGCAACTGATATAAATCCAATGTGGTCAGTGTTCTAGAAGAACTTACAGCCTAGTAGGAAAGTCAGGAATGTAAAAAACATAGCCATATGACAATGTGCTATGTGCACAAAGAGAAATAAACAGAGTGCCTTGGGAATGTAACTTATTTAGGGAAAGGTTGGGATGGAATGGAAAGCCCAACAGAGCTATGGAAAATTTTACCCAGGTCTTAGGGGTTGAATAGGAGTTTTGTAAGGAGTTATTCCAGGCAGAGGGAATGACATGTACAAAGGCAAATAGTTATAATTCCCCTAGTCTCAGCCATTGGTGGAGGGATGGCCACAAGATCTAATTTGGGCCAATAAGAGAGTAAATCCCAGGACTTGTGAAAGAGCTACCCAAAGAGAGTCTCTTTCCTCCTGGGCACTGTAGGATTACTATGTGAGGTCTAGAATTTGTGGGGTCACTCTGTTCCCATTAGGAAATATCTAAGAGTGACCAAGGGGCTGTGTGGAATCTTCTCTGTATGGAGAAGATAGAGTGGGAGACAGAAAGAAACTGGGTCCTCCATGATAGTGTTTGAGCTACTGGATCGAGCCTCACCTGAATCCTCTATGAATCTTGACTTCTCAATTACATGAGACAATGTATCTTCTCTACTGTTTGCTCTTATGTACACACAGTCACTGACTTACAATGTTTTCGATTTACAATGAACTGGACTTTCAAACGTCTGATTTTTTTTTTTTTTTTGGTACATCTAATCATTAGTAATATGTACTACATACAGTGTTCCAGTGCATAATTTGCTGATATTGTCATTCTCAGATGTTCACTCACAGATGTTCAAAGATCAGATTTATGAAGATACTGATAATAAAAGGCAATGATAGCGGAAAGTAAAAAAATAAAAAAAGGTATTCACTTACGTCAGAACTGACTCAAGATGGAATCATCGGAATGGAACCTGATCATAAGCTGTATTATTAAGCTGTTCTAAATTAATAACAGGCAGGCAGGACCCTTCCTGAGATATGAAGAGGCAAGGGAGCAAATAGTATTCTAGGCAGAGGGAGAAGCAAATCTATAAAAAAAAATAGCAGATATAAAATATGAGATTACATAGGTAGTAGAAGGAGCCACCACTTGTCTGTCAGTTTGTCATACAGTGGTGGCTTGTGTGTCGCTATGATGCTAGAAGCTTTGCCACCTGTATTTCAAATACCAGTAGGGTCACCCATAGTGAACAGGTTTCAGCGGAGCTTCCAGACTTAAGACAGACTAGGAAGAAGGGCCTGGCGGTCTACTTCTGAAAAAATTGGCCAGTAAAAACCTTATGAATAACAGGGAAACATTGTCTGATATAGTGATGGAAGATGAGCCCCTCGGGTTGGAAGACACTCAAAATATGACTGGGGAAGAACTGCCTCTTCAAAGTGAGTCGATCTTAATGATGTGGATGGAGTAAAGCTTTTGGGACCTTCATTTGCTGATGTGGCATAACTCAAAATGAGAAGAAACAGCTGCAAACATCCATTAATAATCAGAACATGAAATGTATGAAGTATGAATCTAGGAAAATTGGAAGTTGTCAAAAATGAAATGGAATGCATAAAGATCGATATCCTAAGCATTAGTGAGCTGAAATGGACTGGTATTGGCCATTTTGAATCGAACGATCATATGGTCTACTGTGCCAAGAATGACATATTGAAGGGGAATCATGTTGCATTTATTACCAAAAAGAACATTTCAAGATCTATCCTGAAGTACAGCACTGTCAGTGATAGGATAATATCCACACACCTACAAGGAAGACCAAGTAATATGACTGTTGTTCAAATTTATGCACCAGCCACTAAATGCCAAAGATGAGGAAACTAAAAATTTCTACCAACTTCTGTACTGCAGTCCGAAATTGATCAAACATGCCATCAAGATGCGTTGATAATTATTGGTGATTGGAATGTGAAAACAGGAAACAAAGAGAAGAATCAGCAGTAGAAAAATACGGCCTTGGCGATAGAAAAAATACTGGAGATCACATGATAGAATTTTGCATGACCAATGACCGATACACTGGAAATACATTTTTCAACAACATAAACAGCAACTATACACATAGACCTCATTGAATGGAATACACAGGAATCAAATCAACTACATCTGTGGAAATAGAGGATGGAGAAGCTCAATATCATCAGTTAGAACAAGGCTGGGGCCAACTGTGGAACAGACCATCAATTGCTCATGTGCAAGTTCAAGTTGAAGCTGAAGAAAATTAAAACAAGTCCACAAAAGCCAAGGTATGACCTTGAGTATATCCCACCGGAATGTACAGGCTATCTCGAGAATAAATTCAATTCATTGAACACTAATGACCAAAGACTGGATGAGTTACGGGATGACATCAAGGACATCATACATGAAGAAAGCAGAAGGCCATTAAAAAGACAGAAAGAAAATACCAAAATGGATGTCAGAAGGAACTGTAAACTTGCTCTTGAACTTAAAGCAGCTAAAGTGAATACAAGAAATTATGAAGTAAAAGAGCTGAACAGAAGATTTCAAAGGGTGGCTCGAGAAAAGTAAAGTATTATAATGAAATGTTCAGAGACCTGGAGTTAGAAAACCAAAAGGGAAGAACACTCTTGGCATTACTGAATCTGAAAGAACTAAAGAAAAAATCCAAGCCTCGAGTTGAAATTTGGGTGATTCTATGGGCAAAATATTGAACGACACAGGAAGCATCAAAAGAAGATGGAAGGAATATACAGCATCACTGTACCAAAAAGAACTGGTTGATGTTCAACCATTTCAGGAGGTAGCATATGGTTGAGAAGCGATAGTATTGAAGGAAGAAGTCCACGCTACACTGAAGGCATTGGCAAAAAACAAGGATTCAGGAATTGAGAAAAACTAATTGAGATGTTTCAACAAACGGGTACAGCACTGGAGGTGCTCACTCGTCTATGCCAAGGAATTTGGAAGACAACTACCTGACCAACCAACTGGAGGAGATCCATATTTGTGTCCATTCCAAAGAAATGTGGAATGGAATGTGGAAATTATTGAACAATATCATTAATATCACACTCAAGTAAATTTTTATGGAAGATCATTCAAAAGTGGTTGTAGCACTACATCGACAGGGAACGGCCAGAAATTCAGGCCAATTCAGAAGGGGATATGGAACAAGGGATATCATTGCTGATGTCAGATGAATCTTGACTGAAAGCAGACAATACAAGAAAGATTTTACCTGTGTTTAATTGACTATGCAAAGGCATTTGACTGTGTGGATCGTAACAAATTATGAATAACATTGCAACGAATGGGAATTCCTGCACACTTAATTGTGTTCTTGAGGAACCTGTACATAGACCAACAGGCAGTCGTTTGAACAAAACAGAGGGATACAGCATGATTTAAAATCAGGAAAAGTGTGCATCAGAATTGTATCCTTTCGCCATACCTGTTCAATCTGTATGCTGAGCAAATAATTTGAGAAGTTGGACTATACATAGGAGAAGGTGGCATCAGGATTGGAGGAAGACTCATTAACAACCCTCAGATATGCAGATGACACAACCTTGCTTGCTGAAAGTGAAGAGGACTTGAAGCACTTACTGATGAAAATCAAAGACCACAGCCTTCAGTATGGGTTACATCTCAATATAAAGATAACAAAAATCCTCGAAGCTTGACCAATAAGCAACATCATGATAAACGGAGAAAAGATTGACATTGTCCGGGATTTCATTTTACTTGGATCCACAATCAACGACCATGGAAGCAGGAGTCAGGAAATCAAATGGCATATTGTATTGGACAAATCAGCTGCAAAAGACCTCTTTGGAGTGTTATAAAGCAAAGATGTCACCTTGAGGACTAAGATGTGCCAGATCCAAGCCATGATATGCATGCAAAATCTGAACAACAAAAAAGAAGACTGAAGAAGAATTGATGCCTTTGAATTATGGTGTCGGTGAAGAATAATTGAATATACCATGGACTGCCAGAAGAAAGAACAAGTCTGTCTTGGAAAAAGTACAGCCAGAGTGCTCCTTAGAAGCAAGAATTGGCCCAGGACAGGAACCATTCCCGAAGACTACTCATCAGACATGGAAGGGACTGGACAATGGGCTGGAGAGAGATGCTGATGAAGAGTGAGCTACTTGTATCAGGTGGACACTTGAGACTGCGTTGGCATCTCCTGTCTGGAGGGGAGAGGGGAGGGTAGAGAGGGTTAGAGACTGGCAAAAAGGGTCACAAAAGGAGAGACCGGAAGAAGGGAGTGGGCTGACTCATTAGGGGGAGAGTAAACGGGAGTATGTAGTAAGGTGCATATAAGCTTACATGTGACAGACTGACTTGATTTGTAAACTTCCACTTAAAGCACAATAAAAATTATTTAAAAAAAAAAAAAGAATTCCAAGACTTACTCTCACATACTTGGGACAGGTTATCAGGAGGGACCACTCCCTGGAGAAGGACATCATGCTTGGTAAAGTGGAGGGTCATTGAAAGAGAGGAATGCCCCCAACGAGATGGATTTCAGTGATGGGCTCCCACATAGCAAATATTGTGAGGGTGGCACAGGACCGGGCAGGGTTTCCTTCTGTTGTACATAGGGTTGCTACGAGTCGGAGCCGACTAGACGGCACCTAACAACAGTGGTAGGATAAATGAGAGTTTATCTACGTTGAGGTCAGAGCCATGGATGAAAAAGCAACTAGAATAAATAAATAAATAAAATAGACTTGAGCCAAGTTCTGAAGGACCTTCTATGCCCTGTTGTTGTTAGGTGTCATCCAGTCAATTTAGACTCATAACAACACCATATGAGGGAATAGAACTGCCCCATAGGGTTTTCTAGGCTGTAATCTTTACGGGAGCAGATCGTTCTCCTGCAGAGTGCTTGGTAGGTTTGAATCACCAGCCTTTTGGTTAGCAGCTGAATGTTTAACCGTTGCGCTACCAGGGCTCCTCATCTATGCCCTATGCATCAGCATGACCTCTTTTTCTCTAGGCACTAGGGAGCCATATAAGGTTTTGTACAGGACAGTACTATGAATAGCATTGCATTTCAGCACAAATGGGCCCTTGGACATGTATAGGGCTCTCACAGATGGTTTGCCAGACTTCTTCCTTCTACCATGTTTTCCTCCCTTCCCTGAGCCACAGAACCACCTTGCTCACAAGAAAAAGGCTATTAAAAATGTATTTTATTGATCATTCTTGGCCTACAAAACCCTACTCCATTTTGTGTTCCATTCTCCCAGCCCAGCCCTCACCTGCTGGGGCTCCAAGCCTGCCCTCCTTCTGGGGTAGGATTTGGCGCAGCACCTGGGTATCATGTAAAGGTGTTGTCTCATAAGCTAGGTCAGGAGAGAGATGGGAGGCCCACAGGAGCGCTGTTCGAGATTGCATTTCCCACCCGGCAGAGTAAGGTGGTTTCCTGTTCTAAATATTTAACGCAATGCTGTTGGCGTGTCCTCTGGGGGCCAAGAACTTACAAGCTGATGTTTATGAAGGGAGAGGGTGATGAAGACCAAAAGACACACACTCAAACAAATCCAACCAAACAAGCTTAATCCCACCCCCACTCATAGGACTGGAGGAGCGCTCATGATTTATGGCTCTGTTTGCAGGAGGAAAAAAAAGCTCTCCATTTCCCTAAGAGGGGCTGCAACCTAAAGAAGCAGCTTTGCTCAGGATGCCTTTGAAACCAGAAACCCCACTCCCTTTGCCCTGGCGGCTTCTGAGCCGGAGCCAGAAAGAATGCTACATGTACACTTTTAACCTTCCTCCCCTCCCCAAGCAATGGCTCTGGAAGTTCTCTGAGTGGATTCGCCTCATGGGGAAAAAAGGAGACCCACTTGGCAGTGGGGAAGGGGCGATGGTCAGGCATTTGCTTTCGGGGAATGTGGGAGCTGTGTGTGTGTATGTTTCAGTGTGTGTGTATCTCAAGGTCTAGTCACCATTCTGGAATACCTACTGCTGTTCCACCATCCGTCAGTTTGTCGTACTGTGGTGGCTTGCATGTCTCTGTGATGCCGGAAACTCTGCCACCAGTATTTCAAATACCAGCAGGGTCACCCGTGATGGACAGGTTTCAGTGGAGCTTCTAGACTAAGACAGAGTAGGAAGAAAGGCCTGGCGATCTGCTTTAAAAATTAGCCAATGAAAACCCTATGGGCCACAAGAGAATATTGTTTGATATTGAGCCCCCTAGATTAGCAGGCACTCAAAATACACAGTGGCCACAACAGTGGGCTCGAGCTTACCAACAACTGTGAAGATGGCACAGGACCAGGCAATATTTCATTCCGTTGTATGCAGGGTCACTGTGAGTCAGAAGTGAGTTAAGGGACGTGACAGGGTCTGAGTTGAGTGGAGGGTCCCACAGAGGAGAGACTGAGTATTTGGGAAGACATCTTATGGGGCTGAGAGAAGCAGGGGTAAACAGCTTCTGAGAAGGATGAGTTGACAGTCTTGAGAAAAAAAGGAGTTGTTAGCAGTCAAGAAATCAAACAATATATTACATTGGGCAAATCTGCTGCAAAAGACCTCTTTATAGTGTTAAAAAGCAAAGATGTCACCTTGAGGACTAAGGTGCGCCTGACATAAGACATGGTATTTCTAATTGCTTTATATGCATGCGAAAGCAGGACAATGAATAAGGAAGACCAAAGAATTGATGCCTTTGAATTATGGTGTTGGCGAAGAATACTGAATATACCATGGACTGCCAGCACAACATACAAATCTGTCTTGGAAGAAGTACAACCAGAATGCTCCTTAGAAGCAAGGATGGCAAGACTTCATCTCACATAGTTTGGACATGTTATCAGGAAGGACCAGTCCCTGAAGAAGAACATCATGCTTAGTAAAGTAGAGGGTCAGTAAAAAAAAAAAAAAAAAGGAAGACCCTCAATAAGATGGATTGACACAATGGCAGCAACAATGGGCTCAAGCATCACAACGATCAAGAGGATAGCACAGGACAGGGTAGTGTTGTACATGGGGTCCCTATGGGCTGGAACCGACTCAGCGGCACCTAACAACTCAGCAGAGTGATACTCAAAATATTTAAGAGCCAGTGTGGCACAGACACAAGCCCGTCAGAAAAAATGTTAGCTGTAAACAATCAGTACAACTGTACAAAGGCATCCTGGCTAGAATCGGCACTGTGTGTTAGCAAGTATTGTATTTCTTAAAGAGACTCAGAACTGACTCAACAGGACATGAGAACAACAACAACAAAGAGAAAACGGTAATATTTTGGCACAGGTAAATCTAGAATAATGTCATATCAGCATAACTGCAAAAAAAAAACAGAAAAGAAAAATCACTCATGAACTACTAGACAAGAAAACTTTGTAACACAGAAGAATCCCCAAAGTGATTCCACAGAAAAGAGGCTTGACAGATTCTCAACAAGGTTTTTGGTCAAATGAGTTTGGGGAGTCCTGGGTTCAACAAAGATCAACCAATTTTTTTTTTTTAAATTGCAGGACTTCTCAGAGCCTTTGACATGAAAATAGGCATTACAAATATCTTTGAGGGGGGTTACAGGATGTGATATTCTCAAGTTTATTTGAATCCAGAACTCCTTTCATGAGGAGTATCTCCTGGAAGTAGCAGGCTTTGGACAACACTTTGGGAAACATGGAGCCCTGGTGGCACAGTGGTTAAGAGCTCAGATGCTAATCAAAATGTTGGCAGTTTGAATCCACTAGTAGCTCCTTGGAAATTACGGGGCAGTTCTACTCTGTCCTGTAGAGTCACTATGAGTCAGAATCGACTCTTAGCAACAGATTTGGTTTTTTTGGTTTGGGGAAGCGTGGCGCCAAAAATCACTGCTATTTATTTAGGAAGGGATTGAACATTCTCAGGAGCTGGTGAGTTCACTGATAGGGGAGGTGGTAAGCTGAAAGTGGATGGGGCTGCTGGGTTTTTTTAACAGAGGATCTTTCTTAGAGGGGCTGGGCATTGACTAAGTGCATCCTAGAGTCCATTCCAACTCTGGGATTCTGGAATTTTGTGACACAGTCTCAGTGGGACACGTTTACCTGGAAGCCCAAACCTTACGGGCTTACAGCTGTTGTACTGTTATCCAACAAAAGGAATTCATGTTCTTTCTCAGTGTGCATTGGTCTTCTGCTTTAGATAGTACTCATGGTTACCAATATCATTATTGATAGTAATTAATATTTATAAAATTATTTCCACATTCTGGGCACTGTGCCAAGTGTGCTACATACTTTAGCTCATTTAATCCTTCCAACAAAGTGATGAAGTGAGTTATTATCTTCATTTTGCGCATATGGCTCAGAGAGGTTATGCAACTTGATCAAGGTCGCACAGTAAGTAGTAGAGATGAGAAACAAATCCAGATCTGACACCACAGCCTGAGGCTGGCTGTGGAATGGCAATCCTGGAATCAGGATTGGGCTCTGAAATCAGAAAAAACTGACTTACAACCACAACTCTACCATTCACTTATTCACCCACCCATAAACTCAACACCATCTCTTAAGCCCTTAATATAGTTATTGTTTCTAGAAATCTCAGATATACGGGAACCACAGCAAGTCTCATTAGGCAATGGGACAGGTTTTCTCTGAACTAGGAGTCAGGCCAACCCCGAAGTCAACCACAAACTCACTTTTTTGTTTTTTTAACCTCTGTCGCTCATGTATATTATTTCAGAACAGAACCCCAGTTGGCTCTACCATGTATGAAATTCCCGTGTTGCCTAGACAAGTCACTTCTCATTGCCTCAGTTTCCCCTCTATAAAATAAGGGACTAGACTTACATGCTCTCCAACTCTGACCGTCTCTAAAGCAATGTTTCCCAAAGTGGGTGCCGTGGATCACTCGTATCAGAACTGTAGAGTTTATTAAATGAGTATTTCTGAGTGTCGCCCAAGGCCCAAGGCCTACTCAGTTTTCACGTCGGGAGTAGGAATTTGCTCCCCTCATTTGTATGCCCATAAAAAAAAATAATAATTATTATTATAAGTTGGTCAAGGACAACATTTCTCAAAGCGGCTTTGTCAAAAAAGAATTCCTGTAAGTTGCTCTACAAAAGGGATTTCTATGACTAACATGAGTTGGGATATGTTCAACCCCTCTTACAAATTTGTACTGTGGGAAAAAAATGTGGCTGGCGGTCTGCTTCCATAAAAATTTATAGCCTCGGAAACCCTATAGGGCGGTTCTACTCTGTCCTATAGGGTCACTGTGAGTCGGAACAAATAGCAATTGGTTGGCTGCCCAATAACGGAAATGCGAAGTAAATGGATTCTAGCTTCAAAGGTGTGTGTGAAGTTAGTGGGAGCCCACTGACCTCTTTTGGGAGCGCTCCGCGGGAGCACTTAGGAGCTCCCCAAAATAGCCCATTTAATCCTCCACCCCTCACTCAGGCAAGGCAAGGCGATGGCCTGGGTGGTTCAGCCTTCTGCTCCCTGTTGAGACAGCCAACTCTGCCACATAACCTCTTTGATGGTGCTGAAGTCAGGGCATTTCTCATCTCCCAGGAAGCCAAGTTGAAAGCTCTCAGATTAGCCCCATGACTCACCAGTTTACCCTGCCACTTCCATGTGTTATTCCAAACCAGAACCCAGGTTGGCTCCACCACGTGTGAAATTCCCCAGTGCTGCCCAGATCCAGCCCCGGGCCGCTGGTCCAGTGGCCCAGGCAAAGCAACCTTCTCGGGCCAATCCCAGACCTTGCAGCTCTGCACCAGTGTGGACCCTGGCTGGTCTGAGTCAGTGATGCAGTTGCAGCTTCCTCGTTTTCTCCCTTCTTCCCTCCTTCTCTGCTAGTCTTGGTTCAGTCCCTGAACTCAGAGTTGATGGGAGACCTGACTCAACTACAGGAGCTTCAGGCAGCACCCAGCTCCTAACCCTATAATGTGCCGGGCACTCCATGGAAAGTAGGAAACATAGAAGCTGCATGTTAGAATTTCTAAGTAGTTAACTTGAGGATGGTTGCTGAGAATCAAGGAGTGGAGAATTGTCTTTGGAAAGGGCAAATCCTGCCTTGTGTCATAGTGAGATTCTTTTACAGGACACATGGCTTCAGGTTAAACGTTGGAGAATAGAAGATCTCAGTTTTCCCTTTGAGTTCATTATTCCATTGATTCAAGCTAGAATGCAAACTTTCACAGGAATGTAGGCTCCATGGAAGCAGAACATTTTTCTGGTTCATTCACCACTATATCTCCAGTGCTTAGATTGGTGTCTGCCACATGGTAGGTGCTCAACAAATATCCATGAATGAATTCAGCCAACGTGTTGGTAGATTAAAAAAAAGATGGCCATAAATTGTTTGATACTTCTCTCATTAAGGGGTGGTGTCTCTATTCCATCCCCTGAATCTCAGCTTTGTGACTAATTAATAGAATACGGTAGTTGGACTTTATACAGAGTGGCTCAGGGTTCCAAGAGCAAATGTTTCAAGAAACCCAGGAGAAAACAGCAAGGTTTCTTATGTCTAGCCTTGGAAGCCCCATGACATCACTTCTACCGCTTTCTATTGGTCAAATGAATCACTAAGGCCAGCCCAGAGTCAAGTGAAAAAAAAGTTTTTTTTTTTTTTGGAGAGGGAAAGTAGGCTCCACCTTTCAATGGGAGGAGCGTCAAAGGATTTATGGCCTCCTTTAACCTACCACACCTATCTTTCAGGATTGTTGAAAGGATTAAATGTGATGATTTATACAAAGTACTTGGTAAGTTTTTGCACGTTAGAGAAAGGTAAAAATCCTTCCTCTAGGTGGATGCAACTACTTGGTGAACAGAGACTGGGCTGAGATCCTGTGTCCCCTTTCTCCTTAGCCAGGTGGCTTTGGGCAGGACATGGCCTGCATAACTGTACACAGCAGCCCTGCCTAGCACATAGTAAGACTCAGTAAATGATAAAAAAAAAAAAAAAAAAAACAGTAAAAAATATCTATGGTTAAAAACCCACCACCCATTTGTCAGTCTGTTGTTCTGTGGTGGCTTGCATGATGCTGGAAGCTATGCCACCAGTATTTCAAATACTACCAGGGTCACTCATAGTGGACAGGTTTCAGTGGCGCTTCCAAACTAAGACAGACCAAGAAGAAAGGCCTGGTGACCAACTTCTGAAAATCAGCCAATAAAAACCTCATGTATCACAGCATAACATTATTCAGTAAAGTGCAGAAGATAAGCCCCTAGGATGGATCAAACCAACCAAGTCAATTTGTATACGTAGCGACCCTATAGGACGGAGTAGAACTGCCCCATAAGGTTTCCAGGGAGCTGCTGGTGGATGCGAACTGCCGGTCTTTTTGATTAGCAACCAAGCTCTTAACCACTGGGCCACAAGGGCTTCCCCTAGGATGGAAGGCACTCAAAATACACAGTGGCTGCAACAATGGACTCGAGTATACCAATGATAATGAAGATGACATAGGACTGGACAATATTTTGTTCTGTTGTACATGGGGTCACCATGAGTTGGAGCCAAATTGACAGCAACTAACAACAACAAAATGGTTAAGAACAACTGCTACCATCACTGTGATGATGGACATCAGCTGTTTTGGCCAACCTAGTATCCATTCCCCCCTCCTTCTGATCTCAGCACTCTAATTTCTCCCTTAGAAAACCGCCCACACCCCACACCTGTCACTTGCAGTCTCCGTGGGACAGTCAGTCAACCTTAGACAAGAGGCCTTCGTGAGATCCAAGATGACCTAATCAGACATTCTGTTCTTGGAATCTGAATTTTAGGCAGAGCGATTCACGGACCAAAATTATTGGTGGTTCATTCATCCCCAAAGCAGTTCCGGAAGGGATTGTCCATCACTTCTTGCTACTGACACCCTAAGTCTGACCAGAACCCTCCTGATACCTGGTTCTTCTATGAGCTTCTTGATATCCTTCCAATAAAAGCCTTTGACCAGAGTTGATTTCTGTTGCTTGCAATCAACTAACCTGATAAAGGCACTTATCTTTGGTGCCTTTAGCCTGACCATAGAGTTTGTTTCTCTTCCCTGACACTCCTACACCTTTTCTCATCACCTCTTAGCCCTAGGAGTTGGGAAAATGAATCTCTAATATTTGATTGATATTTTTTTCTTTGGGGTCAAACCATTACATTAGCAGGTAGTCCCATGTGATAAAGCATGTGTCGGTTTTAGAGTCAGTCCGTTCAAATCTGTTCTATATTCAAGCTGTGTGACCTTGGTCCAGCTACCCAACCATGCAAGTCACAGTTTATTTATCAATAAAATTAGAACAATGCCTGTTTCTCAGGTAGAAGGTCCGTACAGGCTTTTCCCTTCCACCTACCATGAGGGCCTTCTATTTGCCCAGCCCGGAGCTAGGCACTGGAGGGAAATAGCTAAGGCATGAATCCTCCCTAAAGGAGTATTTAACTGGGGAGAGCAGACAAAGCCATACAAGGAGATCGAGAACCACAGTGTGACAAGTGCATATTGTTGAGTAGAACAATCTGTGAGCTTCTATGGGCTCAATCACGTACTGAGAAACTTCCACATGCCTAGCTCAGTGTTGAATCTTTACACACACCATAGCCCTGCGAGAGAGATGTGATTATTGTCCACACTATTAAAAGGAAAAAGAAAAAATTGCCATCAGGTCAACTCCAAATCATGGCAACGCCGTGTCTGTCAGAGTAGAGCTGTGCTCCGTAAGGTTTTCAGGGGCTGAATTTACGGACACAGATCACCAGGCCTTTCTTCTGGGCACCTCTGGGTGGTCTTGAACCTCCAACCTTTCAGTTAGCAGCCAAGTACATTAACCGTTTGTACCACCCAGGGACTCTGGCAGAATAGAGGACATTAAGGGGTATTGGGGTGTCTGGTTCCAGAACAGAAACATTTTTCTGGTGCTGCATTGAGTTGGTGTGACCTCTCAGCTCCCTGGAATTGCAGTAAATCACAGACTTACAGTGTGCCTTTTCAAGCCCTTAAATCCAAAGCGAGAGAATGGTAATCCCTTTAAAAGAGTATTCAGAAGCAGAAACAGAGGGTGGGGCCGAAGGTGCTTTTTACAAGGCTAAAAAGAATAAAATTAAACACACACACACACACACATACATACGCCCTCAGCTATGCCCATGGGGGAAAACAACAGCAATTACTATTTACTTCAAAAATTTGGAGTGGTTTGTGGGTTGGTGAGGGAGAGAGGTTATTTATGATGTGGGGTGGGAAGAACTTTCAGCTTCTGACTCTACCCAGTAAGTAATTACCAGCTTGAGATGAGCTTTGGACTCACCTCCACCAAAAAGGATATTTGAAGAAATGCACACTTCGTGGGCACAAGTAAAAAATTACAATAAAAAGGAGAAGGAATGAGAGGGAGCAGTCACTGCTGACCTTGTGCTGTGCTTTGAAGTTTTAGAACTGGAAGCAATCGTGTTACGGTGTCAGAGATGGGGCTACTAAAAAAAAAAAAAATGCCGCTCTTAATCGTGGGCTTTTTCGGCTCGCGTGGCATCCATCAGCACCCAGGAAGCTCCTTCCTAGCTCCCTGACACTCCCCCCAACCCCCTTCAAGCTGCCCCATGTTTCAAGAGCAAAATTTTTCATTGCTGTACCTGGCCAGTGGCCCAGAAATTTTTTTTGATGAAGCCACTCCCCACTTCTTGCTTGCTTCATGGTGTCCTCTCAGCCTTTCTGGCACATTCTGAAGGAGGTTCTGGGCTGGATTAACTCCTGCCACCAACCCGCTGTGTGACTCAGGCATGAAACATCTCACAACATGGATGAATCTGGAGGGCATTACTCTGAGTGAAATAAGTCACTCACAAAAGGACAAATACTGTATGAGACCACTATTTTTATAAAAATTCTGGAAAAGGTTTATATACAGAAAAAAACAATCTTTGATGGTTATGAGGGAGGGGAGGCGTGGGGAGGGAAAAACACTAACTAGACAATAGATAAGTGGTAACTTTTGTGAAGGGTAAGACAGTACACAATACTGGGGAAGCCAGTGGAACTTTCAGGCAAGGTCGTGGAAGCTTCATAGATACATCCAAACTCCCTGAGGGACCAAATTACTGGGCTGAGGGCTGTGGGGACCATCATGGTCTTGGGGGACATCTAACTCAACTGGCATAACATAGTTTATGAAGAAAATGTTCTACATCCTACTTTGGTGAGTAGCATCTGGGATCTTAAAAGCTTGTGAGTGGCCACCTCAGATACGTCCACTGGTCCCACCCTGTCTGGAGCAAGAGAGAAAGAAGAAAACCAAAGACACAAGGGAAAGATTAGTCCAAAAGACTAATGGACCACAACTGCCACAGCCTCCACCAGAATGAGTGCAGCACAACTAGATGGTGCCTGGCCACCGATACTGATGGCTCTGACAGCGATCACAATAGACGGTCCCAGACAGAGTTGGAGAAATATGTAGAACAAAATTCAAACTCACAAGAAAAGACTAGACTTACTGGTCTGACGGAGACTAGAAGAACCCCAAGAGTGTGGCCCCCAGACACCCTTTTAACTCAGTACTGAGGTCACTCCTGAGGTTCACCCTTCAGCCAAAGATTAGACAGGCCCATAAAACAAACAATAATACACGTGGCTGAACCATGTATACAAGACTAAATGGGCACACCAGCCCAGGGGCAAGGACAAGAAGGCAGGAGGGGACAGGAAAGCCGGACAAATGGAAATGGGGAAACCAAGGTCGAGAAGGGAAGAGCGTGGATACATCGCAACCAATGTCACAAAGCAATATATGTATTAATTGTTTAATGAGAAACTACTTTGCTCCGCAAACCTTCATCTAAAGCACAATTTAAAAATTAACAAAACAAAGAAAAAAGAATCAATTAGGGAGCATGTGAAAATGCTGACGCCCAGGCACCACCCCCACTGACTCTGGTTCCTGGGTAATTCAAATGTGCAGCCAGGGTCAAGAAACACTACCTTCAGAGGTCATCTAGCCCAGAGTTTCCAAACCTGGCCTTCTGTTAGAGACACTTGGGGACAGGCTCCTTTCCCCACCCTCCACATACTAAACCAGAATCCCTAGGGGAGGTGCCTTGGAATCTGTATTTTAAGAATTCTCTGAGCGATTCTCATTTCAATTGGGATGCCCTTTCTTCTGAGAAGGTGTCCCTGATGCTGCAAGTCCAGGTTGGGGACCCCTCTCATAAGCTCCCACATGCCCCCTGTAGGCCTGCCCATCATTCCTCATCATTTACGTGCATAACTGTCTGTCTGTCTGTCTGTCTCACCATGTAGACACTGTCCACGATTATTTCCTCGGCCCCTAGCCCAGTACCTAAGACAGAGTAGGCCTTTAGTAAATGTTGTTCGAATGCATCCATGGATGAGCTACCTTTACCCCTCCACTCCTGCAGACCACATTGCACCCCAGCAAAGCCCAGCTACTCCAGTTCTATTGCCAAGCGTTTGCAAATGCCAGGTCCTCGGCCTGAGGTCCCCTAGAGGTGATGCTCCCAGGATTGGTTAACAGTGTTCCTCTGAGAATGGCCGAATGCAGAAAGGAGCGTCTAAGTGTGGCAGAGAAGGCCCTCGAGGCACCCACAGTTCACACATGCCATGGAAGCTACTGTCTCTCACTAGCTCTGTGAGCTTGGGCAAATCACTTAACCTCTCTGAGCTTTAGTCTCCACTTCTCAACATGGGAATGCCTATGTTCAGATTACAGGTTGCTGTGAAGATAGTGCTTTAGGCACTCTGCTAATCCCTTGAAAGGGGGAGACAATCCTATAATCTCATAATGCTGTGCCTTTTACAGGAAAAAGTGGAAGTTTAGAAAGGTTGGGTCACTTGCCGGGGTCATCAACCAGTTGTTGGTGAAGCCAACTCTACACCGCCTATTGAGTATCTGCTAAATGCTTGTCCCAAACACCTGGGACACAGTAAGTACTCAATAAATGCTACTCTCCTTCTCCTCCCAAGTCCCTTACCCATGGTTAACACCACATGGGGACAAGAGGCTTCTAAGGGAAAATAAAATTTCATGGGCATGGATAACAGAAAATTTAGGAGCCCCAGCAGGTTTCAGTGGAACTTCCAGACCAAGATGGAGTAAGAAGAGAGGCCTGGTGATCTACTTTGAAAAATCAGCCAGTGAAAACCCTATGGATCACAACAGTCCGATCTGCAACCAGTCATGGGGGTGGCAGAGAACTAGGCAGCATTTTGTTCCATTGCTCATGGGGTGGCTGTGAGTCTGGGCCAACTCAATGACAGCTCACAACAACAACACATCCCCAAATAAAGGGTCTGTCCCCTTGTCTCAGCACTCACCAACACACCACTCTTCTGACTCTCAGGCCCTAAGTTCAGCCAAGAAAGAGCCAGACGAGTTTTGCTGGTCAAGCGGGCCACTAATGGAGAAGGGCCTATTTCTTCCCCTCTCTCTTTACCCTGGTCGATCCGCATTGATCCCCATTCGGCTGAGTGAGAGCCATCTTTCAAAGTTTATTCTGGTGTCAATTTTTATAGTTCCCCACCACAGATCAATACGGTGCAAAAACATTAAGGCAAACTTTGTGAAAGCCAATCGTTCAATATGAATTTTATGAATGGCTGCTGGCCCCAGCTCTAAGCATTTGGAAGTAAGTGGTACCCTTAATCAGATGAGTGACAGAAGCCAGTCAATAAGGGCACCTTCTTAGCCCTTGGAGGAAGAAGGGCCGTGCCTCTGACTTTGCTGCTCAAACACATTTGTTTTCCACAGTCGGAGGAGCTAGCCTAGTATAGTGGTTTAAGAGCTCAGGCCTAATAATTAATAAAACCAATTTTCAAATATGGAGCAAGGATACGAACAAGCATTTCACAGCAAAAGGCAATCCAAATGGTCAATAAATGTGAGTAAAGTTGACCAACCTCACTAATAATCACTCAAGTGCCCGTTATAAGCAAAAGGAGAGGATTCTTTCCATACCCGTCTGCTTGGCAAAAATTGATAGTAAAGTGCTATTGAGTAACAGCCACAGATTCTACAATTGGGAGAGGGGTAGAGTTTCAACCCAATTTGAAGAAGACTCCAGAATGTGTGGGAGAGATCCAACCATCTCCACCGCTTCTCTGATTTTGTCCTTTGCACTTTTTTTTCGAGTGCCCATGATAGGACACCATGGCTGCAGCAATGGGCTCAAGCATAACAACAATTGTGACGATGGCACAGGACCGAGCAGCATTTGTTCTGTTGTCCGTGGGGTGGCTGTGAGTTGGAACCAACTCGACAGCATCTAACAACACAGCATGTCAAAGTAAGTCAGTAAGACAGGGTCTGTGAGAAGGGGACTTACAGGAAACAGCGCATTCTAACCCAGTGTGTATCTTAACCACTGTCTGAGAACCTTTCTTTGACACCTTCTGGTAAGATCAAGAAAGCACCAGCGTCCATACTTGCAGTTTGAGTGTCAGAAGCTTGTAAACCTGATAGCGAAGCACTTTTTCAGAAACGCTGCCTCCTCCTTGTCCTCAATGGGCAGAGGATAATATTATGTGAAAAACACGATTATCAAAAACTCTGATTTGAAGAGTGATCTAAAAGACTCAGACTCAGGAATGGAGACATTTTAGCAAATCCTTAACCGATTTTGCTTATGTTTTCCTTTTTAATACGCACCAGAGGAATACATGATAAAAACCTACATCTAAATAAATCTAAAAGAGCCCTTTCAAGTAGCATAAAATAAAAATTGGAAATGATTAACAGATGTCAGACTTGTATGACAGACAATCTATTTTTTCCATCTTTTAAAACCAGTTGCCATCAAGTTGACTTTGACTCATGGTGACCCCATGTGTGGCAGAGTAGAACTGTGCTCCATAGGGCTTTCAATGGCTGATTTTTCAGAAGTAGATTGCCAGGCCTTTCTTCTGAGGCACCTCTGGGTGGACTGGAACCGCCAACCTTCTGGCTGGCAGCCAAGTGTGTGAACCATTTGTACCACCCAGAGATTCCTCTCTTTATTAAAAAACCAAACCCAGTGTTTCCTACAGCAGTATTCACAATAGCCAAAAGGTGGAAACAACCTAAATGCCCATCAACAGATGAATGAATAAACAAAACGTGGTCTACACATACAATGGAATACTACTCAGCCAGTAGAAGACATGAAGTCTCGATGCATGCTACAGTATGGATGGACCTTGAAGATATTACGCTGAGTGAAATAAGCCAATCACAAAAGGACAAATACCGTATGACCTCACTTATATAAGAAGACAAGAAAATGCAAATGCCTAGAGAACAAAGTTTATTAGGGTTGCCAGGGGCGGGAGGAAGGGGAAAAGGGGGCTAATAGTGATGGAAAAATCTCATCAATTAAGGCTAGAGTTACACAGCTGATTATTATTGTAATTGCTACCCATAAGTTGTATTACCCATAAAAAGTTGAATTGGCAAAAGTTGAGTGATAGATATATTTACGACAATGACAAAAAGAAAAACAAAGAGTAGCTGCTGAGTCTGCTTACGTACAACCAAACACCTCGTGGGAACTGGCCTAGTAACATGTTCAGTGCTTCTGTTCCACCTCCTGGTTTGTTGCATGGTGCCTGGGGTCTTGAAAGCTCTCACGTGGCCATCCAAGGCACAACAACTGGTCTCTATTCACCTGAGTGAAATAAGCCAATTGCCTACATGAACAATTGCCTCCTTTGCCACAAGACCAGAAGAACTGAATGGTGCCCGGCTACCATTACCGAACATTTTGATCAAAGATTCCATAGAAGAATCCTGATCAAAAGAGGGAAAATTCAGAAAAGAATTTCAAATTCTCATGGACTCTAGACTTTCAGGAGCCATGGAAGGTGGGTGAAACCCTGAAACTATTGCTCTGAGATAGTCTTTAAACCTTAAATCAAAAATATCCCCTGAAGTCTTCTTAAAACCAAACAGCTTAACTAGTAAAAAAGGCCTGCCTTGAGCATTATACTCATTTAAGAACTGTCCATATGGGATCAAATGCCAACAGCAACTTGAAACACTAGACAGAAACCTTCAGAGGGTGGTGAATTTTTGTTACTGGGGCACAAACAACTCAGAAAAGTGGGGTGAGAATGGGTGCACAACTGTACGTGTAGAAACTGTTCAATTGGTGTATGTTTTGCTGTGTATATTCTCAACAACAACAACAAAATAAATAAAATTTTGGGGGGGTGGAATCCATTGCCGTCCAGTCAATTCCGGTTCACAGCGACCGTGTAGGACAAAGTAGAACTGCCCTCACAGGGCTTCCAAGACTGTAAATCTTTACAGAAGCAGGTAGCCACATCTTTCTCCTGCAGAGTGACTGGTGGGTTTGAACTGCTGACCTTTCGCTTAGCAGTCAAGTGCTTAACCACTGTACCACCAGGGCTCCTATCCTCCTTCCTTAGTGGGATATAGAATAATGGTGCATCTACTATCAGTAGTATCTTAAGAGTTCATGAAATATGGTAGTTTGCAATCTCCTGGAAGGTGCTGATTGGCCAGCCTGTTCAGTCACGTGTTGATTGACATCTTGTCTCAAATTTAGGCTTCTTCACTGCAGTATCAAAACTACAGTTATTTCAATATCCTTTTTTAAAGGATAATTTTGTATCGTGACAAAGTATTTGACATTTCAACAATCTTCACACACACAGTTCAGTGACATTAATTATGTTCATCATGTTCAACCATCACTCTTACTCATCCCCAAATTATGCCATCACTCTTAACAGAAGCTATTCAATTTCCGTTAACTGAACACCTACTAAGTGCTGGGTGTCAGCAACCCAGAAGACCCTAAATGAGATGGATTGACGCAGTGGCTACAACAATGGGCTCAAACATAGCAAGGATTGTGAGGATGGTGCAGGACCAGGCAGTGTTTGTTCTGTCGTACATGGGTCGCTGTCTTGGTCATCTAGTGCTGCTATAACAGAAATACCCCAAGTGGATAACTTTAACAAAGAAATTTATTCTCTCACAATCTAGTATGCTGGAAGTCCTAATTCAAGGTGCCAGCTCCAGGGGAAGCCTTTTTCTCTCTTTCGGCTCTGGAGAAAGGTTCTTATCATCAATCTTCCCCCAGTCTAGGAGCTTCTCAGCACAGGAACCTCAGGTCCAAAGGACACATTCTGCTCCTGGCACTACTTTCTTGGTGGTGTGAGGTCCCCCACTCTCTGCCTTCTTCCCTTTTATTTCTTGTAAGATAAATGGTGATGCATGCCACGCCCCAGGGAAACTCCCTTTACATTGGCTCCAGGATGTGACCTGAGTAAGGGTGTTACGATCCCACCCTAATCCTCTTTAACATAATTTAATCTTGCCTCATTAACCACAAGCAGAGATTAGGATTTACGACACATAAGAAAATTACATCAGTCACAAAATGGAGGACAACCACACAATACTGGAAATCATGGCCTAACCAAGTTGACACGTATTTTGGGGGGACACAATTCAATCCATGACAGTCACTATGAGTTGGAACTGACTCAACTGCTCCTAACAACAACAACAGCAGCAGCCCAGCCATGGGGGAAACAAAGCAATGTAGACATGCTTTCTGCCCTCTGGGAGCTCCCAGGCTCCAGAAAGCTCTAAAACAAGGCAAAGGACAGGGCTTCAAAGCACAGGTATAAATAATGTGCAATATAAAGACAGAGGGAAACCCTGGTGGCGTAGTGGTTAAGTGCTACTGCTGCTTATCAAAAAGTCGGCAGTTCAAATCCGCCAGGCGCTCCTTGGAAACCCTGTGGGGCAGTTCTACTCTGTCCTGTAGGGTCGCTATGAGTCAGAATTGACTCGACGGCAGTGGGTTTGGTTTTTTGGTATAAAGACAGAGAGGGAGAGAGAGAATTAAATGGTGTAGGAAACCACCTAGAGGAGGTGTGATTTTGCCTGCATAAATAAAACCCTTATCCATCTCATTCCAGGCTGCTGAAGAGATGTCAGCAACCTCAAGACCACTCCCAGCTTCTGACTCCTAAGTCTCCAGTGGATACAGTGGGGCCCTCTCTGTGTTTTGGAAGAGTATCAGGCGTCCTCAAAAAATGAAGTGTGTCCTGATGGAACATTTCATCAGAATATTCCAGGTAGGAAATGAGGGTTTCAGCAGAGACTATGCACCAGGGGAAGATTTGGCTCCAGAGAGGTCCTGTGTTGGGCAAATGGAGTTAAAGCATTCCAGAACCCTCAGCCAAGGGAAGGGGACAGAGGGCGTCTTAGTTTGCTAGTGCCACTGCCCACCATAACAGAAATCCCAGAGTGGGTGGCTTTAAAGAACAGAAATTTATTGTATCATAGTACTAGAGGCTAAAAGTCCAAATCAGGGCCTTGGCCATGTCAGTTCCTTCTGCGGGCTCCTTTCCTAGTTTCTGGTGACCACCAGCAACTCTTGTGCCTCTGTCTTGCCCCTTGAACACCAATGACTGGCCAAGTCTATCTTGGAAGAAATACAGCCAGCGTGCTTCTTGGAAAAAAGGGTGGCAAGACTTTGTGTCACATACTTTGGACATGTTATCAGGAGGGACTGGTCCCTGGAGGAGGACATCATGGTTGGTAAAGTAGAGCGTCAGCAAAAAAGAGGAAGGCCCTAGATGAGATGCACTGACACAGTGGCTGGAACAATGGACTCAAGCATAACAACAACTGTGAGGATGGCGCAGAACCGGGCAGTGTTTCATTCTGTTGTGCATAGGGTCACTATGAGTCAGAACCGACTTGATGGCACCTAACAACACAAGCATAGTAGACTATATGATTGTCTGATTGAAAATGGCCAATACCAGTCCATTTCAGCTCACTAATGCCTAGGATATCGATGTTTATGTGTTCCATTGCATTTTTGACGATTTCCAATTTTCCTAGATTCATACTTCGTACATTCCAGGTTCCGATTATTAATGGATGTTTGCAGCTGTTTCTTCTCATTTTGAGTCGTGCCACATCAGCGAATGAAGCTCTCGAAAGCTTTACTCCATCCACGTCATTAAGGTCAACTCTACTTTGAGGAGGCAGCTCTTCCCCAGTCATCTTTTGAGTGCCTTCCAACCGGGGGGCTCATCTTCCAGTGCTATATCAGACAATGTTCCGCTGCTATTCATAAGGTTTTCAGTGGCTAATGCTTTTCAGAAGTAGACTGCCAGGTCCTTCTTCCTAGTCTGTCTTAGTCTGGAAGCTCAGCTGAAACCTGTCCTCCATGGGTGACCCTGCTGTTATCTGAATACCGGTGGCATAGCTTCCAGCATCACAGGAACACACAAGCCCCCACAGTATGACAAACTGACAGACACGTGGGGGAATGACACGTGCTGGGAATGACAACTCGAAGAGGAATGGTGTTGCATTCATCGTCAAAAAGAACATTTCAAGATCTATCCTGAAGTACAATGCTGTCTCTGATAGGATAATATCCATACGCCTACAAGGAAGACCAGTTAATATGACTATTATTCAAATTTACGCACCAACCACTAGGGCCAAAGATGAAGAAATAGAAGATTTTTATCAGCTGCTACAGTCTGAAATTGATCGAACATGCAATCAAGATGCATTGATAATTACTGGCGATTGGAATGCAGAAGTTGGAAACAAAGAAGAAGGATCAGTAGTTGGAAAATATGGCCTTGGTGACAGAAACAATGCCGGAGATCGAATGATCGAATTTTGCAAGACCAAAGAATTCTTCATTGCAAATACCTTCTTTCACCAACATAAACGGCGACTATACACGTGGACCTCGCCAGATGGAACACACAGAAATCAAATTGACCACATCTGTGGAAAGATACGATGGAAAAGCTCAATATCATCAGTCAGAACAAGGCAAGGGGCCGACTGTGGAACAGACTATCAATTGCTCATACGCAAGTTCAAGCTGAAACTGAAGAAAATCGGAGCAAGTCCACGAGAGCCAAAATATGACCTTGAGTATATCCCACCTGAATTTAGAGACCACCTCAAGAATAGATTTGACACATTGAACACTAGTGACCGCAGACCAGACGAGCTGTGGAATGACATCAAGGACATCATCCATGAAGTAAGCAAGAGGTCACTGAAAAGACAGGAAAGAAAGAAGAGACCAAGATGGATGTCAGAGGAGACTCCGAAACTTGCTCTCGAGCATTGAGCAGCTAAAGCAAAAGGAAGAATTGATGAAGTAAAAGAACTGAACAGAAGATTTCAAAGGGCCTCTCGAGAAGACAAAGTATTAAAATGACATGTGCAAAGAGCTGGAGATGGAAAACCAAAAGGGAAGAACACGCTCGGTGTTTCTCAAGCTGAAAGAACTCAAGAAAAAATTCAAGCCTCGAGTTGCAATACTGAAGGATTCCATGGGGAAAATATTAAACAACACAGGAAGCATCAAAAGAAGATGGAAGGAATACACAGACTCACTATACCAAAAAGAATTAGTCGATATTCAACCATTTCAAGAGGTGGCATATGATCAGGAACCAACGGTACTGAAGGAAGAAGTCCAAGCTGCTCTGAAGGCATTGGTAAAAAACAAGGCTCCAGGAATGGATGGAATATCAATTGAGGTGTTTCAACAAAAGATGCAACACTGGAGGTGCTCACTCGTCTATGCCAAGAAATATGGAAGACAGTTTCCTGGCCAACTGACTGGAAGAGATCCATATTTATGCCTATCCCAAGAAAGACGATCCAACCGAATGTGGAAATTATGGAACAATATCATTAATATCACACGCAAGCAAAATTTTGCTGAAGATCATTCAAAAGTGGCTGCAGCAGTATATCAACAGGGAACTGCCAGAAATTCAGGCTGGTTTCAGAAGAGGACGTGGAACCAGGGATATCATTGCTGATGTCAGATGGATCCTGGCTGAAAGCAGAGAATACCAGAAGGATGTTTACCTGTGTTTTATTGACTATGCAAAGGCATTCGACTGTGTGGATCATAAAAAACTGCGGATAACACTGCAAAGAATGGGAATTCCAGAACACTTAATTGTGCTCGTGAGGAACCTTTACATAGATCAAGAGGCAGTTGTTCGGACAGAACAAGGGGATACTGATTGGTTTAAAGTCAGGAAAGGTGTGGGTCAGGGTTGTATTCTTTCACCATACCTGTTTAATCTGTATTTTGAACAACTAATCCAAGAAGCTGGAGTATATGAAGAAGAATGGGGCATCAGGATTAGAGGAAGACTCATTAACAACCTGCGTTATGCAGATGACACAACCTTGCTTGCTGAAAGTGAAGAGGACTTGAAGCACTTACTGATGAAGATCAAAGACCACAGCCTTCAGTATGGATTACACCTCAACATAAAGAAAATAAAAATCCTCACAACTGGACCAATGAGCAACATCATGATAAATGGAGAAAAGATTGAAGTTGTCAAGGATTTCATTTTACTTGGATCCACAATCAACAGCCATGGAAGCAGCAGTCAAGAAATCAAAAGACCCATTGCATTGGGCAAGTCTGCTACAAAGGACCTCTTCAAAGTGTTGAAGAGCAAAGATGTCACCCTGAAGACTAAGGTGCACCTGACCCAAGCCGTGGTATTTTCAATCGCATCATATCCATGTGAAAGCTGGACAGTGAATAAGGAAGACCAAAGAGGAATTGATGCCTTTGAATTGTGGTGTTGGTGAAGAATATTGAATATACCATGGACTGCCAAAAGAACGAACCAATATGTCTTGGAAGAAGTGCGGCCAGAATGCTCCTTAGAGGCAAGGATGGCGAGACTGCGTCTTCCATACTTTGGACATGTTGTCAGGAGGGATCAGTCCCTGGAGAAGGACATCATGCTTGGGAGAGTACAGGGTCAGCGGAAAAGAGGAAGACCCTCAACAAGGTGGATTGACACAGTGGCTGCAACAATGAGCTCAAGCATAACAACGATTTTAAGGATGGCACAGGACTGGGCAGTGTTTCGTTCTGTTGTGCCTAGGGTCGCTATGAGTTGGAACCGACTTGATGGCACCTAGCAACAACAACACCTTCCCTGGGTGTATGTCTCTGTGTCTATTCTGCTCCTTTTATAGACATGCTCAGAAGTGATTGGGACCCTGGTGGCTCAATGGTTAAGTGGTTGGCTGCTAACCAAAGGGTGGCGGTTTGAACCCATCCAGTGGCTCCATAGGAGAAAGACCTGGCCATCTGTTCCCATAAAGATTACAGCCTAGGAAACCCTATGGGACAGTTCTACTCTGTTACATGGGGTTGTCATGAGGCAAAATCCACTCGATGGCACCCAACAACAACAAAAGTGATTAGATTTAGGACCCACCCTACTCTGGCATGTTCTTATTAATATAACAAAGAAAACCCCTATTTCTAGACAAGGTTACATTAACAGATACAGAGGTTGGGACTTCAACACATACTTTTTGGGGACACAGTTCAATTCATAACAGAACTGCTGTGTATGTTTGGATGGGGTTATGCATATATTACGTATGGGTGTACATGCATGTACATATGGATGTGCACATATAAATGTTGCTGGCTGTGCACATGTGCATAGTATATTTACACTCGTATGTTAGTATATTTGCATATGGATGTGCACATGTGTATAGGTTTCTGTGTGTCAAGGTTCATGTTAGCAGCAGAATTTGCATCTTATACTTGACCCTGTTTGCGTGGACTCTGCATATGTGTATGAGTCTATTGACATATCATTATTTTTCCCTTCCCCAATTCTCTTGGTGGTGAGGACGGATTCAGTCTGAGTGGTGAGAGAGTTCCAGATGGAGGGAACAGCTTGTACAAAGACCTAGAGATAAGGAGGAAAGAAAGACATGAAACATTTAGGGAAGTGTGGATTCCGCAGGGGAAGGGAAGAGGACTGACAAATGAGGCTGCACATGAAGTTAGGGTCAAGGTCATGAGTCTGGCCTTCAAAGTGAAGGAAATGAGAAGCCAGAACCACCAGTTCCTCTCCAGGAGAAAGAAAGCCTGCTTCCGTCAAGATTTACAGCCTTGGGAACTCTATGGGGCCATTCTATTCTGTCCTATGAGTCGGAATCGATGCAATGACAGTGTTTTTTTTGTTGTTTTTTCTGAAACCCTCCAAGTATCCTGGTCTTGGAGACCTGTAAGCAAGAGCTGGGGAGGACCTAACCTGGGGCAAGAAGTGGCTCCTACACCTGGGAGAATGTGCTGGAAAATCTAGGAGGGGCTCATCGATTGATAGCACAAGCATTAACGAGCACCTGTCCTGGGCCAAGAACCTCTCCAGGTGTGTGGATACAGCAGGGAAAAAGGAGGATATTTATCTGCCCTCAGGGAGCTTAGAGTCTAGTGGGAAAAGGCAGACACATACATATATAATAGAGAAAAATAAATCATATGATTAAGCAGAAAATCAAACAGATGATAATAGTGTTGGTAAGGACGTGGAGCAACTGAAACGCTCCTACATTGCCAGCTGGAATGTAAAATGATATAGCCACTTTGGGAAACAGTTTGGGAGTTCCTTATAGAGGTACAGCTACCATATGACTGAGAAACTCCACGCCAAGCTTCTATCCAAGAGAAATAAAAAATTATGTAGACAAAGGTCTGTGTATGAATGTTCACAGAAGCTTTATTTATAACTGCCTCAAGCTGAGAGCAACCCAGATGTGCAGCAATTGGTGAATGGATATTCACCCATATATTAGAATTTGTTGTGAGTTGCCATCAAGTCAGCCCCGGCTCATGGGGACCTTACGTATAACAGAAGGAAACACTGCCCAGCCCTGCACCATCTTTGTGATCACTGGTATGTTTGAATCCATTGTTGCAGACATGGTGTCAATCCACCTCATTGAGGGTTTCCCTTGTTTTCACAGACCCTCTACTTTACCAAACATGGTGTCATTTTCTAGTGATTGGTCTTTGCTGATGACACGTCCAAGTAAGTGAGTCGAAATCTCGCCATCCTCATTTCTAAAGAACATTCTGGTTATACTTCTCAGCAATAGGATTGAACAAACACAAGAATACGGATGAATCTCAAAAACATCATGCTAATTGAAAAAAGCCACACTTTCTGATTCCATTTACATGAAATTCTAGAAAAATCAAAAACTGTATCGAGAGAAAGCAGACTAGCAGTTGCTGGGGCCCAAGGTGGGGTGGACATGAAGAAACTTTTAGGGTGAAGGAACTGTTCTGTGTCTTGACTGAGGTGGTGGTTGCATGATTGTATGTAAGTACCAGCATTCACCAAGCTGTATGCTTAAAATTGGTGACTCTTATTGGATGTAAATAATAATTTAATAAACAACAACAACAAAACAGAGAGAAGCAGTAGGGTGATGTGACACAAAGTGGCTGAGGGTCACCTTCAGTGGGGTAGTTCTAGAGGCCATCCCAGAGGAGGTGCCATTTGTCTCCAGCTCTAAGAACAGGGGAAAGGCTCAGGCTTCAGTTTGCATCTCTCCCTGGCCTGGAGCCCAGTGTGGTTTTCCCGGCTCCAGAATGTCCCTGGTTCGCCCTTACCTTCTTCCTGGGATTTTCGTCCTCAGGCAAGATGCTTCATTTCCTGACTCTCTCTCACCCACAGGTCACTTGCTCACTCATTTAAAAGACCTGACCAAGGCTTCCTTCCCCTGGTCAGGGCCCTTCCAGCCCTTCTCTCCCTAGTAAATATTTTAGTGCCCGTGGAGATCAATGGAGCATCATCGATGGGAAATAGAATGTAAATTATCCTGGCTTGGCCGTCACCCCAGAAATCAATGTTCACACATTAGGGCTATTAGCTCATTAGGAGACCTTTGATGGATGGATGGCAGCAGGGGCCAGGATACCACACCTGGAGTCCCACCTTTCTGTCCTTCCTGTGTTGATGGAGCAGAGAGGCAGGTACCAAGAGAGGGTGCATGGCTCGGAGAACGAAGCTCCCTCCACAGACGTGTATATGGATACGAACCTATCCATGGACATACCATTTATATGCTCTTCTGAGTGTCAGAGGTGGGCTGCCTTGAGCTACTACCTGCCACTTCTCTCTCCCTTCAACATCCTAGAAAGACTTCTTCAGTGGACAACTCCATTCCCTATCTTCTTTTGTAAATCCTGCAACTTCATCTGAGATTTTGATAGCTAGGAGGGGGTAGAATCTGAATGTGGGGTGTATATCTTTCTATGGCTAGGCTATGCTTGATCACTGGTTCATCCATTCAACAATAACTTATTGAGTGTGTGGCAAGGAGTCCCTGGATGGCGCAAACGGTTAAGTGCTCGACTACTAGCTGAAAGGCTGGCAGTTCGAACACACCCTGAGGTGCCTTGGAAGAAAGGCCTGGTGATCTGCTTCCAAAAGGTCACAGACTTGAAAACCCTATGGAGCAATTCTACTGTGTACTCACGGGGTTGCCATAGGTTGGAATTGTCTCAATGGCAACTGGTTTGGTTTTGTTTTTTAGTGAGTGTCAAGTGCGAATGTCCATCAAAGCCATCAACACGTGAACACCCTCCGACCTGGTCATTTCTTCTAGTCATTCATGCAAAGAAATAGTTAAAAATGTGCACATAAATTTGGCTAAAGGAACGCCTATTGCAGTTTTGTTTGCATTGGACAAAAATGATCTAAACATTACACAATGGGTAATGGGTTAAATTATCTATGGCTCATCTGTGTAATGGAACACTATGCAGTCACACTCAGCGAGTTACGAGGTTGGAGACAGTTTAGACCCCATACCCAGCATATAAAAAAAAAAGCCCAGCATATACAGTCTTTATTTTTTTACTATACATATTATAAACATTGTTTACTCTGCAGGTTAAATGTTTATAATATTTATTAAAAAAAAAAAGATTATAAAACTGAATGTATTTTATGACTCTACTTTGGTCAATTTTGTACCTTGATAAATGTATGCCCCTACTCTGGTAGATTTACTTTAGGTGAATTTTCCAAATATATTCAAACATTCATCATTTCTAATACATATGTGTGTAATATATTCACTGTACATTTGCTTATTATAATGTATGCATCCAAAAATGACTGTATTTGCCTGGCATGGGGTATGCAGTGGTGACTAATATTGGTAGGGTTCTTGCCCTCATGGAACTTGTATTTTAGGGCATCTACTTTACTTGAATAGGGTCTCTATGAGTCAGAATCGACTCAGTGGCAACGGGTTATGGGTTATTTGAATGGGAAGATTAGAAAAGAAATATTACAGTAGCTGTCCCTGGGTCATGGGTTTAGGCATTATTTTACATATGTAATGTATATATTATTGTCCATAAATATCATGCCTTATTATATATTATAAACACGCAGTATATTTATACTATAATCCCAAAACCAAAACCCATTGCTGTCAATTCTGACTCAGAGCTACCCTACAGGACAAAGTAGAACTGCTCCATAGGGTTTCTAAGGAGTGCCTGGTGGATTTGAACTGTCGACAGCTTGGTTAGCAGCCAAATTCTTAACCAGTACACCACTAGGTTTTCCTGTAATATAATATATATGGATATAGGTAACATAATAATATAATGTATTCTTTTATTATATATATGAATGTAACATATTTTGGATATAATGTATTATTTTTATATATGGATATAAATAACTACATTATATATGATAATTACAGATATAAATTATTTGTATCTGTATAAAATAAAATATATATTGTTTAAATAATAAAATTATATTATTTAAATAATAAAATTATATATATATATATATATAGGTATGCACTATACATCTGTTATTTTATCATACTGTGGTGGCTTGTGTGTTGCTGTGATGCTACAAGCTATGCCACAGGTATTTCAAATACCAACAGGGTCACCCATAGTTGACAGATTAAGGCAAACTAGGAAGAAGGACTTGGTGGCCTACTTCTGAAAAAAAACCGGTCAATGAAAACCTTATGGATAGCAGCAGAACGTTGTCTGACATAGTGCCTGAAGATGAGCCCCTCAGGTTGGAAAGCACTCAAAATACAACTGCCTCCTCAAAGTATAGTCAACTTTTATGATGTAGATGGAATAAAACTATTTGGACCTTCATCTGCTGTTATGACATGACTTAAAATGAGAAGAAACAGCCGCAAGTATTGATTAATAATCGGAACATGGAATGTATGAAGTATGAATCTAGGAAAATTGGAAGTCATTAAAAATGAAATGAAGCACATCAAGATTGATATCCTAGGCATTAATGAGCTGAAATGGACTGGTATTGGCCATTTTGAATCAGACAATCAGAAGATCTACTATGCCAGGAATGACAAATTGAAGAGTGGCATCACATTTATCTTCAAACAGAACATTTCAAGATCTAACCTGAAGTACAATGCTGTTAGTGATAGGATGATATCCATATGCCTATAAGGAAGACCACTTAATACAATTATTATTCAAATTTACACACCAGGCACTAATGACAAAGATGAGGAAGTTGAAGATTTTTACCCCCTTCTGCAGTATGGAATTGATCAGACATGCAGTCAACATGCATTGGTTATTACTGGTGATTGGAATGTGAAAGTTGGATTCAAAGAAGGATCAGTAGTTGGAAAATATGGCGTTGGTAATAGAAATGACGCTGGAGATCACATGATAGAATTTTGCAAGACCAACAACTTATTCATTGGAAATTCCTTTTTTCAACAACGTAAACAGTGACCTCGCCTGATGGTATACACAGGAATCAAATCGACTACATCTGTGGAAAGATGGTAGAGAAGCTCAATACCATCCGTCAGAGCAAGACCAGGGGCTGACTGCAGAACAGACCATCAGTTGCTCATATACATGTTCCCATTGAAGCTGAAGAAAATTAAAACAAGTCCAAAAGAGCCAGAGTACAACCTTGACTGTATCCCACTTGAATTTAAATACCATCTCAAGACTAGATATGATGCACCGAATACTAATGACCAAAAACCAGACAAGTTTTGGGATGACATCAAGGACATTATACATGAAGAAAGTGAGAGACCATTAAAAAGACAGGAAAAAAAGACCAAAATACATGTCAGAGGAGACTCTGAAACTTGCTCTTGAATGTACAGTAGCTAAAGTGAGTGGAAGAAATGATGAAGTAAAAGAGCTGAAAAAAGATTTCAAAGAGTAGCTCAAGAAAAAAAGTAAAATACTATAATGAAATATGCAGAGACTTGGGGTTAGAAAACCAAAAGGGAAGAAGATGCTCAGCATTTCTCAAGCTGAAAGAACTGAAGTAAAGATTCAAGCCTCGAATTGCAATATTGAAGAATTCTATGGGTAAAATAATATCACACACAAGTAACATTTTGACGAAGATTATTCAGAAGTGGCTGCAGCAGTACATCAACGGAGAGCTACCAGAAATTCAAGCCAGATTCAGAAGAGGACGCAGAATGAGGAATATCATTGCAGATGTCAGATGGATCCTGGCTGAAAGCAGAGAATACCAGAAGGATGTTTACCTGTGTTTTATTGACTATGCAAAGGCATTTGACTGTGTGGATCATAACAAATTATGGATAACATTGTGAAGAATGGGAATTCCAGAACACTTAATTGTGTTCTTGAGGAACCTGTACATAGACCAAGAGGCAGTCATTCGAACAGAACAAGGCAATAACTGCGTGGTTTAAAATCAGGAAAGGTGTGCATCAGGGTTGTAGTCTTTCACCATACTTTTTCTGTCTGTATGCTGAACAGATAATCCAAGAAGCTGGACTAAATGAAGAAGAATGTGGCATCAAGATTGGAGGAAGACTCAATAACAACCTGCGTTATGCAGATGACACAACCTTGCTTGCTGAAAGTGAAGAGGACTTGAAGCACTTACTGATGAAGATCAAAGACTATGGCCTTCAGTATGGATTACACCTCAACATAAAGAAAACAAAAATCCTCACAACTGGACCAATAAGCAACATCATGATAAACGGAGAAAAGATTGACGTTGTCAATGATTTCATTTTATTTGGATCCACACTCAACACCCATAGAAGCAGCAGTCAAGAACTCAAAAGACACAATCCATTGGGAAAATCCACTGCAAAATACCTCTTTAAATTGTTGAAAAGCAAAAATGTTACTTTGAAGACTAAGGTGCGACTGACCCAAGCCATGATATTTTCAGCTGCCTCACATGCATGCAAAAGCTGGGTAGGAAAACTAAAAAAGAATTGATGCCTTTGAATTATGGTGTTGGGGAAGAATATTGACTATACCGTGGACTGCCAGGTGAATGAACAAGTCTGACCTGAAAGAGGTACAGCCAGAGTGCTCCTTGTGAGGGTGATGGTATTTCATCTCAGGTACGTTGGACATGTTATCAGGAGGGAACAGTCCCTGGAGAAGGACATCGTGCTGGGTAAGGTAGAGGGTCAGCGAAAAAGAGGAAGACCCTCAACGGGATGGATCGACTCAGTGGCTACAACAGTGGGCTCAAACGTAGCAGTGATTGTGAGGATGGCGCAGAGCTGGGCAGCGTTTCTTTCTGTTGTACATGCGGTCACTGTGAGTTAGAACCAACCTGCATGGCACCTAACAACAACAACAATATACAGATATAAATATGTGGATATAAATAGAGATATATAGATATAAATAATATAATGTAATGTATTGCCTGTTATGTTATTTATAGGTATATATCTCTATTTATATCTGTATATTTATATCTGTTGTTGTTGTTTTGTTGTGTGCTCTCGAGTCGATTCCTACTCATTGCGATCGTGTAAGACAGAGTAGAACTGCCCTACAGGGTTTCCAAGGAGCCACTAGTGGATTCAAACCACCCATGTTTTGGTTAGCAGCCTGAGCTAATCCATATATTTATATCCATTTTTTTTATATGCAGGACGCCACTGGGTTTATATTGTATTAATATATTATTTATATCCATATATACGTATCTTATATTCTGTTCCTTCATTATTTCTAGTTTTATAAACAATAACCATGCATTACTGATGCAAATTGAGCGATTTAAAAGTCCAAAGATAATGTCTCCCAGAATGTGACAAAAACAGACACACGTACACATAAAAATAAGTGGATCCATGCTCACATCCGTGTAAACACAGATGAGCAGATTCACAGGCACACACACATGAACCCACAGCCATACGCCATTACAAATATCCCAAAAAAACATTACAAATATAGATGTTTGAATATGCACATGAGTACACAGACACACACACCTGCAAGGCCGATCATAAGCTTGCCCGCCTATGTGTGGACGCATGCAATCCCCAGGCCTTCAGCCCACGTCCCCTGCTCCTCTGAGTGTCAGAGTCGGCCCCCTTGTGCTACCACCTGCCACTCCTCTCAATGTGCAGAGACTGGGGATGTGGCGGGAATTCGGTGTCAGTTTTCATGAAAGCCTAGCTCGTTGACTGCAGACTTGCAGGGAAAATGCTGCCCTTCAGAGGACGGCAGCCATACCTTGGCCTCTGAGAGCAGGGGAGCCAGCCGGAAGACTGGGGATTGAGGCGGAGATGTGGGTCGCCCCCAGCTGGGGCGGTTCTCTGGGAAAAGGCACCCAGCCTCCAGCCCGCACATGCCCTAGTCACTGGGCCAGGGAGCAGTCTCTTTGAGTCTCTCCTGCCCTCACAGTGGGCTGGGAGGCCCAGCGGCACAAGCTTGCTGAGATTTCTGGAGCTTCCTATTTGGCAAAACCAGCCCTGTTCCCACAAATCCCAAAATAGAGTCCCTGGCAGAGATGTGAACTCTGAAATGCAGAGACAGCTGCAAAGAAAAACAGTGGAAGGAACAGGCAGAAAAGCTGTGTGCTTTTGCCTGAAGTCTCAGAAGGATCCCTGGAGTGGACAAGGGCATCAAAGGGTCACCATCCCAGCACCACCTCCTAGCCTCCAAACATACTTAAAATTATGCCTAGTTAAGAGTATCTTTTTTTAAACTTGCTCAGAGAGCTCCAGAGAAAGGCAGGGTATCTCGTCTTTTACTCCCCCACCTCCCCGCAAAAAACTGCTGTTTCTCTAGCCTCCCTGAAAGTTCCTTCCTAAGTCTAACTTAAAGTCCTCATGCTATAGCTCAATCTCATCATTCTCTCCCCCATCCTCTTGGCTTTCTTCCTCTTCTGAAGACAGTAAGTTCACTTGTATTTTCTGTCTGAGTGAAATCAAAACAATCTTTCAATATATATTTCCTAAGCAACCTCTCTGGGCAAGACACAATGGTAAGGCACACAGAATAGCTAGACATGTCCCCCGGCCTTCAAAGAGCCTTCACCCACATAAGTGATGACAATCATGATGCTCCAGGGTCCCAGGCAGAAAAAGAACATGTAATACATTTTTAAATTAATTTTATTTTTGTTGTCGTTGTTGAGAATCTACACAGCAGAACATATACCAATGTAACAGTTTCTACATGTACAATTCAGTGACATTGATTACATTTTTCAAGTTGTGCGACCATTCTCACCTTCCTTTTCCGAATTGTTCCTTCCCCTTTAACATATACCCACTGCCCCCTAAGGTTCCTATCTAATCTTTCCTGTTGCTATTGTCAATTTGAGCCCATATAGATAGTTCTTAGAAGAGACTATCTAATATTTTATTGAGTGTTTACTATGTGCCAGGCACTGAGCTTAGCAACTTACGAATGTATTATCAATCTTAATATCACAGCTTTATAACCATAATAAGTGTTAACATATTTATTTTATGGATTAGGAAATTGAGGCACAAAGAAGATTAGAAACTCATCCAAAGTTACAAAGTAGAGGAGCCAGGATAAGGCCCAGAAGAAAGGTACTCAGCCACTTTCTAGTCGAGTTGATTTGGAGCAATGACAAGCTCTCCAAGCCTCAGTTTTCTCATCTTTAAAATGGAAATAGTATTCTAACTCTGAGAACCAAATGACATGATGTTCATCAAGTATTTAGTAGTTTCCTGACACCCAGGCAGTGCTTAGCAGTAAAAAAAAAAAAAAGAAGTGAGGATAATTGTATCAGTTAGCTATCGCCGCAGAACAAACCATCCCAATTTAACCATTGATTATTTCTCATGAGTCTACAAGTCAGCTGGATGTTTCTGCTGGTCATGGCTGAGCTTGCTGTGTGGTTTCTGGGGCTCACTGACATGTCTTGCAGTTGGCTGGCTGGTGGCTGATCTGGGATGGCCTTGGTTATGATGACTGGCTCTGTCCCACATGTCTTATCCCTCAGCAGGCTGGACCAGGCATGGCCTTGTGGTCATCACAGGGGTCCAAGAGAGTAAACGGAAATGCCCAAGTGTTTTTTTTCAAGCCTCTGCTCACATCGGGTTTGCTATTACCCCATTGGCCAAAGCAAGTGACATGGCTGAGTCCATAAAAAAATACAGGGCAACAAGCACGGATATAGGGAGGCCACTATCACAACCAACCCAGCACTTCCTAACAATTAACACTTACTGTGGTGGTCAGTGTTGTTGCTATTATTATGAGCGGTAGTATAGTGGTGCAGTGGTTCAGATGTTCACATTTTGGTAGCAATAGAGGGCAGTTCTGCTAACCAAAAGATTGGCAGCATGAATCCACCAGCCACTCCTTGGAAACTCTATGGAGGCAGTTCTATGCTGTCCTATAGGGTCGCTATGAGTCAGAATCAACTCAACAGCAATGGGTTACAGTAAAAAACCAGTTACCATCAAGTGAGTTATGACTCAGGGCGACTCCGTGTGTGTCAGAATTAGAACTGTGTTCCACAGGGATTTCAATGACTGATTTTTTGGAAGTAGATTACCAGGCCTTTCTTCCAACGTGCCTCTGGGTGAACTTGAACTTCCAATCTTTGGGTTAGCATTCACGCTAACTATTAGCACGTTAACTATTTGTACCATGTAGGTACTATAGTAGGTGCTATGAAAACCCAGAGGAAGCTTCCTGCAAGAAAAGTTATTTCATCAGGGCCCTGAATGCCAAGCAAAATGTTGAACTTAGGTAGTGTTTTGAATTGAATTGTGACCTCAAAAGCTGTGTGTCAATCTTGCTAGGCCATGATTCCCAGTATTGTGTGATGGTTCACCATTTTGTCACCTCATGTGATTTTTCCATGTGTTGTAAATCCTACCTCTATGATGTTAATGAGGCAGGATTATAGGCAGTTACGTGAATGAGGTAGGACTCAAGCTACAAGATTAGGTTATACCTTGAGTCAATCTCTTTTGAGATATAAAAGAGAGAAGCAAACAGAGAGATCGGGGGATTCCTACCATCAAGAAAGCAGAGCAGGGAGCAGAGCGTGTCCTTTGGACCCGGAGTCTCTGTGCTGAGAAGCTTCTAGACCAGGGGAAGATTGAAGACAAGGACCTTTCCCTAGAACTGACACAGAGAGAAAGCCTTCCCCTAGAGCTGGCACCCTGGATTCAGACTTCTAGACTCCTAAGGTGTGAGAGAATAAAATTCTGTTTGTTAAAGCCATCCACTTGTGGTATTTCTGTTACAGCAGGAAGAGATGACTAAAGGAACCCTGGCGGCATAGTGGTTAAGAGCTCGGCCGCTAACTAAAAGGTCGGGAGTTCAGATCAACCAGCTATGGGGCTGTATGTATGTATGTGTGTGTGTGTGTCTGAGCTATGGTAGAGTTCTACTCTGTCCTATAGGGTCACTATGAGTCAGAACCCACTCAACGGCACCTAACTACAACAAGATGACTAAGACAGATAGGTAGCAATTCAAAAAGGGAAGCATTCCAGGTGGAAAGAACAGCTTGAGCAAAGACAAGGGGAAAATACCTGAGATGTTCACATTTTAGTAGTAGTAGGGGGCAGTTCCACTCTGTTATACAGGGTTGCTATGAGTTGGAATCGACTTGACGGCATCTAACAACGACAACAGAGGGAGGAGAGCCAGGGAAGCAGAGTGACCCCCAAAGTGGAGCACGGTCACAGAGAGCTAGCACTGAAGTTACCCCAGGAGAAATACTTTTTTAAAACGGAATGAGAGAGAGAAGATTAAGACCTGAGAAAAGTCAGCATGTGAAAGATTAGGGGGTCAGTAGAAGCCAGACAGGGGACTTGGCTGGCACAAACGGTTTGTACATGACTACTAACTGAAAGGTTGGGAGTTCAAACTCACCCAGTAGCACCACAGAAGAAAGGCCTGGCGATCTGCTTCCATAAGGATTACAATAAAAAAAAATCCTATGGAGAAATTCTGCTCTGTAACACATGGGTTTGTCCTAAATCGGAATCAACTCGACAGCAATGGCTTTGGTTTTGATTTGAAAACCAGACCCAAGGAAGGTTAGGGGACAGGGCTGGATTAAGGTATGTGAGGGCCCTAAACAGCGATAATCCATGGTGCCCCTCCTCTGTTTATTCATGCATTCTAATGGGATATGTGAGTTAGACGTCTATGTGTATATGTATGTATATGTATGTATGTATGTACATACGCATGTATGTGTGTGTGTCTTAACTGTCTGTGATTTAACATCCTTTTAAGCAGGACTTATAATATTAGCAATTAAACCAAAAAGCGGTGTATACTATTTTAGTGCAATGAGATGAACTGGATTATAAAATTTTTAGTGGATGAGAGGTACTAAGATTTTTACTATATACCACATTTTCCACAAAAAGAGTATTCTACACAAAGGAGATGAGTCATTGAACTTAGTTGTTTCAACAATCAATGTAAAATTCTGTTGATCTCCCACAACGAAAAGCTGACTTTCACCCATTTTGCTTCAAACGGCTCGTGCAACAGTTATGATGCTTGTTTCATAGTAAATGCTATAATTACAAATGAAAAGATGTCATAAAAGGAAGTTTAATGAAAACTAATATTGCAACAAATTACTGTATTTTATTTTCCGATAGACCTTTCATCTCTAACATGTTATAAATAAAACCGTTTCTTTCTATTCTTCGCTCTTAGAAATTTTTCATTGACTTCATCACAGTTAAGCTGCCGAACAATATCTACTTACATACATAATAAGGATAATGAGCTGAGTCTTTCCTGAATCATTGTTGTGCTCACTTTTCCTTGTGTCCTGTCTGCTTGGCATCTGTGGGTCTTCGCCTTGGACAACTGGTACCCCTGTTGTGTTGATGCCCTAAGCTTACCTGGCTTATTGGGTAATCCGTCCCTGCTAGGGGGAAGAAGGGCATGCGGAGGCCAAACAGTAGTGCATAGAATCCTCTCTGAAGACGCTTAGCAGAGAATAGATAGAGACCTGCATAAGCATCCCCATTTTACAAATGAAGAGACTGAAGCCTGGAAAAGTTAAGTAACACACCCTAAATCCTTCAACAAGTAGTTGAGCTGTAATTCAACAGTCACACTTTCCACAGGCTCTCAAACTTATTTCTTGCTTTTTTTCTGAAGGGAGGGGCTTGGAAGCAGAGTCTCGGGAGGGAAAGGGTACAGCGAGGTCCAAGTGCGAGGGGGCAGGAATGGAGGAAGACACCGCTGACTTCACCATTTTATCCTGTGGCCCCGATAAATCTATAGGCCGTCTTGGGCTTTCAGCCACTGCCCTGTGCTTAGCAGGCCCCCAGTGCTGGACCAACCGCTCTGTTGGAGCTGTACCGGCAGACTCTGCTCTGGGGACAGCTTCTCCCTCTCCCCTGTCTGGGGGTCAGTACCCCCTCTGGTTCCAAGACTATTAGATTTCTTTTCACACAGCATGTAACCTCAGGAGCCTTGCCTGGGTGGGTCTACCCTTCAGCCCAAGACCCCTGAAAGTCAGGCAGATGTCTGAGAACAGCGTGGGTCTCCCTCTGCAAGTTCTTCTTCAAGCTGCAGCGGCTCCTGTCACTACTTAGGCTGAGAATGCAACTTGGAGAGGGGCCACAGCTTTCTGCAGGGGCCACAAATGACTAGAGGAACTCTGCCAACAGTTGTTGTCTGCTTAGGGTTCTGTTCTGGAAGAGTTTGGCCTCCTGAGTAATGGAGGGGGGCGGCAGGAGGTTAAGGGAACACAGAGCATACCCATGGCTAGGGTACGGAACAGGACAAAGCACAACAGCAGGAGCAAACTATATGCACACTATCTGGTACACAGTAGGCAATTAAATAAGTGTTATTAGTTGGATTAATAAGGAATCTCAGTGGTGCAACCAGTTAAGTGGTAGGCTACTAACCGAAAGGTTAGCAGTTTGAATCTACCCAGATTTGCCCCGGAAGAAAGGTCTGACAATCTGCTTCCCCAAAATCAGCCACCGAAACCCCTATGGAGCACAGTTCTGCTCTAACATACATGGGGTCACATGAGTCGACAGTAACTGGTTTGGTTTTAGCTAGATGAATAGAGCAATAGAAGAAGGGAGGGAGGAAGAAAAAAGGGAGAGAGAAAAGAATGGGAAAAAAGAGGAAAGGAAGGAGGGAGGGAAAGGAGGAAGAAAAGCACTCTGGCCTAAAGTCAGGATACCTGGGTTTGTAATACCTAGTAAGCACATTTGTTTGACCTCAGAGTCTGGTGATTACTTTCGTAATCTGAAAAATGGGGCTAAGAAAAGGTAGCCCATAGAGATTTAAGGAGTGAAGAACAAATACAAAAGTTTTGAAGATGATAACTTGCCGTATACTAGTAAGGTGTAGATCCTGGATCCAGACTGCCTTGGACTGAAGCCTGGATCTCTCATGTATTAGCTGTGTGACTTTGGGCAAGTTACATAACCTCTCTGTACCTCAGTCTTTTCATCTGTAAAATGGGAATAATTGTACGTACTTCATAGAGTTATTTTAAAGATTAAATTGTTTAGTACTTGTGAAGTGCTTAGGATAGAGCCTGGCACAAAGTCAGGGCTTAATTAGTATTAGCTATGTATCCAGCACCCGTCTGTCAGTTTGCCAAACAGTGATGGCTCACATGTTGCTGTGATTCTGGAAGCTATACCACTGGTATTTCAAATACCAACAGGGTCACCCATGGTGGACAGGTTTCAGCAGAGCTTCTAGACTAAGACAGAGTAGGAAGAAAAGTCTGGCGATCTACTTTAAAAATTAGCCAATGAAAACCCTATGGAGCACAACAGAATATTGCCTAATATAGTGCTGGAAGATGAGCTCCCTAGGCCGGAAGGCATTCAAAATGCAGTGGCCGCAACAATGGACTCTGACATACCAATGATCATGAAGATGGCACAAGACCCGGCAAGGTTTCCTTCTGTCGTACATGGGGCCGCCATGAGTCAGAGCCTGCTGGATAGCAGCTAACAACAACAGGTTTATTATCAGAGAGGGGAAGTCACTTGCCCAAAGTCACACAGCTAGTAACTGTCACAGCCAGGACTCCAACTCAGGTGTGTCTGATTCCCAAAGCCACGCTTCTAAGCTCAGCCCAGGCAGCAGTCAGAAAGACGCCCTTCCTATGTCTGTCCTCTTGCCCTCCCTCTATTGCCCTTGGGAGCTGGTGTCTCCACATGCTACCTCCCAGGCCAAGGCTGAGAAGCCTCCCACCACTCCGTTCCCAGAACATCTATGTGGAGGGGAAGAGGGGCTGCAGGCAGGCTTGGCCACCCCACCTCTCCCGGCTCTGTGGGGCTCCTTTCTCTTGGCTTTTCTCTGCACGTCAGAGTGACAGAGACCAGCCCCGGCCTGGCGTGCCTGGACACTGTCTACATGGCCTTGCCCAGAACACCCCTCAGGGCAGTCCTGCAATGCCGAGGCAGGGGCCACAAGCACTAAGAGAGTGGGCTGCCCCTGGAGGGGCAGCTCAGAATAATAATGACGACTCCACTGTTTACTGCACGTTAGGAACAGGGCTGCGCTCTTTACAAACAGCTCCATTCAGTCCTTACTTCATCCCACTGGGGGATTTCTTGTTGGTTCCTTTTTACAGATAAGGAAACTGAGGCTCAGAGAGGTCAAGGTATTTGTTCCAGGTCATACAGTTTCAAGGGGCTGAGCCAAGATTCAAAGCAAGTCTATCTGGTTTCATAGGCTGTAACTCTCCATGCTTCAAAGCCTTACCTGGTTGGCTGCTCTGAAAATTTTTTTTCATTCTGTTTTATGCATTTGGTTGCAATACCAAGGAGCCAGCTGAAAAATGAAAAATCGCTCATCACAGCCATCGAGAGAACACCGAGAACTTCTTTCCTTGCCTCTTATTGGCCCTTGTGTGGGGTCTGTAGATATAATGAATGTAAATAAATGCAAATCCTATGCACAGGTGCCTATAAGATTTCTGAACTCCAAAAGGGCCCTTTAAGAACACTCTAGACCAGTGTTTCCCAAAATTTTGGTAACTAAATACCATTTATCAATTCATAGGCATCCCGGGTGTCCCAACAGTTACAGTAACCAAAGGTTTGTGGTTCGAATCTACCCAGAGGTGCCTTTGAAGAAAGGCCTGGTGATCTACTTCTGAAAAGTCACAGACATGGAAAACCCTAAGGAGCACAGTTTTACTCTGGCACATATGGGCAGCCATGAATTGGAATAGACTTGATGGCACCTTTTTTTTTAAATCAATTCGTAGAATCTGTATTATTTACTAATACTTTTCTTTGTTGTTGTTGTTAGGTATCATCGAGTCAGTTCCAACTCATAGCGACCCCATGCACAACAGAACGAAACACTGACCCGTCCTGCGCCATCTTCGTGATCATTCCTATGTTTGAGCCCATTGTTGTAGCCACTGTGTCAGTGCATCTTGTTGAGGGTCTTCCCCTTTTTTGCTGACCCTCTACTTTACCAAGCATGATGTCCTTCTCCAGGGACTGGTCCTTCCTAATTACATGTCCAAAGTACATGAGACAAAGTCTCACTATCCTTGCTCTTAAAGAGCATTGTGGCTTTTTTTTTTTTACAACCAATTTATTTTGCTTTATTTAAATAAATTCACCCAAAAAGAGGTAAATTGAAATCACTACCATAAATAGAAAGCCATTACCACTTACCCCCAAATAGAAATGAAACCTACAAATAAATACAATGAACGCCGCCCCCACCCCCACCACAATGGGCTTTGTGGCCTCCTTGAGGCTTTGAGCCAGAGGTCTGCCCTTTTTCTTTGTAAAAGAGGGAGTAAGTGTTAATTACCACAAATTTAGTGGTTTAAAGCAACACAAATTTATTATCTTCCAGACCTATAGGTCAGAACTCCAGGTACGGCAAGTCTGCGTTCCTTTCTGAGGCTCTGGGGAGAATCTGTTTTCTAGTTATTTCAAGTGTTGGCAGAGCTCCGTTCCATGTGGTCGTCTCAGACTGAGGTCTTCATTTCCTCGCAGGTGATCAACTGGGGCCCCTCTCAGCTTCCAGAGGCCTCTCTTCAGCTCTTGCAGAAACAGCCCACCTCCTAGGACCAGCAGCAGGAAATCCAAGCCTTGTTGTGCTGCCATCTTTAGTTCTTTGCAGCAGGGAGAAGTTCCCCCCACTTTTAAGGATTCATGTGATTAGATTGGTCCCACCTGTATACTCCGGGATAATTCTTCCATCCCAAGGACACCTTAACCACATCTGAAAAGTCCCTTTGGCCACGTAAGGTGACGTGCGCAGGTTCTGGGTAGTAACCCAGAAAGTGACAGGGATATCTTGGGAGGAGGGGCATCATTGTGCCTTCCACCACACATTGCCACCAAGCTGAGACTTTCTCCTTGGTAGAATGAGAGAGAGTAAGGGAGGGGGAGAGAGAGAGAGAGTAGGGAGAGGAGGAGAAGGAAAGAGGGAAGATGGGAAGAAGAAAGGAGGGAAGGGAGGGAGGAATAATCTCTTCACTAGGTGGTTCTATATAATTTAAAGTCCTATCTTTTTTATCTATGAACCAGGAGCCCTGGTTAAGAGCTTGGCTGCTAACCAAAACGTCTTCAGTTCAAATCCACCACCCACTCCTTGGAAACCCTATGGAGCAGTTCTACTTTGTCCTAGAGGGTCACTATGAGTCAGAATCAACTCGACGGCAATGGGTATTTTTGTTTTTTCTTTAAATCTATGAACCAAAATGTCCCTGGGTGGTGTAAACAGTTTGCACTTGATTACTAACCTCAGGGTCAGTGTTCAAACCCATCCAGTGGTGTCTCGAATAAAAGCCTGGTAATGTGCTCTGGTAAAGATCACAGCCAAGAAAAACCCTACTCTGTAACGCATGGGGTCACTGTGAGTTGGAATCAACTCCAGAGCCAGGAGTTCCTCTATGGACCCACCTAAAATAATTCCCTGGACAATGCCTTGCTCACTTGATAAGCTTTGGCCTGCCATTATCACACTTGCAAAGCTTTTGAAGTACTCAGTAGGAGAGGCCAGTAGTCTCTCCCTCCCCTTGGTTTGCAAGGCGGGGTCTGGCCAGGTGAGCCTCAGTCTGAAACCGGAAGGAAGCAATGAAATGTCTCGGTAAGACTCCCCAGGAAGTTGTCACTGAAGACCTAAGTGTGCATCTTCGGCTTCCTGGAGATCTGCCCAAAGCTGTCCTGTTTCAGGTTGCTTCCTTCCAGGTTGACTTCCTGTCTGATCCCAAAGGAGCCGCCTGCAGCACCTCGGCACCCCGCAAGGCACCGTTTCCTATAATACCTGGGCCATTAACAGGGGGCCTGGGGAAGAGGAGATGTGTGTGCAGAAGGCGTTGGGTGGCTGGCTTTTTTCTCTAACAGGCCTGGTCTCTTGCCCTTCACTAATTACTTTGATCCTTTGCACTTTGTAAAAAAAGTCCCACAACACCAATTGGTCCCCTCTGGCTTTAACCTTGCAACCCAGTTGGCCCTTGTAAAAGGGAAGCAGTGCAGGGGGAGGCCAGGGAAGCACACACACTTCCCCAGACCCACGCTTACTGCCTTGGGTCTGTTCCTTTAATAGGTCGCTCCCAGGGCTCCCACAAATAAAACCCTTTTTACAAGATGGCAGGGCTGCGTGTAAGATCAACTTCACCAACAACCAGTTCCTTTGCCTTTTAACCTACTTTCCTTCCAGACCTGACTTTCTGCAACTGGCTGGCTCCTTCTTGCTTGCTCTGGAAAATCTCCTTTTCCACTCCCAGCCCCAGCCCCTACCCTGGCCAATTCCTCACTGTCATTTTCTTTTCTTGCTCCTTTTTCCCCATGCCATGAAGCTACAAAGGAAGCAAAGTGAACATGCCATCTGGAGAGGGAGAGTCCTGGTTTACAAGAGCTCAGGAAACTGGAAATAAAAAAGAAGCCTGTTGAATTAGATGAGAGTTAGTAAGATTGCCCTGTGGACAGTTGTAAGTAACCTCAACCCATTGCCATCGACTCTATTCTGACTCCTAGTCACCCTCTAGGACAGAGTGGAGCTTCCGCATAGGGTTTTCCTAGGCTGTACTCTACTGGAGCAGAGAGCAGCCAAGCCCTTAACCACTGAGCCACCAGGGCTCCTCGCAGTTCTAAGTAGTCACCAGGTTTTAGTCTCCTTGTAAAAGCACTGTTGTTATTAGTCAATGGAATCTGCTAACTCATGGCGACCTTATGTATAACAGAAAGAAACATTGCTGGTTCTCTGCCATTTTCATGATTCTTGGTATGTTGGAGTCCCTTGGTGCGGCCATTGTGTCAAGCCATCTCATTGTGGGTATCCCTTGATTTCATCAGTTCTCCGCTTTACGAAACATGATGTCCCTTTTCTAGCAATGGTTATTTCCTGATATGTGTGTAAAAGTAAGTGAGTCCAAGTCTCAGACAAAATTCTCTGATCCACAGGGTTTTCATTGGCTGATTTTCAGAAATAGATCAGCAGGCCTTTCTTCCTAGTCTGTCTTAGTCTGGCAGCTCCACTGAAACGCGTCTACCACGGATGACCCTGGTATTTAAAATATTGGTGGCTTAGCTTCCAGCATTATAGCAACACGGAAGCCAGAGTGCAACAAACTGACAGATGGGTAGTGGTAAAAAAAAAAAAAAAAAGCATAAATATGGCCATAATCCCATGCTTGTGTTTTCAAAAAAAAAGATTTCCATCATACCCAAATGTGTCAGAATCACTTGTTTTGTTTATTGCAAGTTATTTGTTATGAACAATAAAATCCTGAAAGTTGCAGGTTATTTATTTTTTAAAAATATAATCTAACTGAGTCAAGTTGATTCCTATTACAGAGTATGTACCAGTCAGCTTTTGCTGCGTAAAAAACTACCCCCAAAATTAGTGGCTAAAAAACAGCCATTTATTTAGTGATTCTTCAGGTCAGCAATTTGATCTGACCCCAGCTGGGCAGTTCTCTTACAGCAGCTGCTGAGTTGGCTAGGGACTGGTTGATGAAGGGAGGCTTCAACTGGAACTGCTTGTCAGTCCTTCACGTGGTCTCTCATTCTCCAGTAGGGTAGCCCAAGCTTACCGTCCTGGTGGTGGCAGGGTTCCAAGAGAGTAAATCAAAGTGTACAAGGCCCCTTGATGCCTAGGTTCAGATCCTCAAGGCCAGTCTGTATTCAAGGGGTGGGGAAATAGTCTCCAGTTCTTGATGAGAGGAGCTGCCAACTCATACTAAAAAAAAGCATGGATACCAGGAAGGGTGAGGGTTGTGTTCATTTTTTGTAATCTCACCCGGTTTATTTCCCATTGTTATTCCTCATAACTCTAGTCTCATGAAAGGAGAATAGCCATTACCAAAAAAAAGAGGAGTGTGTGATCAAAGACTTGGTGAAAAGTTGGGCTCAACAAAGTTAAATAAACTTTACTGCAGGACTTCTCAGAGCCTTCAATCACCAAGTTGCATGGTGAGCCTTTTAAGAGTGAGAAACAGCAAGCAGTCTAGGTCATCTTCAAATTCTCAAATGGAATTGACCACAGCATGCCCTTTTGGAGGGAACATCTAGAATTAGCTTTCTGTGAAAAATAGTTTGGGAAATACTACTGTAATAACATAACCAAACCCAGTGCCGTCGAGTTGATTCCGACTCATAGCAACCCTATAGGACAGAGTAGAACTGCCCGATAGTTTCCAAGGAGTGCCTGGTGGATTCAAATTGCTGACCTCTTGGTCAGCAGCAATAGCACTTAACCACTACGCCACCAGGGTTTCCATAGGTCATGGTTATTTGCATCTTATATGTTTTTTCTGTGTAAAAGAAAGGAGTAGCCTTAGTAGGAAGTTCTTTCTTACCTGTATCACTTCTGGAGGCAAGCAGTTGTTACTGATAAACTGTTAAGAGCTGGTGTGATCCTATTATCGTAGGGATTTACTCCTGGGATATTTTTTGCTGGGGGAAGGGCTGGGCAGGGGAGTTCATGAAATTTGGGATGACTGAAGCAATCACCAAGACTCCTCCCACCCAAAGACAAATGTTCTACACTGATGGCTTGGGATATTTCCTTCCAGTCTTTTTTTTTCCCCCCTATATTTTTTTTTTTTATGTATATACTTATTTTTCTTTATACGGTTGAGCTCACCCAAGTTTCTGCCTTTTCCTTTAGCTTAACATTACACCAGAAGCATTTTTTTAAAGATCAGTTTAGTGGTAGCTCAATATTCTGCCATATGGATGCAATATTTTACCTAATAACAGCCCCTCCCCTAAGTGAGATATTTATTTATTTTCTCCCAACTTCACTATTTGGAATTCGAGCATCTACATCTCAGGAGAGTTGAGTTTGCTTTTGTTTTAGTTTTGGCTTATTTGTTTTGTTTGAAGAAAGGCCAAAAGGGAAGATGAAGGCCTTGGCCTCTTGATTTTCTTGGTTGTTGGCTTTGCTTGCACAGTGTTATTGGTAGTGCAGGAAGACCAGACCAAGTTCTCAACATTTCCACGGCTGGGGTCCCAGCTGGCAGCAGAAAGAGGAGGATTTTTCCCAAGCACTGAGAGAAGTTGAACTTGTGTGTCTCGCCAAGATGCACGCAGGGTTCAGGTTTGGCTCCAGTTTGGGGTCTCAGCGCAGCTGTGAAATCCTCCCCAAGCCATGGGCCAAATGATGGTGTTTCGGGACTCTGAATCGTTTGTCTCTCTTTCCTATTTCTTACCTACCTTGCGTCCTGAAATCATAGAAGAAAGTCTGTTATTAGTCTTTTTCTGGTTTTTCAGAGTTGAGGCGGCTCAGGAAAAATAAAAATTAGTATTGAATTTAGCTCGTGTATCATAAAATTTTTATCATAAAATTTTTATTTTATGGGTCCTTTTTTTTTTTTTTTCCTAAGCTAGCTTTGATTTTTTCTGTATTTCCTGGAGAGTGACCTCAATAGTCATTTTTCCCAAGTCCAGACTGAGGACGCTATATCCTAAGGGCACGAACGGCGAACATAACTATTTCTCTCAGGTTTGCGTCCCATCCCGTAAGGGTGGGTCTTAGGAGTCTCCCAGCTAGCTCCCATGTGCTTAGATGCCTTCAAGACTCAAGCCCAGGAATTTAGGCACTCAGTGTCCTCATCGGCAAAATGGGAATGAATTGAGGCAGTGTCATAAATACATTGAGTGAGCTAGCAGGCTTATGTGGCAGGCACTGTTTTAAATGCTTTATAGTTATAACTCTTTGAATTCTCATAGCCACCTATGAACTGGGTCCCATGATGATCCCCGTTTTACAGATGAGAAAACTAAAGTCAGAGAAATTATACAAAATAGTGTGTACAATTCCTGGCAGCCAGTGAACACTCAATATATTGAATGACTTCTAAGATCCTCTGTCATTTCATACACCGTGATGTGTCATCATTATTTGTTTTTCTGACTTCTCCCAATAGGCAATAAACTGCAAGGACAGGGAATTCCTCCTCACCATTCATTGTATCCCCATAACCTAGCCCAGGTCCTGGCCCAGAGTGGATGCTCCATAAATGTTAATGAAATGAAGAAATGCATGAGTGAATAAATTGGTAGAGTACTAAGCCAGTTCTCTACCAACAGCCTCGCCAAAGCTCCACCACACCTTCTCCAGTCTCTCACCCGGTCAGGTATTCAGGGATTTCCAGGAAAAGAACTCACATAAAGCACAAAGAAAAGCAAAGGGTTGGTGAGTAGGGACATGGACCCCACTTAGATCTGGGCAGTTAAAACAAGTATTTCCAAAGAAATTACTTAAACAGGGCTTAAACCTTCTCTGCTCCCCTTGCTTTTGAAAGGAGAGAAACTAGAAGCAAACTCGCTGTGACAAGAAACTCACAGACCAAGTTGATTCAAATCTAAGTTAACGGAGGGAGCCCAGATTCATAAAAATACTGAGAAACCAAACAGATAGTTATAAGAGCAAGCAGAAGCTTTTAAAGACATTGCAGAAAACATAGGTTGTTCAGCATCAGGCCAATGAATTCTAGACCTCAGATGCAATCAACGGACGATTGACAAGGAGGGCTGATTTGGTGGGCCCTGGCACAATGATTCCTTCAGTGGGAGACCAGAGTTTTAAAGTGAAAAACACCAACACAAATGCAAAACAGGTTGAATATTCAAGTCGACAAATACTGAGTGAGTGCCAGCTGTATACATGACAGTCAGTGTGTTACACGCTGGGTTTACAACAGGAAACACACCGTCCCTTCCTCTTGGGGAGCCTATGTTAGACAAGGACATCTAAAAGAAATTGGAATCTGAACAACCCTTTGGAAAATCTAGGAGATTACAGATTCAAATGGTCAATGAAAAACATCTAATCACCAGGTTTGAAGCTGAAGAGAAAGTACAGAGATGGGCTTGGGACCAGTTAGTTATTCATTCAACAAACATGGGTTAAGCTTAGTCATATTGTGAAGTGGGAGAAGTCTGTCCTATGGCTTTTCTACATCCTCTTTCAGTACAGTTTTTTTCTTGCTTCCTGATTGTCCCTCCCTTTGGCCTCACCAAATCCTACCCTTCTCTTGGCCTATCTCCTCCCACCTCATATCCCACAATTTAAAAGCCGAGTCTCAGCTACTTGTCAGTGTAGGTAGGAACCAGTAAGGAACTCCAGTGGGGTTGCATGTGACTAAATATAGCTTAAGATACTTTGGAAAATTTGTAAGTAAAGGAAAATCAGCATTTGCATTTAATCCTGTATTTACTTCTTCTAGGTAAACACATCTTTAATTACAGGATTTCCAGAATGGCGGTTTTGCTATGGGAAGACACAAGGAAATGCAATCCTTTAAGTTAACAGATTTCTTGTAGGCCTTCATTTCAGAGTCAACAGGTTCAGTAAACCATTTATTAAGCCCCTAATACACGCCAGGTGCTTGAATAGATGCTGCATTGTGTCCCCCCAAAATATGTGGTTAGGCCATGATTCCCAGTCTTGTGTGGTTGTCCTCCATTTTGTGACTGATATAATTTTCCTGTGTGTCCTAAATCCTAATCTCTGCCTGTGGTTACTGAGGCAAGATTAGGTTATGTTAAAGAGGATTAGAGTGGGATGTAACAGCCTTTCTCAGCTCGAATTCCTGATCCAATCTAAAGGGAGTTTCCCTGGGGTGTGGCCTGCATCACCTTTTATCTTTCAAAAGATAGAAGGAAAGGGAAGGTAGCAGAGAGTTGGGGACCTCATACCACCCAGAAAGCAGTGCCAGGAGTGGGGCATGTCTTTCAGACCAGGGATTCCTGCGCGGAGAAGCTCCCAGACCAAGGGCAGATTGATGACAAGGCCCTTCCTCCAGAGCTGACAGAAAGAGAAAGCCTTCCACTGGAGCTGGCACCCTGAGTTTGGACTTCTAGTCTACTAGACTGTGAGAAAATAACCTTCTCTTTGTTAAAATCATCCACTTGTGGTATTTCTGTTGGAGCAATACTAGATAACTAAGACAGATGCCATTTTGCTGATTGCTCCCAGCAACCTCAGAACTGGGCTTTGTAAAGTCAGGAAGGGTTTATAGAATGGGCAGAGGCACTCACCGACCACAGGGCTCTAGTGTGAGGAGGCCAGCCTGCCATTTTGCCTTTATCCTGTAGAGAAGGCAGTGGGGTGCCCCAAATGGTATAAGAAGGGAAAAGACATGCCCAGTTCAGTCATTTAGCATTAGAACAAGTCCTAGAGTGTGGCCAGAACTGCACCTTATCTCTAAAGGTAAAATAAGAATGAGTTTTGTGCTTATAAAGAATTCGTACGGAATTTTTTCTCACGGACTTTCCTGAGTACTACACAGATGGTGCCATATGGGAACATAGAAGAAGCTGAATGTCTCTCAGAGGATCTTAGTGAGACCTGGGGTTCGGCCTCTTCCCAAACAAGAGCCAGGTTCAGAGTGTTTGTTTGTTTATTTGTTTGTTTTTGTTTGTTTGTTTTATCCGCTGACATTCAGACAGAGCAGGATGGTAGAGGTGAAGGTCCCAGGCCCAGCCTATGGATCTTTCTCCCAGTGTTATCATAGTTTTATGCTCCACTCTCCATAAAACAGCCTTGCTGATAAGTCTCTGTGGACTTTCGGCCCATAAACAAGTTTACCAGCCTGGGTGACTCCAGGCTGAAACATTGTTAACCATGCAGAGCTTAGTTCCCTTCCAGCCATTAGTATATGTCAGCAAAGATCTTTCTATGCCTTTAAATCCTAACAATGACATCATCCTCCTTCTCAAAGCAGAATCAGGCCCTGAGTTTGAAAGTTGAAAGACTCCCAGGAAAACCTAGATGGATTTGGGTAATATTCAGGCTGTTCTCTTGGCTCCCAAGTCTGAGGCCGACTAATCAGAACGGGCGGATAATCTCTGGTCTTGTCAGAGATTCCGATCTCTTGACTGAGATGAAAAGACCAGTCTCCATTTCCCTGGCTCAGTGGTCAGTAAGAATGCGTCTCATCTCGAAGGAGCCATGGGAGCCCCAGGCCTTGGCCAAACTCCAATCTGCTATGCCCTCCCCAACTAGGCCCCAGATGGTATCTCGGAATCACAGTAGAATGTCAGAGGCCCTTTGAAACCAAATTGTACTCATTGTACATTTGGGACCCCCGCAACTCAGAAAGGTTAAGAGCAATATAATAGGACATAGAGTCATTTGTTCAGTTAACAAATATTTACTGAGTACCCGCGGGGCTCCAGCAGGTGTTGGGCATTGGCGATGCGTCAGTGGACAAGCCTGACCCCAGACCTGCCACTTGGAGCTTACTGGCTGCTAAGAAAGACAGACATTCACCCACTCATTATAGATAACGAGCAAAATTGATGTCAACGTACATCCGGCAGCAAAGGAGATATTATAGGTGCTGGAGCGAAGTGGTGGTTCAGTGGTAGAGTTCTCGACCTCCACATGGGAGACCCCGATTGGGTTTCCCACCAGTGCACCTCATGCACAGCCACCACCCATCTGCCAGTGGAAGAGTGAGTGTTGTTACGCGGGATAGGTTTCAGCAGAGCTTCCAGACTAAGAGACTAGGAAGAAAGGCCTGGTGACCTACTTCCAAAAATCAGCCAGTGAAAACCTTATGGGTCACATTGGTCTGATCCCACTGTGCATGGGATCACCATGAGTTGGGGTCCGACTCCACGGCAGCTAACAACAACAACAGGGGTCCCTGTCTGGGGTGCAGCTGGGGACCCTTCAAGGACTGCTTTCCTAAGGGGCAGATGCAGGGACTGAAATGTAAAGGCGAGGGAGCCAAGTGAAGGGCTGGGAGAAAGGCCTGCCGGGTAAAGGGAATGGCCCGTGCGAAGATCAGGAGCAGGAGGGGACGTTAGGAATGAGGAGCCAGAAAGCCCTCGCGTGGTTGGAGGAAGGCTAAGAGGTGAGTCCAGAAGGGAAATCGGGCCATTCCAGGACTGGAATCCAGCACTTCTGGCTTCTAGATGGAATATACTTAATTACAGGGAGGAAAAACCCCATATAAAGAAAACTAAAATGTGGCCACTGCCAACACAGGTGGTGGGAAAACTTGCCTCTGAGGTCTTCCCAGGAGCCCTGGTGGCACAATAGTTAAGCACTCAGCTGCTAACCAAAAGGTTGGTGGTTTGACCACACCAGCGGTTCCATGGAAGACCGGGCAATCTGCTCCCATAAAGATTAAAAACCCATCGCCGTTGAGTTGATTCCGACTCATAGCAACCCTATAGGATAGAGTAGAACTGCCCTGTAGAGTTTCCAAGGAGTGCCAGGTGGACTCAAAGTGCCGACCTTTTGTTTAGCAGGCCATAGCACTTAACCACTGTACCATGAGGGTTTCTCCATAAAGATTACAGCCTAGGAAACCCTATGGGGCAGTTGTACTCTGTCCTATAGGGTAGCTATGAGTCGGAATAGACTCGACAGCACTCAACAACAGCAAGGTCTTTCCACCTCCTCTTGCAAGAAAGACACTTTCACTTCCTCCAAGTTCCCAGCGCCTGGGATCCTCGTATTCTCATTTTACCTCCCTCTGCCAGTTTGAAACCCCAGTTGTAGATGCCTGTCAAGCTGGAAAGAATGACTCTAGCACTTTCCAAATAGTTAACCTACCTGTTCACAGTCTGCATTTTCACCTGGAAGTGTGCCTAACCTGAAGCAACACGTCTCTCACTGCCAACGCTCAGGACAGAACTTTTGAGGGAGGAGGAGGGAACACAACAGTGCACTCTCATGCCTACTTTTTTTGTTGTCGTCGTTATAAGTGCCTTGTTTCCTAGTCAAGAGATGTTTGTTTATAGACATGTATTGAGCACCTTCTGTATGCTAGGTCCTGTTTAATCCCTCTAGGATTGGAGAGCATCTCCATTTCTTTTTTAATTTATTTCTTGTGCTTTAGGAGAAAGTCTACAAATAAAGTCAGTCTCTCATACAAAAAGCCATACACACCCCACTGTGCACTCCCAGCTGCTCTCCCCTTAATGAGACAGCACACTCCTCCTCTCCACCCTGTATTCCTTGTGTCCATTCAATCAGCTCCTGTCTCCTTCTTCCTTCTCATCTTGGCACCAGACAGGAGTCGCCCACGTAGTCTCATGTGTCTACTTGAGCCACGAAGTTCACTCCTAACCAGCATCATTATCTGTCTTGTAGTCCAGGCCAATCCCTGACTGTAGAGTTGGTTTCGGGAATGGTTCCAATCTTGGGCTATCAGAGGGTCCAGGGACCATGACCACCAGAGTCCCTTCGGTCTCAGTCAGATCATTAAGCCTGGTCTTTTTACGAGAATTTGAGATCTGCATCCCACTGTTCTCCTGCTCCATCAGGAATTCTCTCTTGTGTTCCCTGTCAGGGCAGTGATTGGAGGTAGCCAGGCACAATCTAGTTCTTCCGGTCTCAGGCTGATGGAACCTCTGGTTTATGTGGCCCTTTCTGTCTCTTGGGCTCATATTTACCTTGTGTCTTTGGCGTTCTTCATTCTCCTTTGCTCCAGGTGGGCTGAGACCAATTTAGAGAGCATTCCCATTTTACAGAATGAGCAAGAAGAGACTTTGAGAGGTAAAATGTCCTGGCCTGGGAGGCTCCGCTGTTAATCAGGCCTGGGACAGGATGTGAACTCAGGGATTCAACTTCCAAAGTGGCTCTTCACTGCAAACCTCACTGCTGAGCATGTGTTCAAGGGAGGTAGCCTATGTGGGCAGGCCAGCTGGCCTTCCAGGGGGACCCAGTGGCTATTTCTTGCGCGTTGGAATTGGGAGAATGTTCACACACGGAAGACAGTGGATTGGAAAAGAAGTTGAACCATTTCTCACCACTTTCATTTCCACCACCTTGGTTCAAGCTCTGATCTTGTTCACCTGGAAGACTGTGGGAGCTTTCTCATTAGTCTCCCTGCTGCCAGTCTCACCCCCCAGAGTCTATTCTCTGAGTGGGTCCCAGGCTGAGCCTGTTAATGTGTAAGTCAGATCATGTCACTCCTGTCCTGACACCCTCCAGTGACTCCCATCTCTTGCAGAGGAAATGCTGTAGGATCTGCCCTTTCTCCTTGCCCGTGATCTTGACCTCATCTCCCACCATTTTTCCTGTCACTCACCTTGCTCCAGCCTCAACAATATTAGGAACACATAGGCACACACCCACCACAGGGCCTTTTCACTTGCTGTGTCCTCTGGCTGGGGACAGACTTCCATCATATATCCCTCACACCCTCCAGGTCATCACTCAGTTGTCACCTTCTCAGTGTGGCCTACCCTGAGCACCCTACTTTTAATTGTCACCCCTTCTATTTCTATTTTTAATCGCCATCCTAGAATTTCCCATCCCATTTACGTTGTTCTGTTTTTTCCATGCCATTTATTACATCACCTTTTTTTTTTTTTTTTTAATGTTTATTGTCTCTCTCCTTAAATAGAACTTCAGCTCCACAAGGACAGCAGTTTTTATCTAATATTTCTACTACTGTATCTCCAGCACCTAGAAAAACTTTTGGGAAATAGTAGGCCCTCCATAAATATCTGTTCAATGAATGAGTAAGTGCTAAGTGCCTGGGGAGGCCCCAGAGCTGGGAGTGAGAGTTATGAAGGTACTGATGAGGACATAGTGTTACAAGGGTGTATCGGGGTAATTACACTGGAAACATCTGAGTCTTCCTGAGGCAATTTCTTACAGGAAATTCCCCCCTCTCAGGCCTGAGCAGGTGAGGTCTGCAGGGAAGACTTGCTAAAACTTGCTGCCACTAAACAAACCAGCAGTGACTACATTTGGGAGGAACCGTGGAACCCTGGGCACAATTTCTCATCACTCAGACGTCACCTGGGATGGACAGACTTCCATATTGGGGTCATTGCTCCTTGCTGTGTGACAGGACCAGGACTAGGGCGAGGTGAGTGAGGCACTCACTGCAGATGCAAAATATAATAAAACCAGCAAAAGCCAGAACCTGTGTAAGGTGGAAACCTGTCAGAGAAGGAAAACTCAAATATTTTCCACTAATAGAAGCGAGGACGGCGAGACTTCATCTCACATACTTTGAACATGTTATCAGGAGAGACCAGTCCCTGGAGAAGGACATCATGCTTGGTAAAGTAGAGGGTCCGCAAAAAAGAGGAAGATCCTCAAGGAGATGGATTGATGCGGTGGCTGCCTCAGTGGGCTCAAGCATAACAATGATTGTAAGAATGGTACAGGACTGGGCAGTTTCATTCTGTTGTATGCGGGGTCACTATGGGTTGGACTCGACTGGAGGGCACCTAAAAACAACAACAAGAAAGCAAAGGAAAGGGCTAAGACTGCGCCCTGTCAAAGGTGGAAAATTTCCAGGACCCAGAAAAAGAAGGCAGTCCCATTAAGTTCTGGTTCTTACAGTTTTCAGTGTATAAAGAAGCACTAAAAACTCAGTAAGAGATGAAGAACATTTTAATGCAGTATATTAAGAATCAAAATTAATGCAAAAAAGTTCATGATGAACAAAGTATCAAAAATTTAAATAAAGGTAGGACCCAGCCCTGCACTTGTATGACTCAGCTTCACTTGTCTCACCCTGAGCCTGGCCCTGGTTTCAACAAAACGTTATCTACAAAAACAGGGGGCCAATCTGCTGGCCATAGTTTGTCAGTTTGATTTTGTTAAAATGTTGCTTTCGAAGGTTATGTATCTTGATTACTGAGGCTTTTAGCACCTCTTAAATTTTGCATCTCAGGCAAGTGCCTCACTCTCTTTTCCCTAGTCCTGGCCCTGTGGTGTGAATGCACTCAGCAAATTACTTCAATATCTGAGCCTAGGTGTCTGCACCTGTAATCATTGTGATAATGATGGTCCCAACCCAAAACTTGTAAGGAGGATTTTGCATGTCAAGTTCATTTTGCACAGTTACTAGCTGTCTTAGTTTCTTAGAGTTGCTGTAACAGAAATATCATAAGCGAGTGGCTTTAAAAGAACAGAAATTGATCTTCTCACAGTTTAGGGGGCTAGAAGTCTGAATTCAGGGCACCGTCTCTAGGGGAAGGCTTTCTCTCTCTGTCGGCTCTGGGAAAAAGTTCTTGTCTCTTTTCAGGTCCTGTTCCTCAGTTCCTGGGCCATCTTCGTGTCGTGTGTACCTTCCCCTCCATTTGTGTTTGCTTTCTTGTGCGCTTCATCTGCTCTTTTATCGTCTCAAAAGTGATTGGCTTGAGACACACCCTATACTGATATGGCCTCTGAGACTGACATAACATAACATAACAAAGAAAAACTCTGTTCCCAAATGGCATTATGTCCACAGGAATAGGGTTTAGTATTCCAGCACATATTTTTGGGGGACACAATTCAACCCATAACGCTAGTACTCGATAAATGGAGATGGGTTATGTGGCTGTAGCAATTGGTATGTTAATGTTGTTTTGATGGAGTTTCTCTCTCCAGCGAGGACAGTTTTGGGGACTTTGAGGGACTTCACAGAACTCAGAGTTCTCTAAGGGCATGGCAACTTTCTCACTTAGAAACAAGTCTCATTGTAGTCCTGGGCCTGGGCAACTTGCAGCTGCTTGCAAAGAAGTTATCAAGGGGCTGAGTCGGAATCGACTCGATGGCAGTGGTTTTTTTTTTTTAGCCCCAGCTGAGACCAGAACCAGGAACCTCATGGGCTCTAAAAGTTCAAAATCCCATCATGGGGTGGCCCAGACTCTTGCTATGCATTTGAACTTGTGCTGCAAAACTGAAGTGTTTCAGGACCCAAGCACGCAGCATTGTAAAAAGGGGCAATTAAACCTATAAAACCGAGGTTTACAGGGGAATTTATAGTGTCAGAGGCTTTTTATAGCTTTTTTAGATTAGTTTAAATAGAGGAAAAAGAACAGGGGAAAGAAAAAGAGAGGGCCTGAAACCTGAGGAGACTTAAAAGTTCAGAAAGAAGCTTTTAGGAAGCGCAGAGGGGTTATAATCAGAGGCACATTTTTCCCATCTTGCTCTCTCTTGCAAACTGGAGGAAAAAACAAAAAAGTCAAGGATTGCTGCCCCCACTGTTCCTCTTATTCCGTGTGTTGAGCTGTCAGAGAAGATGTGCTGGGGGTGAAGAAAGACCTGAGGAGAGGCTGGAGAAAGAATGCAGACTTCTGAGGAGACCACCAGTCCCCTTGGCACGCGAACTCTCTTCTCCAGACCTGGGAGGTCCATGGAGTAAGAAACTCACTTTCAGCAATGGGAGTTTGTCATAGAGGAACATGGGACATACCCACATCAGCCACAGGGAGACTTTGGGCCCCAAGGTTTGGGCCACATGAAAAATTTGAGCATTATTTCTCAGGCCATCAGAAAGTGGTCTGAGAACCAGTGACCCTCCTGGCCACCTCCCCCTCCTTCTCTTCCTGCCAGTGACGGTGAGCTCCTTCACCTTTTGAGAAAGCCTCGTGTCCTTCCTGCTTCTGGACCTCGGTTCATGCCATTCCTCCTGCCAGGAATCCCTTCCACCCTTTTTAGATTACTCAAACTCATCTTGAAGACTCACTGTAAAAAAGCTTACCTAAAAAAACTCTCCAAGATATTAAGTAAAACAGGCAGGAAGTAGAATTGTGGAAAAAAAAAACCAAACCCATTGCCGTGGAGTTGATCCTGACTTGTAGCGACCCTGAAGGAGAGAGCAGAACTGCCCCATAGGGTTTCCAAGGCTGTAATTCTTATTGAAGCAGATTGCCACATCTTTCTCCTGAGTAGCGGGTGGTTGGTTCAAACTTTTGAACTTTCCATTAGCAGTCAAGTGCTTAAGCACTGCACCACCAGGGTTCCTTGGATATAGTATGTTTTAACCTAAATGAGAGGGAAAAAAAGAATGTGTGTGTGTGTGTGTGTGTAAGTATACATGCATTTTATAAATGTGCATACACACGTACTACCACCACTCATTTGTCCGTTTGTTGAACTGTGGTGGCTTGTGTGTTGTTATGATGCTGGAAGCTATGCTGCTGGTATTTCAAATACCAGTAGGTTCACCCATTGTGGACAGGTTTCAGCAGAGCTTCCAGACTAAGACAGACTGGGAAGAAGGACCTGGCAATCTGTTTCTGAAAAAGCTGACCAATGAAAACCGTATGGATAGCAGTGGAACATGGTCTGATATAGTGCTGGAAGATGAGCCCCCCAGGTTGGAAGATACTCAAAATATAACTAGGGAAGAGCTGCCTCCTCAGAGTCGACCTTAATGATGCGGATGGAGTAAAGCTTTTGGGGCTTTCGTTTGCTGATACGGCATGACTCAAAATGAGAAGAAATGGCTGCAAGCATCCATGAGTAATCAGAAGATGGAATTATGAAGTATAAATGAAGGAAAATTGGAAGTTGTCAAAAATGAAACAGAATGTTTGAAGATCGATATCCTAAGTATTAATGACTGGTATTGGCCATTATGAATTAGACAATCATACGGTCTGCTATGCCAGGAACGACAGATTGAAAAGGAATGGTGTCACATTCATTGTCAAAAAGAATATTTCAAGATCTAGCCCGAAGTACAACACTGTCAGTGATAGGATAATATATCCACACACCTACAAGGAAGACCAGTTAATACGACTATTATTCAAATTTATGTATCAACCACTAAGGCCAAAGATGAAGAAATTGAAGATTTTTACCAACTTCTGCAGTCTGAAATTAATTAAACATGCAGTCAAGTTGCATTGATAATTACTGGTGATTGGAATGTGAAAGTTGGAAAGAAAGATCATAGTTAGAAAAAATATGCCGTTGGTGATAGAAATGATGTCAGAGATCACATGATAGAATTTTGCAAGATCAATCATTTATTCGTTGCAAACAATATAAATGGTGACCTTACTGGGTGGAATACGCAGGAATCAAATGAACTACGTCTGTAGAAAGAGACAATGGAGAAGCTTAATATCAGTTAGAACAAGGCCAGAACCCAACTACAGAACAGACCATCAATTGCTTATATGCAAGTTCAAATTAAAGCTGAAGAAAATTAAAACAAGTCCAAGAAAGCCAAAGTACAACCCACCTGAAGTATATCCCACCTGAATTTAGAGACCGTCTCAAGAAAAGATTTGATACATTGAACACTAATGACTGAAGACCAGACAACCTGTGGGATGACATCAAGGACACCATACATGAAGAAAGCGAAAGGTCATTAAAAAGAAAGAAAAGACCAAAATGGTTGTCAGAAGACTCTGAAACTTTCTCTTAACCATGGAATGGGCACTTAATTGTCCTCATGTGTACCTGTACATAGACCAAGAGGCAGTCATTTGAACAGAACAAAGGGGGTACTGCATGGTTTAAAATCAGAAAAGATGAGCGTCAGGGTTGTATCCTTTTACCATACTTATTTACTCTATATGCTGAGTAAATAATCTGAGAAGCTGGACTGTATGAAAAAGAACTTGGCATCAGGATTGGTGGAAGAAGACTCATAAACAATAGAAATATGCAGATGACAAAACATTGCTTGCTGAAAGTGAAGATGACTTTAAGCACTTTAGTAGAGTAACTAAAGTGAATGGAAGAAATGTTTAAGTAAAAGAGCTGAACAGAAGATTTCGAAGGGTGGCTCGAGAAAACAAAGTATTATAATGAAAAGTGCAAAGACTTGGAGTTATAAAACCAAAGGGAAGGACATGCTCAGCATTCCTCAAGCTGAAATTACTGAAGAAAAATTCAAGCCTCAACTTGCGATATCTAAGGATTCTATGGGCAAAAAAACTGAACGACATAGGAAGCATCAAAAGAAGGTGGAAGGAATACAGAGTCACCATACCAAAAAGAATGGACCAACCTTCAACCATTTCAAGAGGTGGCATTTGACCAAAAACCAATGGTACTGGAGGAAAAAGTCCGAGCTGCACTGAAGGCACTGATAAAAAACAGGGCTCCAGGAATTAATGGAATATAATTGAAATGTTTCAACAAATGGATGCAACGCTGGAAACACTCACTCAACTATGCCAAGAAATTTGGAAGAGAGCTACCTGGTCAACCGACTGGAAGACATCCATATTTGTGCCCAATCAAAAGAAAAGTGATCCAACAGAGAACAGAAATTATCAAACAATATCATTAATATCACACACAAGTAAATTTTTGCTGAAGATAATGTACTGTTTGCAGCAGTATACCGACAGGAAACTGCCAGAAATTCAAGCTTGATTCAGAAGAGGATATGGAATGAGGGATATCATTGCTGATGTCAGATGGATCTTGGCTGAAAGCAGAGAATACCAGAAAGATGTTTACCTGTCTTTTATTGACTGTGCAAAGTCAATAAAACACTGTGTGGATCATAAACAGTGTTTATGTGCATTGAACTGTGTGGGTCATAACAAATTATGGATAACATTGCAAACATCGGGAATTCCAGAACACTTCATTGTGCTTTTGCGGTAACCTGTACATTGACCAAGAGACAGTCATTCGAACGGAATAAGGGGATACTGCATGGTTTAAAATCAGGAAAGAAGTGCGTCAAAATTGTATCTTTTCACTATACTGATTCGATCTGTGTGCTGAGCAAATAATCCAAAAAGCTGGACTATATGAAGAAGAACATGGCATCAGAATTGGAGGAAGACTCCTTAACAACCTGCGATATGCAGATGACACAACCTTGCTTGTTGAAAGTGAAGAGGACTTGAAGCACTTACTGATAAAGATCAAAGACTACAGCCTTCAGTATGGATTACACCTCAACATAAAGAAAACAAAAATCCTCACAACTGGACCAATAAACAACGTCATGATAAATGGAGAAAACATTGAAATTGTCAAGGATTTCATTTTACTTGGATCCACAATCAATGCCTGTGGAGGCAGCAGTCCAGAAATCAAATGATGTATTGCATTGGGCAAATCTGCTGTAAAAACTCTCTTTAAAGTGTTAAAATGCAAAGAGGTCACCTTGAGGACTTACGTGCCCCTGACCCAAGCCATGGTACATTCAATCACCTCATATCCATGTGAAAGCTGGACAGTGAATAAGAAGACCGAAGAAGAATTGTTGCATTTGAATTACGGGGTTAACAAAGAATATTGAATATACCATGGACTGTCAAAAGAATGAACAAATGTGGCTTGGAAGAAAAAAAAAAAAAACAAAACCATTGCTGCTGAGTCAGTTTTGACTCATAGAGACCCCACAGGTTTTTCAAGGCTATAAATCTCTACAGAAGCAGACTGCTGCATCTTTCTCCTGCAGAGCTGCTGGTAGTTTTGAACCGCTGACCTTTCTGTTAGCAGTCGAGCACCTTAACTACTGCGCCACCAGAGGTACAGCTAGCATGTTGCTTAGAAGTAAGGATAGTGAGACTTTGTCTCGCTTACTTTGGACATGTTATAAGGAGGGACAAATCCCTGGAGAAGAACATCATGCTTGGTAAAGTAGAGGGTCAGCAAAAAAGAGGAAGACCTTCAACAAGATGGATTGACACCAAGGCTGCAACAATGGGCTCACTCATAGCAAAGATGGTGAGGATGGTGCAGGACTGGGCAGTGTTTCGTTCCATTTTGTGTGGGGTCACTATGAGTCAGAACCAACTTGACCCTAACAGCAGCAACAGCACACACACACACATATATAAATTACAATGTTTAAATTTATAAAATATTTGAGAAAGAATGTTCAAGAAAATTTAACTGAATTTGACTCCAACGCAAAGAACTGGGTGTCTGAAAGACACAGAAGGAAGGAGATCTGATTTTTCTTCCTCTCCTCTTTTGTAAATTTTAAATTTGTCCCATGTGCATGGATACACCATTTAAACCTTGGTTTAAAATTTATTTTAAAAAAATATTTGAACTCCCTGGTTGCAATTTGTACTATATATAATTTTGCAAAATGCTGCCACTGGGGGAAACTGTATGAAGGGTACATGGGATCTCTCTGTATTATTTCTTAACTGTATGTGAATCTACAATGATCTCAAAATGAAAAGTTTATTAAAAAAAAAAAAAAAAAACACACTTCAACACCACCCTCCCTGCTGGCTGCTGACTAAACTAGTCCTACTCAGAAGGGATCCAACGTGGACAGGGAGACAGATTGTTTAAGCCTAGTGTCTATTCTGGTTGTTGTTAGGCTATACTAGTTGTTGAATATTTTTAATATCATCTTTGGATATTTATACTTTCATGGCAACCTAGACTCCTTCTTCCAATGCGCTTGTGAAAAATTTAATTACATAATCGAAAAGATTTTCAGTTTATATTTTTCCCAGTGAGACTACAAACTCTATGAAGGTAGGATCAAAGCCTTGCTCACTGCTCTCTTCCCAATGTCTGGTACATGCCTAGCACATAGCAGCCTCAGGAAATATTAAATAAGTAAGTATACTGTTACCCGTAGGAGCCCTGATGGTACAACAGTTAAGTGCTTGGCTGCTAACTGAAAGGTCTGGTGCTTTGAACCCACCCAGCGGCTCCTTGGGAGAAAGACCTAATTATCTGCTCCCATAAAGATTATAGTCTAAAAAAACCCTATGGGGCGGTTCTACTCTGTCAGATGGGGTCATGATGAGTCAAAATTGACTCCAGGGCACCTAACAGCAACACTGTTCCTAGAAGAAACCATAACTCAGCATTAGCAACAACAAAGACTTAAGCTCAAGTGAGCAGCCTTCTTTTCATACATCTAGATTCATATATAAAGTTCTAAAAGAGATAACTGGACAACTGACTTGTGCTATTTAGTATGGCACACTCCTGTTGGACTGGGTACTATTCAGTATACAAAAACCCAGTAACCTGGTATAAGTCCCTCATATTGGATTGATTTGCCACCATTTGGTGTGGAGTTTTCCTACTGGATTGATTTACCACAATTCAGTAAGGAGCACTACTATTGGGCAGAGTGACAGGGAAGAGGCTGCTACTCATCATGATGCTTTGAACCACCTCTTCCAAAAGGGCTTCCAAGACAGGCATACCCTCTCTTCTTTCACATCTCAGTTGCCGATAATGCCAACTTTAGAGTATCTACATCTTTTGTCTACAGACTAAGTGCTTTCTTTTGCTGGGACCTATCTCAGAGCAGATACAAGGGAGGAAGGAAAGATAATGGTTAAGTGCAGGCCCTTGGTTTGTTCTACCTCTGCTGCTAACTAGCTGTGTGGTCTCAGACAACTAACTGAACTTCTTTGTGCCTCAGTTTCCTCATCTGTAGATGGGGCTCTTGGAAGGAAGGCACGGTGATCTACTTCCAAAAAATCAGCCATTAACCTGATAAAAACCCAATAAAATAGGAACAGAAGAGAAATTACTCAACTTAATAAGGGCCATCTATACAAAAGCAACAGCTAACATCATTCTCAATGAAGAGAGGCTGAAAACACTCCCCCTGAGAACAGGAACAAGACAAGGATGCCCTTTATCACTGCTCCTGTTGAACATTGGGCTGGAAGTCCTAGCTAGAGCAATAAGGCAACGAAAAGAAATAAAGGGCACCCAAATTGCCAAGGAAGAAATAAAACTATCCCTATTTGTGGATAATATGATACTATACATAGAGAACCCAAAAGACTTCACAAGAAAAATACTGGAACTAATAGATTCAGTAGAGTAGCAGGATACAAGATCAACATACAAAAATCAGTTGGATTCCTATACACCAGTAAAGAAAACTATGAAAAGGAAATCAGGAAAGCAATATCATTTATAATAGCCTCTAAAAAAATAAAATACTTAGGGAACAAATCTAACCAGGGATGTCAAAGACCTATACAAAGAAAACTACTAAACACTACTGCAAGAAACCAAAAGAGACCTACATAAATGGAAAAACATACCATGCTCATAGATAGGTAAACTCAACATTGTGAAAATGTCAATTCTACCCAAAGCAGTCTACAAATATAATGCAATCCTGATCCAAATACCAACAGCATTCTTTAATGAGATGGGAAAATTAATCATTAACTGTATATGGAAAGGAAAGAGGCCCTGAATAAGTAAAGCATTATTGAAGAAGGAGAACAAAGTAGGAGGCCTTGCACCACCTGACCTGAGAAGCTACTGTATAGCTACAGTAGTCAAAACAGCCTGGTAATGGTACAATGACAGATACATTGGCCAAAGGAACAGAACTGAGAACCCAGAGGTAAATCCAACCACCTATAGTCACCTGATCTTTGACAAAGGCCCAAAGTTCATTAAATGGGGAAAAGACAGTCTTTTTAATAAATGGTGCTGGCAAAACTGGATGTTCATCTGTAAAAAAAAAATGAGACAGGCCCCATACCTCACGCCATATACAAAGACTAATTCAACATGGATCAAAGACCTGAATATAAAAGTGAAAACTATAAAGATCATGGAAGAAAAAATAGGGTCAATGCTAGGGGCCCTAAGGATACAAACCATAACTAACAATACACAAACATGAGAAGACAAGCTAGATAACTGGGATCTTCTAAAAATTAAACACTTATGCTCATCAAAAGACTTCACCAAAACAGTAAAAAGGAAACCTGAAGACTGGGAAAAAAATTTTGACTGTGACAAATCCTACAAAGGTCTAATCTCTAAAATCGACAGGAAAACCAAATACCTCTACAACAAAAAGACAAATAATCCAATTAAAAAATGGGCAAAGGATATGAAAAGACACTTCACCAAAGAAGACATTCAGGCAGCTAACAGACACTTGAGGAAATACTGACGATCACTAGCCATCAGAAAAATGCAAATCAAAACTACAATGAGATAACCCTCTCCAACCCCACTCCTAGAAATATATCCAAGAAAAATAAGAGCCATCACACAAATAGACATATGCACACCCGTGTTAATTGCAACATTATTCACAATAGCAAAGATGAAAGCAACCTAAGTGCCTATCAACAGATGAATGAATATACACACAATGGAATATTACACCAACGATAAAGAACATTCTCAAAACATCTCACAACATAGATGAGTCTGGAGGGCATTATGCTGAGTGAAATAAGTCAATCACAAAAGGATAAATACTGCATGAGACCACTATAATAAAAATTCAAGAAAAGGTTTACATACAGAAAGAAACAATCTTTGATTGTTACAAGGGAGGGGAGAGTTAGGGAGGGAAAAACACTAACTAGACAGTAGATCAGTGGTAACTTTGGTAAAGGGTAAGACAGTATACAATACTGGGAAATCAGCACAACTTGACCGAAGCAAAGTCATAGAAGTTTCATAGACACATCCAGACTCCCTGAGGGACCGAGTTACTGGGCAGAGGGCTGGGGACCATGGTCTTGGGGGACATCTGGCTCAATTGGTATAACATAGCTTATAAAGAAAATGTTCTACAGTCTACTTTGGTCAGTAGTGACTGGGGTCTTAAAAGCTTTTGAGCAGCAATATTCATTTACTGGTCCCACCCCATCTGGAGCAAAAGACTGTGAAGAAAACCAAAGACACAAGGGAAAGATTAGTCCAAAGGACTAATGGGCCACAACTTCCACAGCCTCCACCAGACTGTGTCCAGCACAACTAGATGGTGCCCAGATACTACCACCAACTGCTCTGACAGGAACCACGATAGAGGGTGCCAGACAGAGTGGGAGAAAATGTAGAACAAAATTCAAACTCACAAAAAAAGACCAGACTTACTGGTCTGACAGAGACTGGAGAAACCCTGAAAGTATGGCCCCCAGACACCCTTTTACCTCAGTACTGAAGTCACTTCTGAAGTTCACCCTTCAGCCAAAGATTAGACAGGCCTATAAAACAAACAATAACATGTCATTCAACCACGTATACAAGACTAGATGGGCACATCAGTCCAAAAGCAAATGAGAAGGCAGGAAAACTGGACAAATGGAAATGGGGAACCAAGGTCGTGAAGCGGCAAGTGTTGACACATTGCAGGGTTTGCAATCTATGTCTCAAAACAATTTGTGTATTAATTTTTTAATGAGAAACTAATTTGCTCTGTAAACTTTCATCCAACAGACAATTAAAAAAAACAGCCATTGAAAACCCAGTGGAGCACAGTTCTCCTTTGACACACATGGAAGCTCCGTGAGCAGGAGTGGCTGGCAGCTGGGCTGGTTAATACGAGGCTAATGACAACACTTGCCCCATACATCTCTTATGGCATTAGCTGAGTTAATACATGTAAAGAGCAATGCCTGGCATATATTAAGCACTTAAAAAATATTAATTAAAAGCCTTATTTGAAGCATTTGACGATACCTCTCGGCATGATGACTGGTTCGTTTTCTTCCCGAAGCTGTCCTAACACAGTTTGAAATTTTGGTTCTGCCGCAAAAGTCAAATTCAGTTCTCTTGGTGAATGGGCTCAAACTCTGCTATTTCCTGTCCTAATTATAGGCTTGTTTCAGCTGATGTAACCCTTGTTTTTCATTAAATGCACTGGAGAATATCTGGGTTGATTATTTCTTTGGCTAGATCCCTAAAAAATTATCGAATATCTGTTGAGTTCCAGGAATTCTACTAAATGCTTAAATACATTATTTTATTTTATCTGATTTAATCAGAACCCTGATCCTGAAATAATGCTTTTTAAGAATGTATCAAGCATCGGATATTGAAATATATTAGCTTATTTAATTCTTGAAAGGGCCCTGTCAGGTAATTATTATCATTACCTATGAGATTAAGTAAGTGTCTGGAGACCACAGAGCTGGTAACTGGTGGGACTGTCATTTGAACCCAGTTCTGGCTGATGCCAGACACACTAGAACTTCCATCCCTCTCATCACCACTCTCTGTGTTCAATAACAATAAAACAGGAAATTATTTTTGTGTGCAGTAGCAATACACAAACTTCACACCCAAAGCTGTCTATGATTTGCACAGGAGTGGGACTCTGATATGCACAGGCCACTGAGATTATATCTAAGAAGCGTGTGTGTGTTTTCTTTTTGTCACACGTATGATAGTTTCAGGTTAAACAAAAAAACAAAGGTTCACGTCAACTACTATGAAACAGATACCTCCACATTTTAGGCCAATTTCTTTAAAAAGTATGCATCACTCTGTTTTTTGAAAATTGTATGAAATTTAAAGTAGAGGGTTAATCTATTTAAAAAAAAAAAACAAACCTATACTGAAAGACTCTATCTCACTCAGTTTTTTTGTAAATTAAATGAAATTTTAAGTAGAGGGTTTAGCTATTTAAGAAAACTATAGTCAGAGAATATCACTCGATGTTTTGTAAATTAAATAAAAATTTAAGTAGAGGGTTTAGCTATTTAAAACACAGTAGTAGAAGAACATCACTCATTTTTTCGTAAATTAGATAAAATTTTAAGTAGAGGGTTTAGCTGTTTTTAAAAAAATTATAGCGTGTCCTGTGGAAAAAGATAAATTTTTTTTTTATACTGTAAATAACCATCTTCACAGGTCACCTCCCTCCCTCGCATACATCAGATTTTTAAGTTTTGGATTTCCTAATATTGGCTCAGCTACGCATTCCAGTCAGTAGGTGAGTTTGGGGGTCAGGACTCATTGTGTATTCTTTCTGCTCAGATATTTTCGAGGGCTTTCCAGTATTACAGAACTCAGTTCCAACTCTTCAGCCTGGCAGCACAGGCCAGCCAAGATGAACTCCAAATACACGGGTAGGTTTTGCCTCTTTGTGGTTTTTAATAGCCTTCCCTTCATCCTGCACCATTTTTCCTAGGCAGGAAACCAGAAGGGACAGCAATCAGGAGGGGGATTCCATCCTGGCCTTCTCCCTCTCAGTAGAAGTGGAATAATTCAATCAGCCCACAGATGTAAAGCCTCCCAGTAAGGAAGGGCAATCATGACGCCGGGCTGACTCCACGTTCATTGTGCTGTTTCTCTCTTCTTCCTTCCTCGTAAGCTACATCTAACAGAAGTAAAATCAATCCACACCAAAAGGGGAAAGGAAAAAAAAAGTCAGGCTTATTTTCACAATATTTTTTGTTTTGTTTTTTTGGACCCGAAACACAGGACTTCCCAAATCAAGTTAAGCGAGTCCCAGATGTGGACTCCTCTCAAATGAAAACCACACGCCGTCATCTCAGGCAAAACCTCTGCTTGAGGAAACCGGTGATTACAGAGCCTGAGATGAGACGAGGATTTCTCCGGAGAGTTTGTCCCAGACTGCGGAGAGGAAGAGGAATCAGGGAAGATGAAGGGCTGGAAGACTTCTCCTCCCTCTGGGGAAGAGAGATTTGGAATTCAGGTTAATTAGGTTTGGAGAATGGAAGGCGTCTTTGAATAGCACAGAGGAATGGCTACAGTTGAAGCTGCCACATGCTAAGGGCTAGCTTTTGAATGCTGCTGTTGTTGGCTGCTGTCGAGTTGGCCCCCAACTCATGGCGCCCCATGCACGACGGAACGAAAGGCTGCCCGGTCCTGCGCTATCTTCACGAATTGGTTGCAGATCAGACCATTGTGATCCATAGAGTTTTCATTGGCTGAGTTTCAGAAGTAGATCACCAGACTTTTCTTCCTCCTCCATCTTAGTCTGGAAGCTCCACTGAGACCTGTTCAGCATCACAGCAACCCGTGAGCCTCCATTGACAGACAGGTTGTGGCTGCACTTGATGTGCATTGGCTGGGAATCGAACCAAGGTCTCTCTCATGAAAGGTGAGAATTCTACCATTGAACCACCACTGCCCTCGATTTTCAATGAGCAGGCACTAAATCCAGACTACACCTCCTGGGGAGAAAGAAAAAAAAAAAACGATCAGTGAGAAATGACAGTGATGGTCACACTGGTAGGCATACTAGAGAATTCTGCCAAGAGAGAATGGTAGATGGCAGCTGGAATGCCGAGAAATGACGTGATGTGCAAATTAATATATTTCTCTTCAAGGCCAAGCAGAGAGGAGGACCTTTTGACAGCCTTCATTTTCAAAGACTGATCAAGGCACCGACATGTCATATGGACTTTCTTGTCGTGTCGGACCCAAACACAAAAGCTGAACCATGTAACCAAAGACATCTCTTGGTGAAAGATGCTTCTTTTAGCGACGATAATTCCCATTTTCATCAATGTCACGCCGCACATGGATGAAAACAGCCATCGAAATGTGTTTCTTCTGTCTTCTCGTAATAGGCTTGATTTTACATTTCTTGCCATCTGGTTTGTTGAACGGAAATGTGGAAGTACTTTTACTCTCTCTGTGCACTTTCTGGGGCTTAGCCTAAGATGTGGCCCTCTCCTTTTTACTGAACTGGCCTCTAACCCAGATTTTGCCCCCAAACGGGCCATTTGGGTTTGGGTAAGGCTCTTCCCCTCCATTGAGCAGTACCAGGCAACTGTACTTTATGATGAGTGTGTCTGCCATTTTTTCCCATGCATGCACCGTATCCTGCCGAGCTATGCAGTCCCCAGCATCACAGTACAGTTTATTAAATTAAATCGAACTGGATGAGTTCATGTAGCTTTCCAATAATTGCATTTCTCAAACCAGCCCCATAATAGCAATAATTGCTAACATATATTGAGTGCTTTCTGTGTGTTGGCACTCTGCTCACGGCTTTAACTACACTTTCCTATTTAAGCCTCGCCTCAACCCTCGGAAGCTGCTATTATTGTGCCCATTTCACAGAAGAGGAAACCAAGGCCCAGCAGGTGGCAGAGCTGGGATCTAAGCAATTTCAGTTCCCGAAGTTCCACGTGCTTCACTTGTGCCCTGTCCTCCCACTCAAGCAGTAGACCTCAAACAGAACAAACGGTTGGGGAGGAAACGTCACAAAGCATCAGAAAAAGTTAGAAAAGGCTTCTGAGTAAGAAGATAACAGGTTCATTATGAGATAGTCTGCCCATGGGGCCCTAGACTTGTGTGGAGGCACAGGAAGCCAGAACATGGGTGAGCACTGGTTTGGACGGAGAGGAGAGACTAAGGAAGTGGACAAGGACTGGGGCTCTTATATTTCTAACTAGTACCATCCAGCCTCCAAAATATATAGTATTTACAAATGCTCTAGGTATGAATCTGTATATTAGTTTCTTGTGGCTGCTGTAACAAATTACTGCAAACTTTGGGGCCTTAAAGCAACAGAAATCTATTCTCTCCTAGTTCCGGAGGGCAGGAGAAAGATGTGGCAGTCAGCCTCCATAAAGCTTTACAGCGTTGGGAATCCTATGGGGTAGTTCTACCCTGTCCTGTAGGATTGTCATGAGTCAGAACTGACTTGACGGCAGCAGAGGTTTTGTTTAGTTCTGGAGGCCAGAAGTTTGAAATCCAGGTGTCAGCAGGGCCACATTCACTCTGAAGGCCCTAGGGGAGACGCCTTCCTTGCCTCTCCCAGCCTTCGATGGCTCCAGATGTTTCTTGGCTTGTGGGAGCACCACTCTACTCTCTGTCTTCATCTTCACATGGCCTTCTCCTCTGTTACGTCTCCTTTTCTGCCTTTTATAAGGACATTTGTCATTAAATTGAGGGCCCACCCAAATAATCCATGCTGGTTTCATTCAGAGGTCCTGGATTCAATTGCATCTGTAAAGACCCTTTTTCCAAACAGGGTGACATTCACAAGCCCTGGGGGTTAGGATGTGGAATGTCTTTTGGGGGGGGCCACCGTTCAACCCGCTGCAACCTGTAAGTCAAATATTAGATAAATGGAATCACTCAGACCCTAGACTAGTAATGTAGGATTCTGTTAAGGAGAAGACCAAACCCAACCTACTGCCATTGAGTGGATCCCGACTCATTGCAACCCCATAGGGTTTCCAAGGCTGTAAATCTCTATAGAAACAGACTGACCCATCTGTCTCCAGCAGAGTGGCTGGTGGTTTCAAACTGCCGACGTTTCAGTTAGCAGTTGATCACTTTAACCACCGTGCCACCAGGGCTCCTTGAGAAGGCAAGGACCATGAGTCAGTACTTTTCCCATCCCCTTAGCGTGTTCAAAAGAGTCCTGGTAGTGCAGTGGTTAAAGTGCTTGGCTGCTTGCTAACTGAAAGGTCAGCTGTTTGAACTCACCAGCCTCCATGGGAGAAAGATGTGGCAGTCTGCTTCTGTAAAGATTACAGCCTTAGGAACCCTATGGGACAGTTCTACTCTGTCCTATAGGTTGCTATGAGTTGGAATCAACGGATGGCAATGGGTTTAGTATGTTTAAGTCCATCACTGCAGCCATTGTGCCAATTCATGTCACCAAAGGGTCTCCCTTACCCTTGCTGGCCCTCTACTTCACCAAATATAAGTCCTCCTCTAGCGATTGAGCTCTGCTGATGACATGTCCAAAGCAAGAGAGCCGGACAATGCCCTGTTGTGATTCATTTTCATTGGCCCACTTTCAGAAGTAGATCACCAGGCCTTTCTTCCTGGTCTGTCTTAGTCTAGAAGCTCCGCTGAAACCTGTCCACCATGGGTGGCCCTGCTGGTACTTAAAATATTGGTAGGAAAGCTTCTGGCATCACAGCAACATGCAAGCCACGACAGTATGACAGACTGACAGACAAGTGCTGGAGTTGTTTGTTACTGCAACTTAATCTGACCTAACCCGACCAATATGCTCCCTTTTGATGAGTACAATCTTACACCTTCCAACTATAGTCTTTCCACAGTGGGTTCAGGTCAAAATTGAGAAAAAAAAACATCTCGACCCAAGTTGCTGGTTGCACAGACAGGTTCCCATGCCTCTTTCAGACTGAGACACTGGGAAACCAGAAGGCTCATGTGGCCAGTGGCAGCTCTGATGAAATACAAGCCTCCCCAGGAGAAGCCACTACCTGCCATGGCCTCCGTTAGCCAGGGCATCCCCTCGCTGGGTTCAGCATTTGCTCCTCCATGTTTGCACTCCCTCTCCTACTTCACAAATCCATAAATATTCCCTTAGTGGGTTTATGCAATTCTGCCGCTGCCAACAAGCTGGAGTGCTACAGCCAGTGAGCCTGATCTCGGGGCTGCGTAAGGCACTTCCAGGACATCAGCATTACTCGTCTCGGGGATGGGAACTAGACTACATGTGCGTCTGGTGCTGAAACGCTTGAGCAAGCACACAGTGGCTACTTTCATCCGTCTAAACCAGGAGCCTGCACCCCAAATGCTTCCCGGAGCCAGGCCACTCACCAAATGAGTAAAGTGGGTCAGGTGGGCCAGTGGTTCCCGCCCTTGTGACCCTTCCTGTGAGAGAGACAAGTATTACTACACCAAACAAGGCTTTCACTGCTAGAAGTTGTTAGGCACCACCAAGTAGATTTTTGAGTCACAGCAACTCCATGTGACAGAGCAGAACTGCTCCATGGGGTTTGCTAGGCTGTAATCTTTAGGGGTGCAATGGCTAAGCATTCAGCTGCTAAGTAAGAGGTTGGCAGTTCGAACCCACCCAGTGGCTCCACTTGAGAATCATCTGGCAGTCACCTCCTGTAGAACATTACAACCTAGGAAACCCTATGGGGCAGCTCTACCCTGTCACACGGCATCACTATGAGTCGAAATTAACTCCATGGCACCCAACAACAACAACAATCTTTACTGAAGCAGATGGCCAGGACTTTCTCCCAAGGAGCCACGGGGTAGGTTCAAACCTCCAACCTTTCAGCTAGCAGCCGAGTGCTTGCCATTGCACCACCAGGGCTCCTTCTGCTAAGGATTGTCCAAAGCAAACTAGACAGTCTTTCTCAGCGCCAGTGTCCTGAAACCCTGGTGTGGACCAATCGGCTGCAAATGTGTTGCAAAGACTTTGTAACCTTATAGTAAATTAACAAGACTTTTCTTTTCTTTCTCCCCTCTTTCCTCCCTTCCTCTTCTTCCCCTTCCCTTCCTTCCACTCTCCCTCCTTCCTTCCTTCTTCCTCTCCCTCTTAAATAAATTAAAACAGATTTGAGGTTAACCCCAGCTTTGCTCACCTACAACTCACTGTGTTTTCTCGAGTGGGAGAGAGAAGGTAGAACATAGAAACTACGCCTGCAGCTAGTTGTTCCTGTTGTCATTAGATGCCATTGAGTTGGTCCCCTACTCATGGTGATCCCATGTGTTAGAGAGTAGAACTCTGCTCCGTAGAGTTTTCTGGGCTATAATCTTTTTACAGAAGCTGATCGCCAGGTCTTTTCTTCAGTGCAGCCACTCGGTGGGTTTGAACTGCCAGCCTTTTAGTTAGCAGCCAAGTGTTTAACCCCTGTAGCCACTCACTACAATTTAAATATATAACGTAGCGCAGTAGCTGACACACTATAAGCATATCAATGCTATTACTAATATAAGGCTGGGTATGCACAGCATAGGAACTTGTAAACTATTACTAATATAAGGCTGGGTATGTACAGCATAGGAGCCCTGGTGGTGCAGTGGTTAAGAGCTCGGCTGCTAACCAAAAAGGCCAGCAGTTCAAATCCACCAGCTGCTCCTTGGAAACCCTATGGGGCAGTCCTATCCTGTCTTATAGGGTCACTATGAGTGGCAATTGACCCAACGGCAACAGGTTTTGTTTTTTTTTATACACAGCCTGACAGTGTGCTGTGCACATGACGACCATTTCTCATGGTGGAAAATGCTGGGGACTTGCTGAAATAATAAGAGTGGAGCAGATTAGCTTCAAGGGGGCACCTAGTGTGTGTGAGGAACCAGCCTAGGTGCTCTGTGGGCGTTATCTGAACCTCACCTACAAAGGACTTATTTCCATTTTACAGATAAGGAAACTAAAGCTTATAAGAGAGCCACAAGAATCATCTTACCCTCAGGCCTAGAAAAGAAGGTTCTGTGTCATTTCACATAACCCTGCTGGCCTCCATGCCAGCAAGGTTTGCATTGGAACCTGGTCGACTTGGTTCAGCTTCCTACTAAAGCCACTTACCAGCTGTGAGGACTTAGACCTTAATTTTCTGTTAAATGGTAAAGTACACCTGCGATCTTACAAGGTTATAAGTGGTTAGGTATAATATGTAGAAAGCACTCAGCAGGGTGTCTGTCCCACAGTGGGTGCTTAATTAGTGGCATTTTGACGGGGGAGGGTAATCGGTTGTGAGCAAGAGGCGGTAAAGGGATAATTAAACAAACAAAAAAAACCCAAACCAGTTACCATCCAGTTGATTCCTACTCGTGGCAACCCCCCAGGTGTTCCAGAATAGAACTGCACCCCACAGGGTTTTCAAGGCTGTGACCTTTAGGAAGCAGATTGCCAGGCCTTTCTTCTGAGTCACATCAGAATGGGTTCAAACCACCAACATTTTGGCTAGCAGTGCTTAACTGTGTGCCACCCAGGGACTCCAAACAGGTAATTAGAATCACTGTAAATTAGACGTGGCAAATCAGTGTAGGAGAGTGGGTTAAACCTGTGGGCTCTGGAGCCAAACTGCCTGGGTTCAAATCCTAGCCCCACTCTTTATGATAGCTGTGTGACTATGAGAAAGACACTTTACCTCTCTGAGCCTCAGATTCTTCATTTGTAAGACAGGAACCATGACAGTAGGACTTACCTCCTAGGATTGCTGTGAGAAGTGCCAGCCCTGTAGTAAAGGCACAATACAGAGGTTAGGCCTTTATGTCCTTGTCACTTAAAAGTCCAACGGCATCACCTGACTCCAAGCCTAGTTTAAAACCTACCACTCGGGTGTTGGAGAAAACCTCCCTTTCCTCAGCTACTGCAGAAGGCACGTTCTCTGGCCTGGCCTTCTGGAATCTACTGTTTACAATATCTGACAAGGCCTCATTGTTTTCACCTCAGCCTTGAACACGTGTTTCTCCCGCACTCACTTACCTTTGAAACTTAACTGCGAGTCTCACGCTCGACTCTTTCTGCTCAGCCTTTTCTGCCGCTCAGATTCTGGAGAGCGGGGGCAAGGCTGCCCTGGAAACTCGATCCCCCCAGCCCCTTCCCAAAGCCTCAATTCCAATCATGTTGTTCCTTAGACTTGGGCTCCCCTATAAATCATTTTTAACGACAGTTTGAGAAGAAAGACGTTGCAAAGCAAATCTTACATGACGTTCTCATCACCAGCGGCATTTAATATCCTAAATCAAATGCTTTATGGCGTTGTGCTGCAGGAGTTGGGCAAAATGAAGGAAAGCTATTATTTTTTTTGCCTTTGTGCACCCTTTGTGTGCTTGGGGTCACTCGCTCTAGGGAATTCCTGGCTGTTATGTTTGGGGAGGGGCTCACTTTAGAGGCGGTTAGGATGGTCAGAGGGTCCACCAGCATTCTTGGGGCACTTTTACACAATGAGGCGGCCTGTGCTGTGGTATCCAGATCCCGTAACATGAGAAAGTTAGGAGAATATAAGCCAGGCCCGATCTGGGGTTCCTCGCCATTCACTTGACGGCCCCTTCCCTTCCAGGGAAGTCGATACAGTGAAAATCAAATCAAAGCGACAGCAAATAAAAATGAGTCCTACGTCTCCTCCACCCTTAAACCCCAGCCAGACTCAGGTAAAAATGTGAATGAGGCCAAGCTGAACTCTTATGCGCCATTCCCCTTCCGTTTGACAAATATCTTCTGAGCACCTGCAATAGACTACAGCGTGCTCCACCGCAGGCTTACGGAGGTCTTCCCAGTGCCCTAGTCTCCGTCTGGGAGGTCTTCCCAGTGCCCTAGTCCCCGTCTGCGCCCTCGCTTTCTGCTCCTGCCACAGGGCAGCTCGATGCGGTTCTTCTCAGCCCAAGCTCATCAAATTCAGCAATCAGCATTTAAGCAGTATTGCATGCTAGACTAGCTGTTGGTGGGAGAGTGGCTCCTGGGGTGATTCTCCCAGGCTGTGTCCTCCAATGAGTCAAAGACTCGCTGTGCAAGAGATCTGGCAGGGGTGACTGGATACATCTAGGACAGTACCTGGCATGAAGTGTGTGTGTGTGTGTGTGTGTGTGTGTGTGCTCGCTGCTGTCGAGTCAGACCCCAACTCCTGGTGACACCATGCACAAAGCAACAAAACGCTGCCGGGTCCTGCTGGCCATCACTGTGATCCACTGTGGACTGGACCGTTGTGATCCACTGGGTGCTCACTGGCTGAGTTTCAGAAGTAGATTGCTAGGCCTTTCTTCCTAGTCCATCTTAGTCTGGGGGCGGTAGTGGTTCAGTGGTAGAATTTCTGTCTTCATGGGGAGAGGCAGGTTTGATTCCCAGTCAGTGCATCTCATGTGCACCCACCACGCATCTGTCAGTGGAGACATGCGCGTTGCTATCGTGCTGAACAGGTTTCAGCAGAGCTTCCAGACTGAGATGGACTATGGCATATAGTAGGTGTTCAATAAGTGGTTAGTGAATGAATGACTTGAATAAAGAACCAACAATGGAAAAAGTACATGAGAGTTAGTTTATCCTCACCACGGCTTTCCAGGATCCAGGAGGAAGTGGGATCTGTCCATAGCAGCACCGGAAACAAGGCTTTCCCCTTATTCCTGCTGCTGGGTAAGCCTGTGTCTTAGGGCCCATCCCTGCCTCTCAGGATTGGTGATATGGGATCAGCAATTTCCTCCATCCAGCCACTCAAGTAAATGATTCACTGAAACCCCCCTATTTTTGGCTGGGTTCTCAAGGGGAGCAAAACCAGTGGAGCTTAGAGAGAGAGAGAGATTTATTTTGAGGAAATGGCTCGTGCAGTTGTGGAGGTTGGCAAGTCCCAAATCCATGGGTCAGGCGTTAGGCAGGAGGCTAATCCTAACTCATGTGGTTGCAGGGGCTGAGGAACCCCAAATCTGCCGGTCAGGCTGCTGGCTCACATCCCAAAGGCTGGAGGTCAAGGGATGACGAGTCAGATGCAGGATCGAGAGGGGGTGATCTTTGCCAGAACATCTATATATGTTGGATGCAGGCCACACCCCTAAGGAAACACCCCTTTCAACTGATTGGCTACTCACATCAGATCACAAAATGGAGTATGATTACATAATTTCTGGCAAACCACTGAGAATCATGGCCTAGCCAAGTTAACACGTAACCGTCACACCCCCTTTCCACCTCAGGGCAGAGCTCTCCAAGCCCAACCAACCTTCTTTGAAGCAAAATTCTGGAATTGGTTTGGGGGAATCCCAATCCCTTTCCTTTTCTTCTTGTCCTGGGGAAGGCAGGGGAAGGGCAGAGGGCGGATGGGCATTACGGATTAGGGCGGAATGAGAGAGAAGGAGGCAAGTTCTGTATAAATTAGAACGTAGGTTCTCTGAAGCTGGAGGTTCCTCAGAAACACCATCATCATCATCTTCTCCATCACCAGCATCAAGTTCACCAGCATCAAGTTCATCATCATCTTATTTTTCTTATTGTCGTTATCTTCATCAGTTTCTGCTGCTGCTCCTTCTTTTCTTCTCCTCCTCCTCCTCTTCTTCCTCCTCCTTCTTTACCACCACCAGACAATACTACTGAACTCCAGACCCAAACCTCTAACTCTTCCACATCTCCACTTAGAAATCTTGGTGACATCATAAACGTAAGATGTGCCAAACTAAACCCTGATTCCCCCATGAAAGCCTGCTCTTTCTCAGTCTCCCTCATTTCAGTAAATGGTATTTCCATCCCCCCGCCCCCATCACTCAGGCCACCAACCCCACAGCCATCCCTGACTCCCGTCCTTCTCTCGCTCCCATATCCCATGTCAGCACATCCTTCTAGCTAAATTCCCACAATCCTATGCTGTCTCTCACACATGCGCACGCGCGCGCGCGCACACACACACACACACACACACAGAGGGCCTGCCAGCCCTCCAGCGTATGACCCCAGGAAGGCTGCCCCTCCACAGGCCTGAGCTCTCAGGGAGCCTGGCAAGAATCACGGGGGCGGTTCGACAGTGATAACAATTTCCAGAGCCAACAGAAGGGAGCTTAATCCGCAGTGAAAACTGACAGGACGGGCGCCTCTGCGCGCTTCCTGCCAGCTCCTACTAGCTCAGCCCAGCATGGGGAGGTGGCAGACTCTTTGTCCCCTCAAGCCATGTCATCTCCTCTCTAATGATGCCAACATTTTGACAAAGCTGAGCAACACAGCCAGTAGGTGTGAAGTTGGAATTAATTTTCTTCTGGAAGGTCAAGTGTATTAATGAGCTTTTGGCTGGCTTGTGTTGTTCTTCCTTTTTTCCCTTTTTGTGGTAGGGAGAGAAAAGAAGGGAACGAGAGACACCTTTTCTGGGGCTATTCTTCGCTCCTTTCAGGAGACTTGGACCCTTTTCAGGAAGCCCAGTAGAGCCCAGGGCAAGGTGAGTGTACACGGATGGGCTCAGATGTGGCCCACCCTGGACGGCTTAATTCCCCCACTGCATGTTGAATGTCTGAGCACTAGACTTGAGGAGCGGGGAATAAGTAAAGAAGAATAAAACACACTCCTCAGACTTCAGGCAGCTCAAACAGATAAAATCTTAGGGAAAAAAATGGATTTCATTGTATATGTCAATTCTGATTGATTAGTAGTGGCTCCCTGTGTTGCAAAGCAGTGGAGGCTGCCTTCAGGCTCAAGGGACCAGAGGGTCATGATCCATTAGTAATGTCTGCCTTGGGCATCACACAGGACAGTTGCAGCATGAAGGAAGGGAGAGAGGGAGGGAAGAAGAAAGGAAGAAAGGAAATAGGAAAGACCTACAACAGCTATGCATAAATAGGGGACTCAGAAAATAAGTACATCTGTAACCAAAAAAAAAAAAGGAAGCTACATTTAACGCAGGAATTATCAACTCAAATGCTATGAGGCTCCAGGAAGGTGACACAAACAATGAGGTCCCCCTCAAAAAATCAAACAACTTATGGCATTGGGCAAATCTGCTGCAAAAGACCTCTTTCAAGTGTTAAAAAGCAAAGATGTCACCTTGAGAGCTAAGGTACGCCTGACCCAAGCCATATTTTCATTCGCCTCATATGCATGCGAAAGCTGGACAATGAATAAGATTACTGAAAAGGAATTGACGCCTTTGAATTATAGTGTTGGTGAAGAATATTGAATATACCGTGGACTGCCAGAAGAGTGAACAAATCTGTCTTGGAAGAAGTATGGCCAGAATGCTCCTTAGAAGTGAGGATAGCGAGACTTCACTTTGCGTGCTTTGGACATTGGACATATTATCAGGAAGAACCAGCCCTGGAGAAGGACATCAGGCTTAGTAAAGTACAAGGTTGGTAAAAAAGAGGAAGACCCTCAATGAGATAGACTGACCCAGTGGCTGCAACGATGGGCTCAAGTATGACAACAATTGTGAGGATGGTGCTGGACCAGGCGGTGTTTTGTTCTGTTGTATATAGGGTCGCTGTGAGTTGGAACCAGCTCGACAGCACCTGACAACAATAACAAATGAGGCCTCGGCTGAGCTCTAGAGTGTATATCTCATTTAAGAGAGGAGTTACCATTTAGCCAGTTCCTGTCATGGAATTACCACATCTGCCATTTTTAAAAGAGAAGTCAGAAATGTGTAACTTTTATTTTTTTCAATATGGAGCCTCTTGATTTTCATTATTGCTAAAAACTATTTTTTTCTTAAAAACTCTGCAGACCACACAATGTCTTGGATTTGTCCAGAAAGCAGATAGTTTGGACCTCTCTTTTAGAGTAAACTGAGAGAATATAGGAGAAATCTCTGATGGCAGTGTTTGCTGTAATCCTCCAAATTTTCCCTGCTACATTTTGCACTCACCGAGAGCAGGGAGTATATTGTGTGCGTTTGTGTGTACGTGTGCTTGTGTGTCTATACGAGTGTTTTACGATCTGACCCAGCCTCTGGCAAAACTTCTGACACACAGTTATACTCAATAAAGACATATAAAATGAATAGAATGGACCAAATCCCATCCTCATTTCTATAAAGCCATTTTGGGGGTGCCCAAATGTTCCCTGGCCTTCAAGGCCACATCACCCCCTCGTTTCTAATTCTTGGAGGTAAAGAATAATTCATCTTTTTCTCCCTTCAAAGATACAGATTCACTCTATCTGGATTCAAATCCAAGTTCTACCTCTTCCTAGCTGTGTGACTTTAGGCAAGTCACTTCACTTCTCTGAGTGCCCGTTTCCTCACCTGTTAAATGGGGCTCATAAAAGTACCTACCTCCTAGGGCTGTGGTGAGGATTAAGTCAGATGAACCTACAGTTTATCCTGTAAAGCAGAAGAATGTTAAGAGTGAAAGGTAGCAAGCATCATTAATAATTACTCTGGGACATTGGGTATAAACTGGTATTGTCCCAGGTAACCAAGATGCGTGGTCGCTCCATACTGTCCAACCACATGGAGGCCAGGTTTCAACAGAGCTTCTGGATTAAACACCAGGCTACATTTGGTTCTGTTATACATAGAGTCGTCATGAGCTGGCGATGACAAGAACTAACAGCAAATGCTTAAATAAGCTCATCTGTACAAAGCACTTAGAACAGCACCCAGCACTTAAACCCACTGCCGTCTAGTCGACCCCAACGCATACCAACCCTATAGGACAGAGTAGAACTGCCTCATAGGGTTTCCAAGGCTATAATCTTTACAGAAGCAGACTGCCACATCTTTCTCCCACAGAACGGCTAGTAGGTTCGAACCATCAACCTTAATAGGGTTAGCAGCCGAGTGCTCTAACCACGGCACCACCAGAGGGCTTTTTCTCTGGCACTTAGTGGGAGCATAATAAATGTCAGCTTCTGTTACAGTAGGACCATCGTCAAGCTTCTGCTTTGCTCTCTTACTCCTCCGAAACTTGGTGTGGTGGAAAGAGCTTAGGTCTTCAAATTCAAGGCGCTCAGTCTGGCACTTCAGTTCAGCCAAGATTTAGTGGAGCACCTATCCTGTGCCCTTCCCTGCAGTGCAGAGGAGGCTGAGTCAAACATTGAAGGGTGGTGATAGTATTGCCAGGTGGCAAGTGTAGAGGCAGAAGAGCGGACTTCCGGGCGAAGAGAACATGAACACAGGTTCATGTTCAGTTGATGGGCTATCAGGCGTCATCTGCTTGGAACCAGATCTTCCAGGGCGGGAGGTATGAAGGGTTCATGAGTCCAAGACATCAAGCACCGAAGATGGTGTGCGTGGGCTCTGGACACATTCTCATCTTTTACATCATTCGTAAAAGTCCTGCCAAGAAGGGGCCGTGCACCCAGACGCCAATATGAAAACAACTGACTTTCCTGGGAAGAATCTCAATGACCAGATCATATGTTAAAGGGATATTGTAAAATTCCCTTATTTAAAAAAAAAAAAAGGACAGGAGACAGCCACTTTCTCCTCCCCTTTTTATTACTATTATTATAGAGAGGGTCACGGGCAGAGGAGACAAAATTAAAAAACCAACCCTCCACAGAAAATGAAGCTTTCGTTCTAATCTGGGAAAACTCAGTGGGATTTAGCTGAGGTAAAATTCCAGGCTCCCATCTCAGTTACCCTCCAGCAGTTGCCTCGCAAGCCTGACATTTGCTCATGTCCATCGTCTGCATTCCATTCATCTGTCCCCATCTCCCAAATAGGGGGATTTTTGGTGGGGTAGGTGCTCAGTTCACTCTCAATCAGAAACAGCTGGGGTCTCTTCAAACCCTGCACCTTCAGAGCACCATGCAACTGAGGACTGTCTTCTGGCTCCCAGGTTTCTCAGGAAGACCCTAGCCCAGAAATATAGACACATTCACATGCCCACCCAGAATCCAGGATCACAATTCTTGCGAATTGCCCCTCTTCCAAGAAGACTTACCTTTCCCTCCTTCTTAGACGCAGTTTGATCTCCTCCGTCTCTTGTTGACAACTGTATCTTGGATCACTGAAGAGCTTATGCTGTTGTTAGTGGCCGTGGGGTTGGCTCCAACTCATGGCAACCTTATGGATAACAGAACAAAACGTTGCCCAGTCCTGCACCATCTTCAAGATGGTTGGTATGTTGGAGTCCATTGTTGTGGCTATTGTGTGAATCCATCTCATTGAGGGTTTTCCTGGTTTTCACTGACCCTCTTTCAAACATGATGTCCTTTTCTAGTGACTGGTTTTTCCTGATGACAATGTCCAAAGTAAGTGAGATGAAGTCTCGCCATCCTCCCTTCTAAGGTACATTCTGACTGTACTTCCTTTAAGACTGAATTCTTCGTATTTCTGGCAGTCCATGGTATATTCAGTTTTCTTCGTCAACACCAAAATTTGACTGCTTCAATTCTTCTGTCTTCCTTTTTCATTGTCCAGCTTTCACATACATATAAGGCCACTGGAAAAGATCATGGCTTGGGTCAGGCACACCTTAGTCATCAAATTGGGATATATATATATTTTAATATTTTGAAGAGGTCTTTTGCACCAGATTTGTCCAAAGCAATATGTTATTTAATTTCCTGCTGTTTTCATGGGTGGCTTATGCTGTACCATGGCTCATTTCACTTGTCCATTCATTAAGCAAGTATTCAATGAGTATATACTATGTGTCAGGCACTGTTCTAGCCACTGGGGGATACAAAACGGAACAATGTAAAGTCCTTATCCTCATGGAGTTTATACTCTTGGACTAGATAATACTTTTCTCATTTTTCCACCTGGTAGAGTCCTCCTTATCCTTCCAGATTCAGCTCAAAGGCCACATCTGCCCTCCAGAATGGTTCTGTGATCTCCCTTGGCAATAATGACTCCTTTATTCTGCTTAAACTTTGCTTCCCTGGCCTCTTTTGTGCTTGTTACATTCTGCCTTGCAGCCTAGTGAGCAGTTGATAACGCTCGTCTTACCCAGCAAATTGTAATATAATCTACTCAAAGGTAAAAAAAAAAAAAAAAAAAAGGCCCATGTTATTCCTCTCTCGGACCCTTCCCCCCACCCCATACACACACCATGTCTACCCAGTAGTTATTCTGGGGAACTCGCCATTGGGAAGGAAGGCAATGGGATCTGACTGAGTCTGAAGACTCCCTCCTCCACGTACTATCAGTGCGCACTTTCCTTCCGAGAGAGAAGACCTGGAGGAAAGTGCACAGGTCAGCAGGATGACTGTGCCTCCTATGTTTCAGTGCTTCCTGTGCACCAGGAAGATTTGAAAAGTTCCTTACCAACTTTATGTTACTTTGTTCAGTTCTCACAACCATCCTTCTATGGTGGCTGGTATTAATATTTCCATTGTACAGATGAGGAAACTGGCTCAGAGGACTGAAGCCGCTTCCCTGTGGCCAGATGGCTGGTAAGTGCCGGAAGCAGGGTTCAAACCCAGGCCTGGCTATTGTCCAAGCCCCTTCACCAATGTTCCTGCTCCAGAACCAGCTCCCAAGCAGAAGAGGAGTCTTTAAAGAAATAGACCATGGAACACATACAGTTTGATATTACAAAGAGAGTACGCAAATCCAAGCAATTGACAAAACACACTTGAGGAAGTTCAGTTGTTCTTATTCCAGGTCACACGTCAGGATCACCAGGGCAGCTGCTTCAAACTGCAAATACCTGCCCCCAGACCTGCAAATTCAGTAGGTCCAGCAAAAAGCTTAGAGAGCCATATTTCAAAAATATTCCCTAGGTGATTCTGAAGGGGGACCTCTTATTAATGACCCTTGGCTACTAACTGAAAGGTTGGCAGTTCAAATCCACCCAGAGGGACCTTGGAAGAAAGGCCAGGTGATCTACTTCCAAAAAATCACAGCCATTGAAAGCTCTGTGGAGTACATACTCTGCAATGCACAGAGTCACTATGAGTTGGAATCAACTCGATGACAACGGGTTTGGGTTTTTTGTTTGTTTGTTTGGAGGCTTTGGGGCCTTGGCTAAAAACGTAGATTCCAATTGTGATATCACCCATTGGCTACCTGTGTGGCCTTAGACAAGTGGCTTAATCCTCTGAGTATCTATTTTTTAATCTGGCAAATGGACCCATAAAGCCATTTTGCCTTATTATTGAGATTTTATAAGGGACGTAAATGAAGGCATTGGGGAAAAACAAGGCTCCAGGAATTGATGAGATAACCAATCGAGATGTTTCAACAAATGGATGCAACACTGGAAGTGCTCACTCATCTATGCCAAGAAATTTGGAAGAAATTTGCCAACCAGCTGACAGAGATCCATATTCGTGTCTGTTCCAAAGAAAGGTGATCCAATGGGATGCAGAAATTATCAAACAATATCATTAATATTGCACGCAAGTAAAACATGGCTGAAGATAATTCAAAAATGGTCGTAGTAGTACATTGACAAAGTCAGAAATTCAAGCCAGATTCAGAAGAGGATGTGGAACCAGGGATATCATTGCTTATGTCAGATGGATTCTGGCTGAAAGCAGAGAATACCAGAAAGATGTTTACCTGTGTTTTATTGACTATGCAAAGGCATTCAACTATGTGGATCATAACAAATTATGGATAATATTGTAAAGAATGGGAATTCCAAAACACTTTATTGTGTTCATGAGGAAGCTGTACATAGACCAAGAGGCAGTCGTTCAAACAGAGCAAGGGGATGCTATATGGTTTAAAATCAGGAAAGGTGTATGTCAGGGTTGAATCCTTTCACCATACCTATTCAATCTGTATGCTGAGCAAATAATCCAAAAAGCTGGACTATAAGAAGAAGAGTGGGGCATCAAGATTGGAGGAGGACTCATTAACAACCTGTGAAATACAGATGACACAACCTTGCTTGCTGAAAGTGAAGAGGACTTGAAACACTGATGAAGATCAAAGATTATATAGCCTTCAGTATGGATTACACCTCAACATAAAGATAACAGAAATCCTCACAAATAGACCAATAACCACCAGCATCATGATAAATGGAGAAAAAAATGAAGTTTTCAAGGATTTCATTTTACATGCATCCACAATCAACACCCATGGAAGCTGCAGTCAAGAAATCAAACGACACATTGCGGTGTTGGGCAAATCTGCTGCAAAAGACCTCTTTAAAGTGTTAAAAAGCAAAGATGTTTCCTTGAGGACTAAGGCCTTATATGCAGGTGAAAACTGGACAGTGAACAAGGAATACTGAAGAATTGATGCCTTTGAATTATGGTGTTGGCAAAGAACGTTGAATATGCCACAGACTGCCAAAAGAACCAACAAAGAACTATAGCCAGAATGCTCCTTAGAAGCAAGGATGGTGAGACTTTGTCCCATGTACTTTGGACATGTTATCAGGAGGGACCAGTCCCTGGAGAAGGACATCATGCTTGGTAAAGTAGAGGGTCAGTGAAAAAGAGGAAGACCCTTAATGAGATGGATTGACACAGTGGCTGCAACAATGGGCTGAAACATAGCAATGATTGTGAGGATAGGCAGGACCAGGCAGTTTCTTATTCTGTTGTTCATGGGGTTGCTATGAGTCGGAACTGACTTGAAGGTACCTAACAACAGTAACATGGGATCTATGGGAAGATCTTGGCACGTATTAGCTACCAGGGAAGCATGAATTCTCTCCTTTCCTGCCCCACTGGGGAAAGAAGAGAGAGCAATTTCCTCCCTTGGCCTCCTCCTCTCTCCCAGGAGGGTGGGAGAGCTCCTTTGGAAAGATTCTTCTCTTTTGGCAGCCAACTTTGAATTTCCTAGCTATCCTTTAGGAGTTTGGCTTTCACACATCTGTAATGGATGATCAGGGACTATAAACACCTCGTTAGTGTTTGAAGCCACTGGGTTGGAATTGGGAGGGAGGGCAGGCCAAGACCCAGGACCTTAAACAACAACAACAAAGAAATAATCCATCCTTCCATAAAAATGAAAATGGTGGGTGGAAGTGGGAGCATCACAAATCACTGCAAAGTTCTTTGGCCTGTTTGAAAACTTCAATTGCTAGTAATGGCCAACCTGTTGGGTGGTATTTTAAAAACGCTAATAGATTTTTACAGGGTATTTCTCACATTGCTCTCTGACAGCCTCAGGAATTCATTAAATATTAAAAGGTAATGTTCTGGGTTGTTCAGTTAAAGATGCCCTCTTGATGAGGCTTCCCGCAAGTTAGAGACCCGGGGAAAGCAAGCAGGCATGGGATGGATGTTTGCTGTCAGCATCAGCAGGGAAAATGATAAAATAGGAATTGTTAACGTTCCCTGAATGCTTACTATGGGCCAGGCACTTTACAAGTGTGATTTTTTTTTTTAAATACACATAATAACTGTATAGTTGATGTACTCTTCGGTTCCTTGTTCTATTGATGAGGAAACTGAGGGTTAGATTTCAAAAGCAGCATGAATGGCAGAGGAATGGGGAAGTATTAGACAGGCTTTGGAGTTTTTTTGTCAGACCTGCTTCTTCTCAGCTGTGTGGCCTTGAACAAGTTACTAAGTCTCTCCGAGCTTTAATTTTTTCTTTTGTGAACTCAGGGTTGTCCTCATTTTGCAGGTGAGGAAATTGAGGTCCAAAGTCACCAAACTAATAAGTGATGGGGTCAGAACTAATTAGATGGTATCTTATTTTTCCAATTAGCTATTGCACAATGAACAACTCTAATACATAGTGGTTTAAAACAAGCATTTCACTTTGCATATGATTTTGTGGGTCAAGGACGTGGGAAGGGCTCAGCTGGGCAGTTTATCTCTGATCCACACACAATCAGCTGAGGAAGCTGGAGTTGGAGGATCCATTTCCATGATCTCTTTTTTTTATTCATGTGCTTTTCTTCCTCCACATGACACCTCATTCTCCAGGGCTTCTCCAGGTATCTTGGGCTTCCTCATAGCATGGTGATGTAGGGTAGATGGACTCCTTACATGGTGAATGGCTTCCCCAAAAATGAATGTTCCAAGAGACAGGAGTGGAAGCATCACTTCCATCATAATCTATTGATCAAGCCAATCACAGATCATCTCAATTCAAGGAGAGGGGACATAAACCCCACCTCTCAATGGAAGGAACGTCAGAGAATTTGAAGCCACCTTTAATCTGTCTCACTGCTACATAGTAAAAAGCAAATAAATGGTAGCTTTTACTTCTAAAAAAATATCTATAAACTAGGGCAGCTAATACCCACCCCACCTACCCAAGGTTATTAAAACCAAAAAAACCCATTGCTCTAGAGTTGATTTTGACTCATAGTGACCCTATAGGACAGAGTAGAACTGCCCCATAGAGTTTCCAAGGACCACCTGGTGAATTCAAACTGCCGACCTCTTGGTTGGCAGCTGTAGCACTTAACCACTACGCCACCAGGGTTTCCAAGGTTTTTAGGAGGATTAAATTAGCTTAATATAAAGGACAGTGCCAGATACTTGGCAAAAAGAAGGTGCATAGTGAAAGTAGGACCCCCTATTTTTCTAGTGACTACTGGGACACCCCAGCCAGGGAGGTAACATAGTCCTCAGTGTGTTGTTGTTGTGTGGCATTGATTCCAACTCACAGAGACCCTATATGACAGAGTAGAACTGCTCCCATAGGGTTTCCTAGGCTGTAATCATTATAGCAGCACATTACCGGGTCTTTTTTCCTGCGGAGCCACTGGTGGGTTCAAACTTCCAACCCTTCGGTTAGCTAAACACTTAACCATTGATTGAGCCAGCAGGGCTCCTTATCCTCAGTGTAGGATTGCCAGATAAAATACAGGATTTCCAGTTAAATTTCTGCTTCATATAAAGAATGAATGGTTTTAATATAAGTATACCCCATCCAGTATTTAGGACATACTTACACTAAAAAAGTATTTGTTGTTTATCTAAATTTCAAATCTAACTGGGCTTCCCGTATTTTTTTTTACGAAATCTGGAAATCCTACCAGTGTGTAGACAGAGAAGCTGAGACCAAGAATTCTGATTTAATCCTTTGACCACAGAGCCAAGGAAGATAGAAATTGAATTAGCAGCCACCCATGCTCTGTCCAGAGCTTGAAGCTCTCCTTCCTTCAGTCATGTCAGGAAAGAAACAGAAGAGGAAGAAAACAATTCTAAAGAGCTCCCTAACCATCTTGACCCCATTAGTAAAGGTTGTTGTTGTTGGGAGCCACTGAGTCAATTTCAACTCATAGCAACCCCATGTGACAAAGTAGAACTTCCCCATAGGGTTTCCTAGGCTGTAATCTTTTATGGGAGCAGACTGCCAGGTCTCCTTCCCATGGAGCCATTGCACGATTTCCAACTGCTAACCTTTCAGTTAGCAGGCAAGCACTTAATTGTTGTGCTACCAGGGCTCCTTTTTCAGTAAGGGTGGGTGCCCAATATTTAGTACATTCATCTAGTCATGGAACTCGCTGTCAAGTCATGTGACCCTAGAGCGGTGACTTAACACTCCATACCTCAGTTTCCTCATCTGTAATATGGGAGTGATAACAGCCACTGAACCCAAAGGGATACTGTGAAGAATAAATTAGGTTAAAAATACAAAGCTCTTAGATCCATGGTAATTGCTCAATGTTAGAGTTATCAATATTAACGGAGAGGCAGAAATACATAGTCACCAACTGCTGCAATAACTGAACCAATAGCAGCGCTAGAGAAGTAGTAAGGGATGGGAGAGAATATGAGTGGGGAAAGCTTTACAGAAGTTATAGCTAAGTAGGGTTGTGACAGATGAAGAGGAGTTTGCCAAACAGATAAGGAAGAAAGGCTTCTAAGCAGAGGGAATGGTATATGTAAGGGGATAGAGGACAAAGCAAGAAGTAAAAGGAGCCGCCAAGTAGTCCAGTGTTGATGGAGTGTGGAATAGAATTTGAAGTTCTAGGAGTCGGGTGGTGGGAAAGGAGGCCAGAGAGAATGCCACATGTGAAGATCCATTTCTTCAGAGGAGGGCCTGACAAGTTTTGTGCTTTCGAAAGTCCAAAGTGCTGTGGAGAAGACAAGTAGGCAAATTAAGATTAGATGCAGAGAGACTTCTACAGTATCCCAAATGGCAAGACTCAGATTCAAGTCACTAGACGTGAGGAGACACACAAGAGAACGCTCAGAGAGAAATATCAGATGGAAATGGGAGGGAAGCCTGGATTCCCAGTGTCCATACAGGCTCTCATGAATGAGAAAGTTGACTTATTCAGTAAAACTCTAGAAAAATGCATTATGCACAAATACCTCTTTATGTCACAGTTTGAGTGCGACAATAATGCCTCCGATTTGAGGAAATCAGAATTTCTGTACCCTGGGGAGCGTTGGTGTGACCCTTCTCCTCCTACGCACCTCTGACTTTCCAGTGGAGGGCGCTATGAGCTCATCCCAAAGGGAAGCAGGAGGAGGTCAAGAAAGGAGTAGTTTGTAGTTGTTGTACTAGTGGTTCTGGGTACACAGCTTAAATAATAATAATTTAACCTTTTACATCCTGGATCTAATAAAAACTGTTGTGTACTGAACCATTGGTATGTGCCAAGCATTAAGTTAAAAGCTTTAAATGCATTGTATTATTTTATTCCCACATCAATTCTATGAGGAGCAGTAAATGGATATCCATTTTACAGATGAGAAAACTGAGGCTTTTGTTTATTGCCCAGTCACTCAGCCCGTGAGTGGCAGAGGCAGGGTTAGGGCCCAGGAATTCATGACCACAGACTCTATGCATTTCCCAAACAGCAGTCCATCTTCGTCATCTGCACATTGCCCATACTATGATTTACTTAATATTATTTTTAATTAAATAAATTCTTATTCTGAGCAATAATGTAATTTTTCCAGTTGCCATCAAGTTGACTCCAGCTCATGGCGACCGCATGTGTGTCAGAGTTAGGCCTGTGCTTCACAGGGTTTTCAGTGGCCAATTTTTCAGAAGCAGATCACCAGGCCTTTCTCCCAAGGTGGGTGAACTCAAACCTCCATCATTTAGTTTAGCAGCTAAGCATGTTACCTATGTGCACCACCCAGGGACTCCAATTATCTAGAAACCCATAAACATTAAAATAGAGTCTAACCATTAAAATAAATGCTATTTGTACAGCACTTTGGGCTGAGCATAAGAAGGCAGACATAAAGGAGTACGTAATAAATCCATTTGTATGAAGCTCAAGATCAGGAAAACTGGCCCATACAGACAGAAACCAGAATGATGGTTTCCTCTGAGAGACAGAGGTAGATGGACAGATAGACATGAAGAAGCTTTCTAGGGTAATGGCAGTGATTTAAATCTTGACTGGGACATTGGTTACTTGGGTGTATACATTTGTCAAAACTTATAAAACTGTAAACTTAAGACCTGTGCATTTTATTGGATTTAATTATACCTCAATGAAAAATGGCCTCAAATTTAGACTTTTGACACTATCTTTCAATAAGGTTCAATATACTCACATAAATACACTGACTTCATATAACTTTAAGCAGGTGTGCCTTTTTCTAAACATTTGTAATGTATAAGAATTGCTTGTTTTTTTATTTTGCATGATTATTTTGTGTTGCACTTTCATGTAAATATTTTAATGTTTTAAGTATAACATTTAAAATATACCCTACTTTCTGTTAAAAAAAAATATGGCTTTGCTAAAAATATGTTCTAGGCTCTATCACTTAAAAGCTATGTAACTCAGCAACTCTGTGGGAGAAAGTCCTCCCATAAAGATTACAGCCTGGAAACCTTATGAGGAAGTTCTACTGCATCACATGGGGTCGCTATAAGTGAAAATTGCCTCGACAGCACCCAACAACAACAATCTTAAGTAAGTCATTCATTCTCTTTAGTCTCAGTTCCTTCATCTATAAAATGTGTTGACAACAATGAATACATCCTAGGTTGGACTGGTGCCCACATACAAATATAGGTGATGGGAAAAGTGCGTTTTAGACGTGGAGATGATATAGGAACATGGTTAATATGATAAAGTGCCTTCCTTACTTAGGAGCAAACCATTTCCTGATTAGCTGAAACTTGTGACCATTCATTCATCCATTCGGCTAATCCTTGTTGAGTGCCCACTATATGCCAGGCACTATTCTATGTACAGAGTATCCTACAGTGGAAGGATAGGATAATGAACTGATGGTCATGTATAGAAAATTTTGAACACTTATCTGTAGTCTGTCCCCTCTGCTTTTTTTTTTTTTTTTTTTTTTGGTCCCCTCTGCTTCTGGAATTCCAGCGAAATTAATGTTAAAATCTTTTTTTATTACCTCACAGATTCCTCAAGCTCTGTTCATTTTCATCTCTCTGTTGTTCAAGTTGGATAATTTCTATTGATCTGTCTTCGAGTTCACTCATTCTTTCTTTTGCCATCTCTGTTTTGCTATTAAGCCCATCCAGGAAGTTTTTTTTCTTTTTTATTATTGTATTTTTCAGTTCTAAAATTTCCACTTGGTTCTCCTTTATATCTTCTATTTCTTTGCTGAGACTTTCTCTTTTCCCATTTGTTTCAAGACTGTAATTTCTTATTGAAGCATTTTTTTTTTAATCCTTATCAGATAATGCCAGCATCTGTGTCACCTTGGTGTTACCATCCATTGATTGTCTTTTCTCATTTGAGTTTAGGCTTTCCTGGTTCGTGGTATAAAGAGTAATTTTGGATTGTATCCTAGACATTTTGAGTGCTATGTTATGAGATTCTGGACCCTATTTTAATTTTCTGTTTTAGCAAGCAATCTGTTTAGGTTCACAATGCATATTCTGGCTAACTTTTGTGGGCTCTAGTTCAGATCTCAGCTTAGTTTTCCAAGCCTTTACAGTACTATTATTGTCTGCTACACTTGTGCGTGGCCGAGAGGCCAGACTGAAACCTGGGTAGTATTCCTCACTGTATTTCAGTTCTCAACACTTTCGCCGTGTTGACTCTGGTTGGCTTCACACACAGGCTGCTTGGGGGTATGCCCAGAACTTCATAAACAGATTGAAAGAATCCCTTTTTTCAGTTCCTTCCTCTCTAATCCTTTCACACTTTCACTGTCTAGTTAGGAGAGGATGGAGTGCCATATCTGTGTTTGCTTAGTGCAAGGTGGGGATGGTCAACAAGACTCCACTCCACCATCTCTGCAGCACTTGGTGGGAAAAAAGAGTTATGTGGCTTCTTTTGTGGTACTCATCTAGACCAGATAAGTATAGTCCAAATGATTCTGTCCTGCAGGCTTCCTCCACCCAGTCCTTTGGCTAGAGAGTGCAGGCTTTTCTTGGGGTTTTCTTTTTGTCCCAACCCACTGGTGTTTCTGGGTTGCAGCTACTCTAACGCCCCTTTAGGGATATATAGGAAACTAAGGCTCCCAGCCAGTCCACCTTATTTCCTCCACCTATCAAAGTGTTCTGACAGTTGCCTTAGGAAATTTGTCCTAAGCTTTAGTTGTAATTAGTGGGAAGAATAGGGTGGTATGAGCTTTGTCCATCTTCTCTCGCTACAGTCATTTATTTTTTACTTTTTTCTATTGTAAAAATATAGATAACACAACATTTGCTAATTCAACATTTTTCACATGTACAATTCAGTGACACCAATTACATCAATCATGTTATGCAACTGTCGTCAATATTTGTTGCCAAATTTCCCATCATCATAAACAGAGACTCACTGCTTCCTAAACAATGATTCCCCCTCTTCTCCTCCCTCCCACCTATGGTAACTCCTATTTGTTTTGTTTTTATTGTTTCTCTCTCTTTTTTTAATAATTTATTTAATTTTTGTTGTTGCTGCTGAGAATATACACAGCAGAATATACACCAACAATTTTTACATGTACAATTCAGTGACATTGATTACATTCTCCCAGTTGTGTAACCATTCTCACTCTCCTTTTCTGAGTTGTTCCTCTCCCGTTAACATAAACTCACAGCCCCCTAAATTTCCTATTAATCTTTCAACTCACTGTTGTCAGTCTGATCCCATGATCTTAAAAGAACACAGTGTTCAAGGCAGACATCCTTTTCTAGTTAAGCTAAACAATTGTTTGGTTTCAAGAAGACTTCAGGGAATATTTTTGGCTGAAGTTTTAAAGATTATCTCAGTGCAGTAGTTTCAGGGATTCATCCAGCCTCCATGGCTCCAAAAAGTCTAGATTCCACTAAGAATTTAAAATTCTGTTCTGCATTTTCCCCCTTTTGATCAGAATTCTTACATAAAATCTTTGAGCAAAACTTTCAGTAATGGTAACTGGGCACCATCCAGTTCTGGTCTCATGGCAAGGGAGGCAGTTGCTCATGGAAGCAATTAGCTACACATTCCATATCCCCTTTCTATTCCCGACTCTCCTTCTTCCTCTGTTGCTTCATCTTTATGCATTTGCCTATTCTAGATTTAAGTGGGATTATACTATATTTGTCCTTTGTGACTGAGTGACTTATTTCACTCAGCATAATGTTTTCAAGGTTCATCCATGTTTGCTGTATTTGTTTCTATAGTACCATGTCTTTGAGAAGTTGCGTTTTCAGAGGTGAAATGGCTGGGATAAAAAGCAAATACTTCATGAAAATCAATATGAAACATAAAATGAGGGTGGAGATGGCCAAACCGATCCCAAGCTTTGAGAAGCTGTGCAGTGTACAACAGGCGTATATATCCCCTTAGCAAGTAATTGGGTTTATTTAGGTATCTAATGATCATTTTTTTCTTTCAATTTATGTGTATTATTTTTTTCAAACTGAATGAAGTTGTTAGGGCATAAACCAACCAGCTGCTGCTGAGCTGACTCTGATTCATGGTGACCCCATGGGTGTCGGAGTAGAACTGTGCTCCACAGAGTTTTCAGTGGCTGATTTTTTGGAAGTAGATCACCACGTGTTTCTTCTACAGCACCTCTGGGTGGGCTTGAACCTCCAACCTTTCAGTTAGTAGCTGAGCACATTAACCATTTACACCACGCAGGGACTTCTGTTAGGGCATAAATACTTAGCAGGTTGTTTGGACCTAACGACTTAATAAACAAAATTCTTAGGTATTAAGACACTAAAGTCACCATAAATTGAGAACATTTGGGAATCTCCAGTGTAGAAGAAAGACCTATTTGATCTCAGAAGCAAACACATGAATTAACCCAGAGAGAACTGAGAGGGCAAGTAAGACTTTGCCCCTCTCCAGTAGAGGGAGAAAAAATGCAAAACAGGGCTGGTGTACTCATCCATTAAAAAAAAAATCCACTCTGAGCTTTGTTAACGCAAAGCTCTTTATCTGAGGAGCTCAAAGAGCTTTATCACAGGTAAATATCCTTGTCTCTAGCTGTTAATAGGAGAGACCAGGCCCGGGGAGATTAGGGGAGAATGCCTATTTAGGTCACATAACAGGCAGTGACAAAGTGGAGACTCACGGAGAAGCCTGTAATGGGATTTGTCTGCTGTCTACTGTATTAGCCCAAGACACTGGGTGTTCGAGAGCGAGGCTCTGGGCAGGAGTTTGCAGGAGCCAGTGTGTCTTCGACTCACAGAACTCTACTGCGGGAGGGACTTTGGGGGTCACTGAGCATGACCCCCTTTGTTTTCCAAACTGAGCCTCTGGAGGCAAGTGATGCAACCAAGTTCACACATCCTGTTTGTGGCAGAGCCCAAAGTAGAATCAAAACCAAAACCAAACCCACGGCTGTCGAGTTGATTCTGACTCATAGTGACCCTACAGGACAGAGCAGAGCTGCCCCATGGGGTTGCCAAGGGGTGCCTGGTGGATCTGAACTGCCATCCTTTTGGTTAGCAGCCATAGCTCTTAACCGGTACACCACCAGGGCTTCCAAAATCAAGGGCTTGTAATTTCTGCCTCAGTCTCTCTTTGAGTCTTTCTGGCTCTCCAGTGACTTGTCTAGGGGAAATTAATTAAAGAAATTCAATTTCTCTAAAGCTGGCTCAGTGGAACTTGAATTGAATCAAAGCTGGTAATCTAAATTTTGGTGTGGATTTGGAGAGAATTATAAACCCGTCGTCATCGGGTCGGTTCCAACTCATGGTGACCCCATGTATTACACAATAGAACTGAGCTCTGTAGAGTTTCCTTGCCTTGAGCTTTCTTCCACAGTGCCCCTGGGTGGGTTTGAACTACCAACCTTTAGGTTAGTAGTTGAGTGAAAACCGTTTTTGCCACCCAGGGACCTGGAGGGAATTATAGAGAAGTGGTAAAGCAAACGGGCTTGGAGTCAGATTCCTGGCTCTGTTGATTAGTGTGTGACCAGAGGCATGCCACCTACCATCTCTGTGCCTCTGTGTTCTGTAAGAAATACCAAGGGTTCTGTCTCATTGAGCCATAAAACACTCCAGTCTTAGTAGAATCCACTTAGGTGGAATAAGATATCCAGACCTCGGTGTCCTCCTCTGCAAAATGGGCATATAATAGTGCCTATCTTGTGGAATAGTGGTGAGCTGCAAATGAGTGTACCCATGTCAAGTGCTTATCATGGACCCTCACACCTGGAATTGTTCAACAGTGTTGGCTATTTTCACATACTAGGAGGCAGTGGTGATTCAGTGGTAGAATTCTTGCCCTCCGTGTAGGAGACGTGGGTTCGATTCTCAGCCAGAGCTCTTCATGCACCACCACCATTCATCAGTCATTGGAGGCTTGCATATTGCTGTGATGCTGAACACGTTTCAGCAGGGTTTCCAGACTTCAATGGGCCAGGAAGGAAAGCCAGGTGATCTACTTCCGAAAATCCTATAGATTCAACAATCTGACCCACAACTGATCATGAGGATGGGGCAGGACTGGGCAGCGCTTTGTTCTGTTGTGCATGCGGTCACCATGAGTCAGCGCCAGCTCGATGGCAGCTAAAAGCAACAACATTATCATGCTCAAGGTAGCCACAGAAGCAGCCTGCTTAGACAGCCCAACTTGAAATTTGGGGATGTGTTTATCCACCTTCTATAATTTTACCATTCTTCTGAATTTCTTCTAAGTCCACACAAACATTCAAACTTTTGATCGATCTAACTAGGGTTGCCAGTTAAAACACAGAACATCCAGCTACATTTGAATTTCAGATAAATAATGAATTAACTTTTTTTTTTTTAAGTATAAGTATGTCCCGAACATTAGATGGGATATACTTACACTAAAAATTTAGTCATCGTTTGTCTACATTTAAATTTACCTGGCATATTGTATTTGTATTTGCTAAACCCTAGAAGGAGCCCTGGTGGCACAATGGTTAAAGTAATTGACTGCTAACTGAAAGGTCAGCAATTTGAAACCACCAGCAACTCTGCTGGAGAAAGATGCAGCAGTCCGCCTCCACAGAGATTTACAGCTTTGAAAACCCTGTGGGGTCACTATGAGTTGGGATCGACTCAACAACAGTGGGTTTGGGTTTTTTCCCCCCTTAGGTTTTATCAGTGATTCAGCCTTATGTCTCAAATTTTAGCCCAGGAAAAAATGTTTACCCCATCTTCCATGCCTCATATGAAAATGTAAGGTAGTCATGATTCATGTATGGCTCTGAATCCTATCATCTGGCTGGATGGGGCCAGCAAAACCCCCCACAGACCACCCACCCTGTGATTCAATTCCCCAAATTTTACCTACACAATGAATTGGAATAAAGGAAAGAAAGAAAGGAAAAAAAAAAAAAAACCACCGTTAAGTCAATTCCAACTCATAGCCACCCAATAGGACAGAGTAGAACTGCCCCATAGGGTTTCCAAGGCTGTAATCTTTATGGAAGCACAGTGCCACACCTTTCTCCCGATGAGCACTTGGGTAGGTTCAAACCCCAGGCTTTTTGGTTAGCAACTGAGTGCTTAACCACTGTGCCACCAGGGCTCCCAGAATAAAGGATGGGAGGATATTTATACTGTAAATAATCGTTTTGGTGTGTAGGGGTGATACTTGAACCCAAGCTCCAGAAACTTCTGGGGGGACTGCAGATAAGGATTTTCAAAGATATAATTCCAGAACTACCTGGAAATTATAAGGACGCTGAGATTCATACTGATAAGAGAGATAGAGGGAAGATCTGTAGATGCTTAAATTCTGCGGGATAAAGATAAATTTCTAGGTGTGGAAGTGTCCTAGCTTACAAATTAAGGTTGCTGAAAGTATGGTTAGTTGAGTGGGTAATCTCTTTCTATGCCAATGATTATTCTGTCAAATGGCTTATAATAACTATATGCTTCACCCTGTTTTCTGACTCCTCTAATTTACCTTTAAAACAAATGGGCTTCGCACAATAGCAGAAAGATGGAAGCAACCTAGATGCCCATCAACACATGAATGGATAAACAAACTATGATATATACACACAATGGAGTATTATGCAAAGATAAAGAACAATGATGAAGCTGCGAAGCATCTCACAACCTGGATGAATCCGGAGGGCATTCTGCTGAGTGAAATAAGTCGATCACAAAAGGACAAATATTGTATGAGACCACTACTATAAAAACTCATGAAAAGGTTTACACACAAAAAGAAACAATCTTGGATGGTTATGAGGGAGGGGAGGAGTGGGAGGGAAAAACCGGTAATAGTCAATACCCAAGCCCAATAGATAAGTGGCAATTTTGATGAAGGGTAAGACAGTACACAGTACTGGGGAGGCCAGCACAACTTGTACAAGACAAGGTCATGGAAGCTCCATACACACATCCAGACTCCCTGAAGGACTGAATTACTGGGCTGAGGGCTCTGGGAACCATGGTCTCAGGGAACATCTAGCTTAGTTGGCATAATACAGTTTATAAAGAAAATGTTCTACATTCTACGTTGGTGAGTAGTCTGGAATCTTAAAAGCTTGTGAGCGGCCATCTAAGATGCTCTGCCAGTGTCAGCCCATCTGGAGCAAGGGAGAATGAAGAAAACCAAAGACACATGGGAAAGATGAGTCCAAAGGACTAATGGACCACAACTATCACAGCCTCCACCAGACTGAGTCCAGCACAAGTAGATGGTGCCCGGCTACGACTACCAGCTGCTCTGACAGGGATTGCAACAGAGGGTCTAGGACAGAGCTGGAGAAAAATGCAGAACAAAATTCTAACTCAAAAAAAAAGACCAGAATTACTGGTCTGACAGAGACTGGGGAAACCCCAAGAGTATGGCTCCCGGACACCATTTTAGCTCAATAATGAAGTCACTCCTGAGGCTCACCCTTTAGCCAAAGATTAGACAGGTCCATAAAACAGATTGAGATTAAACGAGCACACCAGCTCACGGGCAAGGACTAGAAGGCAGGAGGGGACAGGAAAGCTAGTAATGGGGAACCTAAGTTCGAGAAGGAGAGAGTGTTGACATGTCATGGGGTTGGCAACCAATGTCATAAAACAATATGTGTATTCATTGTTTAATGAGAAACTAGTTCGTTCTGTAAACCTTCATCTTAAGTACAATTTTAAAAAAAAAAGGCATCCTTTAAACAAAGATGAGACTATAAGGGGGCAGGGAAACTAGATTAATGGAAACAGAACAACCAGAATGAAAATAATGAGAATGTCATGCATTGTGAAGAATGTAACTAATGTCACTGAATAACTTGTGTAGAAATTGTTGAATGGGAACCTAAACTGCTGTCTAAACCTTCACCGAAAACACAATAAAATATTGTTTAAAAAAAAGAAAAAAGATCTCTAGGCTGGAGGTTAAAATTACTGTTTTCTTGTTTAGAGATACCGTAGACATCTGAGAACTTCTAGCTACTGTTATACCCAGGTTAACCACCTATAGAGAATTTTCTGGGAAAATCCCAAGGTCAAATAGTTTGTTGCATCATATGGACCCTTGAGCAAAATGTTTTAAGTTCTTGGGAAAATCACTTACTCCCCGTCGAGCTCTACAGCTTGGTTGTCCACCCCTCTATACTGCCCTGCAAGTCTTCATTTAGAGAAGATGAAGCTGAGAATCTGAGAGGAGCTGTAATTTACCTGAGGAAGGGAAGACAGTATTATACTCAAATCGCAGATGAGAAAATGAAGAGGCTGAGAATGTAGGTAGAAAACTGCTTCTCCTCTGTGAACCTCAGTTTTCTCATCCGCAGAATGGAGCTAACACTATGCCCTTTGTAGGGTTGTTGTTAGCAATCAGCTGAGGTGCTACCTATAAAGCCCTTAAAAAAAAAAAAAAAAAGCAAACCCGTTGCTGTTGAGTCAATTCCAACTCATAGCAAGCCATTAAGACAGAGTAGAACTGCCCCACGGGGTTTCCAAGGAGCAACTGGTAGATTTGAACTGCCAACCTTTGGGTTAGCAGCCTGAACTCTTAACCACTGTGCCACCAGGCCTCCATAAAGCCCTTAGCACAGTGCTTACCTCAGTTAATTAGCAATTACTAGAGGGTCGGTGTGAGTTGGAATCTACTTGAAGGCACTGGGTATGTGTAAATAGAGGGCAGTGTGGTTCAGTGGTAGAATCAGCTGGTGAAAACCCTATGGATCACAATGGTTCCACAACCAACCATAAGGATGGCGCAGGACTGGGCAGCATTTCGTTCTGTTGTGCATGGGGTCATCATGAGTCAGGAGCCAACTCAGGGGTCAAAGTCATGGCAGCAGCTAACGACAACAATATGTGTAAATAGATAAATAACATAACTTTCTAAGATCCTTCCTAACACTAACCATTAAAGAATCTGTCAAATAAAGTAGTAAAACCTAAAACTACATTTATGCTCTCTGTTTCAACTGGATGGCAACTTTTTTTTTTTTTTTTGGTTTGATCTGTATACTATCTATCTATAATCGTGAAGATGGTGCAGGACTGGGCAACATTTTGATCTGTTACGAGCTGGAGCTGACTCGATGGCAACTACCACGTATGTGTGTGTGTGCACGAGTGTGGGTTTGTGTGTGTATGTTTGTTGCTGTTGTTGGGTGCTGTCAAGTTGATGTTCGACGAATAGCAACTCCATGTGACAGAGTAGAATTGTCCCACAGGGTTTTCTAAGTGTAAAAAAAATAAAAAATTAGTTTTTTTTTTTTTTTTAGTCTTTACAGGAGCAGATCACCAGGTCTTTGTCCCATGGAGCTGCTGGGTGGATTCTAACCACCAACTTTTGGTCAGCAGCCAAGCACTTAACTGTCACACCACCAGATATATCTATCTATCTATCTATATATATATATCTAGATCTGTCTCTATATATAGCATTCGACTGTGTGGATCATAACAAATTATGGATAACATTGCGAAGGATGGGAATTCCAGAATGCTTAATTGTGCTCATGAGGAACCTTTACATAGATCAAGAGGCAGTTGTTCAGACAGAACAAGGGGATACCAATTGGTTTAAAGTCAGGAAAGGTGTGCATCAGGGTTGTATTCTTTCACCATACCTATTCAATCTGTATGCTGAGCAAATAATCCAAGAAGCTGGACTATATGAAGAAGAACGGGGCATCAGGATTGGAGGAAGACTCATTAACGACCTGTGTTATGCAGATGACACAACCTTGCTTGCTAAAAGTGAAGAGGACTTGAAGCACTTACTAATGAAGATCAAAGACTACAGCCTTCAGTATGGATTACACCTCAGCAAAAAGAAAACAAAAATCTTCACAACTGGACCAATGAGCAACATCATGATAAAACGGAGAAAAGATTGAAGTTGTCAAGGATTTCATTTTACTTGGATCCACAATCAACAACCATGGAAGCAGCAGTCAAGAAATCAAAAGACACATTGCATTGGGTAAATCTGCTGCAAAGGACCTCTTTAAAGTGTGGAAGAGCAAAGACTTCACATTGAAGACTAAGATGCGCCTGACCCAATCCATGGTATTTTCAATCGCATCATATGTGTGTGAAAGCTGGACAATGAATAAGGAAGACCGAAGAAGAATTGACGCCTTTGAATTGTGGTGTTGGCAAAGATTATCGAATATACCACGGATTGCCAAAAGAATGAACAAATCTTGGAAGAAGTACAACCAGAATGCTCCTTAGAAGCAAGGATGGCGAGACTGCGTCTTATATACTTTGGACATGTTGTCAGGAGGGATCAGTCCCTGGAGAAGGACATCATGCTTGGCAGAGTACAGGGTCAGCAGAAAAGAGGAGGACCCTCAACGAGGTGGTTTGACACAGTGGCTGCAACAATGAGCTCAATGATCGTAAGCATGGGTCAGGACCGGGCAGTGTTTCATTCTGTTGTGCATAGGGTCGCTATGAGTCGGAACCAATTCGACGGCACCTAACAACAACAGCAACGTATATATAGTAGCCCTGGTGCCACAGTGGCTAAGAGCTCGGCTGCTAACCAAAAGGCAGTTCGAATTCATGAGCTGCTCCTTGGAAACCCTATGGGGCAGTTCTACTCTGTCCTACAGAATCGCTATGAGTCAGAATCGACTCAACAGCAATGGTTTTATATGTATATATATAAAACGTTGTTGTTAGGGGTCGGCCAGTTGGTTCTGACTCATAATGACCCCATGCACGACAAAATGAAACACCAAGTGGTCCTGTGTCATCATCACAATCGTCACTATGTGTGAGCCCATTATTGTAGCCACTGTGTCAGTGTGTCTCCTTGAGGGTCTTCCTCTTTATCAGTGACCTTCTACTTTACCAAGTTCATTCCATGGGCCTCTCTGGCTTCTCCCTCACTGCAGACCTGCAGTGGAGCATGACATGGTTGTATGTTCTTAGCCCTGGTGCTTCTCCCTCCTCCTCTCCCTCTCCTCTGCTCCTCTTTTGCTTCTCCCAGCTTCTTCTCTCTTAGCAGCTGCTTTCCCAGCTTGACCCCTGGGGGCTGTGCAGAGCCTTTTTACTTAAACTTATATTGACCTAGGTCTGTCTTCCCTGGGTGAACTATGTCACTGGCAGCAATCTTCAGGTCATAAATTAACCCTCAACCCCATGCAACTGTCTGTTAAAGACATAAATGGGGAAACCAGGTCTTCACTGAACTAGACAGACAAAGGTCCTCCACATTTTGTAAGTTGAAAGCTCCCTGTCTCCTTCCTCCTCACCTGGCTGGCTTTTCTATGCCTCTCTCTGGTTTTTATCTTTATCTTCCCACATGCATTAGTGCCAAAAACAAAGACTCCGTCAGATCCCAGGAAGCCAAGGAAACGGAAGGGGCTTGATTTCAGTTCTGCACATGTGTGTTGAATGAGTTGATGCATAGAAAAAGGCTGGCGTGATGCCTGCTATGATTGCTGTTCTTATTCTCGTTATTCTGGGAGCTCCTTAAGGCCAAGCCAGAGCCTTGTTCATCCTGCTTTCTCCAGGGTCTAGAACAGTGCCTGTCATACATGAGACTCTCAATCTATGGGGAATGGATGGATGCTGGGTACATTCTGGGGACTGGCTCGGTTTCTTCTATGGGTCATTTTACTTTCCCCATCAGTGTCTTTGGCTTGTACGCTTCCCTTGAGCTGCTTAGGTTATGTTGAGACACAGTCCTGGTCTGGGATAACTGTACTGGCCCAATGAGTATTTACGTCCCTCTACCCTCTTTTTGGAAACCCTGGTGGCGTAGTGGCTAAGTGCTACAGCTGCTAACCAAGAGGTCCGCAGTTCGAATCTACCAAGTGCTCCTTGGAAACTCTATGAGGCAGTTCTACTCTGTCCTATCAGGTCACTATGAGTTGGAATCGACTCGATGGCAGTGGGTTTGGGTTTTTTTTACCCTCTTTTTTGCAGTGTGAGGATTTTTTTTATTTTTATTGTCTTATCTTCTCCCTCTAGGAAGTCAAGGGAGAGCAGCCTTGAATAGTGGGTTTGAATTGGTGAATGCTGTGAAATATCCACTGGCACTATAAAAATATTTGGGGTTGGTCATCCACCAGGAAGCTAGCGCTCTTGATTCCTCTCTTCCTGGGAAGTCTAGGGAGCCCCTAAGCCTATGGATTTGGAAGACCCCCAACTCAAGATCAACAAAACTTTCTATGTAATGGAATGATAAAGATAATGTCATTATTGCTATCAGTTCCCTTTGAGTTGGCTCCAGCTCATGGCAACCTGTTATGTAACAAAATGAAACAATGCCCGGTCCTCTGCCATCTTCGTGATTATTGGTATGTCTGAGCCCATTGTTGTGGTTATTGTGTCAGGCCATCTCATTGAAGGTCTCCCTCATTTTTGCTAACCCTCTGCTTTACCAAACATGATGTCCTTTCCTGGTGATTGATCTTCCATGATGACATGTCCAAGTAAAGGAGCTGTCCTCACTTCTTAGGAGCATTCTGGTTGTATTTCGTCTAAGACTGATTTGTTTGTTTTTCCCATATTAGAACCATCCATTTATAGCATCTGTAGTCAACAGAACACTCTCCTTTCTGTTGGTTTGGTTATTTTTCCTGACCAAGTCTGTGAGTTTGCAGGGCAGGTACTATAATCAACCCATTTGTGAGATGAGAAGACTGAGGGCCAGGAACATAAATTGTCTCTTTTCCTCAGAGTCTCTTTCCTTGGGCTGGACCAGAGGAGGTAGGACATTATACTGTAATAACGGTTAGTACCAGTAATGCCAGTACTAAGCATTTTACATGCATTAACTCATGTAATCCTCACGACAACCATATGAGGTGTGTGTTAGAAGTATCTCTATTTTACAGACAGGGAAGCTGAGGGTAACAGAGTTTAAGCAATTTGACTAAGGTGGGACGAGACAGTCATAGCAAGGATTCCAACTCAGGTCTGTCTGACTCCAGAACACCACCTTTAATCACCACCCTGCTCTGATGTGGCAGTAGATGTTGTTGGAGGGGCTCTTTACTTGAGTCCGTAGACCCCCTAAGAAATCCAGGGATGGGCTTCAGAGAGCTCGTGAGCCCTTTGAAACTGTATACAAAAATTTCCCTATTGGTGTGCATTTTTCTGGAGAGTGAGTCCTTAGTTTTGACTGGATTATCAGGAAGGTCCACGACACGACACCCCCCAAGTTAGCAGACATCAGAATTGGGGCATGGTAAGGGTCAGTAGCAGCATTCTCACCTTCCAGGCAGGAGACCAGGGTTCAGTTCCCAGCCAAGGCACCTCATGCGCAGCCACCACCCATCTGTCAGTGGAGGCTCACATGTTGCCGTGATGCTGAACAGGTTTCAAAGGAGTTTCCAAACTAAGACAAGACTAGGAAGAAAGGCCTGGTCATCTATTTCTCGAAAATCAGTCAGCGAAAACCTTTTGGATCACAACGGTCCGATCAACAACCAATCATGGGGATGATGCAGGACCGAGCAGCGTTTCATTCTGTTGTGCATGGGGTCGTCATGAGTTGGCGGCCAACTCGATGGCAGCTAACAACAGCAAGTAAGAATGCATTAGCAACATCAGAACCATCCAGCTGGTTAAACCATCCACCCTCTGCCACCAGAAACAGAGTTCTTTTCATTGCTGAAATTGCGTCCTTACCCCCTCGGCGACTTAGTTTGGACAAAACCAAATAAGTGATGGAGCCATCCGAAGCTGTAAATATTCTACAAAGCAAGCCACTGAGCCAGCAGGTCCCAGCATTCCTCAGGCCTGGAAGAGCAGGAATCACCCCGCTCACCCAAGGATCAAAGGGGAGAGGCAAACCCTTCATCACCAAGAGCCCACATCAGCACGGCTCAGGGCAGGAAGATGTCAAGGAGGAAGGCCCTCTCTGAAGTGTCAAGATAAGAACTGTCTCCACCTCCCTTTGGTGTGAAAGTCATTCCTCCTTGAGCCAGGGGAGGGTGTGAGGCATTTGGCCGTCTGCATGGAGCTGGGGGCGACTTATCGACTGTCCGGGCAGACACCTCCGTGGCTCCAGGCTGTGTCTGGACTCAACCAAGGATCCTCAGTGAACTCAGGTCCTTAAAAATATATGAAATTCTCACCCACATTATGTTTTTTTCTCCCAACATTTACATAAAGACACATTTCCTTGAGTTGGAAAAAAGTTGAAGTTGTCAATAATTTCATCCTACCAGGATCTGCCGCCAGCATCCATGGAAGCAGCAGTTAAAAATTAAACAACAAAGTGCGTTGAGCAGCTCTGTTGCAAAAGACCTCTCGGAAGTTTTCAAAAGCAAAGATGTCACTTTGATGGCTACCGTGCGCCTGATCCAAGCCATGGTCTTTTTGGCCGCCTCATGTACAAGCAAAAGCTGGACAATGAAGGAAAAAAAAGAAAAAGAAGACAAGAAGAATTGATGCATTACAACTTGTGGTGTTGGCAAAGAATATTGAATGTACCGTGGACTACCGAAAGAACAAGCAAGCCTTTGAAGAAATACAAACAAAATACTTCTTAGAAGGGCATTGGTGAGACTTCAGCTCACTTTGGACACGTCATCAGGAAAGACCAATCACTAGAAAAGGATTTCATTTTTGGTGAAGTAGAGGATCAGCAAAACAAGGCAAACTTTCAGTAAGATAGATTGATACAAGAGCCATAACAATGGACTCAAACATACCAACAACCATGACATTGCAAAGGACCGGGCAACATTTTGCTCTATTAAACTCAAGGTTGCCCTGAGTCAGAACTGATTTGACAGCAGCTAATAACAACAACAAAACCTTGGGCTGTATCTACCCTGGCTTTAGAATCTAATGGTTATGTGGGCTGACCCTGATTTCAGATACACTGGGTAAACCTTTCCCTATCTGGTTGGGCAAGCTTGGGCAAGTTACTTACCCTCTCTGAATCTCAGTTTCAGCTGGAATTATAAAATATTCCCTAGCTCTAGGTTTAATCTGAGAATGAAATGAGATTATGCAAACTAACCATTACCTTTCCACAGTATCTGGCACATACTAACACGCAAAAGATTTTATCGGATGTTTTCGTTTATTGTCTGGCTTAATACACCGGGCATAGGTGACACTTTGAAGTCCCTGGGTGGTGCAAAGAGTTAATATGCTCAGCTGCTAACCAAAGGTTGGAGGTTCAAGCCAACCCAAGATTCCATGGAAGGAAGGCTGGCGGCCTACTTCTGGAAAATTAGCTATTGAAAACTCTCTGCACAGTTCTGCTCTGACACACACGGAGCTGCCATGAGTCAGGGCTGACTTGATGGCAGCTGGTTTTTAGGTGACCTTTTGCATCAAAAAATGAAACTGTGTGACATTGTTTCCAAAGATGGTAGTGTTACCTAATTTTAAGTGCTTTGAGTTGAAGGATGAGATCTTACTTCTCATTTCTAACATAAGCAGTATGGTATTGCAACTAAGAGCAGATTGCACAGAAGTAGTTAGAACAGTGCTTGGTACGTAGTAAGGACTCAGTAAGTGTTAAGTTTTAATTGGTGCTTCTCCCTTCCCTGGCATCCTTAGCTACTCCAGTAAAACAAGTCGCTGTCGAGTCAACCCCAACTCACGGCGGCCTCTTATGTGTCAGAATAGAACTGTGCTCCATAGGGTTTTTAATGGCTGCTTTTTCTGAAATAGATGGCCAAGGCTTTCTTCCAAGGCGCCTCTGGCTAGACTTCAACCGCCAACCTTTCCATTAGCAGGCGAGCGCGCACCACCCAGGGACTCCCCAGACTTGGTACCGGTAGAAATGAGACATCCCAAAAATCAGATGAAAATGCATGAGATATATTGCCCCGCTGAGGTTTCTGGAGTCACTAAACCCCAAACCCAACTCCATCGCCTCTTTTCACCTCTCCAGAGCTCATTTCCAAAAGGAAATCACACCTGCCCAAAACCTCCACCTGCCATGGCTCAGTCTCTGAACCTCCAACTGCCAGGCACTAAGAGTTAAGTCGCCGAAGCGTACTGATTTCTCAAGGGAAAGGTGTGCGGAGTGAACACAGGACTCCTCCACCAAAGGATGAAAACCCTTGTTCAGGGCAGCGAATGAGGTAAGCTGGAAGGGGCTCAGGGGAAGGCGGGAGGGGAGGACCTTTGCAGCCATGGCCGTTACGGAGGAAAAGAAAAGATGTAAGAATGTCCCCTGGACTGAACACAGTCAACAGTCCACCAAAGCACTTCTGGGCTCTCTGTTTCACTTCATTATATGCTTTTTGATTCCCTGGGCTAGCCAACTGCTCTTAATTAGCTTTTGTTCAGGTTAATCCAGCTTTTCATTCCTGGATTTACTTTCTCCCACTAAGAGTTTAACTTTGAAATGTCACTAACTACCTAGGTAATTCAGTGTCCAAACTCTCAACGGTCAGGGAATTATAACTAATGAATAATATGTTCACCCAATTTAATTCAAGAAGCAGCTAATTAACATATCAAAAGACTTCAAAATGTACACCCCTTTTGACCCTGAAATTTCCTGTCTGGCAAATGTTTTTTTTTTTTCCTAGAAGAATAATTATGGATGCGTGCCGACGTTCAGCTAAAAAGGTACTCACAGAATTACTGTTTAGGTCAGGGAAGATGGGGAACAACCTAATATCTAACAATATAATTATTATTATTATTTTAAGGGTGATAATAAGAAGGAGTTTCTGAGCGGTACAAATGGTTAATGCGTTTGAGCACTAACCAAAAGATTGGAAGTCCCGGTCTACCCAGAGGTGCCTCGGAAAAAAAGCCTGGTAATCTTCTTTTGAAAGATCCCTGACATTGAAAACCCTAAGGAGCACAGTTCTGCTCTGACACACATGGGGTCACCATGAATTGGAATCGACTTGATGGCAACTCATTTAGTTTTTTGCTTTTTTTGTTTTTTTTGGTTTAGAGTTTCCCTAGCATGACATTCGCAATGTCCAGGACACAACTGAAAATTCTTCTAAAGACGACTAAGCAGTTTGTCCCAGCATAAGTCTCTACTCATTCACTGATTTCACAAATCTCTATTGGGCTCCTCCTATGTGCCAACCATGCTAGATGCTGGGAACACAATTCTGAATCTAGATTTCACGAGGTCACTCATGAATAAATTTTTGGTGAACTCCATTGGACACCACTGGGGATGTGGTGAGTAAACAAGACAGAAAGCATCTTACCTTCATGGGGCTTTTAGTTTTGCAAGAAGGGCACCCATTAAACACATCCTTACACAACTGGTCCATTAATACCAGTTGGGATGGGTGCTATGAAGAAGTTCAGGGGAAGGGAGGATTCAGCGGACTGGTGGGCCAGAATCTACGGAGAGATTGGAAGGCTTGTTCCATTAGCGCTTGAATGGAGACAATTGCGCTGAACACATTTTGGCCTTTTACTCCTCAACAGTCATCCAAGAGGCCCTGGAGGTTTTACGTTTGTGCCTTTCGAACATTCCTTTGTATTAAGATTTTTTTTTTTTCTTAAAGAAAAAAAAGTAAAGCAACAGGAAACACACACAGCATACCACCAATGATTGCATAACTCCATGAAAGCCTTCCAAGTCTTGCCCTGTAACTCTACCAAGCCTATAAACTTCTTGAAGCTTACTTGGCAAAGAAGTCTATGCCCATAGTACATAAAACCCTTTGTGGCTGGGTGTTCCAGCCATCTGAATTTATATAAAAATGCCTGGGCCCCTGAAACCCACTCAACAGAAGCCGCTGGCTTAGACATCAGCTCTCCAAAATCATTCCAAGTTGGAAATCCTTAGTAGAAAAAACTAGGGTCATCGTGGGGAGGGAAAGGGGGGAATTCTGGTGCGAGGGACCCAGGGAGGAGAGGGGAGGGTAAGGAGAGGTGTAAACTCCAATTGTGAGGATTGCTTCGGGGAGAGAGGGATTATTCCAAGGAAATTGCACCGGAAAGTATAACCTCGAGTAGGCGGCTGATGGTAAAATCAGTTGTTCGTGTGGGCAAGCAGCAAGGCTCAGGAGGCAGAAGGAGTGTGAAAAAAAGGAACTCTGAGTTAGGGAATTCAAGTACCATGCCAGACATCTTGGGTGGTTGACCAGGAGCAGAAGGTATAAAAATTGCATGAGAAAGAGAAAAGAGGGTTGGAGAAGGGAGGGAAGTCCAGCTAGATAGTCCTCCCAAGGAAATGCTATCTTTTGTGGAAGTGGAACACCAGCCTATTGGGGAACCTGTGGACTTCAGCTCACCCCACTGCATGCTTTATTTTAGCTTTGTTGAACTCTAAGGATTGTGGGAAACCATTCTGGGAACCAGAGAGGGCCGTGTTCCACCAGAACCATAAAATACTGGCACAGTGTGTTGTCGTTAGGTACCATCGAGTCGATTCCAATTCCTAGCGACCCCATGTGACAGAGTAGAACTGCCCCATAGGGTTTTCTTGGTTATAATCTTCATGGGAGCAGGTTGCCAGATCTTTCTCCCTTAGAGCCACTCGGTGGATTCGAATGGCCAACCTTTCAGTTATCAGCCGAGCAGTTAGCCATTTTGCCGCCAGGACTCCTTGGCACAATGTGTAGCCACCCCCATGATGCTGTTGGTGGGACCATCTGCTAGAAGGAACAGAAAGTTACCCATTTGTTCTGAGACCCTCTGGCTTTCAAATAGCCAGAACAGAAAGCAGAAGCGAGGTTGCTGATCAAAGGTAACGCCAGAGAGAGCTTACAGAAGATTAAAGAAATTGAGTGTAAGAATTCCATGTGGAGACCCAGAAGCCACTGGGTATTGACCAGGAGCCTCTGTGTCGTTTCAAACTCCTGACTCCACAGTTCTGCAGGCCCCCACTCTACCTGCTGAAATGTGAAAACGTTGTTGGTCAGTGCTGCCAGCCATCCAGAGCTCAGAATAGCCAAGCCTGGGCCCTCAGTCCCTCCCTCTGCGATTTAGGCCAGATCTGTCAGTCACTGGGGGTTCCTAGTGAGTGGAAGGATAGTGGTAAACTCCATCCTAGAACAACTAACATACAGAGATACTGGGAGGAGGAGATTATTATTTTCCTTCCGATTTCAGTCAGACTCCAATACATTTTTATGGTGAATATGGAAGGAAAGGTAATAGTTTTTTATCATCACCCTTTCAATAAACTGAATAATAATAGCTAATAATAATAGTAATAGTAACAACGACAATAGATAACATAAAAGCACAGAACAGCATTTGTAGTGTACAACCATTTATATGAGCAGTCCCTGGGTGGCACAAATGTTAAGCGCTCAATGGAGAGCCAAAAGGCAGGTGATTCGAACTCACCCAGAGGCACCTCAGAAGACAGGCCTGGCTATCTGCTTCCGAAAGGTCACAGCCTTGAAAACCCTATGGAGCAATTCTACTCTTCACACAGGGAATCACCACCACCAATTATATAGACTATTGTCCTATATGGAGCCCTGGTGGTACAGTAGTTAAGCATTTGGCTGCTAACCAGAAGGTCAGCAGTTCAAATCCACCAGCAGATCCTTGGAAACCCTGTGGGGCAGTTCTACTCTGTCCTGTAGGGTCACTATGAGTCGGAATCAAGTCAACGGCAACAGGTTTTTTTTGTTTTTTGTATCATCCAATGCAGTGCTGGAAAATGAGTCCATGAGTTAGAAGACGCAGGATGAGGACCGCGCAGGACCCGTCAGTGTTTTGCCCTATTGTACATAAGGTGGGTCAGAGCCCACTCCGCAGCGACTAACAAGGCAACCATTTACATAAAAAAGGGTAAGGAGGATATACTTGCATCTTTCCTTGAATGTGCATCAAATAAATGAGAAATCAATATAATTGGTTGTCTCAAGTGAGAGGGGAGCTGGAGGCCAAGGCTGAGACTTTTCACTGTATTCTCCTTTCTCCTTTTTGATTTTTCAACCCAGTGAATGTTTTGCCTATTCAGAAATAAATACATGTTAATATTTAGCAAGGGCCTACTGTGAACCAGGCACAGTGCCCCAAACTGAGATTCGGAGATGAATAAGTTATGAGCACTGCTATTAAAGTTCTAACAGGCGGGAAGGGGAGGTGGTGGGCGCACCCATAGCTATGAAGCATGGCTGAAGGGAGGAGTGTTGGGAGGCTGTACAGCAGAATGGTTGACAGAGAAGTCAACTAAGGGTCACATTGACAGAGTTCAAGGCTTGGTTCTTTGACTTGGTGCGTGAGTTTAAATAAGTGATTACACCTCCCTAGAACTCAGTTTTCTTCCTTATAAATTAAGAATAATAACGGTGAAGAAGGAGAAGAAAATCATGATGAGGACAAAGATGAGGAGGATATGATGGCAATGATTTTGACATGATGATGATGGTAAGGTTGGTGATGATGAAGGTGATTTTGATGATGATGAAGATGGTGGTGATGTTGGTGATGATGATGAAGAAGATGATGGTGATACTGGTGATGATGATGATTTTGATGATGGCCGTGGTGGTGATTATGATGGTAGTATGATGATGATGTGACAGTCTCATAATTGTAGGGATTAAATGAGATGACATATGTGAAGTGCTCAGCACAGAGCTTGACACATGGTATTAAATCACCCAAGGCAATGGTTAATAAGAGTAATAGTACCATGGTCTCAGGGGACATCTAGGTCAGTTGGCATAATAACATAGTTTATAAAGAAAATGTTCTACAATCCTACTTTGGTGAGTAGCGTTTGGGGTCTTAAAAACTTTCAAGCAGCCAACTAAGATACATCTATTGGTCCCATCATGTTCAGAGCAAAGAGGAATGAAGAAAACCTAGGACACAGGAAAATATTAGTCCACAGCCTCTACCAGCCTGAGCCCAGAACTAGATGGTGCCCCACTACCACCACCAACCATTCTGACAAGGATTGCAACAGAGAATCCCGGTCGGAGTTGGAGAAAAATGTAGAACAAAATTCAAATTCACACAAAAAAGATCAGACTTACTGGTCTGACAGAGAGTGGAGGAGAGTATGGCCCCCAGATACCCTGCTAACTCAGTACTGAAGCCACTCCCGAAGCCCACCATTCAGCCAAAGATTAGACAGGTCTATAAAACAAACAGCAACACACGTGAGGAGTGTGCTTCTTACTTCAGTCAAGTATAGGAGACCAAATGGGCAACAGCTGCCCAAAAGCAAAGAAGGAAAAGTAGGAAGGGACAAGAAAACTGGATGAATGGATACCCCAGGAACCTGGAGTGGAAAGGGGGAGATGCTGACACCTTACAGGATTGCAACCAATGTCACAAAACAATTTGTGTATGATTTTTTCAATGAGAAACAAATCTGCACTATAACCTTTCACCTAAAACAAAAAAAAAAATTTTTTTAAGTTAGTAAAAAAAGAGAAAACTTACCATTTGTGGTTACTAAATGCCTCTCAGTCCATAGTGTCTTGATACAGTGAGAACTAGAGGCCCTGTGACAAGAAAATGGATGAACCGTACAAGACCCCAAATGTTGCAGGTAATAGCTGATTTCAGGTTTTTGACTTCTTCACAACAGCCTCATTTCCCCAGTGTCTGATTGTGGTATGTATTAACATTTTAAATGTCTTAAATTTTATGCTGAATAAATTACTAATCTTAACTCTTTTGTAAGCTTTCATTTGAAGAAAGGCTTTCCTGGTAGGTGATGATAGTGATGACGATGATGGCGGTGGTGGTGGTGGTAGTGATGATGGTGACGATGATGATGATAAGAAAGTTTGGAACACATCAGTGAATCGTAACAGAAGGGAAAAGGCACTCGAAGAAAAAAAAACACACATTTTGGGTCTTGTTGAACCTAAGTCATTTGAAAAATAGTTTAATGGTTTACACCTTGCCTCTGCCATTTACCAGCTGTGTGATCTTGAGCAAGTAGGCTAATCTCTCTGAGCCTACTTCTCCATGTTGTTGCGAGAATTAGGTGAAATGTTCTGTATAAAACACACAAAATAGTTCTTAGCGTGTAGTAGCTGCCATGTAAGTATTCATATAACGTAAAGCCCATAACACAGTGCCTAGCACATAATAAGTGCTCAGTTATAATTCTTGTTATGATTTTTGTTGTAGTTCTTAATAACAAGAGCTGAAAGAGAGGCCCCCTCTCCTGCTGTTCTGATCTATTTTACCTAATTCTTGGACTCTGGTATACCCTTCCAGAGTCGTCTTTTCCTTCCATGCTGGAGGCTTTTGGGGCTGGTCCTCCATTCCCTACCCTTGCTGGTTTCCATTAGGAGGTTTGCTTTTCCTTGAGAGTCCATACGTGGAAGAGACTATAGAGGTACGAATGACAAAGAGGTTGCATCTTTTGGCCAACTCCAACTGATGAGTGGAGGCTTCCTGAAGCACTATCTTTAAAAGTCATTTGAGGCCTAGTCCATGTTCAGCGGGAAAGAGCTCAGGCATCGATTAGTGATGTCTGTCACAGGTACAGGGTGGAGAAATGGCCACCCAAATGCCCCTGGTGTGCTGACTCTGATGTAGAGAAAAGCAACTCCAAAAAAGTAAATAATTTATACTTTATCAACCCAGAAGCAATCATGGTTTCCACACAGAATGCTCTTAAATTGCTTCCCTTCAAAAGAATATATTTATAAACATATATATATGTGTGTATATGTATGTGTTGTTGTTATATATGTATGTCCCTGGCGGATGCAAACAGTTAACACGCTTAGCGGCTAACTGAAAGGTTAGAAGTTCAAGTACACCCAGAGGTGCTTTAGAAGAAAGGCTGGTGATCTACTTTTGAAAAATCAGCCACTGAGAACCATATGGAGCACAGTTCTACCCTGACACACATGGGGTCGCCATAAGTCTGAATCAACGCAGGGGCAACTGGTGATAGTGTTGTGCGTATGAAGAAAAAGAGGGCGTGAGAGACAGACACAGAGACAGAGAGAGAGTTTTCAAAGCAACATACCAGCATAAACAAGAATGTTGTAGTAGTTGTTCCTTGCCATCCAGTCAGCTCTAAACAGCATCATTAGCACGAATTTGCAAAGCAGGCACTGTTGCTGTCCACCTTCTGTTGGCTTGTGTTCAGCCCCCCTTTGTCAAGCAGCCACCCTGCATACTTTTTTTGTGATAATCCTGAAGCTCTGAGGGACCTCTCCTCCTCTCCCCTTCCTGTGGGACTTGGCTGTTCTGACACACCATCCTTGCTGTGCCTACCTTTGTCTGAATGGGGGGACTACTGCCGAGCTCAGAACTTGGAGGACAGATGCTACTCCTATAGTCTAACTTGGTTTCTGTTTAGAGAAGGTTAATTCTTAGCAAAATATAGCTCACAGCTCCTTAGGAGAAGAAATTGTTAAATGTGTATGTTGTTGTTAAAACAAAAAAAATGTTAGGTGCCCTCAAATCAGACTCACAGAGACCCTACGTACAACAGAACGAAACACTGACCAGTCCTGCACCATCCTCACAATTGTTGCTATGTTTTTTGAGCCCGTTGTTGCAGCCACTGTGTCACTCTGTCTCGTTGAGGGTCTTCTTCTTTTTCACTGACCGTCTACTTTACCAAGCATGATGTCCTTCTCCAGGAACTGGTCCCTCCTGATAACATGTCCAAAATGCATGAGGCGAAGTCTTGCCATCCTTGCTTCTAAGGAGCACTCTGGCTGTACTTCTTCTAAGACAGATTTGTTCGCTTTTCTGGCAGTCCATCGTATATTCAGTATTCTTCGCCGACACCATAATTCAAAGGCATCAATTCTTTGGTCTCCTTGTTTGTTGTCCAGCTTTCACATGCATATGAGGCGATTGAAAATATCATGGCTTGAGTCAGGCGCACTTTAGTGCTCGAGGTGACATCTTTGCTTTTTAACACTTTAAATAAATGTGTACACGGATGTATAAATGTGTATGTGTGTGTACATACGTTTAATATATATTTCAAAAGTCTTCTTGGACTTCAAATGATTCTTGCAAAACAACATGTTGATGAGTTAAGTGTAAATGAATTAGAAACATGTGGCTTGAATTCCCTTCAAAATACCTTAGGGTTTAAAATGAAGGGAAAAAGTACTTGAAGGGAAAAAAAAAAGTACATTTTGGGTCTTACTGAACCTAAATCATTTGAAAAATAGTTTAAGATGTTTGCTAAATCCAAAAAGCAGCTCTGCTCCCACCATATGGCGATGTCAAAGTGGCTCCTCGGATGGGCTGAAACCTAATTTTAATTTCTTGCACATGTGGTGAAAACCATCTTTGAGGACTTTCCTAAGCCACTGTTTAAGGCAATGCACAGAGGGCTTTAAAAAAAAAAAAAAAAAAAATTGCATCTCATTTGCATAACAATGACCCTCAGCCCAGCTTTCTCCCTCTCCTGCTGTTCTGATCTCTTGTACATAACTCTTGGACTCTGGTATACCCTTCTGAGGTCACCTTTCCCCGCCCATGCTGAAGATTTGAGGGGCTAGTCCTTCCTTCCCTACTCTTGCTGGTTTCCACAGGGAGGTTTGCTTCTCCTTGAGAGTACATATGTGGGCATTTGGAATATGACTCTCATGTCCTCTCAGAATTTCTTCCCAAATCCACTCCCAAGTAATTGCTGCAGGATGCTCCCTATTAAGCAGACTGGGCAAATCCCCAGGAATTGGGGTCATTAGGCATAGCTTCCAGTGGTTCAAAATATCGCATTGTCCTTTGGGTAGCTCTTCAGCTGGACAGATTCATCCAAACAGTCCAGAACAGGGCTGGGAAAGGCTAGACCAATGGTTTTCAACGTCGGTAGCACCACTCCTAAGAGGAGTGTCAGAAATGTAGGGGGTGTTCTTTAATTTTCTCAGGGGGCTGGGGGAGGATGGCACCACCGGCATTTAGTGGTCAAGGACCAGGGATACAAGCTGTCCTGTCATACACAAGACAGTCTCCCCCTAAGAAAAATTACTGTGCATGCCCAGCACATTCACACGCACCACTAGGTATTCACGGGAGTGAAAAATCTGTTAATAATTATCCGAGTCCAGGGCCGACCCCTGTTTTACGTATAAGCACAAGTAATTTTTTCTCAGTTGCGGTGTATCCTGGATTTTCTAGACATGCCACTACCATGTAATCCAAGGGAAAATGGGACTTGGCTGTGTTCAGGACAAGATGGAAAAATATGTCACTCATGGCAATGCCGTTAATAGAGTTTGAGTTGCCAGCACAGTAGAGCACAGTACAACTGTATCACTTGGCCTTGGTAGCTGCTGCATTCGTAGCAGTCAACATATAAGTGCAGTTTGGGGACTCCTTATTATGCGTCTTGTTTTTCCTATTTCTCATTTATACTGCAGCTATGGATTGTGTGTGTGTGTGTGTGTGTGTGTACACTGTGTATGGAGGTCGACGCTACACATAGCAACCTATGTACAACAGAAAGAAACATTGCCTGGTCTTCCATCATCCTCATAATCACCAGCATGTTTGAATCTATCACTGCAGCTATTGTACTAATCCAGCTCGCTGAGGGTCTCCCATATCCTGGTTGGCCCTCTATTTCACCAAACATGATGCCCTTCTTTAGTGATTGATCCCTTCCTGATGACGTGTCCAAAGCAAATGAGTCAAATGATGTTCTGCTGGGATCCATGACATTTTCATTGGCTAATATATTTGGAGTAGATCACCAGGCCTCTCTTCCTAGTCTTAGTCTAGAAGCTCTGCTGAAACCTGTCCACCATGGGCGACCCTGCTGGTAGCTCACAGCAACGCCCAAGCCACCACAATACAACAAACTGACCAGACAGGTGGTGGATGTGTGTAGGTAGGTTATATTATCTGTAAATGATGTGTGAGCATCAAAAACCCAAATGCATTGAGAGCGAGTTGATTCCAACTTACAGCAACCCTACAGGACAGAGTAGAACTGCCTCAAAGTTTCCAAGGCTGTAATCTTTGTAGAAACAGACTGCTACATCTTTCTCCCATGGAGCAGCTGGTGGGTTTGAACCACTGACCTTTTGATTAGCAGTCCAGTGCTTAACCACTGTACCACCAGGGCTCCTTTCAGTGTATGTAGATTATATTATCTGTGAATTTCATTTCGGCATAGTAAAGGGAGGTTACAAACATTTGTTCTAAAAAAAAAAAAATTTTTTTTTTTTTTAATTAAAGGTGGCATTAATTCTGATACAATAGAAAGCCCATGAACTGAAGACACTAAACCCTTTGCTGTCGACTAGATTCTGACTCGTAGCAACCCTACAGGACAGAGTAGACTGCCCCACAGGGCTTCCAAGGAGCAGCTGGTAGGTTTGAACTGCTGACCTTTTGGGTAGCAGCCAAGCTCTTAGCCACTGTACTAGCAGTGCCATGCAGTGAACTAGCCTGGGACCAAGAGTTAGCAAGCTTGGGCTCCAGTTTGTGTCTACCACTAGCTTATTGTGTGGTCTTGAACAAATCTCATTTCCTCACTGGGCCTCACTTTCTCCATCTATTGGGTTATAAATTTAAATGCCTCAAAAGGACATCATGTTTGGTAAAGTAGCGGGTCAATGAAAACAAGGGAGACCTTCAATGAGATGGATTGACACAATAGCTGCGACAATTGCCTAATTTCCATAAAATCCCCCACCAGAATGAGAACTCGAGACGAAGCTGTACCAAGACAAGAGCAATCGAGCAAGTGCGTATTTCACGTCTATTGCTTTTGTCTACCCAATCCATCTTTGTTTCTTTGGGCAAAAATGCCCTGTGTTTTCTTTGAGCTGTCATTCCTTTCCTATTCTCAAGCATACCAACAATCATGAAGATGGCACAGAACTAGGCAGTATTTCATTCCGTTGCACCTAAGTCCACCATGAGTCGAAGCCAACTCGGTGACGCCTAATAACAAGTGAATAAGAGGGCCTTCTGTCTGCCTGTTAAACCCAGAAAAATATTCTTCATTTCCACAGTGGAATGTGCACTCTCCCAATTTTTCACAAAACATGCAACAATTTGTGGCAATGTTCCATCAGCACAGAAAAATTGCTTTAGAATTTCAGAGTGCAAGTGTAATAATAAAGGACAGCTGAGACTCAGCCTCAATGATGAAGAGGCAAGAGAGAGAGGTGGAGACTGTGGAAAAGCAAAGCAACTATTTGCTGTTGCAAAAGGGGACCCATTGCTCTGCTCCTACCAGTAGGTGCTCAGTATGTGTTGTTTCAATGTTCCCAAGTCTTTCAAAAGTCTAAGAGAAGCCAGAAATCTATAAAGTTTTATTCCAAATCTCCCTATGTTTAAAAATTGGTTCAATTAAAAGAGAATGAAATAATATATTAGCATATAAAAGCCTGACTGTGTGCTAGATTCCTAGTTAGAGACTTCTGGATTAAATGAACCCTAAGATTGCTTGGACAGTGAATACGGAAGACCAAAGAAGAATTGATCCTTTTGAATTATATGTTGGCGAAAAGTATTGACTATACCATGGACTACCAGAAGAACGAACAGGTCTGTCTTGGAAGAAGTACAGCCAGAATGCTCCTTAGAAGTTTGGGTGGTGAGACTTCATTTCACATACTTTGGACATGTTATCAGGATGGACTAGTCTCTGGAGACGGACATCAAGCTTGGTAAAGTAGAGGGTCAGTGATAAAGAGGAAGACCCTCAATGAGATGGGTTGCCACAGTGGCTGCAACAACGTGCTCAAGCATAGCAACGACTGTGAGGATGGCGTAGGACCAGGTAGTGTATTGTTCTGTTGTATATACGGTCACTCTGAGTCGGAACCGATTCGACAGCACCTAACAGTGACAACAACTAGATTGCTTTAACTCTGAAAATCTAGTATTCTAAAGCAGGGGTCAGCAAAAATTTTCTGTAAAGGGCCAAATAGTAAATACTTTAGGTTTTGCAGGCTGTAAGTTCTCTGTTTCAACTATTCAGCTTTGTAGTACAAAGAAAAGCTCATGGGCTGGATTTGGCCCATGGGCCATAGTTTGCCAACCAACCCCTATTCTAAGTCAGAGACCAGCCTCTACAGAGATCAGCAAACAACCGTTATAAGCAAATGGTGATTGATGCATTTTTGGAAGTTCTTTAGAAGACAGCTCAAGCTCTCACTGGGTAACACACTTGAGTGACCTCTTCTTTCTATACACTAAAGAGCAACTGCGTCAGTATTTCTCCTGTCCCTTTCCTTATTTATACATGCTTTTTTAGAGGATTAGTTGTTGACATATAAATGCCTATAAACGTGAAAAAATGATTTGTAGTGTATACTCATTGTTGGCTAATGGGGATGTGGGAAAGCCTGGTTTGCATTTGGGTTTCTGATATCATCTCGTTACAGTGCCTGAAATATCCCTACGGTCAGTGCAGTGCCAGAAGTCTTGTTGGGAAATGGTGAAAAATCTTGAACTGGCCAGATGCTCGGCGGCTGGATTAGTAAGAGCCGTCCTGGGAAGGAAGACGCCTGGCGTCCACTTGGGTATCAGGAGTGGGCTGCCTCTGTCTCTCAACAGATGCATGCCTGGGGCAAATTACTTAACTTCTTAGATGTAATATGGGGAAGATGAGCTAATTGATTTCAAAATGTCTACAATTGCCTAATTTCTAAAATCCCCCACCAAGCCTGCTGACCCAAATGAGAAATCTCAATGATATTCTACCACTGATGGGAGCCATGACAGGGATGGTTGAGCAAGTGTGTGTTGCGTGTCTTTTGTCTACCTTCCTTTCTCTGGGCAGAAATTCCCAGGGTTTCCTTTGAGCTATCACTCTTCTCCTATTCTCAGGTAATACGGTAAATGCAAGGCTGACTATGGCCTCTGGATCCAGGAGTGTCCACATGACATAGGTCTGACCAATCAAAATGTTCCACCCTCCTAGCTAGTGATTGGTTCAGAGATGGGCACGTGACTCAGATCAGACCAATGAGAGTCATCTGTAGGAGGTTTGTTGGAATAATGAGTAGGCTGGCCATCTTTATGCACCCAGCATTAGTAAACTGGGAAGGTATAAGCCTGGAGCTGTGGGTGGCCACCTTTGCTATGAAGCGAGGAGAGTCTGCCTAAGAATGAAGCCATTTGAGAGGAAATAAAGCTAAGGGAGAGAAAACTATAGATTCTGACAGCATGGTTTAAGCGCCTCAATGCAGCCATGCCTAAAGCAAGTTATTTTCCTGGAATGGATTTCTTAGTTTATATGAGAAATAATTTCCTTTCAAAAAAGAAAATTACATGAACTTGAATAGGAATTTTACTTTTTTCATTTGCAACTAAAAGAGTCCTGGATTGAATGGCAAAATAATGGGGATGTGAGCCCAAACACCCCTAGATTTCTTCAGTCACTATCTTTAGTAGGGAAAGAATTCAGGCTACAGGAGACCTTGATTCTTGTGCTGGTTCTACAGTGATAATGACATGACTCTGAGCAAATCCTAGATGAGTTGTTGAAAGGCTCAGAGATGATAAAATGGCCATTTGGTTGCAAGAAACAGAAACTTGCTTAAACTGAGGTGAAAAGGGATTTACTGGAAGGATTCAGGAAGCCCTCAAAATAGGAAATATATTTGGGACTCACAGGGCCTGGGATTCCCATCATCCTTTTCTCTGGGTGCTGAATTAGTCTCAAGTCACCACCCGCTCTCAGTGTCACCTCCTCTCTTCTCTCTCTCTCTTTGCTCTATTAGCACTTTCCTCAAACATGGCGGTCCTAGTCTTAACTTTAAATGATCGAAACCTCAACAAAGCCCAACTGGCATCACAGAGTTCCCTATTGCAAATCCCCAAGAGAGAGAAATTGGATTGGCCCAACTTGGGAAAGCTGTCCAAATTAGGGTCACATAGTAAAGACATGGCCGTCCTTTCTGGAACTGTGGAAGGGCACCAAGGGAAGGGCACCAAGGGAAGAGTGGGTAACAAAGAACCTTGCCCAGTAAATGGCACATAGCAGATGCTCAAGAGATACCATTACTATTTCTTCTTCTCCTTGCCCTCCATCTCTTTCTTTTCCTTTTTTCCTCCTCCTCCTCCTTTCCTATCTCCTTCCTCTTCTTTCTTATTTCTCCTTCTCCTTCTTCATCTTCCTCCTTCTCCTTCCTCTCCCCCTTCTTTTTCCTCCTCCACTTCCTTCTTTCTTTTTCTCCTTCTTTGCTTCTTTCTCATTCTTCCCTCCTTCTCTTCTTCCTCTTCCCCTCTTCTATATCTTAATATTAATATTATGGTATTTGTCTTAGCATTAGCATCATCGTCATTCTTTAGAACATATTCCTGAATTTGAACGTGAATAAAAGAGAAAATACTCTCTAAACATGAGTTTTGGGAAAGAGCATCTTTAACCCCGAGTTTCATCTTTAAAATTCAGCTAAAGATATCTGACCCACTTGCCTTACAGAGCAGTTGGGAGACTAGAACACAATAATGAACTTGAAATTCATTGACAATGTCAGCATTGTTATTACTGAGGACTCCATTCTTCTATCCCCCCCATCCTCCTTGAAGTTACTAATGACAACATATTATTCAGGTCTGTGTTTCTCTTAATACCCATAAAACTAAGTGCCATCATAAGCCTAAATAATTTCTCAAAAGAAACAATGCAGACCCCCTCTTTTTTTTTCAACAAGAGATTTTTTTCTCCAGTAGCTTTAATTAAGTCATGCTTCAGTAGACCCCAATAAGGGCCCTCAAAGACGTTGCTCTTGTCCCTCTGAAATGGCATAGTCTGTGAAAACCCAAACAGAGGCATGCTCCTTATTACGCTATTATTTAATCTGGAGTCTCTCCAGCGTGAGGCCTTCCAGGCAGCAGCAGTGTCCAGTGGTGTGGGTGATGGGAGGCTGGCCTCAGAATAAACACCATGTGATTCCTGGAACCCAGAGGCCATCTCTTTCCGCTACCCTTGCACTCCCTTCATCGGCAGATCCTGGGTGTTGGGCGGCTCTATTACATCCTGGCATGGCCAGCACAGCCACTCAACTTGTCAACAGCCAGCAACCAGGAGGAGAGTCTTCCATCAGTGCCTGACACATGGCCAAATCCCCTGGTGGTTGCAATGGGCTGCTTCCCCGGTGAGAACAGCACTGGAACAATTGCACTATTGTGCTGGCCGTGACCTGGGCGCTGCCCCATCTGGACTTGACTGGCTAGAGCACGGAAGATGGGTAAAATGTCCTGATGTTCAGAACCCCTCTGCCAAGCGCTTTTTGATGGAGGTACTTCAGAGTCAGACAGACTGGGTTCATATGTTGTGTGACCTTGGAGTTGCACTAAATCCATTCTTTCTTTCTCTGGAAAATGGACATAATACCTACTTGTCAGGTCTCTCTCTGGATTTTACACAGTTATGTGTTAGAGCATCTGGTGAGCGTCCGGGGCATATCACCATTTTGAAAATCAATAGCCGTTACTGTTACGAGCTATGCTGGGATTTTATGAGGGCAGTGGTGAGTTGGCGGTAGAATTCTCACCTTCCACGCAGGAACCTTGGGTTCAATTCCTGGCCAACACACCTCGTGTGCAGCCACCACCCATCTGTCAGGGGAGGCTTGTGTGTTGCTATGATTCTGAACAGGTTTCAGTGGAGCTTCCAGGCTAAGGCAGACTAGGAAGAAAGGCCTGGCAATCTACTTTGGAAAATCAGCCATTGAAAACCCTGTGGATCACAATGGTCCAATCCACAACTGATCATGGGGATGGAACAGGATGAGGCAGTGTTTCATTCCTTTGTGCAGGGGGCCGCCATGAGTCAGGGGCTGACTCGATGGCAGCTAACAACAACAACAATCTGAAGTTTTAGGCAGGGTAGCAGGTTCGTCCCCCCTTTTCTGTTTCAACACTCTATATGTTAGCCAAATTTGAGCTATATGAATAAAGTGTACATAGACCAAATTTTAGTTTAGCCAAAATGTAACTTTTAACATTTAAAAAAAAAAGTAACTGTAAGGCACAAATAGAAAACATGCATGCAAGAGCAATTTAACCATCAAATGTATATATGACCACCACCCACACCAAGAAGAAAGAACACTACCAACTCCCAGAGCCTCCTGTGTCACTTTCTGATTACAGTCTCCTGCATCCTACCTAACACTAACCGCTAATCTGACTTTTACAATAATTGTGTTTCTGCTTTTCTTTATAGTTTTACCACCTTTAATGTATCAATTAACAGTACAGTTATTTTTGCTTGCTTTTGCAGTTTATAAAATGAATCATACAGCATGCACTGTGCTCTGTGCTTTTTGTATCATTGTGACATTGGGAAGATTCATCAGTGTTTTTGCATGTAACTGTAGTTTGTTCATGTCCATTGTTGTAGAATATTCCATTCATCAGAACTTTAATTTGAAACCGTTGTTATCAAGCGACCTGCTAGCTCCTCTGTGGTGGAGTGTCTCCAGAGATGTTCACTATCGTTTCCTCCCTGCCTATGCTGCTCCTCCTCCAAGAGGGTGACCTTGTGACTTGCCTTAACCAATAGAATATGGAGGGAATGACATCCTGAGATGTGAGTCCTGACATTAAGAGGACTGGCATCGTCTGCCTGTTTAAAGCTTGTAGCCATGTAAGATGTTCAGTTACCCTGAGATCACTCTACTGTAAGGAAGCCCAAGATATCAATGAGAAGGCCAGTGGGGAGAGAAAGAAATACCCAAGTGAGCCCCAGCTGGTTCAGCCATTCCAGCTGAAGCACCAGTCTTGCGGGTTTTCACATCTCTCTTGAACATTACAGTCTCAGCAAACAACAGGTGGTGCAGAAGAACCACACAGCTGAGCCCAGCCCAGATTGCAGAGCTGTGAGAAAGAATAAATTGTCCTTTTTAGCTGTTAAATTTTGGGATGCTTTATAATGCAGCAATAGATAACTGAAAGAAAGTATTTCTAAGAAGTTAGGCAGACTTTTTTTTTTTCCTCTCCCTCAGGCTTATGGCATATTCCTTTGCAAGTTTTACTTTCTTAATGAGGCAACATTATTTACATCTTCATACATTTTTAAATGCATCTCACACCCTCTTTCTTTCATCATACTCTCACCCCCACCTTTTATCCGTATACTCTATGTGTTGGTTGGCGCTCTGGTGGCATAGTGGTTAAGAGCTATGGCTGCAGACCAAAAGGTTGGTGGTTCAATTCCACCAGCCTCTCCTTGGAAACCCCACAGGGCAGTTCTGCTCTGTCCTGTAGGGTCACTATGAGTCGGAATTAACGGCCACAGGTTTGGTTTGCTTTTTTTTTTTTTTTTTTTTGGTATATGTGTTGGTAAAAACAATACTGATTTTATATCAATAGATGCCTCTAGGAAAAAAAAAAAAGAAAAGTTGTCACTAAATGCAGAAATTTGTTACATTTTATCAGTGTGTTGTTTTTTTCTCCCAGTGGATGAATCCTGTAGGTCTGACCCAGGATTGCCGTGTTATCCTGTTCCCACGAGAACATCTTTTGAGATGAAAACCTTCATTTGAGTAAACAGACATCGGTTGTACTTTGCAAAGAGAGGTGCCCTCATGTTACACTGAGAATCAACGACGAGAAAAATTAAGCACTGGTCTTTGGTGCCTAGGGCTCTGTGCTGCAAAGTGGTCAACAACCCTCCTTCCAGTTTTCTGCCCCGTGCCTTTTGCTGTGGGAGATTCAGAAACAGCAACAAGCCTGTCTATATTTGCACAAACATAATTACCTCTAATGCTCCTTAAGTTCTGAAGAAGCCTCAGCATTTTCATTTCACTGGAGCTTTCAGGTTCATTTTTCCTTTCAGAGGCCGCATGCATTGAATGTTCTATAAAAGAATGAACATGGGGGTGGCAGGAAGGGAGGAGGCTTTAAAAGTAACGGCATAAAAAATAAACTAAAATAAAACTATTACAGTGCGTTAGACTAGTTTCCAATACAATGGAGACTTTGGAAGTTGAAGGTCTTTGAAAGGAAGCAGCAGAGACTGGTGAAAGGAGACAGAACTGGGTTTGAATTCTGCCTCTACCATATACCAGCCATTGATTTGTGGCAAATAACTTATGTTGTCTGAGCCTCAGTTTCCGCATCTGCAAAATGGTACTAAGAGACACCTCAGAGGACTAGAGCAAAGAATCAAAGAGATCTACCTAAGGAACTTAGACCAGCGTTGGGTACACAGTAGATTCCTAATGAATGTTAACTCTCTACCCGACCAGTAATTTGTAGATCGTTTTGGAAATGCTGACAGTCCGTCTAGGGGAGAGTGGATTTAGGGAACCATTTTAGGAAAGAAGCTAGAAAGATCCCAAGAGTTCTTATAAACCATTGCCTCCCGCCCCCCCACCCCCCACCGCCCCCATATGTTGCGGGTCTGCTGCTGCGTCAGTAACACTGCCTGGGGCCTTGGGCATAGTCAGATATCATTGAGCAATCCTGGAAAAGGATTCCATTGTTTTTGTGGTTCATTTTGACTTCTACCAGCTGGAGACAGAGGCCTAAATGGAGGGAGCAAGGTATTAAAAACCTTCAGTGAGAACAGTTAAATAATAAGCCATTCATTCGGAGAACGAATGGACCGAACATAAATACCATCTCTAGGTTTCTTGGGCATTGATTAGAACTCTGCATAACCTAAAACCCACCATAACCTAACTGAGGGAGAGATGCAGCTAAAGGTGTTAATTTCATACCCAAGGAGCAAAAGGAAGGAGGAGTTTTTAAAGAACAACAACATTGGCTTGGCTATGAGTTAGGTGCTTTATGTTTACAATCTAATCCCCACAAGAGTTGATTTTGCCTGTCTTTCAAACGCAAAAACTGAGGTTAAAAGAAGTGAAGTATTCCAGACAAGATCAGTCATCTACAAAAATTTCAAAGACAAGATTTGAATCCACGCCTCACTCCAAAACCCGTGCTCTCTTGCCTCTCTGAAGAGAGTAAACTGAGTCCTGCTTACAGAGCTGGGATAAACTGGGGAGGGGACAGAGAGGGGTAGACCATCTGTTCTCCAAGGTCCTATTCTGAGACTAGAACACCTAGGTCATAGCTGTACCAAAAGGAAGGATTCTGTATGGAGATCTAGTGAAAGGAAGGAAGAAATGAGGCATGGGAAGGTATGAGATAAGGAACCCCAAAAGAGCTCTCTCAAGGTGAGATCAAAACGAGAAAACAAATAGCAAATCAGAAGTCTTAGAGAATAAAAGCAAATCAAGACTTGGCGTTCAAGGAGAGTCAAAGAAAGTTGTTCAGAACTAAGACCTCGGAGAAAGACATCATGCTTGGTAAAGTAGAGGGTCAGTGACAAAGAGGAAGACCCTTGAGGAGATGGATCAACACACTGGCTGCAACAATGGGCTCAAACATACCAACAATTGTGAGGATGGCACAGGACCAGGCAGTGTTTCATTCTCTTGTACATAGAGTCGCTATGAGGTAAAACTGACTCTACAGCACCTAATGACAACAACAACAACAAGACCTTGGGAACTGAGAGAGAGGGCCAGGTGTGGATCCTATGCACTGGGAGGGCAAACACGACCATATAAAGCACCTATAAAACTAAAATAGACCAAACCAGTTGCCGTTGAGTCCATTCCATCTCATGGCAACCTCAGCTGTGTCAGAGTAGAACTACGCTCCATAGGGTTTTCAATGGCTGATTTTTCAGAAGCAGATGGCCAGACTTTTCTTCTGAGATACCTCAGGGTGGGTTGAAACTGCCAACCTTTTGGTCAGTAGCTAAGCTCTTAACCGTTTGCGCCACCCAGGAACTCTGTAAAGGGCAGGATCAGAAACCAGGCAGTGGCTTCTAATGACTCCAAAGTACTCAACCTGCCCTACTGAATTTCATGCTTGTGTTTTGAGATAGGTGCCCAAGAGCAAAAGAGATGAGCGTACCCTGGAGTCACCAAAATAGTGAGTCAGATACCTGGATGCCTGTGTCGGATCCAAGTTGGCTCTTCAGTAGACATGGATGCAACATAAACTTTCCTCTCTCCTCTTCTGGCTGCTTTTCCTCTGTCTCTCATTCTCCCCTCTACACTTCTGGGGTAGTACATGCAGGTAAAAAAGAATAAATATGGGAATATCAAAGTCAATCACTCTGCTGCACAAAAATTCTTGGTTCCAAATCTCCCCATTGACACCCCCCTAAAAGTCCAAACACCTTAGTATGAAAATCAATGCCAAACACGATCTGTTCTGATCAGCAACTGACCCCAGACTTATCCCCAACCCATCATCCATCCATTCACACTCACAAATATATATTATTTCCCAGTTTCTGGACTTCTTGAGATCTATCACTCAAGAGACTTACCAAAACTGACTTTTTTGTTAGAATATTATATGTATATTTATACCATCTTGAATACAGTTGTTGAGATCACAATTTATAGGTTGTTTCATCCCTCTGCCTCGCCTTTGGCAAAGGGCTTGACGCAGAGGAGAAGCCCTATAAGTATTACTGAATGCAGTCCAAATGGGGGAATAAGTAAACCAAAGATCCCTGGATTACTGAGATACTTGGTTTGGATTTAACACCAAAATGAGTACAAAAGGAGTAGCAAGAACTGGCTGACGATTGTGCTTCCTGAATTCTATCTTTATATTTAAAGAGGTGTTTCATCAGCCCATTTCCCAATTCAAGTTACTTGAGGTCAAAAAACATTTGTTGTCATTTAACACGTGCCAGGCTTTATGCTAGGCACTGGGGATGTAGATGTCATTAAGGCGTAGTCTTTAACTTGAAGAATCTACATTCGAGTAAGGGAGTCAGATGAGTAATAAAATATTAAAATAATATCAGCTACTATTTTTTAACCAGGAGCCACGGGTGTTCAGTGGTTACAGTGCTTGGCTGCTAACCAAAAGTTCTGCAGTTCGAACTCACCAGCTGCTCCTTGGGAGAAAGATGTGGAAATCTGCTTCTGTAAAGATTACAGCCTTGGAAACCCTGTGGGGTAGTTCTACTCTGTCCTGTAGGGTCACTGTGAGTCAGAATCAACTCTACGGCAACAGGGTTTTTATTTATTAACCACTTCCTGTACACTTAAGACTTCACAAGCATTTTATCGTTACATTCTCAAAACACTGTGAGGCTTTTGGTTCTAGCATCACCCTCCCTCATAAACAAATATGTGAAGCAACTGTTTTCAGACGTTGGACAGCAGACAGTGCAGGGCTGTGGTGTTTGAGAGAAGGGAACACACAGACCAGCTCCACATTCACAGCCAGCTTTCCACCCACAGCATAGGGAAGTAGAGCCAAAACAAAGAGCAGTAGTCTTGCTGGGTAGGATGATAGACTTAAACCCAGCCATATTAATAACTACACTGAATATAAATGGACTAAACTCTTCAATTACAAGACAGAGATTGTCCAACTGGAAAAAAAAAATCAAGGCCTATTTATATTGTGTTTACAAGACATATACCTTAAATATAAAGATACAGGCAGGTTAAAAGTAAAAGAGTGGAAAAGATACACTTTACTATGCAAGTAATAATCATCAAAAAGCTAGGATGGCTATATTAATACCAGACAAAGCAGAATTCAAACCAAGGAGGGTTATTAGGGATAAAGAAGCCAGTATATCACTTGGTGTTGACTCAACTCCGATTTGTGGCGACCCCAGGTGTGTGTCAGAGTAGAACTTGCTCCATAGGGCTTTCAATGGCTGATTTTTCAGACATAGATCACCAGGCCTTTCTTCTGAGGTGCCTCTGATAAACATGAAACTCCAGCCATTCGGTTAGCAGCCAAGCATTTTAACTGTTTGCACCACCCAGGGACTCCCAGACATAAAGAGGGTGAAAAGCATCCATTCATCTAGACAATGTGGTTATCCTAAATGCATACGGTGACAGAGAGTTTCCAAGGATGGTCACTGTGATAGTGAATGTTATGTGTCAACTTGCCTAGGTCATGATTCTCAATATTATGTAATTATCCTCCATTTTGTGATACAATCACCTCCATGTTGTGATCAGCCAATCACTTGTAAGGGGAGTGTCCCTGAGGGTGTGACCTGCGCCTAAGATGTATATGGATGCTCTGGCAGAGCTCACTGGCTTGCTCTGGATCCTATTTCTGGCTTGTCATCATCTAGCCTCCAGTCCTTGAGACTTGAGCCAGCAGCCTGTTGCCTGATCTCTTGACTTTGGGATTCACCAGCTCTGCAGCCGTGTGAGCCAGCACCCTGTCATCTGAGCTGCCAGCTTTCAGATTCACCAGCTTCCACAGCCCTGTGAGCCAGTGGCTTGCCATCTGACCTGCCAATTCTGGGTTCGTCAGCTTCTGCAGCCATGTGAGTCAGGAGAAGTCTCCAGCTGATGCCTAACCCATGGACTTTGGGCCTTGCCAGCCTCTACAACAGCATAAGCTATTTCCTTGAGGTAAATCTCTCTCTCCATATATATATATACATACATATACATACGTACATACATACATACATACATACATATATATATATATATATATATATAATGCTTCACTGGTTTTGCTTCTCTAGAGAGCCCAGCCTAAGACATTTGGTACCAAGAGTAGGGTGCTGTTCTAACAGATACCTAAAATGTGGAAGCAGTTTTGGAATTGGGTAATGGGTAGAAGCCAGAAGAGTTTTAAGGTGCCTAATAGTAAGGTTGTTGAATAGTAAAAGCCTAGGTTGCCTTGAAGAGACTGTTGGTGGAATTATGGACATCAAAGACAATTCTGGTGAGGGCTCAGAAGGAAGTGAGGAGAGCTGTAACACTAGAGACAGTACACGTAGCAAGAAGCAGCAGCAGAGAAATTAAAGCAGCAGAACCAGGAGACCAGTGCAAGATGGTGCAGGAGCTGACACACAGAGTTAGACAGTTGGGTGCCTTTAGGCAGGAGGTTTCCTGGTGAAGTGGAGCACCTCTGGACATGTATCAGTAGAGCTAAAGAGCTTTGTAACACTTGCCCAAGCAGGGCAGAGGCCTGGCCAGCCTGAGAGGCCTGAGTGGCTGAGGGGCCGAGAGGCCAAAGACCCAGGAAGCAGAAGCTGAAGAGACAAGGAGTACGGGAAGCAGATCTGGTTTGGTCTCAAAGGATGATATAGAAGAAGATATTTTGGGCTTGGAGTTGATTTAAGACTTTTGGGATGATATGATGAGATATTATAAAAGGAGAGAGAAGCAAGCAGAGAGGAGAGAGACCTTCTACCACCAAGAAAGAAGAGCCAGGAGCAGAGTGCATCCTTTGGACTGCACTGAGAGCCTCCTAGACCCAGGGGAAGATTGATGACAAAACTTTCCCCCAGAGCCAACAGAGAAAGCCTCCCCCTAGAGCTGGTGCCCTGAATTTGGACTTTTAACTTTGAGAGAATAAATTTCTATTTAGTAGGGCCATCCACTTGTGGTATTTCTATTACAGAAGCACTAGATAACTAAGACAGCCACCATCAATCCTGTCACTCCACGCTCCAAGAGATGGGGTCTGTTTCTCCTTTCCTTGAATCTGGGCTGTCCTCGTGACATACCTTGACTCCCTAGGTTTCAGCTCTTGAAGGAGAAGCCTGGGGCATGGATTTAATTCCGGTGAATCAGCCCTGGTTCCTCTTGTTCCTCCAGCCTAGGACAGTAGCATCTCACTGCTGTTACTAATGACTGGGTCGCCTCACCACTGACTGTTTGGCATCTACACCCTTCCATCACTGGGTAATCCATTCTCTATATTAAATTCTCTCCATGTGGAAGATCAAGCGTTGTTTCTGTTTTCCTGGCTGGACACTCACTGATACAGAGAGCTTGTGAGGCTTTTTATATCCATTTGCAAGATGAGAAAAGTAAGGCTCAGCATTGTCCTGAATTGGTTCTTCCCAACTGTGCTCTGGCAGGCTAGATTCAGACCTCGTTGGCATCCACAAGAACTCACGGTCCAGCGAAATGTCAGCGGACTTTGATCTGCCATTAAAAGATGACTTTAACAAATGGAAAGCCTTTTCCATCTGTATGATTTTAACAGAGCGATCAATGTTTAAATAATAAATGCCTTCATTTTGGGAAGTCTGTCCTCCTCCGGCAGCTCTCCTGGGCTTGTCTGGGTCATACTCAGCTGCCCGGGGTCTCTGCCTTCACCACCTCCCCAGGCATGAGGGATAGTGCAGAAGCTACACCCGGGAGGAGGGACTCCTGGGTTCAAGGCCTGGATCAGGCAAGTCCTTGGACTTCTCTGAGACTTGGGGACATGTTCCAGGAATTCCCTTCTAACTCGCACCCCCCAAGTTTTCCCATCCGCCTGAGAAATTAGAAGCAACCCCTGCTTCCACCCCTACAGCAGACTACAAGTAAAATGATGCTGAGGACCACCATGAATCTGGAGCACTGAAGTCTGGAGGGAGTAGACTGCAAGACATACAAACTCCTGGAACTGGAATTTCCCTTAGAGATCATCTAGTAGGTGAAGAGGGGTGTTTTGAGTTTGACTGACAGACCTGGGTGCTGTTCCAGCATTCTCCCTTACTGGCTGGGTGACGATAGCAGTCAGAGGCCCAGCAGGAAACAGATGGACCACTCAGAAGATTTAGCTCAAAAGGTTAGTGCACGGACGCCAGAGGTGTGGACATGGTTGTTATTGTTGGCTGCCATCCAGTCAATTCCGACTCAGAGAGACCCCATGTGACAGAGTACAACTGCCCCATAGGGTTTTTTAGGCTGTAATCTTTACAGGTGCTAATCACCAGGTCCTTCTCTCATGGAGCCGCTGGGTGGGTTCAAACCACCAACCTTTCGGTTAGCAGTAAGTGGTTGACTACTGTACCACTAGGGTTCCTTGTAGAAATGGTTAGGGAAACCCATAAAAGATGGTGAAGCACTCAAGGGCTGGCAACACTGGGGAGCCATTATCACCTCTACGCCTGAAGGTCATTGTTACTGTTGTTACGTGCCGTCAAGTCAATTTTTGACTTGTAGCAGCCCCGTGTGACAGAGTAGGACTGCCCTGTAGGGTTTCCTAGGCTGTAATCCATAAAAGAGCAGATCACCAAGTCTTTCTCCTGAGGAGCCAATGGGTGGGTTTGAACCACCAATGCTGTGGTTAGCAGCCAAGCATTTAACCATTGCACCACCAGGGCTCCCCTGACAGAAGCTGGAGTTTTGGAGGAGAGGCCCCTCAATAGGAGCTGTGGAGGAACACAGCTGATTCCAGAACCGCAGTAAGACCAGCAGGGACCAGGGTGAAGTAACACCCTGACATCTTTCTCTTCTTACCCTCTGATGTCCTGCAAGTGTCTCTCATTGGTCAAAGCCAAGCCAAAGTGAGTGGGCAGGGGAGTCCATTGATGCAGTTCATACAGGCTAGCCTCTTGAGACCCATAGCAGAGCGGAAAAGGGTAAAGAATGGATCAGAATGGGAAGGTTGGAGGGAGGAACGGAAGATGGCCAGCACAGTGATCGTCTGAGCCTCAGTTTCCTCATCTGTAGGAAGTGGATGATAGCATAAGTCCGACATGGCTGTTGTGGAGATAAAAATAAATCATACACATAAGTGTTCCCCCAATGTGGCTGCGTGTCATATTCCATACTATAGAGCTTTATAAAAAGCTAGAATCTGTACTCCATTCAGACCTACTAAATCAGATGCCCTGGGCATATAACTCATAAATGCTGGAGGTTTTATAAGCTTGAAGACCTAGTTTGGAAAGGAACCCATTGATGAATTGATCACAGCTCATATTTTGCAGTCAATTGCAGGTTTGAGTCCTGCCTCTTCCACTTCTTAGCTTTGAGCAAGTGACTTGGCTGATCTAGAGTCAGTTTGCTCATCTGTAAAATGGGGGTGATGGTGGTATACACCTTCTCAGTGATTATGAGCACTCGCTGGTGACTGCAGCACACATAGAGGGTTTGTCACATGGCAGCACTCATCAAATGGTAGCTTCGTTGGCCGGGTGAGAAGAGTGTTGCTTTTAAGTGCCGTAGAGTCAGTTCCGACTCTTGTGACCCTAGGTACTACAGAGCAAAACACCGCCTGCTCCTCTACCGTCCTCGCGATTGTTGTTATGCTTGAGCCCGTTATTTCAGCCACCGTGTCAACCCATCTCACTGAGGGTCTTCCTCTTCTTCAGTGACCTTCTGCTTTACCAAGTATGATGTCCTTCTCCGAGGAGTGATCACACCCTCCAAAAGATTAGGATATTGCTATGACTTTGCCTTTAGTTTGAGGAAAATGGAAGTCAATAGAGCATCTTGAGCAGGGTAATGACATGATCTGACTTTTTTTTTTTTTTTTAACAGAATTTCTCTGTATTTAGTACAGATTATAGAGGGTCAAGGACAGAAGTATTGAGACCACTTAGGGGCCTTTCCAGTGACTCAGGCAAGGAAGGATGATGGGTTGGAGACTGCTTACACACACGCTTGCGTCGATAATATGTGATGCCCGTTTTAACAATATATCTACAACTGTGTCTACTTGTCAATTTTGCTTACAGTCAGCTGCTTTACCAATTCAAATGAATGCAGCCTGCTAATTAAGCTGGCTTTCTTGTTGAGATTCACAGTGGATTTGGGTGATATCAAAAACAAATGATCCCAGTAAACTTAAGACTCACGCCTCCAACCCTTTTCCTGCCCTAGGTGTTAGTTTTGCTGACAAGGAACCTCCAAGCTAGATTCCTTTCAGCTCACAATATCTTCTTTCCTTTATTTCCCTCTCTCTCACTGCCAACTTCTGGCTTTTAAAATCTCTTTCTATACCCTTTTTCTTCATTGAAACTGCTGATAGCCTAGCACTATGCCAAATGCATTTCCACTGGACTGAGAAGCAGCGTGAAGGTGAAGGGAAAATAAATGCCTTAAGGTCTTTATGTTTCTTGTTTAAAATTGCACATTATTCTTATTATAAACCTAATATATATTGCTTTCACTCAATACAGTAGAAAACATAGAATAATACTTAAGCTCCCCTCATGGGCTATCTGGTTTATATACCTGATCTTCCATGCTCACAATAATCTTAGGATACAGCTATTAGAATCTCCATGTTAGAAATGAAGAAACTGAGACTCAGAAGACATAATCAGCTTGCAGATGGCCAAGTAACAGGATTTGAATCTATCTGAAGAATCCACATTCTTAACCCCTGCTATGTACTGTTGTTATAGTTGCTGTTGGGAAACCCTGGTGGCACAGTGGTTAAGTGCTACAGCTGCTAACCAAAAGGTCAGCAGTTCGAATCTGCCAGGCGCTCCTTGGAAACTCCACGGGGCAGTTCTACTCTGTCTTATAGGGCCGCTATGAGTCAGAATCGACTCAACGGCAGTGGGTTTGGTGTTTTTGGTTTGTTGCTGTTGAATTGGCTCCAACAGATAGAAATGTCGCCCAATCCTGCGCTACCTTCATGATTGTTGGTATGCTCAAGTCCGTTGTTGCGCCACTGTGTAGTTTGAGTTCCTTCCTACCTTGGTGCCCATCTTCCAGTACTGTATTAGACAGTATTCTGTTGTGATCCACAGGGTTTTCACTGGCTGATTTTCATAAGTAGATCACCAGGCCTATTTTCCTATTCCATCTTAGTTTGGAAGCTATGCGGTAACCTGTCCACCAGGAGTGACCCTGCTGGTATTTGAAATATCACTGGCATAGCTTCCACAGGTAGCAACGTGCAAGGCACCACAGAATGACAAATTGACAGAGTGGTGGGACCCCTGTCATATGCAACCTCCCCCCATAAAAAGAATAAATACAAAAACATCATCCATTGAAAACCTACTGTATACCAAGCGCTTTATGATCGTGTTTACGTCTAACAACAAACAAACCCTTCAACTGATGGGGAGAATAATAGTATCAAGAATAATTATCTTCTTAGTGACATATCAGGCCAAGTGCTAAAGTATCGTACATTAGATCAAGTAAAAAAGCACAAAATGGAAACTAATCTCATACCTACCACCTAGAAATAACCATTGTATCTATTTTAATGTCCATTCTTTGACTGTTCTTGCTATGCCTTTATTTTTTTTCCAGAAAATTGGATCATATCCTTTATAGTACATTATGACTTCGTTTTCCCACTCAAAAATAACATCATGAGCATCTTTCTATCTCATTAAATGGCCTTTTATAGCATTAATTTATAATGGTTGATGGACAAAAGGTAACGGGGAACCCAGGGAAGAAATGAGGGGAGCGCTAACACATTGAGGGGACGGCGACCAATGTCTTGGAACACACTGTGTACAAACTGTTGAATGAGAAACTGTTTTGCTCGGTAAGCCTTCACCTAAAGCACAGTAAAATATGAATTTTTTAAATTTTATAATGGTCAAACAGTTCATTTTATGGAGACATCATCATTTATTCGGTAATTCCTCATCGTAGGACATTTGGCTTTTTCCCATTTTTACTGTTGCCAATATGGTTGCAATGAACATCTTTGTAGCTACACTGTTTCATTCTCCTGTGATTGCCCCAAGATAAATTCCTTGCAGGGAACTTGCTGCATGAGAGCTTTTGCAAGTGCTTGATTCTTTTGGTAGATAAAAATAAGCTTCCATCACATCTTATCTTGTGGTCCATTTTCCCAAACCCTGGCCCCAAACTGGCTATTATGATTCATTAAAAACAAAGTAACAAAAATTGCTAATTTGCTAGGTGAAACATGATAAGTCATTGTTACGCTGTATTTATTTTATTAGTGGGGAAGTTGAATATTTCATCATGTGTCTGTTGTCCGTTTGAGATCTGTAATTCTGTTTCTGGAATGGTCTCCTAATATATAAGTAATAATGTATGTTGGGGTAAAGGTTAAGCAGAGCAAGACTCATCAATTTAATATGAGCAGCAGGACATAGCAAATTGAAGTCTCCCCTTGTGAAATCTCTTCTTTTCAAACTCTGTGAGTATGCGGTCCTCATTCAATGATCAAGCCATAAACCTGGCTGGCCTTTTGTTGTATGACGGAGTCCCTTAGTCAGGAGCACATTCTGTCTGTAGTGACCCTTACCAACTTAGCAGACGAAGTGGCCACAGACCGTACGTGCCTAAGCCATTTGTTGATGTTGTTGTTAGCTGTCATTGAGTTGGACCCTAACCATGACCACCCCATGCACCATAGTACAAAATGCTGCCCTGTCCTCTGCCATCCCCATGATTGACTGTGGATAGGACCCTTGTGATCCATAGGGTTTTCAGAAGTAGATCACCAGGCTCTCCTTCCTAGTCCGTTTTAGTCTGGAAGCTCCACTGAAACATGTTCAGCATGATAGCAACATGCAAGCCTCCACTGACAGACAAGTGGTGGCTGCAATGTGGAGGTGCCTTGGCCAGGAGGAACAGAATGTGGGTCTCCCACATGCAAGGCGGGAATTCTACCACTGAACCACCAATGCCCCCACCTAAGCCATAGAAATGAATTATTGCCCAAAATTCTTGGCCTGCAATTCACAGAAGGCCACAATGCTCAGTCCCTAAAGGCAGCAACCAAATCTCGCTGACTGTGGTCCTGAGGTATTCCCCAGAGGGGGTGCTCGGTTGTGCTGGCTGCTGAATAAATTAATGATGAGTACAACACAGGAGAAAGAAAAAAATAAGCAGGACTTTTGCAGTAACAGATAAAATCAGCGTGCTCAAGAACAGAGCAAATGTGTTCAAGAAAACATGGACCGAGTTAGTGAAAGGAAATAAGGACTCTCACAGAATGTAAGAACAAAAAAGGTAGACAAGTTTGAGGGGAAATAGAACCTGGAAATGAAGACCTTCAAGAACCAAAGAAGTTTCTCTCTTATTCTCTCTCTCACCCAATGGCTTGCTTTATTCTCCCCTCCGTGGAAGACATTTATGACATATGTTGTGGCTTGAATTTTGTCTATGGCAGAACTTGATTTCTATTTAGAGCTTCAGTTCTACTGGGTCACAAAGGCTTCCTCTCTGTTAACACTGAGGGCAATCATAGTCAATTCACGGTTTTCTTAGTCTATTTGGAGCCTTCTCACCCTATACTTCTCCAGGGTTGCATCAAAGTTCTAGAAGCTTTCTGGGCCAAGACCTGGTAGTGGAGACCCATTGGCTCCTCCACCACTGCCAGTCGACCATTCTCAATGCCTATCAAGTCTTCTGGATCAATCCATAAGGATCAGTTCTGCATTATCCCATGATCAGGGCTTATCTAGGCCCTACAGTCTCCCTTAGTTACTTCCATTCCATGCTCGAGTCCATGGAAAGGATGCAGCTGTTTCCAAGACCTGACGTCATGAGTTTGTTATCTCTGACCCACCAGCCAACACAGCCCACTAGCCTTCTCTTCTCTTCTCTTCTGCTCCCTCCCTATGCCTGTTCAGGGGAACTCTGAGAAGCTTGCACCTACTGGGCTCCCCTGAGGAAGGGAGAGGCTGGGACTAGCTTAAGACAAGCAAGACATCTAAGGTGCAAAACTGAGGGAGACACTCGCTCTCAGATACCTTCCTCAGAGTGAGGGACCTAGGGTATGAAGTTGAAGGAGGCAGGCATTCCTGGCGTCTTGCAAGTACGGTATCAGCACCTGAGCGTGAGTGCCTCCTTCCATCTTTCACCTGAGGTACCTCGCTTGCCTCACCCTAGTTCTGGCCCTGGAGGGAGAGGCACAGGCCCTCTCTCCTCCCAGTTCTCTAGATCCTTCTAGGGGTTGTGTTTTCACCCAGCAAGGACAGAGAAGCCTAGGGCCCCTCGTCAGGGACACAAGCTAGTCTCTATGTCTCTTGCTTCCCCTTCTACTCTCCTTCACATGGTCCCAGCCCAGAGACCATCTCCTTTGAGACAAGGCAAGTCAGCTCTTTCCACATCATGCATTCTTCCAAAACTTCTGTTTATGACAAAAGGGTTTCTCTAGAGCATTTCGAGGCTTAGATTTTTGGAACCCCAAAACCCAGATTCCTACAAATGCAAAGGCTCTGGCTTTTGATATTCCAAAGCTCTCTTCCAGCATTTGTACAGTGCATCCGGCACCGTGAATGCTGACCATTGGCTGGGAGAAGGACAGGCAAGGAGGGTGGGGAACTGCAGGGCAGAGCATTAGCCTACTATGCACATATATCCAATGGGAAACAAGGACTTCCCAAAGTCAAGCAAGCTAACTAAAATTTATTCTACCAATGGGTATCCATCTAGAAGAGGGAAAAACATAGTGAGGAATGACGGTAAGAAGCTGTTACATGTATAGATTTCTTGATAACTTCTAAGACACGCTCCTTCTAAACTATAAGCTCCCTGAGAGCAAGAGCAAATTTTATCTCATTCGTTGTCGTATCTCCAGTGCCTTCCGGAAGGCCTGAAACATAGCTGTTGTTGTCAATTCCAACTCATAGTGACCTCATGTAACAGAGTAGAACTGCCCCATAGTTTTTTCCAGGCTGTAATCTTTGCAGGAGCAGATCACCAGGTCTTCCTCCCGCAGAGCTGCTGGGTGGCTTCGATCTGCCAACCCTTCCATTAGCAGCTGGTGGTGCAATGAGCTAAGCTTCATAAATAATTGTTGACTGAATGAATAAGCACATAGGCTCTTTCAGGGTCCTCAGAGTGACTCTGTTGCATAAGGAAAGAACATTTTTATCTTCCCTCTTTTATAGAGGTCATAACTGAGGCTCAAATACCTGAAGTCAGGGAGTAAGAGGGGGAGTCAGGCTTTGAACCCTTACTCTCCAGCAACAAGTGCTGTGGGACCTGTCAGTTCATTACCACTCAATTATCCTACCATATAAGTCATCTGAACCAATATGCTGTATTTTATTCTGGATAATGAAAGCAATAAATATGGTGAACACAGGTATGGTAATTGATCTCTATTTGTCTGGAGCAACAGAGGAAGAAGGAGAGTCAGAGATAGGAGGAGGAAATGGAATACGTGACTTGTTGCCTCCATGAACAAGTGCCTCCTTTGCTGTGAGGCCAGAAGAATTGAATGGTGCCTGGCTACCATTAGTGAGCATTTTGATCAAAGATTTTATAGAAAATCCTAATCAAAAGGGGGAAAATGCAAAAGACAATTTCAAATTCTCATGGAATCCAGACTTTCTAGAGCCATTGAGGAGGCCATGAATGCCTGAAACTTTCACCCTGAGATAATCATTAAACCTTAAGCCAAAAAGATCCCCTGACCTATTCTTTAAATCAAAGAGTAGTTTAACTTAATTAATAAAGAATGTCTGCCTTGACCATCATGCTCTTTTAAAGAACTATCTATATGGGATCAAACTGACAACAGGAACTCAAAAGAGTAGATAGGAAGTCTAGGGGGCAATGAGTTTGTGTTAATGGGGGAGGAACAATTCGGAAAAGGAGGGTGAGAATGGTCGCACAACTCGAAGAATCAATGTCACTAAATAGCACAAGTAGAAACTTGAATTGGTGTTATGTTCTGCTGTGTGTATTCTCAACAACAACGAAAGTAAATAAATTCTTTTTTAAAAAATGACAAACATTGTTGAGCTCTTGCTCTGTGCCAAGCCCTATGCCAAGGGCACTGTATACTGTTTTGGTTAATCTTCAAAATAACCTTGGGGGAAGTGTAATTGGCTCTATTTTATAGATGAGGAAGGTGAGACTCAAAGAGGTGAAATGGTTTGCTCAGAGCCTCTCAGCCCCCGAGGAGCACTGCTGAGATTTGAACCCATAATTCTGTGACTCCAAAGTTAATACTTCCCAGCTATCCCATTTTAGTCATAGGCCTTCAGTGGCCTCTAGACTATGGGTGCGTTTGACACCAACCTGGGACAGCCACCTCATCCTACCATCCATGGGAATCATTTGCAAATGACTTTGGGGAAACAAGTGTGGTTGTGCCTTCAGGGGCAAACATGCATGACATTTAGGCTCTGTCAACCTGCCCACCAACCTCTGGAGGAGAGGGAAGAGGGCAATCTGTCATCTGCTTCTGTGGTCTCCGGAATGTCAAACAACCAGAGTTAGAATGCACCACCAACATGTCATCTAGATGTTTGAGATCATGTCACCCCACCCTCATCACGTCAGAGCTCCTGGCTGAAAGACAGCAACGTTGGTATCGATTTTGCGACTAATAATACTAACACTGCCCATTTTGCATGCATGCGTCCAGTGTGCCAGGGTTTGTGCAGAGGGTTTTACATGCATGATCTTATTCTGTAAAGTGAGGCTCTACAAAAAAAAAAAAAATTGCCGTTGAGTTGATTCCAACCCATAGTGACCCTGTAGGACAGAGTAGAACTGCCCCATAGGGTTTCCAAGGAGCAGCTGGTAGATTCAAACTGCTGACCTTTTAGTTAGCAACTGAACTCTTAACCACTGTGCCACAGCCCCATTTACCAGATAAGAACACTAAGACTCAGTGATAGGCATTGACAGGTAGGATTTGATCCCAGGTACCACCTGTCTGTCAGTTTGTCCTACTGTGGTGGCTTGCGTATTGTTGTGATACTGGAAGCTATTTCAAATACTAGCAAGGTCACCCATGATGGCCAGGTTTCAACAGAGCTTCCAGACTGAGACAGACCAGGAAGAAAGTCCTGGCTCTGTACTTCCTTCTGAAAATTAGCAATGAAAACCCTATGGATCAGAACAGAACCTTGTCCGTTGCAGTGCTGGAAGATGAACCGCCTAGGTTGGAAGGCACTCAGAATACACAGTGGCTGCAACAATGGACTGAAACATGCCAACAGTCGGGAAGATGACAGAAGACCGGGCAGCATTTTGTTCTATTATACATGGGGTCGCCAGGAGTTGGAGCAACTAACAACAATCAGCCCAAACTCTTTACCAGTATTCATGAGTCACACATTTAGAATGCGTTCTGTACTTTCCAACGCATTAGCTCATGCTTGCCATGTTCATCCATTCAATGACCCAGAGTACTGTAGTTTTCAGAAAAAGTGTCCAATGTGCATGCATGCATGTGCACGCACACACGCACACACACACGCACACACACACACACGAGCAGGCACACATATTCCACTAGGGGTGGAATGATCCAGAAGCCTTCTTAGCCACCTTCTTATCCGATTACCGACTCTCAAGAAAAGGACAAAAGGGAAAAGACATCCAATTTGCTGCAGCCACTCCGGCCAAGCAGACTCTGGAAAAAAAACCTTGTCATGAAACTTGACACCAGAGCATCGGACCTTTTTAGCATTCATGATGATATTTTACTTACATGGATCCTTTTATCTCTGAATTCCCAACAACTCTAAAAAGGAAGGAGTGTCATCTGGTCTTCACTCGATGTGGCAATGGGTGCTTGGAGAGATGGGAAAGAGTACCGAGGGTCAGACATCTGCCATTGTTTTCCAGAGTCCAGCTGACAAACCAGATATAGTCAAGACTTTGAGGCATCAGCAGTAGAGCCTTCTCAGAGTTCCTTTCACCCCAGTTGACATTTCCTTTGCTGGAATTGCCTCTCTATAGACACCCAGAGAACTCCTACACATCTCTATGAGAAGGCTTCCTTGGCCTTCCCAATTCCATGCATGCCCACCAAGCAATGTTGACTATCCCACCCTTTGTACAGACACCCTAGTTTGTATGCACCTCAGATATGCCATTTCCGACACTTTTTACCCTGTGGCTCTTACCAGCCCAGTCGTTCCCTTTAGGTAAGGGATTCTTAACCTCAGGGTTTATAATGAGTCAGTAGAAGGGCTTCAGAGGAACTCTCAATCCTCTGGAACTATGCCAAATTGCGTGTGTATATGCGATTTGTCTGGAGTAGTGGTTGCTCAGTGGTACAATTCTCACCTTCCCTGCAGGAGACCCAGCTTCCATTTCCAGCCGGTGCACCTCATGCGCGGCCACCTGTCAGTGGAAGCTTCTGTGACGCCGAACAGGTTTCAGCCGAGCTTCCAGACTGAAACGGACTAGGAAAAAAAGGCCTGACAGTGTACTTCCCAAAATCAGCCATTGAAAACCCTGTAGATCTCAACGGTCCAGTCGGCACCTAATTATGGGGCTGGTGCAGGATCCAGCGGTGCTTCATTCCCTTGTACATGGGGCCGCTATGGGTCAGGGGCTGAGTCGGTGGCAGCTAACGACAACAACAGTATGTAATTTGGGGGCTAGGGGCTCCATAGCTTTCATGAGTTTGTTGTTTTATTACTCAAACATGTTTAAGGTCCATGGCATTAAAAATGAAATTCTGTGAGATTTTTATATCCCTGTTGCCTATTACAGCACCGGGCCCAATGTAGACAAGTGAAAAATGTCTGTTGCTGCATCGTTGCATAAAATTTTGGTGTAAATGTGGAATCGAGGGATTCTGTGTTGCTCTTATTTTGTGTTTTATCGATTGCAGCTTTGAGCAAAGAATGTAAAAAGCTCAGAATTAGTAAAAAGTTCTAAGTGACTTTAGGCTGACTGGCAGCTAGCTGTCCTTTCCAATGACAAAGATCAGGTACCTTTTCTGTGAAGAAGCCCAACACTTTAAATAGCTCCCACCTCTTGCTCTCAGAAATCTCTCACTTGCTTTATTTAGCTGCCTCAGCAATCGAACCAAACCAGACCAGACCAGTGCCATCCAGTCTATTCCAACTCATAGCGACCCTATAGGACAGAGTAGAACTGCCCCATAGAGTTTTCAAGGAGCTCCCGGCAGATTTGAACTGTTGACCCTTTGGTTAGCAGCCGTAGCACTTAACCACTGTGCCACCAGGGTTTCCTCAGCAATCGAGCATCTAAGAATTTATCCTACAGATACATCAGCCTGAGTACAAAAATACACATAGACACAGGTAATGGCAAAATATTTGGACTCAGTCTGAATGTCTCTCAATAGGTACTTTCATTGTTTAGAACAGGGTCAGCAAGATTTTTTTCAAGGGCTTGTTGTTAGGTGCCGTACAGTCAATTCCTACTCCTACCCACAGTGATGCTGTATACAACCAAACAAAACACTGCCAGGTCCTATGCCATCACAATCGTTGCTTGTTTGAGCCCATTTTTGCAGCCACCGTGTCAATCTATATCGTTGAGGGTCTTCCTCTTTTTCACTAACCCTCTACTTTAGCAAGCATAATGTCCTTCCCCAGGGACTGGTCCCTCCTGATAACATGTCCAAAGTTCATGAGACGAAGCCTCGTCATCCTTGCTTCTAAGGAGCATTCTGGCTGTATTTCTTTCAAAACACATTTGTTCGTTCTTCTGGAAATCCATGGCATACTCACTATCCTTCACCAACACTACAACTCAGATGCATCAATTCTTATTTCACAGTTTCTGTTGCAGCTACTCAGCTTCACCATTGTAGTGTGAAAGGAGCCAGAGACAATATGTAAATGAGTAGGTGTGGCTATGTTTCAATAAAACTATATTTGCAAAAACATAGAGGGAGCCGGGTTTGGCCAGTAGGTCATAATTTGCTGACCTCTACTTCAGAATGCAGTGGGTTGGGTTTACTTCAGGATACCGCTCAGTGGCTGTCGAGTCGGCTGCTGACTCAGGATTGGACCGTTGTGATCCACACAGTTGTCATTGAATGATTTTTGGGAAATAGATTGCCAGGCCTTTCTTCCTGTTCTATCTCAGTCTGGAAGCTCCACGGAAACACAGACGCCTCCACTGCCAGATGGGTGGCTGCTGCTCCTGAGCTAGACTGGCCTGGAATCAAACCTAGGTCTCCCACAAAGAAGGCAAGAACTCTACCGCTGAGCCACCACTGCCCCTAGAATACTATACCATTGTTCAAAAAAAAAAAAAAAAAAAACTTGTGAAAATATCCACAACTGTTTTAATTTTCAGAACAGTGTCGTAACTAGTGTGTATACAGTGCTTCCTGTGTGGCTGACTCTGTTTTAAGCACTTTACCTGTGTTACTTTATTGCATTCTCACACCCAACTCTGTAAGTGCTCTTATTATTCCCATTTTACAGATAAGGAACTGACATACAGAAAGGTTACAGACTAGTTCTTGGTCCCAGAGCTCAAATTGGTAGAGCCCTAATTTTAAGCCAAAACCATACTGCCGTTTGGGGTCTCAGTCAGAAATAAAACGTAACTCTGAATACCTTGATCTTAACTATCGCCCTCACCATCCTCGTAGGTGCCTGTGATTAAGTACTCACCAAGTAAGTGTCAAGTACTGTTTCAAGGATTTCATTGCATTATCTTCTCTAATCCTCACCACGAATCTGTAAAAAAAAAAAAAAAAAAAAAAAGTTGCCATTGAGTAGATTCCAACTCATGATGACCCTACATGGGTCAGAGTAGAACTGAGCTCCATGGGGTTTTCAACAGCTGTGATCTTGCAGAAGTAAATCACCAGGCCTTTCTTCCGAGGTGCGCTGTGGGTGCACTTGAGCCACCAACCTTTTGGTGAGCAGCCAAGTGCTTCACTGTCTGCACCTCCCAGGGACTCCTAGTAATTAATATGCCATGGAAAACAAAAGAGCACAGTGTGACTGTTTGAGTGTTAGGAAGACATCCAATAGAGTGATCAGAGAAACGCTCAGCTCAAGGGGACGAGGAAGAGCCTGTCATATGAAGAACTAGGGAAAGAACATGCCAGGGTGAGTACAAAGATCCCGAGGTGGGAACGAGATTGGTGTGGTTTAAAAAAGAAAGAAAGCCTGTGTAATTGGAGCACAGAAATAGCCAACATTTACTGAGTGCCTATCACAGGTCCTGCACTGGTCTAATCAACTCTCTCGTTTAACTAACACAGCAACCCTATTGACAGCTACTATTATTATTCCCACTTTATAACTAAGAAAACGGAGGCACAGAGACGTTAAATAGCTGTCTGGAGTTCCTAGGTGGTGCAAATGGTTAAGCCTGCTGCTACTAACTGAAAGCTTGGCAGTTCAAATCAACACAGAGGTGCCTCGGAAGAAAGACCTGGCCATCTACCCCTGAAAGACCACGGCCATTGAAAACCCTGTGGAGCACAATTCTCTCCTGACGCACACGGCGTCGCCAAGAGTCAGAATCGACTCAACAGTAACTAGTTAGAGTCAAAGAGTTAGCCAAGTGAAAGGGCTGGGATTTGGACCCGAACAACCTCACTCTTCACCACTATACATACTGCTTTGCCTGGGGAGCAACCAGCTCTGTGAATTCAGGCAACCGGCTTAACCTCTCTGAGCCTCAGTTCTCATACTACTGATGCTGAAATAAAGCGTGTTAACATCAGTGAAGTCACTGTTCCCTAATAGAAGAACAAAGTTAGTTCTCATCTCTTAAACATTTTCCATGAGCCACTGTCCTGCTGAAAGAAAATATCCCAAGAGTGATGCTCCAGGAGTTTTCATCTTGAACATTTCCTCCGAGGGTACAGGCACCTACTCAGACACAATGACTTTGGGTATTTTTTTAACACGTGGTGTGGTGGCATGGTGATGTCTATTATCTTATGTGTGATTAATGAAAGCTGTTAATATAAACAGTGAGAGGACAGGCACTCTGATTTTCCCAATGGCTGCTAATTAAGGAGGTGCTGCTCATTAAAAGGATTAAAAGGGACCAGCTCTGTCACAGCTGTCTATAATAATTTATCAAGAAGCGAAAATGTAAGGACGTGGCCCAGAAAGAACATGATAATAATAATAAAAACTCTTTTTTTCCTTACAATAATAGTAATAATGATAATAAGGCTAACCAAAACCAACCCAGTTGCCACTGAGTGGATTCCAACTCACAGTGACTCCATGTTCCATCATGTACGCAATGGTTCTGTGTGCCAGGTGCAAGCTAAGTGCTTTATAGGCATAGTCTTATTTAACCCTCTTAACAATCCTCTCGGATAAATACCCATGTTAGGTTCAACTTTCAAAAAGCTGACTGATCTCACAGCAAATGGATGCTGGACTGTGAAATTGACACTCACACGACCTAGTTAAAGAAGCAACTTGGGGTCTTGAAAGAAACACCTTGTGGAAAATAGATCGAGTGTATGGGGGCTTACAACCGGAATGCTTCTTAGAAGCAAGGATGGCGAGACTTGGCCTTGCTTGCTTTGGACACATCACCACGGAAAACCAATCACTAGAAAAGGACATCATGGTTGGTAAAGTAGAGGGCTGGCAAAAAACGAAGAAAATTCTCAATGAGATATATTGACACTGTAGCCTCAACCATGGGCTCCAGCATAACAAAGATCGTGGGAATGTTGCAGGCCCGGGCAGTGTTTCCTTCTGTTATACATAAGGTAGTCGTGAGTCGGAGTCGACTTAACAGCCACTAACGCCATCCTATGGGTGTTGATGGGAATAAGGGGGGAGGGAAACCCACAAACACACATGCGCACAGACACGTGTATGCAGTCAAACACACACACCTGCACACACATACACACACATATGACATGGTCTGGTCAAGAATGAGTTTGCTCATATTTAACCATGTGTCAGATCCATGAGCCTGTAATAATTGTGATTGACAGGTATCACTAGAAGACAGCAACGCAAGCACCAAAAACACGAGCTTTGTTGGTTGGGTCTCAGTCTGCACATACATAAAGAAAAAGTGCACAACATGTCACCTAGGAGTGATTTCCTAAACCTGAGCGCACTTTGTCATTCACCCACTCATTCATTCACTCGCTCACGCAGTGCTCGTGAAATGGAGAGCGGGGATGAGCCTGGGGCTCATATGGGAAATAAAAGTCACAGGACGCTGTGATCAATTAGGTGACGGATGTGCGGAGCAAGATGAAGTTGAACAGGACTCCGAGATTTTTCTAGTTGGATTGAGTGGATGGCCGATCGTGCTATGGGTGAGATGGAGAACCGAGGTACATGAGCAGGTTTGGGGAATTTGATAAGCTCCATTTTGGACATTCCAAGCTGGAGGTGCCCGTGGGACGGCAGAAGCAGATGTGCAGGAGACACGTGGGAGTGTTTATGGGTCTGGGGCTTAGGGAGCAGACACGTCAAAAGACAAGGAGAGATGGAAGGGTGAGCCCTGGGACAGTTCACACTGAAGAGGTGAGCAGAGAAATGGGGGCAGGGGGTGAGTGAAACAAACCTGAGAAGGAAGAGTAAGATGGGATAGAACTATTGCACAAGAGGATGGAATGATTAAAAAGGGGAAGAAGGGCCTGGATGGGGGAGCCAGAGAAAGGGATGGAGATAAAAAGAGAAAGGCCTGTGTGTGAGGAGCAATTTGTAGAAGCCCTAGGGAGCCTTGTAGTAAATTATGGTGGTCAAGGTCACGTCCCATAATCACCACCAGAAAACCTACGTGAGCTTCTTTCAGTGGCAGCTGGGTGTTTTGCAGAGAGCAAGGGCATTGGCTTAGGTAGCCCTGGGTTCAAATCTCGGCTCTGCTGCTTCTAGCTGTGTGACCTTGGATAAGCTTCTCAACTCTCTGAGTTTGTAAGAATGGGGCGAGGGAGATACCGTCTGACCTTCTCTAACTTCACAAAAGGGAAGGAGAATCAAGATCAGTATCAGCCCAAGCAGGTTCCTATGAAGCAGAGGTCAGACATATGCTCTCTCTCCAACCTTTTTTATCGATTCTGACACCAACACCAGCCATCCCTCCCCTGGCACGCTCTGCTTCTCTGCTGGATTTGATAATTCATTGCAATGGCCACATAGAACTCACAGACAATACTCACAATTATGGGGCTTATTAGGGAAGTAACAGGTTACTGGAAACCCTGGTGGCATAGCAGTGGAAAGGTACAGCTGCTAACCAAAAAGTTGGCAGTTCAAATCCACCAGATGCTCCTTGGAAACCCTATCGCGCAGTTCTACTCTGTCTTTTAAGGTCACTATGATTCGGAATTGACTCGATACAACGGGTTTAACAGTTTACCATTCAGGATGCAGTTCTTCAACCAAGACGGCTTCTTATCAGCCATGCCCACAGGCAGGCTTCTCTCTGGCTCTCTGCCCCTCAGCCCCTGCCCTGCTCAGGCAAGTGTTGCAAAGCTGCAGTCAAGTGTTACAAAGCTCTTTAGCTCTACCACTAAGCGCCTGGAGGCACCCCACTCTCCCAGGAAACCTCCGTCTGACGGTGCTCAGCTCTCTCCCTCTGTGGATCTGCAAATCTAGCTCCACTACGTGCCTGAATGTACCTCACTCTGCCAGCAAGCCTTGTGCCTGAAGGCACTCAGCTCTCTCACTCCACTGCATGGGCCAGGAAGTCCACTGCACTGTCTCCTGCCAGTCTGGTTCTGCTGCCACCGTTTCTCTGCTGCTGCTTCTCACCATCTCCAGTGTTACAGCTCTCTCTGTGTCTCCTGGATCTAGGAGATTCTCAGCACAGGGATCTCAGGCCCAAAAGACACACTCCACTCCCAACTCTTTTTTCATGGTGGTAGTCAAGTCCCCCTCTGCTCTGGGATTGGCTCTCTTTTAAGCCTAGCAGGATGGCAAAACTGACCAATCCCCTTGTTAAGGTTCCATACACCTTATTTGCATGGTCCCACTCCTGCAGGGTTCCATACGCCTTAATTGCATTAGCAGCAAGCTACCCAATCCCCTTGGTGGTAAAAAGCACCTCATTTGCATAGTCCTAGCCAAGTATTTTGTGAGACTTACAAAGATTCTGGCTCGATTCCGACTCACAGCGACCCTATAGGACAGAGTAGAACTGCCTCATAGAGTTTCCAAGGAGTGCCTGGTGGATTCGAACTGCCGACCCTTTGGTTAGCAGCCGTAGCACTTAACCACTACTCCACCAGGGTTTCCAGACTCTGGTAGAAGGGCCATATTAGGTAATAGACTGCACCTCAGAGCTTCAGTATTTTGATCCATAAAATGGGGTTATTAATCTTTAGTTCAGAGACCTATTTTAAGGAGACATCTTGCAGATAATACACTCACACTATATGTCATTCCTTTTTTTGTCCCACCTCATTGTGCATGTATGTGTGCAGTTAAAGTGACAGAAAACTAAAACCAAAACCAAACCACTTGCCACTGAGCTGACTCGAACTCATGGCAACCCCAAGTGTATCAGAGTAGAACTGCACTCTATAGGGTTTTTAATGGCGGATTTTTTTGGAAGGAGATCACCAGGCATTTCTTCCTAGGTGTGTCTGAGTGGACTTGAGCCTCCAACTTTTTGGTCAGCAGCCAAGGACGTTAACTAATTTTTACTGCCCCAGGACTCCACAGAAAACTAAAGACAAAAGGATTTTATGGGCTCAGGTGACTGAAATTGCAGGAGAATTGGTTCCAGACAGAGCTGGATTCATGGATTCACATGAAGCCACGTCTACTCCTTGTTCTTTCTCTGTCCTAGCTCAGCCTCCCCCTTCATTGGCTCCATGCTGAGTGTGATGTCAAAATGGCCACTCTTAGCTCTCAACTGATTTCTCATTTTCTTAGCAACAACCATCTGAAAGAGTATGCCTCCCTCTCAAGAGTTCATTAAAAAAAAAAAAAAAAAGTCTCAGGATTGAGTCTCTATTAAGTTCCAACTGGTCTGACTTGGGTCCCATGATCATCGCAGAACCTATCACTGGCCAAAGGACAGCAACATTCTGATTGGCTGGGCCCAATGAGTCACGTGACTTGCCTGGAACTCAACCTCATTGACTGAGAGAGGGCAAGGTCTGGTTCCCCAGAGTAGAATGAGGCTCTGTTAACAGAAGACTTGCTAGCTGCTGTCCAGCCAGCCCTTACTCATGGCAACCCTGTGCACAGTGGAACAAGATGCTCCTCGGTCCCGCGCCATCCCCGTGAAGGGCTGGGGATCGAACCATTTTGATCCATAGCATTTTCACTGGCCGATTTTTAGATCACTGGGCCTTTCTTCCTAGTCCTTCCTAGTCTGAAAGCTCCACTGAAACCTGTTAGCATCCTAGCAACATGGAAACCTCCGCGGACAGATGAGTGGTGGCTGTGAGTGAGGTCCATTGGTCGGGAATCCAGCCTGGGTCTCCTGCCTGGAAGGTGAGAATTCTACCACTGAACAACCAATGCCCCCAGCCTGCTACACAGGACAACTCAGCGTGTGTGTGTGTGCGCGCGCACACATTTTTCCTGTTTGGGTTTATTTCTACCCTGTTTATTCTTACACTCAGTCATGACTTCAGGAAAGATGTACTAAGCGCCTACTCCATGCAGAACACCTTCTTGCTGGGGCAGGGACTGCAGAGTGGTCTCACCCAAGATCCTTAACCCAAACACCCTCCCTAAGAACTTAAGGAGGATGTCTTTCGCCTCTGCTGACTCAGAGGGTCAGCAGGAACCTCTGACACCCTCTGACCTTTCCCGAAACCTTAAGGAGGAAGAAGAGAGAGCCTCAGAGGGCAGGTTTAAAATTAGCAGGGAGTGCAGAGCTGCCTGTGGTTCTTGAACTACAGCCATTGGGGAGGAATGGGAGATAAGGTGGTCGAGAGACAGGAAGCATTTATTTAAGATCACTATCACACTGGGAAGCTGGAGGGGGAGTTTGGTTCAGGGGAAGAACAGGATGTTGCCAGGATCCGGGGCAGGGCCAAGGGCAGGGGGGCATGGAGGGAACGGATATTGGAAAAGGAGAGCTGGTCAGGCAGGGTTTAAGACGAGATGGTTTGGAAAGGTCCCAGGCAGGAAGTTGGCCTGGGGAGAGGCCCCTTGAGAATTCAGAAGAAAGATGGATATTCCTTCTAAAGACCTTGGATCCCTTCAGAGAGGCTGGTGTGTTTCTGGGTGGTCCGCTGCGAAGGAGACCGTGTTTAACTCTTGTATAAGCATTCAGTTCTCTCTCCTCCCTGGTGTCCTTCTACTGGGCTACCAGCTTGGGGCCACCATGCTGCTTGTCTCTGAAAGGCACCACATTTGCCCCACTGCCCTCGAAGGCTGCTAGAAGTTAAAGCCCAGACTGGCTAACCTTGCCCCTGAGATCAATTCCATCCTGTACTCATGGAGGCAGGGAGGGGCAGGGCACGCTGCTGGGTACCATATATATTCCTAGTTCCCCACTGGGGAAAAAGCACGTAGTCGTTCCAGCCTTCAAAAAAGGTCCTTTATCATATCTAGGATAGATAAGTGTAAAGAGACCAGAGCTTATTAGTGGTCATAGAGGTGAGTGGGAGGGAGGGGGAGAGAGGGACTCACTGCTCAGGGGGCTCTGAGCTTCTGTTAAAGGTGATGGAAAATTTTGGAAACGGATAATAATGGTGATGTTGGAACAACATGATGAACGTAACTAATGATCGTATACGGATTGTACACGTGAAGAAAGTCGAGATGGTGAGTGACTTGCTGAGTACATATTTGTTGTTGTTAGGTGCCGCCGAGTTGCTTTTCAACTCATGGCCACCCCATGTGACAGAGTAGAACTGCCCCATAAGGTTTATGGAGTAGATTGCCAGGTCTCTCTCCCATGGAACTGCTGGGTGGGTTCCAAGCGCCTACCTTTTCCTTAGCAACCGAGTGCTTAACCATTGCATCACCAGGGCTCCTCTACATCTATATTTACCAAAGTAAAAAACAAACAAATGACCACCATACACCAAGGAAAAAAATACACAATCATCATAGTCCAAATAACCCACGATTGTGCTGTTGTGGCAAACCAGATACTACGATGAGTCTTGGACATCCACGAACCCGTTGCCATCGAGTCAATATCGACTCGTAGTGACCCTGTGGGACAGAGTAGAGCTGCCCCATAGGGTTTCCAAGGCTGTACAGAAGCAGACTGCCACAGCTTTCTCCCTCGCAGCAGCTGGTAGGTTCGAGCTGCCGACCTTTGAAGTTAGCAGCTGAGCGCTTAATCACTGCACCACCAAGGCTCCTTCCTACTAACTTGCTTTAATCCTTTTGACAACACTAAGAGGTTATTTTAGCCATTTTCAGCCCTGGAAATCAAGGCACACAGAGTTCAAACCCCCACCCAAGATCATAGCTGTTCAGTGGCAGGAAACAGGCACGTGCAATTTGCCTACTTGCTAAGAGCCTGTCTTTGTAGTCAGATAAAAGTGGCTTTGGGCAAATGACTTTACCTTTCTGAGCCTTGGTTTCTCCACTCTATAAAATGGGTATAAACTAGGACCTATGTCACATTTCTTGTTAACTGCTGTGGAGGTGGCCCCCGATTCACAGGGACCCCATGTACAACGAGATGGGATCATTGTGCTCCACGGGGTTTTCATTGGCTGATTTTTCAGAAGTAGCTTGCCAGGACTTTCTTCCTACTGCAGCACAGTCTAGAAGCTCCCCTGAAATCTCTTTAGCATCCTAGCAACACACAAGCCTCCAGTGACAGAACTGCTGGGTGGCTGCACACGAGGTACGTTAGCCGGGAATTCAATCAGGGTCTCCTGCATGGAGGGTGAGAAGTCTACCACGGAGCCACCACTGCCCCCAGCTCTGCTATGTACAACAGGAGTTATAAAGGGCCTGCTCCCCATCTCTGAGCTCCGCCCCCCTCCAGAGGCCAGAGGCCCCAGGAGCAGGGCTGAGCTGTGTGGACCTCCACCTCCCTCTTCTGACCTGCTCTGCAGGCACAGCAGACAACACCCCAAGGGGATCTCCCAGTCCCCCCAGGACCAGGCCTCTGGGGAAGCATCTGGGCCATGGGGCCGATCAATGAGTATGTGTTTGCTCAGCTCCATGCCCACAGTCCAGCTGGAGAGACTCCCTTGAGTTCAAGGCTAAAGGCGTCCAGGAAACGTGGCTTAGGGCACCCAGGCCATCAGCTAGTCACTGACTGACCACCTTGTCTCGGAGAATGGTCTGGAATGCTCGCATGGGACATTAGACCGTCTGCTTCCCTTTGCCCTTTAAAGTAGTGGACACTCACTATTGTTACTACCGTTACTATTTTTGCTACCATTTATTGAATGTTTAGTATGTTTAGGGCATTGTGCTGTTTTATAGGAGTTTTCTCATTCCATCTTCACTATAACTCTGAAGGCATTGGTAATTCAGTGGTAGAATTCTCGCCTTCCATGCGGGAGACCCAGGTTCAATTCCCAGCCAGTGGACCTCATGCGCAGCCACCACCCGTCTGTCAGTGGAGACTTGGGTGTTGCTGTGATGCTGAACGGGTTTCAGCGGAACTTCCAGGCTAAGACAGACTAGGAAGAGGCCCAGTGATGTATTTCTGAAAATCAGCCAACAAAATGATCATAATGACCCAATCCAGAACAATCATGGGGATGGCGCAGGACTGGGCAGCATTTGTTCCTTTGGGCATAGGGTCGCCATGAGTCGGGGGCCAATTTGACAGCAGCTGACGACAACGTAACTCGGATTATCAAGGGGTATTTTTTTATCCCTATTTACAGCCTGCTCAGAGATGGGAAGTCACTTGCCTGTGGTCACACAGCTAAAAAAGGCAGACCTGGGATTTGAACCCAGCAGTCTGACTCCAGAGCCCATGCTTGGGGCTACAACCCTCATACGCTTTAACAAGGGTTCCTTTGGCCAGATACAGCTGCCAAATCAGATCAGTCTCCCCACCTCTGCTCTTCTTTGCAGGGACCAAGGAGATGACATTGGTGGTCAGGTTACAGGACTCATTGATGTGAGAAAGCAGCCAGAGCCACACAGATCCCAAACACAGGGGAGCTGGCGAAGCTTCCAGCATCTTGCGAAGAATCTGGGTGGAAAGCATTTCAGCCAGAGGGAACAGCAAGTGCCAAGGCCCTGAGGCAGGAGCACACTTGACTTGTTTTGCTCTCCTCTGCTGAAATGTTCATCTGCCATCCCATTGTCCACTCACCCACCCATCCTCTGCGGCACAGCTAAGTGTCACCTCCTCCTGGAAGTCTTCCCTGACCCCTAAAGAGGCCGGGTCCCCTGCCCAGAGCCCCCATCCTCCTTCTTCATGGCACATTACAACCAGTTATGCTTATTTAATTACCTGGAATCATTCACTCACTGTTGTGTTCCTACATGAGATTATAAATTCTAAGGAGGAAGGGACTGTGCTTGTGTTCTATCCCCTGTGCCTGGAACAGTGTCTAGCACATAGCGGGTCATCCAATAAATGCTTCTTGACTGGCTGGTCTGAAGACACAACCTTTAGAACGTTGGATTCAATTTTGCACACCGAAATTTATTAGGAGAAAGAGGTACGTGTCACTTGTGGGGGTCTCTCCTGGAAACTCTTGCACGCATACACAGGGAGACATGTACAAGAGTATCTATATTGTGAAAACCTCTGTGCGTGTCTCCCTTTGCACCTCTCTGCAAGGTGGGGTTGCTAGAGTGGTAGGAAGAGCCCAAACGGAGCCCTGATGGCACAACAGTTAAGCAAAAGGTCGGCAGTTCGAACCTACCAGTGGCTCCAAGAGAGAAAAGACCTGACCACATGCCCGGTAAGGATTAAATCCATTGCCACTGAGTCGATTCCAACTCATAATAACCCTATAGGACAGGGTAGAACTGCCCCACGGGGTTTTCTAGGCTGTAAATCTTTACAGAGGCAGACGGCCACATCTTTCTCTCTCGGAGCGTCTGGTGGGTTGAAATCGCTAACCTTTCGGTTAGCAGCTGAGAGTTTAACCACTGTGCTACCAGGGCTCCTTCCTGTAAAGATTACAGCCTAGGAAACATTATAGGGTAGTTATACTCTGTCCTGTAGGGTTGCCATGAGTTGGAACTGACTTGATGGCACCTGACAACAACAACAACAGGAAGAGGAAATATTTCTATTTTAATCAGTTCCGTCAAATTGGAGCCCTGGTGGTTAAGAGTTCTGCCGCTAACCAAAAAGGTTGGCAGTTCAAATCCACCAGCTGCTCCTCGGAAACCCTATGGGGCAGTTCTACTGTGTCCTTTAAGGTCGCTATGAGTCGGAATCGACTTGATGGCAACGAGTTTGGTTTTTTGGTTTTTCTGACAAATTGCCTAAAGAACTACTAAGTCATGGTGAGCTGTCTGGGAAGAGACTAGGCAAACGTTGGAGGAACGAGTGCCTCCTCTCTGGAAGTGTCCAGGCTTTGGCTGGGCAGCCTCTTGGCATGGCGATTGTGGAGGGGATGCTGGCCTTAGATGGCCATTAAGGTTCCTTCCCACTGTGTGATCCTGTGACCCCTCCTCTCCCTGCAGTGGGACCTCCGCTTGACACAACTCAAGCCAAGAGCCCCAGCTGCAGCGAGGAGGAAAAGCCATCCTCTCTCCAGGTTTGGAGGAGCTGTCAGGGACATTTTTGTAAAACCACATGTTTTTTGTTCCTGTTGTTTTGTTATATTGTGTTCTGGCTGAAGACATTCTAACGAAATCTCTTGTGTTTTGTTGGATTTTAGAATTAGCAGGCCTGGGTCCAATGGGGTCAAACATAGCGATGATTGTGAGGATGGCGCCGGACCGGACAGTGTTTCGTTCTGTTGTACACAGGGTTGCTGTGAGTTGGAGCTGACTTGATGGTACCTGACAACAACAACAGGTCCAAATCCTGAGTCTGGAATAAGTAGCTGTATTATGTTGGGCACGCTGTTTAACTTCTCCATGCCTCAGTCTCCTCATCTGTAAAACGGGCAGATTCAGAGCTCTCTCACACGGTGGTTTTGATGAGGCCATCGGTTGATGGATGTAATGTGCTTAGCATGGAGGCCCGCCATTGAAGTGCCACTGTTATTAAGGACTGGCAAGTTGCATCCCTCTCTCCGTGCCACCCCACAGGCTGCTGTCTCAGAGACACAGAAATTGGGATCAGCCTTAGTCTTCGGATGTGAGAAAGCTAAGGGTTTGCCCAATTCACAGCACCCATTGCAGTGGCCAGCACAGTCTTTTGTTCTGTGTTTTATCTCCTTCAAAGCATGTCCATTATCTCATCTGCTCATCAAAGGCCCCCGCAAGGAAGTCCAGAAGAGGATGAGCCCAAGGAGAGATGACTCAGGAGTCTGAAAGTCAAGGCCAGAGGCCTCTCTGACAAGCAGCCCACTGGGCTGAGCTTTTCCACTGACCTTGGCCTGGAAAGAGCTTAGGCTGTCCAGGCCAGGCCTGAGATACCCAGAGAGAGACTTCCTTCCCCAGCCGTGGACTGTGCTCCTGGGCCCAGCCAGATGGGCTGCAGATGTGAGCTCAAGCCTACAAGGGAGGCTGGGGAAATGAGCAAGACCCATCGCCTTGCATGGGATTTCGAGTCCAAATCTGAGTCCCCCGAATGCCACAGGAGCATCACGCGGGTGTCCCATGGCTCTCCCTGAGCTCCAGTTTCCAAAGTTTGGGAACAGAAAGGTGCTGATGGAGATAATGTCATGTTTCTCTGATGCTGGAAGCTGATTGCTAGAGGACAGCTCAGGCAACAGCGTCTCATCTTACGGCCTTCAGGCCAGCTTGGTGAGAAGCCATGGCCTCATGTCATCCCCGCATCTCAGGCCAGCCCTGGAAAGCCTGCTGGGTGACAGGATGACTTCTTCCTTCCAGTGGACTGCAGGGCCGGGAGGCTCTCCATTGCTTCCTCTTCCCAGATTCAGGGGCCTTACTGTCAAGGCTGTATCTTTAGAGTCATTGGTGTTAACCCACTCAGAGTGGTACTGTCTGAAGTTCCACCTCAAAAATCGTACCTCTCTGGCTCCAGGAGAGACCTCAGATGCTTTGCTTCCAGACATGGTGGTGGAAAGGGCCCTGGCTCAGACAGACCTGGGTTCTGCCATCCATGGCTGTGTGGCCTGGGAAAAGTCATAGCACCTCTCTGATCTGAGGTTTCTTATTGGTAGGGTGGGGATCATTCTTACTTTGCAGGGCTGTTAGAAGGGTCAGAGAGAATCTGTGCAAGTGCCTAATGTAGGATGCCTGGCGCAGAGGCCCTCCTTCCTAAGGGCCTGTCGATGCTGTGCTGTTATTGTTGTTGTCGTCAGTGCAAAGAGCTACCTGCCTTCTTTCCTCAGTCTCTCCATTGCCCCTGTAGTCAGATTAACCTGCATTCTAATCCCAGTAGCCCCTCACCAGCTGTGTGACCTTGAGCAAGTTAACTTCTCTGAGTCTGCCTCAGTTTCTCTATCTGTAAAGAGAGGTTCAGGAAGTTGAAGCAACTTTTCTAAAGGCACCTACCCAGGAAGAAATTTCCACCCAAAGTTGTATAACTCCAACAGCCCTGATTGCTTAACCCTATGCCTCTATATTTTGATTGCGTTCCTGTTTTCCTTAAGACTGGTATTTTTTCTTAAGCTTAATTTGGAATGACAACTATTGGGAAATGGTCTCATGTTCAGAGTCTAAACTTTTGTCTCAAAGTCCATGTCCAGCCCACCAAGCCACCACTTTCACCTGTAAAAAAAAAAAAAAAATTCTAACAGAAACCAGAAACATTGAGCTATTTAGGGAATGTTCACGAAGGGAGGGTTTGAGGCAGACAACTGGGATTTGTCCAACTCGAGGAAGGACCTTGATGAGATCTGTACATCAAAGGAAGCCCCAGGCTTCAAAGGCAGGCCCTCTGTTCTGCACTCCCAGCCACCGGTCACAGCTAGCTGGTTCACTTGGGGACAATGAGGGGGGTGCAATGTGGGGAGCTCGGGATTTGGGGCAAGAACCTCCCAGTGGCCAAGAGCATGGCTCCCAGCCCAAGTCCATCTGGCTTCACTTGCCGCAGCTCACCACTCACCAACTCAAGGGGCCTCCCCTGGGCTCCCACACCCCCAAGGGCTCCATGGATGGAACTCAGAGCATCCATAAACCTGGATGAAGTCCCTGAGTGGTGAGAATGTTTAGCGTGCTCAGCTGTTAATCAAAAGTTGGAGGTTCGAGTGTACCAGAGGTGCCATGGAAGAAAGGCCTGGCAATCTACTTGTGAAAATCAGCCACTGAAAACCCTATGGAGCATAGTTCTACTCAGACACACATGAGGTCACCATGAGTCAGGGCCAACTCTATGACAACTGTTTTTTTTGCGGGGGGGAGGGTTTAGTACAAACCTGGATGGGAAGAAAATATGTCGTGTCTTTGTTCTCACTAACCTCAAACTGAAATTTGTCATTCCCTTTCCTTATGAATGTAGGTGACAGAAATGTAGCAGGATTGTCAGCTAAGAGTTGGAATTGACTCAACGGCAATAGGTTTTTTTTTTCCAGTAACAAAGTTCCCCGGGTATGTCATCTTTGTCATCTGTGGAAATCACAGATATTAGCATATCACATTACAGGTGTTGCAGAGAGCTTAACATCCCTTAACCTCACCACTGCTCTGCACTCATGGTTGTTAGACCCACTGCTAGAATTTTATTTCATGAGTTAATAAAGAAGTACAGACATCACTATTTCACAATTTTTTTCTATCTGATAACTGTGTTCCAATGTAATTGGTTTTCTTAGGAATCTCATGTATCTTATTTCGGGGATTTTAAAACAGTATTCTGAGAAGGGGTCCCCAGGCTTCAGCAGGTGGCCGAAGAGGTCTGTTGAATGAACACACGTGCGCGCACACGCAGATCCCTGGGTGGGGCAAACAGTTAATGCACTGAGCTGATAATTGAAAGGCTAGAGGTTTGAGTCCTTCCAGAGAAGAAAGGCCTGGTGATCTACTTCCAAAAAATCAGGCCTTGAAAACCGTATGGAGCACAGCTCTACTCTGACACACATGGAGTCGCCATGAGTCAGTGTTAACTTCACAGCAACTGGTCACTGATAAATCAAACCAAGCCCATTACCATCAACTTGATTCTGACTCATGGCAACCCAAGTGCTACAGACTAGAATTACCCCATAGGGTTTCTTGGTTGTAGTCTTTACACAAGCAGATCACCAGGCCTTTCTTCCACAGTGCGGTCGGGTGGATTCAAACTACCAACATTTAGGTTAGTAGTTGGGCATAAACTGTTCGCATACCCGGGGAACTTGGTTACTGGAAAAAAAAAAAAAAAAAAAACCTACTGCCGTCGAGTCAATTCCAACTTTTAGCGACCCTATAGGACAGAGTAGAACTGCCCCCATAGCGTTTCCAAGGAGCAGCTGGTGGAATCGAACTGCTGACCTTTTGGTTAGCAGCTGAGCTCTTAACCACTGTGCCACCAGGGCTCCAACCTGGTTACTGGCATTAGCTGCTAAATTCTGTGAGCCTCAGTTTCCTTGTCAGTGAAATGGTCTTAAGAATCTCTTCCTTCATTTGTGACAATCACATACACCAGTGTGCGTGAAAGCACCGGCATGAAGGAACTTTTCAGTAAATGCTAGCCTGCCTCTTTCTCCTCAACAGTTGCCCACATACAACCTGAAGCCAAGAGCCCGTATATGTACCAGCTGCCTTCTGTGGTCTCCCAGGAAGTGTCCCTTTCACCACAAGCTGGCAGTCTTCAGGTGAGAAGACATGAAATGCCCCTCCCGGGCTGCCACACGTCCAGTGAGGTGGAGGTTGACAAGGTCGCAAATATTTGAACTATCCTTGGGATAACACAGGGCATTGACCCCAAAGTACGTGCTGCAGCGGCCGAAAGTTTATCCTAGAATAACAAACGTGACAGCTAGCAAAGTGAGGGGGGAAAGGCCCAGATAAGATAAAAGGCCCCTACGGAGTCCAAAGGCACAGCCTAGGCAGGGATAAAGAAATCTGGGACTGAGAGTGGCGTTAGGACAGCAAGGCCAAACCAAAGAGTCCATTTCTAGAAAATTCCTAGCGTCTGGGGCATGGTGCAGCCAGTATGTATAAAAAGCTCAGTGTGGCTACATCGAAGATTCTACAGGAATGACTGAGGCCGTCATCATCTCATCAGCAACTCTTGATTTCCCGTTCTGACCGTAACTCTAATCTGCTCACTTCTCTCCCACCCCGTCGCCACCTCCTGGACCAGGCCATCAGGATCTCCCACCTAAACCGGTTGCCATTGAGTTGATTCCAACTCATAGCGACCCTATATGACAAAGTAGAACTGCCCCATAGCATTTCCAAGGCTGTAAATCTTTGCGGAAGCCAACCGCCACATCTTTCTCCTGAGGAGTGGCTGGTGGGTTTGAACCGCCGACCTTTCGGTTAGCAGCCCAGCGCTTAACCACTATGCCACCAGGGCTCCTTATCTCCTACCTGGATAACTGCTAAAGTTGTCTCCACGGTCCCCATGAATACCTCCCCCACTTTACGGCCAGAGGGATCGTTCTGATATCAATGTAGATACTCCTCTTAAAAACCAAATTTACTGGACACACTGAGACTGGAGGAACCCCCGAATCTAGTGCCTGGAAATAACTTCTGAACCTGGAGCCGAAACTATCCCATGAAGTCATGTTTAAACTAAATAACCGTTTAGCTCAATAAACAAAGAATGTCTGTCTTGAGTATTGCGCCCTCTTGAAGAATTGCCTATATGAGATTGCAACAACAACACTAACTGTAAGGAACAGATGAGAACTTGAAGGGGCAGAGAGTATCCATGAAACAACAAGGGCAGAGCGAATGAGAATGGTGACACAATGTGAAGAACGTACCCATTGTCAGTGAACTCTGCATGTAAGAATTCCTGAACGAGTATCTGTTTTGTACGTATTTTCACCAAAAAAAAAAAAAAAAATTCATTGGCCAAACACCAACAGTTAAGTGTGACAAGCCAGGCATAAGTGGTTAATAACTTCAAAGGTACGTGAGAGAAAGAATAAGAAATGTTTCATGTATTGCCTCTTATTTCCCTGATTCGTTTGTAAACTTTGTTAGTAAAGTTAAAAATTAAAAAAAAAAAAAAGATATGCCCTGCTCTAGCACCTTCCATAGCTCCTCTGTGCCCACAGATCAAGTCCAAACTCCTTAATGTGCTATACAAGGGTGTTCCTGCGCCATTCTCTGCTGTCCATTCCCCCTCAGATGCTTCCCCAGACATTCATTTTCTGTACCTCCCCATCAGTTGGAGCTTCTTTCTGCCCCTCTTCTTCTGCACCAACTGGCCAAGTAAACACTATCTATATCCTTTTGGCCACCTCAGTTCAGGGAAGGCCATCTCTAGACCTCCTACCCGGCTTCCCAGCTGCCTTTGCCTTCCCATAGTCTATTCTCCTAAAAGCAGCTCCTCCGACTGAGGCTGCCATGTGCAACTTAGGTTTTAATAGGCTCCCTCAGTCGGAGGATATGGAATGGGTGCTTAAATGCCTCCATGAACAACTGTCACCTTTGCCCTGAGACTGGAAGAACCCGATGGTGCCCAGCTACCATTACTGAGCATTTTGGTCGAAGATTCTATAGAAGAATCCTGATCAAAAGGGGGGAAATGTAGGACAGAATTTCAAATTCTTACAGACTCCAGACTTTCTGGAGGCTGGATGAACCCATGAAAACGATTGCCCTAAGATAACCTTTAAACCTTGAACCAAAAATATCCCCTCAAGTCTTCTTAAAACCAAACCATAGTTTAGCTTGACTAGTAAAAAATTCTGCCTTGAACATTATGGTCTTGTAAGAACTATTTATATGGGATCAAATTGACAACAGCAACTCGAAAGATTAGACAGGAGCCTTAGGAGGCAGTGAGTTTATGTCAACAGGGAAGGAACAACTGAGAAAAGGAGTGTGAGAATGGTTGCACAACTCAAAGAATGTAATCGATGTCACTGAATTGTACATGCATAAGCTGTTGAATTGGTGTATGTTTTGCTGTGTATATTCTCAAGAACAATAAAATAAAATAAAAACCTAAGTCAGGTCATATCACTCCTCTGGTCAAAACCCTCCCACAACTCTGTGTCCTCTCACTCAGAGTGGAAGCGAAAGTCGTTTCAGTTGTCTACAAGGCCCTGCTAAACTTGGCCTCTATAATTTCTTCAACTTCATCTCTTACTGCTCTTTCTCGTTTTACTCCACTCCAGTTTTAATGGCATCGTTGCAATTCCTGAAACAGTCCAGGCACACTTGCACCTCAGGACCTTTGCACCGGCTGTTCCCTCTGCTTGGCACACCCTTCCCACAAATATATATGTGATCTCTCTTTCTTGATCTCTCATCTCCTTTGGGGCTTTACTCAAATGTCCCTTTCTCATAGACGCTTCCTTAATAACCTCATTTACAATGGCAAACTGCTCCCAAGTCCTTAACTCCATCCTTTCTTCCGTGTTTGTTTATTGCACATTTTAACATACCATACAATTTATCATTCTTTCGAAATCCATTCCATTACCTGGAAAGCTTCATGAGGGTAAGAATTTTTGTCTGTTTCATTTAGTCTAATATCCCTAGCAGCAAGAATAAGATCAGGCACATAATGATTGCTCAGTTGATACTTGGGAAAATGAATGAATCACCTCCCTTGTTGCTGTCAGTATACCTTTATTAATGCATCCCCTGATCACGTTGATGTACCTTTTAGCCATGTTACATCATTAACTGACTCAAGTCTCAAGGTTTTTGTTTCTGTTTGTGTGTGTTACACTCCGTGATAATGACTTAGGGAAAATACCTGTGCTCCCAGAAGCCAGTAATGCAGACAGGGTTAACCCTAGGCCTTGCCATCCTCTGGGTGTTCCAGAGACCCTTCTCTTGTCCTAACTTGTTGACTTTCTGCCTTCCCCTGGCTGTGCTGTAGTTTGTTTACCTTGGACTGTGCTTTCTCTCTCTTGTTTGCTGCCCTGGGCCTCTGGTTTGAAGTCAGCCGCCCAATGGCCTCGACACTGTCACCTCACCTCCAGCCAGCAGCCATGTCCCACACGCCAGCAACACTTTGGCCAGGGGGAGTGGACAGATGGCTCAATCATTTTACTGCAGCTCAGCACTCAGTCTGGACTGGCCTGATGGACAATGGTATTGACAGTCTGCTGACCCTTGTTCGACAGGCTGACAGTCCCCATACTTCACAAGCTGATGCTGGATGGGCATCAAAGAGACTGCCAGGTCACCAGGCAGCCAATTAAAGCAATAAAGGGGCAGGAAGTCTAAGTGGCCCTTATCCCTCTTGGGAGCGGAGATCCCTCGTGGAAAGCCTGCATGCCCCCTTTTCCCCTGGAAACAAAGTGCAAGAAGATATTGGGGATGGTCCAAGCATCCTGACAGATCAGAAAAGAGATGAGAGTGAATTCCAGAGTGGATGGCACTCATGACCCAGCTCCATTTCCACTCAATTTTCAGGGGCCCAACATGACTTGTGCGAAGTAGAGTCCCCAAAAATTGTTCCTCTGGAGAGGAATGCTTGGATTGAGCCAACGTGGACTCTGGTGGCTTGATCACGACTCAGTCTATGTGACCGAGGGCCACTGAAAGTGGGATTGAAGGTGTCCAAGGGGCCAGTTCACCCCGATCACCTTGGAAGTCTAGAGAACACCAAATGTGGAGTCAGACACTCCTTCCTGGGCAGGAATCCCAGCTCTCTCACACTCTGTGGCTTTGCCTTAGTTCATTGGCCTCTCTGAGCCTTGGTTTCATTGTCTCTCAAGTGCAGATATCAGGGACATTGGTGGTTCAGTGGTAGCACTGTCACCTTCCATGCAGGAGACCTGGGTTTGATTCCCGGCCAGTGCATCTCATGTGCAGCCACCACCCATCTGTCCGTGGAGGCTTGCGTGTTGCTATGACACTGAACAGGTTTCAGCAGGGCTTCCAGACTGAGACAGTCTGGGAAGAAGGGCTTGGAGATCTACTTCCAAAAATTAGCCAGTGAAAACCGTATGGGTCACAATGATCTGATTCACAGCTGATCATGGGGATGGCACAGGACCAGGCAACATTTTGTTCCATCGTGCCTGGCATCACCACGAGTCAGAGGCCACCTTGATGTCAGACAACAAGAAAATATGGATGTGAACAGTGTCAACCAACCTTGGAGAGTTGACTTGACAACAACTGGTAACTGTAGATGTAATTAAGTTAGAGATCGCAAGAGGAAATAAACCTGGACTAACTGAGTGGGTCCTAAGTCTAATGACAAGTGTACTCTTCAGAGAAAGGCAGAGGGAAAGGAGGAGATACACAGAGGAAAGATGGCCCTGTGAAGATGGAGGCAGAGACTGGAGTGATGCAGCCCAAAGCCCAGGAACACCAAAGCCACTAGAAGCTGGAGGAAGCAAGGAAAGAAGTCTCCCCTAGAGTCTCTGGAGGGAGTACAGCCTTGCCAACACCTTGATTTTGGACATTGGCACTGCAGAACTGAGGGAGAATAAAATTCTGTTGTTTTAAGCCACCAAGGTTGTGGTAACTGGGTACTGCATCCTGGGAAGGCAATTCTGAGCAGAGAGAAAGGGCACTGCTGTCAGCTGGAAGGAGGGCTCAGGAGGGTGGTTCTTGGGTACCTGACTGGTTGCCTTATGGCCTCCTGTTCAGAGAGGGGGCAGAAATCATTCCCTGAACAGATGGAGAAGCCGAAAACATGAACAAATCATGATTTCCTCAAAGACCTCCTGGGGCTTTGTCCACTGCTTCAGAAACATAAAATGGATTTAAAAAAAAAATAAGCTCTAGGCAGAAACAGGCCTGGGTCGAGCCCCTACTCTACCACTTACTGATTGTAGCTTCGGGAAAAGCACTTTCCCTCTGTGAGTCTCAGTTTCCTCATCTGTAAAATGGACATAACAATGCCTTGTAAGGACATACCTTACAGGTGAGTGTGAGGATCAAATGAGCTCCTATCTAGGAGGCACATAGCATGGTACCCTGTCTGGTATATGGTAAACATTCAGACTCACTGCCTGTTCCAACCTTCTGACAGATGTGTGGGTGCACACACGTGTGCGTGTGTGGTCACATCCATGGGCGATTTATATATATATATATATATGCCAAATCCATTGCCATTGAGTCGATTCCGACTCATAGTGACCCTGTAGGACAGAGTAGAACTGCCCCATAGAGTTTCCAAGGAGTGGCTGGTGGATTTGAACTGCTGACCTTTTGGGTTAGCAACCGAATGCTTAACCACTGTGCCACCAGGGCTCTATGTATATACGTGTATATGCATGTATATTGTATGTGTATATGTATGTGGGGTATGTGTGCGCGTATATACAAAAGGTGATTATATATGTATATATGTAAATATATGTGTGTATATTGTGTGCATATGTAAGGAGCCCTGGTGGTGCAGTGCTAAAGCACTCAGCTGCTAACTGAAAGGTCATCCGTTCCAACCCACCCAGTGGCTCCAGAGGAGAAAAGATCTAGTGATTTGCTCCCACAATGATTACAGCCACAAAAAAAACCCTACAGGGCAGTTCTAATCTGACACATAGGGTTGCTATGAGTCAGCATCACTGGGACAGCACCCAACACCACCATGCACATGTATACGTGTCTGTGTGTACGTACATGTATGAGCTTCTGTGCATATACACATATAATCTCATCAAAAAATAATTTATATAGATGTATATATACGCATGTGTATGTATAAGGAGCCCTAGTGGCGCAACAGGTTAAACACTTGGCTGCTCACCAAAAGGTTGGCGAATCGAACCCTCACAGTGGCTTCATGGGAGAAAGACCTGGTGATCTTCTCCCATAAAGAGTACAGCCTGGAAAACCCTATGAGGCAGCTCTACTCTGTCACATGGGGTCACTATGATTCAAAATTGACCTGATGGCACCTAACAACAATATATATAGGTACGATCACGTGTGTGTATGTACATGTATACACCCATTGCTGTCGAGTTGATTCCGACTCATGGCGACTCTACAGGACAGAGCAGAACTGCCCCATAGGGTTCCCAAGGAGCAGCTGGCAGATTCGCACCGCTGACCTTTTGGGTTAGCAGCCGAGCTCTTAATCACTGTGCCACCAGGGCTCTGTACATGTATGTATGTATGAATAAGTATGTTTGTATGTATATCGTATATGTGTGTCTATGTATGCATGTGTGTGCATGTGTATGTGTGTAAACACACTAAGTGCTTCCTCAGACTGCTTTTTTTCTCCAGGAGCAACGGAGACATGAAATCCTTGTAGCCTGTGTGATTTCCAGCTTTCCTGGCACCAAGAGCTACTGGGAGTATATACGCAGCTATGGCAGCCTACTTTGCTGAACCCCAGAGCCCCAGCCTGTCTGAGATGAGATGAAACCCTCTGAATCCCCCAGCAGGCGATAAAATGGTTAACAGCTTTAGTGGAGAAACTGAGATAAAATAGGTTAAAATATCTGATTTTTGAGGCTCCATAAGGTGACATTCTGCTTTCAGTCCTTTCCCTCGCTGACTCTCTCACCCCCTTCTCCTGCCTCCTGATGAAAAATATGCTCCGGCTTAATAAAATTACTCCCAGCGCCATCAATGCAAACGCGGTTTCAGGGCAATCTCATTCCAACAAATGTATTTTTATTTGAACAGTGTTACTTGAAAAATGAAATCGTGGTAACTATTCTCTTTCCCTTCCCCCAGCCATGCACAGAGCCCTTGCCATGGGGAGGGGAGCAAAATGGAGCTGAGCGTTTTTAAAATGAATTTGATCTGATTTAATGATTCCTCTCTGCATTAATTAACAGTGAAACCAGCCAATATGTCGTGTCAATCACAGACGCATCGGCGGCCATCCATTTTATTCTTGAAGTCAACTGAATACATTGCTCTTCACGCTTATTGTCTTTGAAAAGTTCAGGTCTGGGTTAAAGGGGGTTGGAGACACAGGGACAGAAGTGTGTATCTGTGTGCAGGTCCCTGTTGGTTTGGGAGGAGTCCTTGTGTGGTACAAACAGTCCCTGTGCTTGGCTGCTAACCAAAAGGTTGAATGTTTGAAGTCACCCAGAGGCCCTTCGGAAGAAAAGCCTGGTGGTCTACTTCCAAAAACGCAGCCATTGAAAACCCTGTGCAGCAAGTTCTACTCTGACTCACGTGGGATTGTCACGAGTTGGAGTCGACTAGACAGCAAGTGTTTTTTTATTATTTCCATTCTGTGGATGAAGAAACTGAGACCTAAAGGAAGTTAAGTAATAGATCCAAGTTTAGCAGTCAAGGAAATGGCAAAGCAAGGACTTGCTCTCGAGCCAAACTGAGCCCAGCATGCATACCTGTAACCTCTGGGTCTTACCAGTGTGCAAAGACATTCTTGGACCGCTCAGTGGTTACCAAGGAGAGGACTTGTCAGTCTCCAAGGCTAGGGTATTATTGAAGCAGAGTGAAGTAAGTCCCTGGTCCTAACCCACAGGGCCCAGCAGCCATTTAATACAAACTGCCCTTCCCGGCCCCAGCAGGGTCGCTGATCGCTCTCAGTTGGAACGTTGTCAGGAGGGGGAGGCCATCCATCTTCGTGGAAAGTAACCTCTCCCAGCAGGGCACCGCCTTCCCAGCCTCCAAAGCAACAGGACCCTGACAGGCGTGATGCATTCTCCACGGGTCACCGTCACTGTCTGTGGTTGGGCTCCCGTGTAGAAAGTCCTCACGACCAGGGGAGTGGGGATGAAGGAGACACCAGGCAGCCATTTGCAATGAGCTGGACAGGAGCTGACTGTCCAGACGCACATCGCCGAACTGTGGGGCTTCTACACGAGAGATGGTTCTAGCTTTCCACCATTGCCCTGCTTCTCGGGACACTGGGGGTGCAAGGCTGCTCCTTCATGAGCTGTTAGTGACAGGGGTGAAATAGAGCAACTTCTAGCCAAGGCATCCTCCCACCTCCCGTCTCCATGGTCCTTTGCTTCCTAAGATCGAGCATTATTCTTCATACATAAGTTAGGAAACTGGGACACGGATGGGTCATGTGACTTATCTAAGGTCACAAAGGGAATGAAATAGAATGGAAAAAAAAAGGGAAAACAAGATTTTAAAATAAAAATCAACTATAGCTCTTTCTGCTTTCGGGAGGAATGGCATGGTTTGACATAATAGCAATCTATAATAATAATTGCTGCAGTTACTACTGCTGGGTAGTAAACCACCCAAAACTTAGTGGCATAAAACATTTTGCTTTTGCTCACTGCTTCTGTGGATCAGGCATTTGAAGACTAGAACAGCTTGTTTCCACTGCAGAGTGTTTGGGGGCTCAGCTGGAAGATTTGACGGCTGGGGTTGATCCCATGACTAGGAGCTGGAATCATCTAGAGGTGTCTTCACTCACATGTCTGGCAGTTGATGGTGGCTGTTACCTGAGACCTGAACTGGATTATTGGTCAGAATATCTACATGAGGTCTTTCCAGGTGATCTGCCTGCGGTGGACTAGTTTGGGCTTCCTTACAACGTGGTGGCTTGGCTCCAAGAGTGTGCATCCCATGAAAACAAGGAGAAGATGGACAACACTTTTATGAACTAGGCTCAGCAGTCACATGGCACTATTCTGTTGGTCAAAGCAGTCACAAAGGCCCACCCATGTTCAAAGAGACAGAGTCCCCGCCACTCAGTGGGAGAGCACCAAGGTCACATTGTAAGTCAAGGTTGAGTATATGGAATGGGCAATATTATTGCTGCCATCTTTGGAAAATACCAAATGTGAAAGCAATCATAGCCAACACCTAAGTAGTCCTTTCTGTGTGCCAGTCATTCTTCTAACCAGCCCACCGTCTGTGGCCCCTTACCCAACCTGGGCCCGTGTTCTTATATTTGATAAAGACTCAGAAGCAGCCAATGTTATAGGACCCAGAGGAGCTGCAAGTCATTCTTGAGAATCCTTTAGTCTGATGAGTGGAAATACTGCCTAATTCTGCCAGGAGAGCGGGCAGAGCAGGGACAGGAGATAAGGTCCCTGTAGCCCCTTCTGGCTACTCCCGAGACAGGAAATGAAAAGAAGCTGGCAACCGCCACTCCCATTCATAGAGGCCTTTACAACTCTTATTATCTTTCAGAACCAAACAGCCCTGGGAGTTGGGTAAAGTCACTGTCTCCAGTCCTCAGAGGAGGTGCTGAGGCTTAGAGGAAGGAATGAATCGCTCCTAATGGTGCGTCATTCGTGGAGAATAGATTCCAAGTCCAGGCGCTTGCATTTCGGGGGGTCCATCCCCTAGTTTCTAACCTTGCGCTTCTCCACCACGTGAGTTGCGCATGTCTCTCAGATCACAGGAGAGAAGCTGGTCCAGCCAGTGAGGTTTACACCCATCTTAACTGCTCCATAAAACCTCATGAGACTTCCTCGAATCCAGAGAAGTTAAGTCCTGACACTTTAACAGCTCGTTCACGATACACAAACCAGATGGAGGCAGGGCCTTGAATCCATTTCGCACCATCAGGCAGCAATCACTCTATAGGCCGTGTGCGCTGGCTGGGCACAGAACCCTGCTCTTTGCTCTCCTTGCAGGCACCCCCGGGCAGGGGTGGAGGGTACCTGTTTCCTGTCCTGCATCTGTTTAAATGTGCCACCAAAGAAGAAGGGCTGTAGGGCTCTCCCTCTGGAGCTAAAATACACTTTCAGCCCCTCGTGAGCTGAGGCAAGGTAGGATTTTAGGACTGGCGTCCTATAAAGAAATTAACTGAGAGATGAATCGCTTTAGTAAAGCATCCGGGTCATGAAAGATGAAAGTGTAGCCTCTGACTTTTCTGCCTCTAGGAATGGAAAGGAGGGGTTAGAGCATGGACTCCGGTTCTTGAAGACCTTGGTTCAAATCCCAGCTCTGACACTTGCTGTTGCTGTAACCAGGGCCAAGTTACTTGAACTCTAAGCCTCTCTTCTTTCATGTGGAAAATGGGGATTGTTGTTTTTAGCTGCCGGGAAGTTGGCCCCCCAACTCACAGCAACCCAGACTCACAGTGACCCCATGACAACAGAACAAAGTGTTTCCTGGTCCTGTGCATCCCCACGGTTGGTTGTAATCCATACAGTTTTCACTGGCTGACTTTCAGAAGTAGATCTTCAGGCCTTACTTCCTGCTCCTTCTTGCTCTGGAAGCTCCATTGAAACCTGTTCAGCGTCCTGGCAACACGAAAGCCTGTCAGTCCACACCCTGATCCTGCTCCGACTCCACACTTCCACTGTGGAAGCTTCTATTTTTCTCGCTCCATATTCCACCCTTTCCCTCCCTCTCCCTGCCTGTTGTCAATTCAGTTTGAGAAGTATTGGCTAAGAAAAAATAAACAGGCTTTGGTTAGTTTTGTTTTTGCTGCAGTCCTTAGGGCCTTTGAAATGCTAACACACCTTGTGGATTTCCTAGATGGCCAGGAGGAGGGATGAGCAGGGGTGTGTGTGTAGGATGGGGAAGCAGGTAGGCTGCCAACATATTTGATCACAGGAGATGATAGACAGATAGACAGCAGACAGATAGACAGCAGACAGATATATACATAGATTAAAAAAAAGAAACAGTTGCTGTTGAGTTGATTCTGACCCTATGTGTGTCAGAGTAGAAAAAACTGTGCTCCATAGGGTTTTCAGTGACTAATTTTTTGGAAGCAGATTGCCAGGCCTTTCTTCCAGGGGCCTTTGGATGGATTTGAACCTCTAGCCTTTCAGTTAGCAGATGAATGCATTAACCGTTTTCACTGCCGAGATTAGATAGATAGTTGGGTGGGTGGATGGGTGAGTGGGTGGGTGGACGGGTGGACGGACGGAAGGACAGACACATACGTACATACATACATAGACAGTCATACAGATAGACGTGCTCTGCCCTCAGAGCCTTCTTTGACATGTTCCAGGACACTAGTATCCTGCAGTACGCTGTTTGGGGAACTCCAGTGTAGATTATGCTGTAAGATTCCTGAAAAAGGTGAGAGGGACGGTGGGAGCCAGAGCTCGAGAATCACCTCAACTGGAGAAGGGACCTCAATTTTATTTTGACAGAAGGCAAGGAGGAATTTTTTTAGGTGGCAAACATTATAAAGTGCTCATACCCAGTGTTGGCGAAGGTTGAGTCGCTTTCTGTACACCCTCACCAGCGCCAGGAATAAGCACTTGACATGTTCTCAGAGGGCGGTTACATTGCACCTAGCAACAGAGGCCTCTTTGCTCTGGCAATTCCGCTTCTAGAAATCCCTTGTAAAATAATGCCATTTTATATACTGAGAGACTTAAGTACTAGTGACTTATTGCAGCGTTTTTACATTGACAAAATTTGGAAAACAACCCGAAAGTAAAATCAATTGAGGATTGCTTTAAATGAATTACGGTATTTCCATACTATGGAATAGGAAGTAACTATCTGAAAAATGAAAATGAAATACGTGTAGTGACATGGAACGATACCCAGGATGTGAACAGGGGTAAATGCAAATATCAGAACAATGTGGGTAGTATGTGCATATCTGTGCTTAAAAATAAAAATCACACAAGGGCCACTGTGTGTGTGAGCGTGCACATGCGTATGTATGTATGTGAATGTGGATTCAAATTTTAAAAAGTCTATTAAGATTTACCCTCTAAATGTTAAAGGTAGCTCTCTATGGGAAGGGGAGTGGCATTTGCCGAGAGAAGAGGGAAAGTTGGCTTTTTTTTTTTTTTTTACTTTATTCTCATCTAGATTGTCACTGTTGTTGTTAGTGGCCATTGAGTCCGCTCAGACTCATGGCGACCTTATGTATAACAACGAGACATTGCCCTGTCCCCTGACGTCTCCATGATCTTTGATATGTTTCAGCCAGTTGTTGCGGCTCCTGTGTCAATCCAACTCACTGAGGGTTTTCCTCGTTGTTGCTGCCCCTCTACTTTATCAAACATGATGTCCTTTTCCAAGAATCAGTCTTTCCTGATGCTTTGTCCAAAGTAAGCAAGTTGAAGTCTTGCCACCCTCGCTTCTAAGGAACATTCTGTTTCTTCTAAGACCAATTCGTTCATTCTCTGGCAGTCCATGGTATATTCAGTATTCTTTGTCAACACCACGATTCAAATCCATCAGGTCTTCTTCTTTTTTCATTGTCTAGCTTTAATTCTGTATTATGTGGATTTTTCTTTCTTATTTACAGTGACCAAAAAATAACAAGTAAAAGCACAAAGCCTGCCATCGACAGAGAATTCTGTAATTGCTAGTGTTTGCTGATGACCTCAGAGGCAGACACAACGATGCACAGCTTCCCTAAAGGGTCACGGATCGTGCCGACAGGCTGAGCCCAACTCTCCCAGACCAGTAACTATCCATCTTGGTCTCAAAGTCAGGAAGTCACTTCCACCACCTCTCCCAATAACTCATCCCCAGGCTTAATAACCTTTCCTTGCAGGAAGTTCTTCCTCCCATCAGAGCTAAACCCTTCCTGCTGCCCTGTCGGCCCTGAGGGATGGCCCTCCTTTCCTTCCCCACCTTTTTGGAGTCAAGCGCCAGGAGTGAGGAACAGGACAGGACCACACTGATTTTCTGCAAGGTGTCACTTCTGCCCCAGGCAGTGGCAGTGGCCCTTGGGAGCATGGTGGAGAAGTGACTGCAGTGGTCTGTGACAGCTGGAGATTGTCGAGGCTCCTCTCTACAGAGAAACTCCAGCCCCAGGAGTCCTCATGGAGCCCCGGTCTGCCCATCCCCACCACAGGACACCGCGCTGTGCGTAAACTCTACCCCCCGGCCTCTTTCCTGTCATATTTCATGCATCCCGATGGTCACTCAGGCCAAGATTTACGGAACTCATATCCTTTCGAGCTGGAGGAAAATGGGAAACCCAAGATTTACTATCCCCCCAGGAGAAGCTAGGAAGAGGTGGACCCAGGAGCATGGCGGGGGTAAGGAGGTGAGTGGGGAGACAGGCATTTATGTGCTCATGGCCTCAAGGCGGGGCCTGTGGACTCTGCCATCCCTGACAGCAAGCACGTTTGTTCCAGAGCCTTCGCTTCTGTCACAGGCTCCGCCTGAGTGTGGGGTGCAGTGCTAGGAGCTGCAGATGACAAAATACCAATAAGACCGAGCTCCCACTGTCCATAAGCTTGGGATTTCCACAGAAAGATAAGCAGGTATACTGATAACTCCAACCTGAAGCAAAGTTCAAATTTCTCTAGCTCAGTGATGAAAAGCATACATTTTGGAATCAAACAGGCATTTCATTCTGTTATATATAAGGTTGCCATGAGTCAGAGCCCACTTGACTAGCAACTGCCACCAATAAAAAATAGTAGGGTCCTCACTTTGTGGCTTTCTAGTAGAGGTTGTTGTTGTTGTTAGTTGCCATCGAGTTAATGCCAACTCATGGTGACCTTATGTGTAACAGAAAAATGTTGCCTGGTCCTGCCCCATCTTCATGATTGTTGATAATTTTTAGTCCATTGCTGTAGCCTCAGTTGTATCTTAAGTGCCTTCCAACCTGAGGCAGAGGTGGCTCATCTTCCAGCCTGTATCAGATAATATCCTTTTGTGATCCATAAAGGTTTCATTGGCTAATTTTTAGAAATAGCTTGCCAGGCCTTTCTTCCTAGTCCATCTCAGTCCGGAAGCTCTGCTGAAACCTGTTCAGCATCATAACAACATGCAAGCCTCCACTGGCAGAAAGATGGTGGCTGCACATGAGGCGCATTGGCAAGGAATCAAACCCGGGTCTCCCACATGGAAGGTAAATATCCCACCACTGACCCACCAGTGCCCCCTACCTCAAAAGGTTACCCATGGCCATCGAGTCGATTCTAACTCATAGCGACCCTATAGGACAGAGTAGAACTGTTTCTGAGTGGCTGGTGGATTTGAACTGCTGATCTTTTGGTTAGCAGCTGAGCTGTTAACCACAGCACCACCAGTGGTGGTTAAATGAGATAATATGTGTGAAGTGCTTAAAACAGTGTCTGACAAATTCTGTGCACTCAAGATTATCATTTTACTGGTAAGATTATTGGTTAGGACCAGCCCAAGACTTAAGTTTGTGGCTCATCTATGTCTCTTTTTAGTGGTGTGGCCTAGGGACAGTCACCTCTTGACCCTTAGCCTCATATTCTTGCTTTATCACATGCAATAATAAGGTCTAACTTGCAGGATTGTTGGAAACAATCCTAATGAGAGAATGTATGTAAAAGAGCATCGATAGGTACCCAGTCCCCGATGATTGATCCTCCTCCTCATCATCACCACCACCTACAACAGCATCAATGTCATTGTCATCATCACCTCCTACAATATCAACGTCATCATCATCACTCACAACATTGATGTCAACATCATCATCATCACCACCTACAATAGCATCACCATCATCATCATCATCACCTCCTACAATATCAATGTCATCATCATCACCACCCACATCAACATTGATGTCAATGTCATCATCATCATCACCACCACCTACAACAGCATCAACGTCATCATCATCGTCACCACCTACATCCATGTCAATGTCATCACCACCACCTACAACAACATCCATGTCAACATCATCATCACCACCTACAACATCCATGTCAACGTCATCATCATCACCACCTACAACATCCATGTCAACGTCATCATCTTCACCACCTACAACATCCATGTCAACGTCATCATCATCACCACCTACAACAGCATCAACATCATCATCATCACCACCTACAACAGCATCAACGTCATCATCATCACCACTTACAACAGCATCTATGTCAGCAGCAGCAGCAGTACCTACAACAGCATCAACGTCATCATCATCACCACCCACAACATTGATGTCAACGTCATCATTACCACCACCTACAATAGCATCACCATCATCATCATCACCACTTACAACAGCACCTATGTCAGCAGCAGCAGCAGTACCTACAACATCAACATCATCATCATCACCACCCACAACAACATTGATGTCAACATCATCATCATCACCTCCTACAATATCAACGTCATCGTCATCACCACCACCTACAACTGCATCAGTGTCAACATCATCATCATCATCATCGTTACTCAAGAGGGAGCTAGTGCAAACATGAATACACTTCAGCAAGGTGGGACCAGGTGCAGACATGGAGGTTCAAGGGAACAAAAGCAGAGTTGGAGGTAGATTGAAGGACCCACCCACCCGTGCCATTATCTCACACAATTCAACTGCTACTTCTCTATGCTTCAGTAAAAATTGACCCCAAGGAGAGAAACCTAAGAGAGGAAAATAATGTGACTATCCCTAGAAGTCAAGTGTTCTTTGTGTTTCCTCTCCTTTCCCTTCTGTGGGACCCTTTTACCCACTCGGCTGCAGCACTACCTTCTCTTACCTCTGGGAGAATTCAAGAGTCCCAGGTACCTCTGCTCAGTAACCCCGTCACGCATACCTCCTGCACTGAGAACCAATTCAGGTCTCAGGACGCCTCGGTGAATCCCAGGAGATTAGATCTATAGGTCACCATGAGAAAATAATAACAGTCGATATTATTATTCAGTGCTAACAGCACTGCCTGGTACACAGTAGGTGCTCAGTAAATGTTTGTTGAATGAACAGAGTTTCAGCGTTCATTTACTCGGTGTTTACTATGTGTCAGGAACTATGCTGGGCATCTTACACACATGATCTTCCGTAAGTTACTCAACCACACCATGAGCAATTTGCTATTGCTATCCCCACTTTACAGGAGCCCTGGTGGCGCAGTGGTTAAGTGCTCAGCTGCTAAAAGGTCTGTGGTTCGAACCCACGAGCTGCTCTGCAGGAGAAAGATGTCGCAATCTGCTTCCATGAAAATTTACAGCCTCGGAATCCCTATGGGGCAGTTCTACTCTGTCCTGATAGGGTTGCTATGAATCGGAATTGACTCAATGGCAACAGGTTAGATTTTTTTTTTTAATCCTCATTTTTCCCCAGTTGCTGTCAAGTCAACCCTGACTCATGGCCACCCCATGTGGGTCAGAGTAAAACTGCATTCCATAGGGTTTTCAGTGGCTGATGTTTTGAAGTGGATCACCAGGCCTTTCTTTCAAAGCACCTATGGGTGGACTCAAACTGGCAGCCTTCCGGTTTGCGGCTAAGCACAGTAACTATTTGGACCACCCAGGGGCTCTATCCCCATTTTACACATAAGAAAATTGGGACTCAGAGAGGGGAAGTGATATGCCTTTGGTCCCACAGCTAAAGAGCGGCAGAGCTGGCCTTCAATCCAAGTTTAGGTTGGTTCCCAAGATAGAGCCCTTTCAGTTTGCTTCCCTGCTTCTCAAGTGACTCCTGCTTTGTAAGTTAACGTGCTGCCTACCGCCAGGCCCACCCCCACCAACCCAACACTCAGCCGAGTGTCTTGAACCCACCCGGACATACTGAGGCCTTTCAAGAACTGCCTGTTGAATGAATGAACAAATGTCACGCACCATCTGCTAAAGTCTCCCCGGGAAAATACATCTTTTTCAACTTTCTAACGAGTTGAAGCTTCTTTCCTCCCCGGCTCCCTCGGGCCTCTTAAAACTTCGGGAGGATGCAGCAGCCTCAAGCGTAGGCACTGTCCCAGGGCCAACAATAAATGGGAGATTAACATCCGTAAGTTATAAAGCACCGTGATTGCTTTTCCTCCTCAGCTCAGAGACCCTGGATCCATAATGCTTTTTTTTTTTTTTTTGGACGTGACCCCAAAGCAAAGTCACATCATGGTCATATGTCTCCATTTTTGCACCTGGAAGGGAACCGGAATGACACCTGCCCTGGCTCCCTCACAAGGTTATGTGGGGCCAAAACGAGAAAGTTGGTGAAGAGAATAGACCCGGTTTCAGAGAACCCCGAGTTCAAATCCCAACTCTGTCCTTCACCCGCCTTGTGACCTTAGATAAGACAAGCCTGTAGAGCTTCAGTTTCTGCATCTCAGTAAGAAGAATGTAACAGGTTAATATGTATAATGTGAATAATACTTTCCTTATAGTTTGTTGTGTAAGTCCCTGGGTGGCGCTCAGCTGCTTACTGAAAGGTTGGCAGTTTGAGTCCACCCAGAGGTGCCTCAAAAGAAAGACTTGGTGATCTACTTGAAAAAAAAAAAAAAAAAGCTATTTGAAAACCCTACGGAGCACAGTTCTACTCTGACACACATGGGGTTGCCGTGAGTCGGAATCCATTCGACGGGTCTTAGGACGTTGTCTGGAATGCACTATGGGTTAAATAAATGGAAACTATTCCCTCACTTTTTGTTTTATCCTGAGATTTAAAAACTGCTTTTGTTTCATGGAGGGAAAATAGCAAACATGGCTACCTTAATTATGCACGATGATTGTAACACATCCTGGTTTCAGAAACATTAGAATGTGAAAAGCAGTGTACTTTGATACTAAGGATATTATTGCTATTGTTAGTTGCCACTGGCAACCCCTGGTAGAACAGAAGGAAACTTTGCCTAGTCCTGTGCCATCTTCACCATTGTTGGTATGCTCCAGTCCATGGTTGCAGCCACTGTGTAGGGCCTTCCAACCTAGAGGGCTCATCCCACAACACTATATCAGACAATGCTCTGTTGTGATCATGGGGTTTTCACTGGCTAGTTTTTTATTTTTTTAATTTTCAGAAGTAGATCTCCAGGCCTTTCTTACTAGTCTGTCTTAGTCTGGAAGCTCCGATGAAACCTGTCCGATGAGGGGGAGAAAATGGGAGTTTTTGTTTGGGAGGTGTTGAGTTTATGTTAGTGGTGGTGGAAAGTTTTGGAAAAGGACAGCAGGAATGGTCGCACCATATGAGGAGTGTAATCAAGGTCAACGGATTGAGAATGTGGAGGTTGTTGTACTGGCAAATGTCTTGGTGCGTGTATTTTTACCACAGTAAAATAAAGGTGGGTGAGAGTCAACCATAGGCACTGGCCCGTTTAGAGCTGCCGGTCAGTTTCAGACCCTTGACAAAGGCCGCCACGGAGAGCCAGGGAGCCTATTGTGGGCCCTGCTTTCAACTTGGCCATGCTGCCCCCGTGACCAGCAGTGGCCACAGGAGGTCCCCTCGAGGGCAATGGAAGACATTCTGCCCCCGGCCAAGGCTCGCCGAGGCAGTTGCCATCTATTCCCATCTTCCAGGGACTGGCTGTGTTTACTCTGTTCACAAAGTGGCTTCCTGTTTCCAAGAGGAGCAAGTTGTTTAAAGGGTTGTAAATGAAATTCAAAAGGCTTTTTGGACATCAAATGGCTCATAAAAAAAAAAAAAAAGGAACATTTTGACGATTTCAGCATAAATGAATGCAAAACGTACGGTGTTCGCATCCTACTTTTCTGTTGCACCCAAACGTCCTGGCAAGAGTGGAAAATAGAAGTGGCAAGTGGTTTGGGCTCTCTCTGGCTCTTGGACTTAAGTTTGGCTTTGATTGAAGGCCAGGCATATTTGAGTAAAGAGGGGGTGAGTTACCTCATGTTGACCCAGCTAGGAAATAAGGGTAAGTATTTCCATAGACATTTTTTAAAAAGTCTGTTCTAACTGCAGAGGCCTGGTGATGCAGTGCTTAAAGGGCTCAGCTGCAAACCAAAAGGTCGGCAGTTCGAACCCACCAGCCACTCCTCGGAAACCCTATGGGACAGTTCTACTCTGTCCTACAGGGTCGCTCTGAGTTGGAATCGACTCAATGGTAACAGGTTTGGTCTGGTGGTTTGGTTCTGCCTTGCGATTATATGACTGGTTATATCACAGGTTTTAATTCATTCTTCTAAAGCAGGATTTCTCAGCTCAGCACCATTAACACCTGGGCTGAACGATTCTTTGTGATGGAGGACTGTCCTGTGCATTGTAGGCTGGTGAGCAGCATCCCTGGCCTCTACTCACTAGATGCCAGTAGCACCCTCCCCCCACTTGTGACAACCAAACATGTCTGTGTTGTTGTTAGGTACCATCTAGTAGGCTCCAACTCACAGTGACCTCATGTCACAGAGTAGAACTGCCCCATAGGGTTTTCCCTGGTGGCACAGTGGTTCAGAGCTACACCAAGCTATGGCTGCTAACCAAAAGATCAGCTGTTGGAATCCTTGGAAACCCTGTGGGGCAGTTCTACTCTGTCCTGTAGGGTCACTGTGTATCAGAATCAGCTTGTCAGCAACCAGTTTGGTTTGCTTTGATTTTTTTATCTTTACGGAAGCAGATTCCCGGGTCTTCCCCCCATGGAACCACTAGGTGGGTTGGAACCACCAACCTTTTGGTTAGCAACTGAGCACTTAACCATTGCACCCCTGGGGCTCCTAGACAATGCCAAATGTCCCCTGGGGGGGGAGGGGTAAAATCACCTCCTCACCCATTGAGAACCACTGCTCTAGAGTCACAATTTACTTGTCTAGAACATTCTAGAGCCAATAATGTTTGGCTGAGAGTGAAAATAGGTACATAGACGACCTTTGGGGGGAAAAAAATTACACTCTAATAGAAAATTAAAACAATTTAGTTTCTGCATTTATAGGAAATACATATGCAAATTATTATGTGCAGAATTGTATCCTTTTCATGAGCGTACTGTTGAAGGGCCACTTAGCCAACCTACACAAATACCTGAGACACAACCTGGAGCCTGAAGTTGGATAAACCACTTTGAGGTGGTCAAAACAGTGGTCACCGAGTGCGTGCACTGAGGTCTCCACTGAACCCCTTCTCTGAGCCTAATGGGATTGTTTACCGAAATCTAACCATCTCAACGAACTACGTAGATCAAAAGCAACATATGGTACCGTGTGTGTGCGTGCGTGTGTGTGTGTGTGTGTGTGTGTGGGTGTGCATGCAATAGAGGGAGGCTGGAAGGCTAGGAGGCAGAGGGACCAAACTGTCTGCTTACCCCAAGGCTATCCCAACTATTCTAGCACTGAATGTCCCGCATCCAAGAAAGCACCTCAGTCCCAGAAAAACTAAAGCGGTTGATCATTCTAGTGGAAGAACAACACCTGATAAAAATAAGCACTTAATAAAAGTTTGCTGCAGCTATTATTATTATTATTATTATCTTTATTATACTTATGATTAAAAAACAGGTATTGTTATTGTTATTTGTTTCTTTGAGTCGATTCCGACTCATGGCGGACCCCGCGCATGTCAGAGTAGAACTGCTCCATAAGGTTTTCAAGGCTGTGAACTTCCAGAAGCAGCACTCCAGGCCTGTCTTCCGAGGCACCTCTGAGTAGATTCGAACCTCCAGCTTTTCGGCTAGTTGTCAAGGGCTTAAAAGTTCACGCCACCCAGGGGCCTGATAAAATAGGTAGGTGCTGAAAAAAATAAGCCCTTCATTGACCAATTGTTCTGGTTTCTTACTTGTTCCTCACAAAGGTGAACTTTCCAAATAACTATGGTTTGCCTTCTTCAGAACCCAAGTTAATATTATTTCCAAGTTTGAGCCATTGTGCCTGGAAAACATTATTGCAGGTTTTAATATTTCCTGCCTTTATAAGAGGGAAATGTGGAACAAAACTTAATCTTTACTGTATGCCGAGGGACCTTTCTGAACCCCAGTTACTATGTGGTAGTGAAACACATTCAGCAATGCCCACAAGTCCAGATACAGAAAGCTGTTCCCCTTACAGGACACAGCCCCACACAGCTAAGCTTTGTGTGTCTTTGTGAGTGATTTTTGGAGTTCACTACCTTTTCTCTGTTGTCGTTGTCAGTTGCTGTCAAGTTGGCCCCTGACTCATGGATACCCCACGCTCAACAAAAGAAAACACTGCCTGGCTCTGTGCCATCCCATGATCAATTAGGGATTGAACTGTAGTGATCCATAGCATTTCCACTGGCTGCTTTTCAGAAGTAGATGACCAGGCCTTTCTTCCTCATTCATCTTAGTCTGGAAGCCCCATTGAAACCTGTTCAGCATCCTAGCAACATGCAAGGCTCCACTGACAGACGGGTGGGGCTGCACACAAGGTGCATTGGTCAGGAACCGAACCCAGGTCTCCCGCGGGGAAGGTGAGAATTCTACCAGTGAACCACCACTACCCCCTTCAGTAAGTTAGCTGTTATTTGTTCAAGCAGTTATTCAAGATGCATTATACACCTCTTTTTTATGTGCCAGGTGCTAGGGTAGATGCTAGGTGCACAGAGATGAATAGGATACTGTCCTTGTCTCTTGGAGCTCATAGACCTTGGCGTGCTTTGGATCTTTAGGGCACCTTGACCACTAGACATTGCAGTGTGTGGTTAAACCCATCCCAGCTTGTCTGATGACGTTGTTGCAGGCAAACACATCCTTTGGCCTGAAGCTGCATCATTCAATATGACAGTTCCTAGTCAGATATGGCTATTTCAATTCAGATTAATTGAAATTAGACAAAATTAAGTATTTAGTTTTTCAGTTCCACCAGCCATATTTCAAATGCTCAATAGCCACGCATGGCTAGTGGCTACCATACTGGGCAGTGCAGCTATAGAACGTTTCTGGCATTGCAGAAAATTCTATTGGACAGCACTGCCCTGGAGTGTTATGCCCCCAAATTCTTGGTGCTAAGTGGACAATCTTGTGGCTCATCTCTTCTGATTACCTCCTGATGTCATGGTAAACAACACATGTGTTTGCGTGTGCATGTAGTTGCGTGTGTATATTGTGCTGAGAAGAGCTGGGCTACCACACTGAGATTATCCATAGCAGTTCCAAACAGGCCTGGTACAAATACTCCCGGCTCCGAGTTGATTTATCTTGATGTTTGGTTGAATTCCGCACATTTGGGGGTCTCCTTGGTGACCTTTTCACCCTGCTCTTTTTTAAGGTGGCTGGCTGGCTGTTATAATTCATCATGAACGCATCTCACTCTGGGCCTCGGTCCCCTGGCAGAAGGAACAGCCGGTCTCCAAGAGGTCAAAGGCATTTTTCTCCCTCCGTCTTTCTCAGTTTCCAGCGTAGATTTGTCACTCTGAGAAACCATGAACTCTGGATTTGATGTACTTTAATTGATTTCACCCTCGACAAGTTAGACTGTCCATCAGCTCTCTCCTTGGGCTTCCCTGAACTTTGCTTCAGGCTAAGGTTTTCATCTGTCCCTGGACCCAAGCTGTCACCAAGCAATTTACTCCCCTTGCCAGTTCTCAGGAGCCAGCTCGTGTTCATTCCTATAACTCTCCTGAGGCCAGAGAAGGAGATGTGGGATGGAACAGAGGAGAGATAGGAGATGAAAGGAAAGCTGGGACAGGAAAACGGAAAGGAGAATTGATGGGAAATCCTTATCAATTGACACCTGGTGAATTTGTCTGTCTGCTTTGTCCAAATGGTTAATGCTCAAAGGACCGACCAAAATCAAACCAGTTGTTGTTGAGTCTATTCTGATTCATGGTGACCCCACGTGTACAGAGTAGAACTGCTTCGTAGCATTTTCAATGGCTGATTTATCAGGGATAAGAAAGGATGGGTAGGTGGGTGGGTGGGGGGGTGGGTGGGTGGATGGATGGATGGATGGATGGATGGATGGATGGATGGATGGATGGATGGATGGATGGATGGACGAAAAACTCCTCTGATCAATTCATGAGTAGGCAGAAAGACAAACACACCAACAAATATATGAATAAATGAAGAATGTCAGCACAATCACTAATACTTCAACTCATTCAATAGAACTTAAAATTTTTAATTTATTATCTTGCCTATGCCAGCAACTGTGGTAGGTGCTTGGAGGATAAACCAAAACCAAATTAGTTGCCATCAAGTTGATTCCCACTCATGGAGTAGAACTACTCCATAGGGCTTTCAATGGCTGATTTTTCAGAAGTAGATTGCCAGGCCTTTCTTCAAGGTGCCTCTGGGCGGGTTCAAACCACCAACCTTCCGGTTAGTAGTTGAGTGCTTCACCAGTTGCACCGCTTGAGGGATTAGACATACATAATCCCTGTCACCAGAGCTCTCACTGAAAAAAAGGAAGAAGGACAGGTAACAATAAGAAATCACAGATCATTTATATGAAGGATATTTACAATATTGTCAGAATAAAAAGGGAGGGGTGAGTTTCAGGGACACCTTGTTGAAGTCCAATAAATAATCAATAAAATGAATTTTATATTGAATGTCAAGGTGTGTCCTGGGAACAGAAACCAAAGGAACTTTTTCAGGGCTGTACCCAGGTGAAATGATAAAATGGAGTATGTGGAGTCCCCTGAGTCCCCTTGGTCTGCCCCTCATCCATGCAAACAGTGTGGGCTTACGTTGACCTTGGAGCCCTGGTGACATAGTGGTTAAGACCTTGGCTACTGACCAAAAGGTCAGCAGTTCAAATCCACCAGCCACTCCTTGGAAGCCCTATGGGGCAGTTCCACTCTGTCCTATAGGGTCGCTATGAGTCAGAATCGACTCGACAGCAACGGATTTTATTTTGACTTATCTCTGGTTTCATGAAAAACATGTCTGATTAACACTAAGGTATAAAGGAATTAAATATATTACCTCTCCCAGGCAATTGTGTATTTTGAAAGAGATGTCCTAGACTAAGATTCCTCCTAGTAGAAGACTGAGTACATCAATGAAGGAGCTATTTGCGAGACCAGAATCATATACTTAGTTCAGCTGATCAGTTTGATCTCTAGGAAGCTAAAATACTCAGTTATCTGGAAATGGCCAATGATTTGCTGGATAGTATAGTGTCTCCTTGTGGAGCTGACAAATCAAGTCAATATTGAGGACTGCGTGGTTAATGAAGTAAAAATGGTGCGTTCAGTGTACACCTCCAGATGGACCAACATGTTTTCTTACCAAGAAAGCCTGGAATATAACTGTTGGTTTGGTTCATGATGGAAGGAATCGCTACCATCTTACTCCTGAAGTCTGGAGAAGACAGTCCTAAAACCTGGGTGCTGTCCATGGTTCTAGATAAGTTTAGGTGTGTTGTGGATTTCTAGTATAAGGAATGCAACAGACATCGAGGATGATTATGATTTCTTGTCTAAAGTTCTTCTAAAGGGACAACTTCAGGTTGTCTACCACAAGTTCCATAAAGGATAATGACTTTGGGTATGAAGATAACCTTACTGAAGAGAGATATGGTATTTAAGACCCAGCCTTGATTTAGTCCTGGGTTCAAATCCTGCCTCTATCACTTTTGTGAGCCTTAGTTTTCTCTTCTGCCAAATCCTACTTCATATGGTTATTTAAGAATTAACTAAAATAATGAGAGGGAGCATAGGATAGTGGGTAAGTCTGTGGATTCACAACAGTCTGTCTGGTTTTGACTTCCGACTGGCTATGTGACCTTTGGAAAATCATTCTTCCATGGGTTCCTTTCTTCAACAATACAATGGGGATGTGATGATAATAATAGTACTTACTTCATAGAGATATTGCATGGGAATGAAGTAAATTAGATCCTGTAAAGCACTTAGAGCAATTCTTAGCACATAATAACAACTCATTAAATGTTGGTATTATTTACTCTTATTAGATCATTTCCGCACCATGGGTTATCATGTGCCTTGTCCCTTCGCTAAGCAGACCTGGCTTTATTGACAGCATTTGTTCCTTTAGCTCTTCCTTCATTCTTTCACTCATTTCAGCAAATATTTACCAAAAATCCACTCTCTTTCCTAACTTCCCCAAACACCTAGTACAGAACCAAACATTTATATGGTAGGGCCCTTTGACAAATACTTATTGGATTAAAGATCAGACTGTGTCAACTTTTAGACTCTTCCAACTTTACAACCATAAATTGAATTGAGCTGAGCTGAGCTGAATTGAATTGGCTGTGCTAAATACATCAGTACAGAATCTTTAAGTTATGTTTGGCTCTGTTAATATTTTTTGTTTATCTACTCTTAAATTATCCTTACTGGGTCAATTTCTGGTGAGGTCATCAGACTTTTGAAGTTATATAGCATATAAAACGTAATTTGAGTTTCCTCCATCTAGGCCAGAGACACACTAAATGTGGACATATACATACATTCAGTAACTGCTTAAGTGAATACATGAATGAATGATTGGAAATTAATATTTTAGCTTCTATATCTGCTTTTTTTCTTTAATCAATTTTCAGATGCTGGGCGCGGGAGGGCAGTGATGGTGAATAAAAAAAAAACTCAACGAAATTTCAAGTTGGCTTTATAAAAGAGTGTGGAAGGTGAACAATAATACACCCAAGCCCTCCATCATTGACTTCATTATTTCCTGAGTCTTCAATTCAGGGCTTAATCCAATTTATTTGCTTTGGCTTCCAAAAGCAGCCCCACTTTCCATAGGGACAAAGGCTTAGAATCGCTAGAATGAATAGCTCTGGGTAATTGAAGTATTCAAAGTCTGTCTGTCCATTGACTTTCCATCTGTGGGCCTGCCTTTGCTTCAAAAGGGGCCTTCCTTGACTCATACCTTTTGTACCTTTTCCGTGAAATGGTTCTACACTTGGGGAGAAATATTCTTGTTGAACCTTTCCATCTACTTTCTTGTTTTAAAAAGAAAAAAGCATCCCACTCATTCAACTTGAATAGAAGTGTACTTCAGCAAGGGCAAGACATTCTATTGTGTGAGATCCTGCACTTGCTGGGTCTGTGAGGTACTGGCATGGAAATCCCAGTCCAAAAAGTTGTCGTAGATTATATTTATTTATTTTTTATGAAAGCTTACTCAGCAAATTAGGTTCCCATTTAAAAATTTCTGTACATATTGTTTAGTGACATTGGTACATTTTTCACAATGTGTCAACATACTCATTATTTCTGTTCTGGTTGTTCCATTTCCGTTAATCTAGCTTCCCTGCCCACCCCTCCTTATCTTCTTATCTTTGTGTCAGTGTAAATGTTGACCTTTTGGTTTCATATAGATGTTTTTTTAAAGGAGCACAGTACTCCAGGTGATATTGTTTATTTTATGAGCCAATCTGTTATTTAGCTAAAAGGTGACCTCTGGGTGTGGTTTCAGTACAAAATTTAAAGGATATCTCAGGGCAATAATCTCAGGGCTCCTCTGGTCTCTACCGGTCCAGTAAGCCTGGCCTTTTTATTTTTGAAGAATTTGAATTTTGTTCCCCATTTTTCTCCCATTCTATCTGGGACCATCTATTGTGTCCCTGGTCAGAATGGTCCGTAGTGGTAGCCGGGCACCAAATAGCACTTCTGGTCTCAGGGTAAATGAGGCTGTGGTTAGTGTAGGCTATTAGTCCTGTAGACTGGTTTCTTCTTTGAGCCTTTGGTTTCCTTCTTTCTTTTCTGCTCCAGATGAGTAGAGACCAGTAGTTGTCTGGTGGCAGTTCTTAATGTGCCCTGATGCTAACTGCCTAGGTATTATTTTAAGCAGATTTATGCTGCATCTTAAAAATCCATTATGCTACATTATGGGCTTATTGTCAATCCCGATAATGTTGATCAATTTCAGTCTTCCTAAATCTGCATTTATAATTGTGCCATGTAATCAAAATTATATATGTATGTATTAGGTCTAGACATTTACAAAATTATAAATTGGAATTATTTATACGTGTGGCAACAGACTTGTTTATTTCGAATGCTCAATTTTTACCGCCACACATTGTTTTTTTTGTCTCCTCAAATGCTGTAAGTCCTTGTTGTTGACTTTGCTTTTTCTATAGGAAATACTTTCCAGACAACTCAAAATTATGGTGTATTTGACAGATGATTTTAAGAGAACACATCTTGTTTTATATGTTTGTAACAGTAGCATTTGTTCTTTATAGAAAATTTACTGTTTAAAAGAATAGAAGAAAGAAAAAATTCAAATGAACCCTGGTTAACATCCATTAGAGATAAAGACTGTTATTTTGGTCTGTTTCATTCTTGACTGTATGTTGTGTGTATGTGTGTGTGTGTTTAGTTCAACAATTAAGATCATACCACCTTTGCAGTTTTATATCCTGCATTTTCTTCACTCAACTTTGTGTCATGTGCATTTCCTATTGTCAAATATTTTCCAAAAACATGACATTTGTTGTAATTTAACCATTCTTATTTTGGGGGAGCATACAGGTTGTTTCTAATTGTTCACCGGTGTGAAAGAAGTTATGACGTCACCTTTCTGCTGTAAATCACTCCCATTTTTCTGATTGATTCTTTAAATTTAAGTCCTAGAAATAAAACGTGTAGGTCAAACATTTTAAGATCCTTGACACGTGTTGTGTTTGGCAAATTCCTGAAGCATCTTTATAATTAAAATGATCAACTATGGCGCAAGAAGTTTGCCATCAGCCACTAACCTAAAGGTTGGGAGTTCGAGCCCACCCAGAGGTTCTGCGGGAAAAAGGCCTGGCAGCCTGCTTCTATAAAAGATTTCAGCCAAGAAAACCCTATGGTGCAGTTCTACTCTGTAACACATGGGGTCTCCATGAGTTAGGGGCTTACTCGATGGCAGCTAACAACAACAATGACCCTGCTGTAGATTGAATGATTGGCCCAAAGTCTTCATCTTTTCTTGTATCCCTGTCCTTGACTATCTAGCTTTGCAGTTCCTTCTACACAATGCTAAGTACACTTCCTCATCCCCTAAAATGGGTTCAGCCATGTGACTTATTTCTGCCAATGGGATTGTCAGCAGATGTAACACAAAGAGAAACTTGAATGTGCTTGCATAGTACATGCCTCCACCTTCTCACTGAGATAAGCATGCTCTGATAGACCACTGGCCCAAAAAGGATGAGAGACAAGCATGGAGGAGTTACGCAGCTGGACCGAGTACTCAAAACTTGAGGGAAAAGCCACTTGGCTGAGCCCAGCTTGGATCACCCTGCCCCAGACAACCTGTAGACACATATAAGTCAGCCCAGTTAGGATCAACAGAGATGCCCCAAGGAACTTGCAGACATGAGTAAATCAAAAACCAAAAAACCCACTGCCATAGAGTTGATCCCAACTCATAGCGACCCTATAGGACAGAGTAGAACTGCCCGATAGAGTTTCCGAGGAGTGCCTGGCGGATTCGAACTGCCAACCTCTTGGTTAGCAGCCGTAGCACTTAACCACTACGCCACCAGGGTTTCCAAGACATGAGTAAAATAAATGCTTATTGTGTGCCACTGAGATTCGGTGATTATTACACAGCAACAGCTAGCTAATACATACCTACAGGTATTCATTCGATCAGCAAGCAATTATTGAGACGCCAGGCATGGTGCTAGGAGCCAGGTCTGCAAGAACAAACAAGGCAGACAGAATTCCTGCCTAGTGTCAGGCCATTGGCCTGTAGACATCAGTGTGGCCAGATAAACAGGGGCAAGGTGGCTGAGCTGGACCCTGACGGAGTGGGACCAGCCAGCCTTTCACCTTACAGGGAACTTCTGGCTGATCTTTTTTATTCACCCTTGCAATAAGATACCCTTGCTATTTTCAACAGCCACCTTGTGTGGAGACTAATATTTGAATCTGTGTTCTCTAAGCTCCTTTAAAATATGAAGCTTGGTGATTAATTCAAAGGCTATAGAAAGCTCTCTGATGCCAGGTGTAAGCATTTTTTTTTTTAAAGGGGGGTGGAGGGAACTTTCAAAACTAGCCCCCTGGGTAACCAACTAAATCTCCCAGTGAACATTGTGCAGGGAAAAATAACAGGCTGGATGCTTCCACTTTGATTCTTGCTCAACTTGGATTGGCCACAAGTCGGACAATTTTATTTCATTGACCAACTGGTACCTGTCACCCCCTTATGAGGACTTGCACCTGCCCTTAATGGAACCAAAGCTGCCAGCTCCCTTCGCCCCCTTTGAACACTGCTGGTCAGCTTGAATTTGTAAAGCCCCAGACTTTGTCAGCTTTCATTCCCTACCATTTGGTGGACAAGGGGGTGTGTGCCCCAAGCAGCCCACCAACCCCACAGCCACAGCTGCAGTTCTCAACAGACACTCCACTATGGAAATGCAAGGAATTTTACAAAGTAGTCAGCCTAACCTCACGGAGTCTGTGAACTTCAGGCCCTCCTGTTCTTTCACAGGGGATCCAATTTCTCTCTGACTCAATCTTTGTCAGGGCACAAGGACAACGCACTCTTAGAGTACCAGATGTAGGGTGGGTAAGGAACTTAAACAATAGGAGGGAGGAAATTAAAAACAACAACAACAACAAAACTGTGCACATGACAGGCATCAATAATCAATCACAGAACTTTCACTCCAGACCTGGCTCCATCTTCCAAATTTGAGAGCATGTTCAAGACAACTATCATAAATAAATCTCAGTGGACCACTTAGATAGACCTATTTGCCATTCTAATCTAGAAAAGGTCCTTTACAGAGGATAAAACCAAAGGCCAGAGGGAACAACCTGTCCACCTGCAAATAACATGTGTGAGTCTGAGCAGAGACTAGAACCCAAGTGTTTCGAATTTCCACTCCAGTGCCCTACCATGCCAAAAGTCCATGGCGTCCACTTGAAGTAGCTGGGGATCCACTCCATCTCTCCACATTAACCAAAAAGAAAAAAAAAAAAACTCACTGCCATTGATTCCAACTCAGAGCAATCTTATGGGACAGAGTAGAACTGCCCCATAAAAAAAATAGGGGTCACAAAAAAAATTTTTTTCTTTTTAATTTTTTATGGAAGCAGACTGCCACATCTTTCTCCCTCAGAGTGGCTGGTGGGTTCGAACTTTTGGTTAGCAGCCGAGTGCTTTAACCACTGCGCCACCAGGGATTAGATGTGCTTAAACAAATGACCCTTGAAATGTCCCAGTGACCAGCTTTCATCTCCCACCAGCATGCAAAATCAATGGTATAGAAGTCAGCTATTGCCATGGTAATGCTGCCTGAGAAACCACTCCCCGATCCAGTGGTTTACAGCAACAAGCACCCATCATGTGGATGGGTCTGCAATCAGCTTTGCTTGCCTGTTGCTGTAACACTGGAAAGTATGCCACCAGTAGTTCAAATACCAGCAGGGTCACCCATGCTGGACAGGTTTCAGCAGAGCTCCAGACTAAGACTGGAAAGAAAGGCCTGCTGATCTACTTCCAAAAATTAGCCATTGAAAACCTTATGGATCACAACAGAATATTGTCCGATAGAGTGCTGCTGGAAGATGAGCCCCATAGTTTGGAAGGCACGCGAAGTGTACAGTAGCCACAACAACAGACTAGAGCGTACCAGAGGTCGTGAAGAAGGCACAGGACTGGGCAATAATTAGGTCTGTTATCCATAAGGTTGCTGTGAGTCGGAGCCGCCTCATAGGCATCCAGCAATAACAACGACAACTGAATTGTGGTTCGGTTAACATGGACGGAGCTGAGCTGCAGTGCTCCCATGCTGAGGGTTGGGTTTAAGTCGGCTCCACATGTGTTTATTTTCCTGTTCTGGATTAAAGGGCGGTGACTACCTGGGTCATGCTTTTCTCATGGTGAATTAAGAGAGCTCAAGAACTAAGCCAAAGCACGTACATTTAAGGACTCTGCTTACATCATGCCCTCCACCTGTCCACCGTGGGTGACCCCAACATTGCATTGGCCAAAGCAAGTCACATGACCATGTCCAACATCAATGGCGTGGGGACAACATTCTCTGCCCACAGTGGGAGAAGAAAGGGAGTGAATAATGTCGTGGTTGTTAGCTGTCATCGAGTCACTTCTGACTGATGACAACTTTATGTACAACAGAAAGAAGCGTTGCCGGGTTCTGCCATCCTCAGATCATTGGCGTGGTTGAGTCCATCGCTGCCGATTTGAAAAATAATAACCCATCCCCATTGAGCCAATTCCAACTCATAGCGACTCTATAGGACAGAGTAGAACTGCCCCATCGGTGTTTCCAAGGCTGTAATTTTTACAGAAGCAGGCTGTCACATCTTTCTCCTGTGGAGTGGCTGGTGGGTTCCAACTACAGACCTTTCCATTAGCAGCCGAGCACTTAACCACTGTGCCACCAGGGCTCCTTTTGAACAATAATACAAACTATTAAAAAAAAAGTCTAACTGCCTTTTAAGACATTGTTAAGAAAATGCCTTTCAGTGATGGCTGGGATCAACTGAAGACATTTTTGACAGCCAGATTATACTAGGCTCTCATTAGAGAAAGCGAATAGGTTTCTGGACATCTGACTGAATCCCCAAGAAAGCTAAATCATGTATTGTGTTAATATTGGCTTACAGGTTTAGTTGCTGATTCCTCAGCTTTAAGGAAAGCCTGACGTGGGAATTCTCATCCAGTGAAAGAGATCATGAATATTTTAATGGCCAGACGGTGAACTCCTTACACACCATCTTTGTGTCTTTCTTAATACTACTTCTCACAGCCTTTTGAAAATATATGGTACTTCTGAAAGAATGTGTTGAATGTATTTTACGAAGAAAAAAATGGCGGTTAAGAGCATGGGCTGTGGAGAGAGCACTGGGTTCAAAGCTAAAGCCATCACTACCGGCTCTGCGGCCTTGGACATCCTTACAGCCTGTTGAATCCTACAGTCTTCCACTATGTGAAATGGAGGTCACATACCTATCTTTCAGGATGCAGATTAAGTAAGAGAACGTAAGCAAAGCGCCCAACCAATATAAGGTCACCAAAAATTTTTACCTTAGATTTTTATTCAAATATTCTCTTAAATGGTTGAATTGCCCTAGTGTGGTAGTCAACAGTGTTGCTCACCAAACAACTCCAAGTCTCTGCTTTCCAGGCCCTCAGAAGGATTGTACTTCTCTACCCCTTTTGGAAAAGCCCTGGTGGCGCAATGGTTAAGCGCTTGGCTTCGAACCGAAAGCTTGGCGGTTCGAACCCACCAGCTGCCCTGCGAGAGAAAAGGCCTGGTGATCTGCCCCCGTGAAGATTACAGCCTCGGAAATGCTACAGGTCAGTTCTACTCTGTCCCGCAGGGTCGCTGTGAGTCGGAATCAACTCAACAGCAAACAACGACCCCTTTTGAAGTTGGACATAGCTGTGGGACTGGCTTTGGCCAAGGAAATATGAACAGAGGAGATGTATGTCACTTTGAGGCAGAAACCTTAGGAGCCATGGTGAGTGATTTGCCACGTTCATTTCTGACTGCAGTGGGAAGCGTGGAAGCAATGTCAAGATAAACCCTGTATCGGGACAGGAACCATCCCTGAAGGCAAATCATCAGGCATGAAAAGGACTGGTCAGTGGGGGGGAGAGAGATACTGATGAAGAGTGAGCTAATTAAATCAGGTGGACACGGGAGAGTGTGTTGGCAACTCTTGACTGGAGAGGGGATGGGAAGATAGAGAGAGAGGGAAGATGGTAAAATTGGCACGAAACGAGAGACTGTAAGGGCTGACTCAATGGGGGAGAGCAAGTGGGAGAAGGGAGTAAGATGTATGTAAACCTACATGTGACAGACTGATTGGAATGGTAAATGTTCACTTGAAGCTTAATAAAAATTTAAAAAAAAAAAAGATAAACCCTGTATCGGCCTGGGTCTCTGAGAGACTTCAGTGAGCAGAAACCACCCAGCCAATGTGCACTGTACACGTAACATGAGAGAGAAATAAACTTCTGTTATGTTAAGCTCCTGAGACTTGGAGGGTGTTTGTTACTGAAGCATACATAGCCCAGCCCACCCTGCCTGATACACTTGGTATCATCAAATGTGGTCCACTTACAGAATCTTAGAAAGCAGCGGTGGCTCCGTGGCAGAATTTTAGCCTTCCATGCAGAGACCAGGGTTTGATTCCCAGTCAATGCACCTCAAGCAGAGCCACCACACCACCCGGCTGTCAAGTGGAGGCTTGCATGTTGCCGTGACGCCGAACAGATTTCAATGGAGCTCCCAAAGACAGACAGACGAGGAAGAAAGGCCTGGGGATCTACTCACTATCTAGATGGCTTTATTAATTGAAGAAGTTTATTTATTTATTTATTGATGTACTGAGATAATAATTTAATGATAGATGTTAGAAGAGCTAAGACAGTGCTTGCACAAAAAAGATAATCTGACCAGGTTCAAATAAATGTTTACCACCTGGGTTTTACCAACTGAAGGCAGGAAATTTAAATCAAGTATTGAGGGAAGGGAGAGGGACCCAAAGCAGTAGCCATCAAGTCCACTCAGACTCACGGTGACCCTTGTGTTTCAGCGTAGAACCTCCATAAGGTTTTCAGTGGCTGATTTTTTGGAAGTAGCTCCTAGGCCTTTCGTTTGCAGACCCTAGGCCTTTCGTCTGCGGCACCTCTGGGTAGACTAGAATCTCCAACCTTTCAGTTAGCAGCTAAGCGCATTAATTATTTGCACCACCCCAGGGCTCCTATTCAGGTGGGAGAAGGAGAATATTACCCACCATTCATTCATAAAGGGAATAACCCTCATATCTTCACCTGTATCAGTGAGCACTTGCTGTGTAACATACGACTCCAAGACGTAGTGGCTTAACATGACAACCGCGTATTAGTTTCTCAAGAGTCTATGAGAAGACAGGGGTGAGTCTGAAGGATTTTGACAGGGCTTGCTTTTGTGAATGTAATCGACCGATAGGTTTGCTCGGGACTGACTGGTCTTGGTTGGGATGACTTGGCTGTCCTCCATGCGTTTCTCGCGTGCTTCCAGCAGCCCAGCACATGTTAGTTCACAGGATGATGACAAGGGTCCAAAACCGGCAGAAAGGCATAAGCACTTTTCAAGCCTTTGCTTGCATCACAGCTGCTAATGTCCTATTGGCCAAAGCAGGTCACACGGCCAAACCCAGAATCAAGGTGTGAGACAAAAAGCCTTTGCCTTGAAGGGAAGGAGACCTAGGGCCATCAACACAGTAAATCTCAGATACAGCCCCTTGATGGATAAGCAAGAAGTTGCTGTGTCTATCATCCACCCCAAATAACTGCTGATCTTTGGAATAAACCCTCCAAAAAATCAAACCCATTGTCGTCAAGAAAACTCTGACTCATAGCAACCCTATAGGACAGAGTGGAACTGCCCCATAGAGTTTCCAAGGAGTGCCTGGTGGATTCAAACTGCCAACCTTTTGGTTAACAACCATAGCTCTTAACCACTAAGCCACCAGGGTTTCCTTCTTTGGAATAGATGGAACAATGGAGAAGAGGAGGTAACGAGCTATTCTTCAAGTAGCCTGATAGGGTAGGAGAAGCAATGGCTATGACTTCGGAGACCTGGATGGTGAGTCCTGGTTCTGTCAAACACTTAACTTTCTGTGATGTCGAAGAGACATGCCACTTCCCTTTTCTGGTTTGCAGCTTCTCTACCTTTAAATCAATGAAGACAAACTGTTGAAGGTCAGAATCTGGTAGTCAACAGACTAGATCTGGCCTGCACACGTGTTTTGCTTGGCTTGCACAGTATTTTATTTTTAATTAAGCCAACATTTAAAATGTGAGATATTTCAGATAGAAATCAGAGATCCTGGCTTTTCTCAAAAATCTGGAGGATCCAGCAAAGATGGGTCAACATGACCAGGGCCGAAATAGATGAATTCTAATAGAATGGGAGAAAAATGTGAAACAAAACCTCAGATTCTTTAAAAAATCCAGACTTACTGGATTGGTTGAGACTAGAGGACTTCCCGAGATTATTGCCCTGAGATAATCTTTAAACCTGGAACCTAAATTAGCCCTTGAATTTACCTTTGAGCTAAATAACAGATTGGCTCACAAAATAAAGAATATTACCCAGGAGTACTGTGGTCCTTTAAAAAATCATCTATATGAGACCAAATGGTCAACAGTTACTTTAAAATGAAGACCATAGTCTATTCCCATCCAGAGTAAAAGAGTGTGAAGAAAACCGGACTAAAGGGAGCAATTAGTCCAAATGACAAACGGACCATATGCACCAAGCCTACATAGTCCCAGAATCAGAAGGACTAGATGGTGCCCGGCCACCACTACTGACCACTCTAGCTAGAATTACAATAGAGGGTCCCGAAGACAGCAGGAGAAAAATGTAGACCAAAAATTAAATTCCTTAGGAAAAAAAAAAAAGCAGACTTACAGGCCTGATAGAGACTGGAGGATCCCCTGGAAACTGCCTTCCAGCCAAGCAATACGCAGGCCTATAAAATAAACAATAACACCTGAAAAGAATGTGCTCTAAGAACAAACAATTATACGAAATCAAAATGGCAATATTTGCCCAAAAATAAAGATGAGAAGGCAGGAAGGGGTAGGAAAACCAGACAAAAGGAAATGGGGAACCCGGGGAAATGGACAGAGTACTGACACAGTGTGAGGATTGCAACCAAGGGCATGGAACACTTTCTGTACAGTTCGTTGAATGAGAAACTAATTGGCTCTGTAAACTTTCATAGAAAATGCAATAAAATAGTAAGAAAAAAAAAAAAAGATGAGAAAGTAAGGGGGCAGGGAAGCTAGATTAATGGAAATGGAAGAACCAGAACAAAAATACACGTGTTGTAAAAACTGTAACCAATGTTACTGAGCAATTTCTGTAGAAACTGTTGAATGAGAACCTCAACTGCTATGTAAACCCTCACCCAAAACTCCATAAAATATGATTAAAAAAAAAAGGGGGGCGGGTCAACATCCCAATATGGCGACAATGATTGCATATGAGTTATGAATAAAAAAAAAATACTCACTGCAAATATGGGTTGACTCTTTGCTTTCTGATGTACTTCAATCCCACTTACTCCATATTGTCCCCCAGACACCAAGACTTCTCTTAGACTTGGCCAGGCTCACTCACTTATATTAATCTTTGGTCTCTGGAGACATTTGAATTGGGGCCTCTGAACCAAATAATCCAGTACTTGGCTTCTGTGAGTCCGTGATAATTTCCTACTCCAGAACTTCTCCCACTAACTCCCCTTCAGTTTAGGCCAGTGGATCTTAAATGATGGGGATTCCAATCTATTTGAAATTGTGATGGCACCTATGAATCTTCTCCCAGAGAGTTCTCCTATGAACAGACACATACATATGTGTTTACACACACGTAATATTACATAGAGCTTTGTCTCTGAGCCCCCGTTAGATTGCTGTTGTTAGGCGCTATCAAGTCATTTTCAACTCATAGCAACCCCACGTGTCAGAGTAGACCTTTCTCATAGGATTTTCTAGGCTGTAATCTTCATGGAAGCAGATCACGAGGTCTTTCTCCCTTGGAGAGTTGGGTGGGCTCAAACCACCAACCTTTTGGTTAGTAGCTGAGCGCTTAACTATCAAGCCACCAGGGCTCCCTAATTAGCTCAGAAGGTGCAATTTGTCCATCCTGAAGTCTATAGTGAAGCCCAGTTCTCCATCAAAATGCCCCACCTTGCGCCTGTCTAGACAACTTTGAGACCTATTGAGCCCTCCAGAAAAGCACCCTCCCTAATGAACTGCTTATAGTCAGGGGTCATCGTCTGGTACCAGTCCCCTCCCCATCTCGCACTCACTTTTGCAAAGAGCCATAGCCAAGTGACCCACGCTGAGAAAAGTGCAGGGGCCAGCAGGGCCCTGACCTTCCTGTGTAGGTAACAAATTGGATGCCGCGTTTGCGTCGGGCCCTGGAGGGAAGGAAGGAAGGGGGGAAGCGGGGAGGTGGAGGGCAGTGTGGTTTGGGATTAGGGTTACAGGGGTCAGCAGCCTTTGCTTTAGGCATCCACACAGCAATGGGCATGCACCCCTGCCCAGGAAATAGCCACTGCTGCAGGGCACACAGGGGGTAGCAGCTGGAGGTCAGCGCCAGCCAAAGCATGTACACACGTGTGTGTGTGTGTGTGTGTGTGTGTGTGTGTCCACACCCAGCCACAGGCATCAGGAGTCATTGACTAGAATTTTTAAAAGAGAATTCCAAGGACCCTCAGACTCAACCCCTAATGCTTAAACACATAACTTATACTTCCTCTTTTCTTTCCTTCCTGTATTACCAGAAGGCAGTGTCGTTTGTTTGGCCTTGAGGTACAGAGTTTCTGGAAATAAACTCCCTGGGTTCAAATCCTCCCACTGCCATTTAATAGCTGTGTGACTTTGAATGGTAACTCAACCTCCAGTTGCCTGAGTTCTTTCATTTCAAAAGAAAGGGAAATGGTAATCATGACTTTCTCACAGATTTGAGAGAATTAAGTAAGTTTATGTACATGAAATACTTGGAAAAATAAATACAAGCTCTAATTATTCCTTCAACAGACACACATAGAAGACCTTATACGTGATGTATTCACCTTCTTGAATATGTACTAAGTGCAAAGCAATGTTTACTTTATAGAAATTTTGTTGTTCAATCTTCCCCCAAAGCCCTGGCAAAACGAATGCATTCTATCCCCATTTTACGGATGAGGAAACTGAGACTCTGGGAGTCCCTTTGTTCTAAAACCCTGACTCCTAATCAATTCGTTATGAACTCCAATTTGCACTTGTATTCCAAACATAGGTCAGTGTTAAGCAGCCCTGGTGGCACAGTTAAGCGCTTAGCTGCTAACGGAACAGTTGGTAGTTTGAACCCACCCAGAGGCTCTTTGGGAGAAAGACCTGGCCATCTGCTTCTGTAAAGATTACAGCCTAGAAAACCCAAGGGGGCAGTTCTACTGTGTCACACGGAGTCGTTACGAGTTGAAAACAACAGCATGAATGATTCTGCCCTTCTTCTTCATTTGCTATTTCCACTTTGTTGTTAGGTGCCATCTAATCAGTTCCGACTCATAACGACCCTATGTACAACAGAACAAAACACTGCCCGGTCCTATGCCATCCTCACAATCGTTGTTATGCTTGAGCCCATTGTTGCAGCCACTGTGTCAATCCATCTCGTTGAGGGTCTTCCTCTTTTTTGCTGACCATCTAGTTTACCAAGCATGATGTCCTTCTCCAGGGACTGGTCCCTCCTGATAACAAGTCCAGAGAACATGAGACAAAGTTTCGCCATTCTCCCTTCTAAGGAGCATTCTGGCTGTACTTCTTTCAAGATAGATTTATTCGTTCTTCTGGCAGTCCATGGTATATTCAATATTCTTCCCCAACACCATAATTCAAAGGCATCAGTTGGTCTTTGGTCTTCCTCATTCATCATCCAGCTTTCACATGCATATGAGGCGACTGAAAACACCAATGGCTTGAGTAGGGGGCACCTTAGTCCTCAAAGTGACATCTTCGCTCTTTAACACTTTAAAGAGGTCTTTTGTAGCAAATTTGCCCAATGCAACGCATCATTTGATTTCTTGAATGCTGCTTCTATGGGTGTTGACTGCGGATCCAAGCGAAATGAAATCCTTGACAACTTCAGTATTTTCTCCTTTCAGCATTGTGTTGCTTTTTGGTCCAATTGTGAGGATTTTTGTTTTCTGTATGTTGAGAAATCTATGCACTTGCTGCATCACACACATCTCTTTCCTCCTGCCTGCTCCCTGGTAACATTCCATCAGCCTCCATCTCTACCACTTCCAGTCATCCTTGACTCTACCAGTTTCCCCTCCAAAGTAAGGCCCCAGATATTTCTCTGGTGCTAGAGGAAACTCATTCTTTCTGGTTTAATTCGCCCCGTCTGGTCTTAATTGCTTTGCCCTGTAGTGAGAAGAGACCTCCCATGGCGACAACCCTGAGGATGGACTGGGGCGGGGGGCAGAAGGGCCCGGGAGGAAGTCGGGGCAAGCTGTTGAGTGGGGAGTAGATTAGTCAGAGGCCAACGGGGCAACGGAAGTCGGGGTTCTTGTAGCGGTGGCTCCAGACCCACCCTGGGCTGTGACGTTTATGACTGAACTTGGGCAGGAGCATGTGTTCAGGGGCTGTGCTGGCCGCCCTCACTGGACTCTGAGTGTTTGGTCCTGCAGCTCGTTAAGCAGTGACACTTAACACATCATCAAATGGCTTTACAGGCATGGCCCACACAGCTCCTGGCCCCTGGGGTCCGTAGGTAGTGGGGGACGTTGACCTCCCAGCAACTGGAGCTGGGACTCTGGGGCACAGTGATGAACACACAGGGGGATCAAAAGGCCTCATGGGAAAACCAGACCAAGGCCTGGATTAGGGCACCAGGACCCCTGACCTTTCACTCCCAGGAATGACAGAGTCTAAGGTGCTCAGAGAAACTGTAGGGGGTCCGGGTGTGGCGTCATGGAAAAAACATGGATGTCATGCAAACAAGGCTCAGTCCTGGATTAACCAGTTGCCAGCAGCTGTTGATCACTTCTCTGACCCCGTGTTTCCTCAATGAGGCTAATAGTACCCAGCCCAGAGGGTTGTTGCTAGAAATATTGGGATACAGCTATATAAAGTCCTTAGCACAGAGCAGGCAGTAATAGTGGTTATTTACATTGTCCATGCTTCTTTCCCCACTCTCTAAGGAGTGAAGGGTTCAACAGAATCGGGCTGACAACTATGAGTTCCCTTTCAAAGTGTTTGCATTATCTTTCAATGTGATGAAAAACACAGTAAAAAAGCCAACAAAATAATACCAGTAGCCCCCAGTAGGAGAGTATCTGCTATAAGCCAGTTGCATTATGTGTATATATATATATAACCCTTTGGTTAGCAGCCATAGCACTTAACCACTATGCCACCAGAGTCTCCTATACACATAGTGTTTGCAAAGCACAATGGCATGATATATATATAGCATATATATATCATGCCATTGTGCTTTGCAACACTGTGAAGCATTTTCAATAATTATTTCCATTTCATGAGGACAATGGTAGTTCAGTGGTAGAATTCTCAGCCTCCATGTTGGAGACCCAGGTTCGATTCCAGCTAATACCCCTTGTGCAAAGCCACCACCACCCGCCTTTGATTGGACACTAGTGTGTTGCTGTGATGCTAAACAGGTTTCAGTGCAGTTTCCAGACTATGATGGACTAGAAAGTAAGGCCTGACAATCTTTCGAAAATCAGCCAATGAAACCTGGATGGTTCTCAATAGTTCTATCCACAACTGATCATGGGGATGGTGCAGGACCGGGCAGCATTTCATTTCATTGTGCATGGGGTCACCGTGAGTTGGGCCGGACTCGATGGCAGCCAACAACAACAACATTTCCATTTTACAGAAGTGGAAACTGAGGCTCAGTAAGGATAAGTCATTTTCCCCATGTTTCATGGAGGTGGAGCTTGGGATGCAGACCCAGAGCTGTAGACTCCAGTGTCCTTATTCTTTACCACACTGGGTGGGCCTTGGCAGGGGTAGGAGGTGGGGTGAGAGCACCAAGGGGGAGTTAGGAGGCCATCTTGACCCCCACTGGAAGGCCTGGGGGCTCCTGATAAGGGGAGCTCTCTGCTCTGAGCTCTTTTGAAGAGTCCCTGATTTCCAGCCATTCTTCTGGAGCCTCAAGTATTTCCTAAATCTCCTTGAAATAGCCCTGGCCAAGAAGGGCCTGCTTTCACGGTTGATGTGCAGTAATGAGGCAGGGTTAATACCTCATTAGGTCACGGTGCCATTTTGCATTTCATGGATATTCGGTAACACAAGCAACAACAAACACATGAATTCCTGGGCCTCGCTTTCTGTGGGGGCGGAGAGTACAAGATAAGGAACCCCTGGATGTGGACAGGGAATACAGGCCGAGGCCTGGTTCTCATCATGCGTGGGGAAGATGCTCAGGCAGCTGAGGGGGTCCATGGTCCTATCTACCCTCCCACCTCCAAGACCCTTTTTGATGTGTGAGTGAGGTGGGGGCTAGGAGCTATGAGAATGAGCGATTCCCTTGGTCTGCCTAGAAGGTGAGTCTACACATGGCAGTAGGAGAGAGAGAAACCACATGGAATCTGCGAACTGGAATGATAGCAGACCCTGAGACTTACCAACTCAGTTATCCATTCTCCTTTTCTTCTTTGCTAACAGAATCCCGATTGTTCAGAGTGGCAATTTATCCACTCAGCACATATTTAATGAGCAGCTAGTATGTCAAAGGGTAAATCACTGAAGAGCACAAACAATGCTCTCTGTCTTCAAGAGGGGACACAGACGGTAAACAATGAGTTAGTAGGTTTATGGGGCATTGATGTTTCAAGTGGCAGAATTCTCACCTTCCAGGTAGGAGACCCGGGTTTGAATCCCAGCCAATGCATTTCAAGCACAGCTACCACCGTCTGTCAGTGGAGGTTTGCGTGTTGCTATGATGCTGAACGGGTTTCAGCAGAGCTTCCAGACTAAGACAGGCTAAGAAGAAAGGCCTGGCAAGCTACTTCTAGAAATTAGCCCACGAAAACCCAGTGAATCACAACAGAACTTTGTTCAATATAGAGCTGAAAGACGAGTTCCCTAAGTTGGAAGGTACTCAAAATACACAGTAGTCACAACAATGAGACTTGAGTATACCATCGATCGTGAAGATGGCACGTGACCAGGCAATGTGTCATACTGTCATACATGGGGTTGCCGTGAATCAGTGCCAACTTGACAGCAACTAACAACAACTTACGTGTATTAAGACACTATCGATTAGGTTTCTGTCACTTGACATCAAAATAGTCCTAATGGATGTATGTTGCTTCACCAAAGAGACCACATCTGAGTGGAACCCTAGAGGGCAATTTGAAAGGGCATCTACTATGAGGGTGAAGCTAAGTAAGGGGACAGAGGAGTTACTTAGGAAGGTGAGCTGAATTAGTCAAAGGAAAACACCTTGTCTTAGTTACCTAGTGCTGCTATAACAAAAATACCACAAGTGGATGGCCGTAACAAACAGAAATTTATTCTCGCGCAGTGCAGGGTGCCAGCTCTGGGGGAAGACTTCCCTAGTTCTCTTGCTTTTCAATTGAGATAACTCAAAAACATGTTTTACGCTGTCACCAAGAATTCCGCAGAGGGAGTTAAGCACCGGTTGTCCACACTGTAACTAGCTCGATAATGAGCTTTCTGCGTTGGCTTCTTTGCCTTTCCTGCCTCACTTTTCTACTCCCTCCCTTACTGCAACTTCTCCCAAATAAACTGCTTGCACTCCCCTCCTTGCATCTCCTTCTGGGAGAGTACAAAATAAGACAACACCCCTTTGCCTTTTTTTTTTTTTTTCAGTCTTAGGCAGGTAGATAGAGCCATAGATAGATAGGAGGTAGAGAGAGAGAGAGAGAGAGATGGACGGACGGACAGACGGACAGACGGACGGACGGACGGATGCGTGGATGGGTGGATGGGTGGATGGGTGGATGGGTAGATGGGTGGGGGGTGGGTGGATGGACGGACGGACAGATGGATGGATGATGGATGCCTTTGAGTCAACTCCAACTCATCCAACTCATGATGACCTTATGTACAACAGAATGAAACCTTCCCAGTCCTGTGTCATCGTCATAATTGCTGACTTGTTGACATCCATTGTTGCAGCTATTGTGCCAATCCATCTTATCAAGGGTCTCCCTCACCCTCACTGGCTCTCTACTTCCTCAGACACGATGTCTTCCTCTAGCAATTGATCCCTCCTGATGATGTGCCCAAAGCAGGCGAGTCAGACAGTGTTCTGTTGTGGCCCGTAAGATTTCCATTGGCTAAGTTTCACAAGTAGATCATCAGGCCTTCCCTCCTAGTCTGTCTTAGTCTCGAAGCTCTGCTGAAACCTGTCCACCATGGGTGACCCTGCTGGCATTTGAAATACTGATGGTATAGCTTCATGAAAGCCACCACAGTATAACAAACTGACAGGCGGGGAGTGGTTTTCAGTCTTGTTGTTGGTGCCATCGAGTCAATTCCTACACACACAGAGTGACCTCATGTGATGGAGTAGAACTGCCACATCGGGTTTCCTAGGTTGTCATCTTTACAGCAGCAGATCACTGGGTCTTCCTCTCACAGAGCCACTGGGGGTTTCAAACTACCAACCTTTCAATTAGCAAGTGCTTAACCACTGCCTGCTGTGAATTGTGTTTCTGCACTTAGTCCTGACTAATATACCAGGTCATGAGAGAGAGATGCTCCCCAAGCAGTTGAAGTCCCCGGAGCCATGTTCCAGGTATTAGAACTTGGACATCCTTGTTATAAACAGAAACTTCCATCCATGGGAGAAACAGAGCATGCGCCTTTGATCTACGATGCTCAGTTAGCAAATGTGCCACCCTCTACCCCAGTGAAGAGGAATGGGGACATCCTCAGAGAACCAGAGGTGTCTGTGTCTCTCCAATGAGCATCTCTGGGTCCTGCGGAGAGGAGAAGCCTCAGATCTCATGAAAGGTCCCATTTTCTTTTCTCATAAATGTTGCAAGCTCCCTGCTCCATAGATTGCTGTTAATAAATTATACCCCTACCCCTCTTTTAAGGCCCTTTTGTTATAACTCAGGCTCCCAGTTCCATTAACTCTCCATTACACAAACACTTCATTATGACATTTTTGTGCAAGCTGAGAGCAGGGCTCCTAACACCCTCAGCCAGGCAGGAGGCTGAGATCAAAATGGACCATTAAGTTCCTGTGGCCAATGTACAGTTTTTGTTTTGTTTTGTTTTTTTTCCTAGAGACTATTTTCTGCTGCTTTTAAAATCATGCACTCAAATGTTGCCCTTCCCTGGCAAACTCCCCCATAGCCTGCCAAGGACAGAGCCCAAGACGAAGGTTTGAGTGGCCTGAAATGCAACTATTCCATCACTTTCTGAATTTTCCCTACCACAAGAAATCTTTCTTGAAGCTAGTCATCTCTTTTGGGTCATTGGCTGAATCGTGCAACCCAGACCACTGTGGGTAATGCTCTCAAGCCCCATATGCTTGTCTAGAATGTATAATTCCAAGATGTTGAAGAGGGGGATTCAGGTATGGAAACATTGAGAAAGATGACCCTTCAGTGTCTCCCAAAGTCCAGGTCCCCCAGTGCTGTGCTGCCCAGATAAAACCTCAAAAACCAAACCCATTGCCATCAAGTCCATTCTGACTCATAGCGACCCTATAGGACAGAATAGAACTGCCCCCTACGGTTTCCGAGGAGCGCCTGGTGGATTTAAACTGCCGACCTTTTTGGTTAGCAGCTGTAGCTATTAACCACTATGCCACCAGGGTTTCCGCTGCCCAGATACCACCTTCTATTTCTTGTTTCTAACAGGTTGCTCAGGAAATACCAGCCACGCCACAGGGAACAAAGCAATTTGCAAAATAGCAAAGGAAAGACAACATGGCCATATGACATTTGCACATGCCTCAAACTTCCAAAACCAAAAACCAAACCCACTGCCATGGAGTCAATTCCAACTCATAGTGACCCTACAGGACAGAGTAGAACTGCCCCCATAGGATTTCCAAGGCTGTAATCTTTCTGGAAACAGACTGCCACATCTTTCTCCTGCAGAGCGGCTGGTGGTTCTTTTGGTTAGAAGCCAGGTACTTAACCACTGCACCACAAGGGCTCCTTCCCTCATACATCAGATACATATAAAACTGATGGACTTCTGCATAGCTAACGTGTGGTTCACCACATGCCAGTGTGACTGTCCGTGCTTTCCAAGCATGGCCTCATATAATCATCCCATCCACCATCAACTCATAGTATACCCATTCTGTAGAAAAAGAAAATGAGTCCCAGAGAGGAGAAGTGACTCTCCCAAGACCACCTAGTCGGTAAGTATTAGAGTCTGGTTCTGGCTTTGAGCAGGCGTCCCTGGGTGGCACAAAATGGTCAAGAGCTCAACTGCTAACTGAAAGCTTAGAGGCACCTCAGAAGAAAGTCCTGGCAATGTGCTCCAGAAAGGTCACAGCTTCGAAAGTCCTATGGAGCACAGTCCTACTCTGCAACACATGGAGTCACCATGTGTCAGAATCAGTTAGACTGGTTTGGTTTTAGACGGCTTTGAGCAGTCTTCTCCAAGAGCACATGTTTATAAACATCGGGCTCCGCTGCTTCTTAAAAATTCACTTACACGGAAACTAAAACGCACCGGTATACAGTACACATTATACCACACTTATCTCACACGTGCACAAGTGTGTACCTACACAGCCTCGTTTCCAGCGTGTGAGAGTGGATACACGTTGCCTTCAGCCTGGCTGCAATGCTCTCAACCTAAAGAGCATAAAAATAAGCCCTTCTATTTGAGCACTGCCTTGCTGTTTACAAAGCACTTTGACATACATTAACTCATCAGCCCTGAATTTGCTGACAGGGCCAAGACAAGGAATGGACAAGGGAAGTGTAATACATCACTGACCAAAATAATAATTTGGCCCCCTTTAAAGAGAGGTTTCCTTCCAAGGATGAATTATCTCTTTGAGCCACACAGAGTCAAGGTCAATAGTTGTATAGTCTGCATACTAGAAGGGATCTTAACAATGACTTAGTCCAGACCTCTGATCTTCCAACTGAGGGAAATGAAGGCTGGCGTGGTGTGACTCTCCCAAGATCACACGGCCGATTAAGGGCGGGGTCGGCTGGTGGAGCAGCACATTCAGGCAGGAGGTCCACCATATGTGACTTCAGTCTTTGCATGGGACAGTTAGAATTCAGGCTATGCTTCTGTGTGACAGTGGACAAGCTTCTTTGTTCCTCTAGTTCTCGGGCTTTTTAATCTATAAAACGAAAGGGTTGTTTTTGAACGGAGCCCCGTACTCATGGGTAATATCCTTTATTTTGGGTGCCAATCTGTTATTTCACTGAAAGGTGACCTCCAGGGATAGTTTTGGTTCAAGGTTTAAACAGAATCTCAGGGCAATAGTCTCAGGGAGTCCTCCAGTCTCAATTGGCCCAGTAAGTCTGGAATTTTTAAGAATTTGGGTTCTGTTCCACGTTTTTTCCCCTTCTGTCTGAGTGCATCTATTGAGATCAAAAGGCCAACAATTACTCTAAAGCAAAAATGAGAAGACAAGGAGGGGCAGGGAAACTCAAGTACTGGAAACAAAAAACCAGAACGCAATTAAGAATATTGATACACTGTGAAAAATGTAACTAATGTCACTGAACAACTTGTGTAGAAATTGCCAAATGAAAACCTAATTCATTGTGTAAACTTTAACTGAAAACACAATAAAATATTATTTAAAAAAAAATGAAAGCATTGGATGTCTCAAGGTGGTGTTATTCACGAAAGAATAGTTTCATGGGAAGTAGATAGGCCTTCTTGGAAAATGCTACATTATTCAAAGTGGAAGAAGTTTCCTGGATGCAGGGCTTGTCAGAGCGTTTAAGTACTGAAGTCAGTTTTTGTTCTCTATGACAAGGGTTTTTGTTCTCTATGACAAGGGTTTTTTTGTTGTTGTTGTGGTTCTCTATGACAAGGGTCGACGGCACTGGGTTTGTTTGTTTTTTTTGTTTTGTTTTTTTATGACAAGGGTATGAAGCATTTTTCATATTTGTTTGACTCTGGAATGTTTATATCGTGTGCTATCTTGTGGGGGGTTGAGTAGTGCAGAATCCATGTAGAAAAACGTGGATGGGATGTACTCTGAGATGTCTTCCACACCTCATGTTTTATGATTTTAAGATTCTGAATGTTTTATCCCTTAGCTTTTCTCTTCATTTCACTGAGATGTCAACAGGGGCATAAAGAGAAAGATAAAGTAGATTTCCCAACACCAATGAAATAAGGAATTAAAAAAAAAAAAATCATACAACTGATTGGATTGGCCACTTTGTAACCAATTGATTAACAAGTAATTGGATTCCTGCTTGGTCTATGTGATTGATCATTAAAGTCAATAGACATAATTGTACTTCCAGCCTTTTGCTTCCCCTGCCCCGCAACACACACACGTCGTTTTCTTCTAGCTTTCTTGAAAACTGAATCAGACAAGCTAAGGCACCAGTTGGAACGGCCACGGTTTCACTATTTTGATGGTCGAGAGCGTTAACTCTCTTTGGTTCATGCTGATGATGCTATAATGCTGGCCCCCAGGCTTTGGGCAAGCCACGTCTATACACAGTCCAAACTGACGTGTCTTTGTCTCACTTTTGTGGCTTCTTTTGGTCAAATTAGTGGCTGCTTTCTGTGCCTTTGATCCGCTCGCTTCTGATCTCAGTATTGCCCAAGCAACTGACCAGTTTGGTTCATTCACACAAACACCCAGTTAAAAATAAGTCAGCCGCACGATCTGTGTGGTATTGTGTAGGCAAAAGAAAATAACAAAACCCTGAATTTTACATGTGGCTTCTTTTTTTTTTCCTCTCTCAATCAATTGTGCAGACAGACCCACAGAACAGTTGCCATCCTGGGGAAAAAAAGAAGGAAAAAAATTTTTTTGAAAACCTCACATACCATTTCCATTAGAGTTTTCTTACGACCTTGACGTCTTAAAGTCTTACCCCAAGAAGGAAGAGCCTGACACCCTACTTTTTCATAACAGTGTTTATTCTAGTAAGAATGTACTGTGAGTGACACAGTTCCCCACCTGGTGTGTGTATGCATGTGTGTGTGTGTGTGTGTGTGTGTGTGTGTGTGTCTGTGTCTGTGTCTGGAGTGGGGTGCAGGTTTAAGTCAGATTGAAATCAGTTTTCCTCCCAGGCCAGGCCTATCCTCTGAATCCTAGGATTCATCAAACCTCAAAAAAAATGGAATGGCTGTTTTCTCCGGTCCCAGGGTGGCTGGGTTCCAAGCCCTTTGCAGCCAAAGCCCAAAAACCGTGGCTTTACTTCTGTGAATTCAAATGTGGCTTCACTTTCAAGAATTCAGCCCCAGTGTGACGGCGATCTGGTGAATCACTTGGAAAAATCAAAAACTGAGAGCTCTAAGAGGCCTACAGAAGGAGCCCTGGTGGCGCAGTGGTTAAGTGCTCAGCTGCGAGCCGAAAAAGTCAGTGGTTGGAACCCACCAGCCGTTCCGTGGGAGAAAGATGTGGCAGTCTGCTTCGGTAAAGATCTCGGCCTTGGAAGCCCTATGGGACAGTCCTACTCTGTCCTATAGGGTCGCTCTGAGTTGGAATCAACTCCACCGCAACGGGTTGGGTTTTTGGTTTCAGAAAGAGGTCACGCAGGCCCCATGGCAAACTGGCCCAACCAGCCTGGCCCTCTGTCCTGAGGCTCTGCCTGACCCTCCAGAGCCCTCACTTTAGGGAGAAAGGCTTTGCCCATTTATTGGGGTTCCTATAGCCTCTTTGTACTTCCCCATCCCCACTTCAACCTTGAGACTCCATGACAAGCCCACAGCTGTTTATGTGCTTAACTTTACTTGAGATCTTTTTTTTTTTTTTTTTTTTTTGGTCCTGAGGCCCCCATACGAGGTGTGCTAACCTTTTCAAACTCCTCGATATCTCTCCAAGCATGGGCCAGGTGCCCATTGTGATAGAACACCCAGGAAACTGGAAGGTGGAATGAAAACCAAGGGGCCCACAGGTTTACTAAAAATAAAATTGAATGAGAAATTCCGACTGTGACTTTGAAAAACAGCTGCAAGCTTCCTGATCAAAATGTAGCCTTCTGGGGTTATTTTCAGGCCAGGCTGCCTGCCAAGGCTGTGATGAATTCTAGGCTCCATATGGTGTGTCCCATAGAAGGGAGATCTGGCACCAGTAACTCCCACAATGTACCCAAGCGCTGCCCTCCTAAGATGTGGGCTTAGAAGCGTTAAGTGCCAAGTTCATCTTAGACCAGGCTTCTTTCCTCAATTCGAAAGAAGGCTTCACATATAGACCTCTTCCTTCTAGTGTGGCCTGCCAAAAAGACCCTGGGCTTTGGAGCCATGGGATCCTGGGTTCAAATGTGAGCCATTTCACTTACTGGTAATGTAGGTTCAGACAAGGGGTTTAACCTCTCTAAACATCTCTGAACCTCTGAACTGAACCTGGGCACGTGTGTCTGTAAATGGGAAATGAGCAAACCTCTCCCGTAGGGTAGCAGTAAAGTTATAGACAAGCTAAGTGCCTGCTAATGTGTCTGATATATATAAAATGCTCAAGATACAGGGCCTATCAGTATTCTGTGGAGCCTTGGTGGCGCAAGTGGTTTGCAATCACTTGCTAACCTGGCAGCTCCGCAGAAGAAAGGCCTGGCTAACTGCCTCCATAAAGATTGTTGTTGTTGTTGAGTGCCATCAAGTCAATTTTTGACTCATGGTGACCCCATAGGACAGAGTAGAACTGCCCCCAAAAGGTTTTCTAGGCTGTAATCTTTATGGGAACAGATCACCAAGTCTTTTCCTCGAGGAGCCTCTGGGTGGATTCAAACTGCCAACCTTTCAATTAGCAGCCAAGAACTTAATCATTGCACCGTTAGGGCTCGTTCTCATAAAGATTGCAGCCAAGAAAACCCTATGGAGCAGCTCTACTCTGTAACACACGGGTTGCTGTGAGTCAGGGGCGAGCTCAAAGGCAGCTAACAACAAAAACAACATCAGTATTATCATTATTCCCCCCCCCTTATTGCTCCACATGGGGACGTGGAGGTGGCAGGCAGCACAGACAGTCACGTGACAGGCACCAAAGTCTCAAAAGTCAAGAGCGGCATCTGGGGAATCAAGGTTCCATTCAAGAAACATTCCTTGAACACTTCCTTTGTGTCAAGGCCCATTTTAAAGCCAGGAGTTACAGAAATGAATCAGACATGCTCCTGGTTCTCCAGGAGTCACAGTGGGAAAGAGAGAGAAAGAGATCAATGTAAGGAGGAAAATATGTGTGTGTGTGTGTGTGTGTGTGGGTGTGGGTGTGGGTGGGTGGGTGGGTGGGCGTGCATACGTGTGTATACGTAACTATCTACTGATGTACTTCTCTTTCAGCCCCTGGGTGGCACAAACAATTAAGCGCTTGACTACTAGCCGAAAGGTTGGTGGTTCAAATCCACCCAGAAGCTCCTCAGAAGGCAGGCCTGGCAGTCGGCTTCCGAAAGTTCACAGCCTTGAAAACCCTATGGAGCAGTTCTACTCCGCACATGCGGGGTCGCCACGAGTCAGAATTGACTCAGCGGCAACTAACAACAACAACTTTATTTATTTATTGTTTTATTTTAAAATTCTGCTCCATCGCTCCCAACATTAAGCCAAAGACCCAGGACAATTGCCCGAGGGAGGGGAAGGTGGCTGCCACCTGGAATAAAGAAGTCAATAGAGTAAGAGCAAAGGAGGGTATGGTGTAAGGGACATTCTTCTTAGACAGCAAAACGGAGAAGAAAGCTAGTTCAGTGCTCAGAACGCAGTCTTTTTTTTTGCCCAGACCTTAGTGGCTCTTTCCACCCTGTGGGAGTCAGGGGAGGTAGAAACATCCAGATGGGTTTGAGAGAAACTAACCACTTCTGAGACTGTGGTCCTACCTCTCGAGAATGGAGACTTAAAGTAGCTTAGAAGTATCTAGTTGCATGGGCTGAGAGGGGTCCTTCAGTTCCCCAGGGTCGGGACACAGCATCCAAGGAATCTAAAAGTTCCCATGTGTCCCAGTGGGAAGTGCTAAAAAGCCAGAAAACCAGCAAGAGTCTGGTGGAAGAGTTTCCAACCCCAGGCATGATGAGGGTCATGAAGTGCATGCCAGCCTGGCACCCAGGGGACAGGCAAGATCAGACACCCCATGTCAGCGCACAGCGAGGACCCAATGAAGTCTGGTCCCCCTGTCACCACGAAGACACATTAACTTCCCCCACATCCACTGGCCACCTTCGACGTGGGGCAGAGGAACAGAGCACCTTTAGAAAGGAGACACAGCCTTCACTGGGAATTTCAGTTCTGAATATCTACTAAGGAGATGTTACCTTTAATCAGCAAATGTAATTGTTTCTGCCACTAATGAAAACGGGGACTCAAGGGCAAGATGAAATCACTTACACAAAATGAAGAAAGTTATATTTCATTTATTACATTTGTTTTGGCCACTCCTGGATCATGTTATTGTTGTTGTTGGGTGCCGTTGAGCCAATGTCAACTCATAGCCACCATGCAGAACAGAGTAGAACTGCCCCATAGGGTTTCCCGTAATCTTTAAGGGAGCAGATCGCCAGGACTTTTCTCCCAAGGAGTAGCTGGTGGGTTTGAACCTCTAACTTTTTGGTCAGCAACTGAATGCTTACCCAGTGTGCCACCAGTGGATCATAGAGTGTTATGGGTTGAATTGTGTCCTCCAAAAATATGTGTCAATTTGGCTAGGTCACAATTGCAAGTATTGATGTGATTTTCCTATGTGTTGTAAATCCTACCTCTGTGATGTTAATGAGGCAGGCTTAGAGGCAGTTATATTAATGAGGCAGGATTAGAGGCCATTATATTAATTAGACAGGATTCAGTCCACAAGATTAGATTGTATCTTGAGTCCATCTCTTTTAAGATATAAAAGAGAGAAGCGAGCAGAAAGACAGTAGGACCTCATGCCACCAAGAAAGCAGCTCTGGGAGCACAGTGCTGAGAAGCTCCTAGACCAGGGGAAAATTGATGACAAGGACCTTCCCCTAGAACTGACAGAGAGAGAAACCCTTCCCCTAGAGCTGCTGCTCTGAATTTGGACTTCTAGCCTCCTAAACTGTGAGAGAATAAATTTCTTTTTGTTAAAGCCATCCACCTTTGGTATTTCTGTTATAGGAGCACTAGAGGACTAAGACTTAGCATATGAAAGTTTTTTAAGATTTATTTTATTTTGTTGTTGTTGAGAATATACACAGCAGAATATACACCAATTTAACAATTACTACATGCACAATTCCATGATACTGATTATATTCTTCAATGGGTTGTGCAGCCATTCAAACCCTAAATTTCATAGCACATGAAACTTAACCCTCCTATGTTGTGCATGGGTTCGCCATGAGTCAGGGGCCGACTCAAGAACAACTAACAACAAGAGCAACACATAAGGTCATTATGATACTCAGTGGTGAATGCTGGAGGTCTGTGCCATAAACATAGGGTTCATGGGCAAGAGTTTTTAATCCTGTTTTGGAGGATGGGCTGGGGGAAAAGTTTCTAGAGGAGAACTGAGTTGAGTTTTGAAGCATCCGTAGGAGTTAGTCAAGGGAAACGGGAAGGCATTTGGAAAGCAAGGAGAGAACTGCAGAAAAGCAAGCGAGCATGGGCAAAAGTAGAAAACAGAAATATATATGAAGACGGATTATCCATAGTTTGAAACCGATGAAATGCCAAGTGCAATTCTTTCAATACTATCAACAACAAATCTTTCAACACTGATCACTGACGGTGTGCCAGGCATGTCTCAGGAGGATCCTAAAGATGCAGGAATATGGGAAGGATGGAGGAGCCTTGGCTTGGGCCTCAGGAGACCCCATGACTTTGGGAAATGGAGAAGGCATATAGTGCTTTTCAAAGTCACTTAAACTCCAGGAGTATGGCAGGAATGCGTGAAGGTGCAGCTTACATTTCCATTTTCCATCTCCATGTAAATATCTGGGCACAGCCTGGGGCCTCTGGAAGGTGGCTGTGGTGGGCTGGGGCCCATGTGACTATCAGCATTCACTCCTGTGTCTCAGTGCTGCCCCTACAATTCCTGGATCAGACAAGCTGTCACAACCAGAGCCATTGACTTCTTTCTCTACAACATCATCATCTGCCTGGATGAAACTCCTCGCCTGGCCACAAGGACTCCCAGGACTTGGCCCAACCCACGGACAGCCAGCTGGGGGCTCAATCTCTTTTTCTTCCTGCCAACCCTCTTTCCTCACCCAGGCCTAGCCTGACCCAGAAGATAAAAGGACAGCATCTAATAACCTCAAGGTCACTATCATTTATCCATCAGAGAGATGGGCATGGAAGACAAGGCAGCACAGCCTACTGGGAAATAATAAACCATTGTGACTCGGCCACTTTCATAAAAAACAAAAAACAAACCTGTTGCCGTCAAGTCTATTCCAACTCATAGCGACCCTGTAGGACAGAGCAGAGCTGCCCCACAGGGTTTCCAAGGCTGTAGTGTTTACGGAAGGAGACTGCCACATCTTTCTCCCATGGAGCAGCTAATGGGTTTGAACCACTGAACTTTTGATTAGCAGCCAAGCGCTTAACCACTGTGCCACCAGGGCCCCTTGGCCGTTTTGATAGAGTACTTTTAACTCTGAAATTTTGATGTGGCTGAAAAACAATAATAAAATTATCTCTTTTTTTAAATTATTTTTATAAACAAGAAAATGCATTTAGCTTATCTTTGAGCCTCCTCTCTCAACTGCCTGCTCCTCCCACCCCAGGACAGGACTAGGGACCAGGAATGAGCTGAGATTCAGGCGTGAAATTAGGACTGGGTTGGGGTTATTGAATCTGACAGATGTGGGAATTCATCCTGGGTATGTCTCCTTCTAGCTGACTTTGGGCAAGTCACTTTTTCTCCCTATAAAGTGGTGATCATCATACCTAATTTATGGGGTTATTGTGAAGAGTAAAATGCACAACAGTTTAGCATCAGGCTTGGCACATAGTGATAACTGTTACCAATTATGGCCATTCTTAAAAATAGTCACAAATGTTTTACTCTCTTTCATTAATCTAGGTGAATTTGTGACTTCTTTGACCAAAAGAATATGGAAGAAGGGATGCTGTCTGACTTCTGAGGCTACATCATAAAAGGTCACACAGCTTCTGTCTTTACTAGACCGCTGGTGCCCCGGGCCACCATGAAAAGAGTCTGACTACTTTGAGGCCGCCATGTTGTAAGGAAGCCCAAGTCACAATGAGAGGCCATGTGTAGACTCTGCTTAAAAGTTCCATTCAAGCCCAGGCACTAGACATATGAGCAAAGTAGCTTCCAGATGATTCTGGCCCCCAGTCTTTAAGAATCTTCCCAGCTGAAACTCCAATCATCACAGAGCCAAAACAAAGTAACTCTGCTATGCTCTATCCATACGCCTGATCCACACATCCCTGATCGGAATAAAATGGCTATTGCTTTAAAGGATTAAGTTTAGGGCAGCTTGATATGCAACAACAGAGAACTGAAATACTGATCATCATTATCATGTTTTTTGTTCTAAGCACCAATTTGATAGAGATCTCTATTTGATATACTTGCACATATCAAATGCTTGTACCACAATGCAATGCCAGATCTCAGAGTAAGTACTCTCAAGCAAATGCCAAGTGTTTCTTTACCAGTATTCACCAGTTTGAAAATCCTGCAAACAATCGGAAAAGGTAGGCATTGGCCTTGCAGCTGCTAACAAGTTCTTACAGGGTTTTTTACAATTTATTGGTGTAATAACAGATTTTACAGTTATCTGTGGCATATAATTATGAGCTAGGTTATGTGTCATCAGCGAGGTCATAAAATTGCCTGCACTTACTTCTTCATTAACAAAAACGCTGCGGATTTTGCCTTCATGGTAGTGGGACTTGACAGCTGCTTCTAGGACTTTTCACTCCCAAAAGGATATTTTAGGTGCAGTTTTGTTTGCCTATCAAGGAATGGGAATATTGAACCACGGAGATGACTATCTTCCCCATTACACTGGCTGTGTTGTTAGCTGCCATCGAGTCAGCCCCCGACTCACGGCGACCCCATGCACAACAGAACAACCCCATGCACAACATCAGACAACATTCCGTTGTGGTCCATAGGGTATTCACTGTGTGATTTTCAGAAGAAGACCGTCAGGCCTTTCCTCCTAGCCCATCTTAGTCGGGCAGCTCTGCTGAAGCACACTGAGCACCGTGGCAATGCACAAGCCTCAATGAGGTGCATCGCTTGGGAATTGAACCCGGGTCTCCCACGCGGAAGGCACACTGAACCATCACTCCCTTCTCTTCTTTCCTGGTTATAACCACACTGAAGTCTCTGCAGGAATGCTGTAAGAATACTATCACCTCCTCGAGGGCTGGGATGGTGGCCACATTACTGCTGAAGAGTTGAAGTAGATCTTTCTTAACTGTTTGGTGAATGAATGACAGAACGAATAAATAAATGAGTGAATAAATGAATGAGCATGTAAAGTTTTGGCCAGCCATGGAACAGCCTTTTTTTTTTTCTTTTTTAACCCACAACAGCATAACAATTAGGGATCTTTGGAAGCCTTGATTCTTGCAAAATCCACATCTCAGCCACAAAGAGGGAGGCCTGGGAGTTATTAGAAGGATTCTTGTTTGTTTGTTTTGCAAATGAAAATCAGAGTGGAGGAAGCTTGCTGCAGCCAGCTGCAGGGTTCAGAGTTAACCCATTCAGTGTCCCGGAAGTCATTGTCTACTGTTCAGAACTAGGTCTTGAGCAGGATATAATGGAAGCGGTGGGAGGATGGTGAAGCAGAAGGTTCCAGAGACCTGGCTGCCCCCCAAGTAGCTCTGAGATCTTCAGGAAAACCCCTTAATCTCCCTGCTTTGAGCTTCTCTGCTTAAAAAATCAGGGCATTGAGCCCCTTGTGCTCCAAACATCTCTCAGCTCTACCACTAAAAAAAAAAAAAAAAAAAATTATTCTGTGCCTAGGGTAAAGTACCCTCTGGCTGGGCTGAGAATGGGGGGTGGTGTTTATGGACCTGTCCGTAAGGTCGCTGTGAGTCAGAATCGGCTTGATGGCAACAAGGTTTGTTTTTTGTTTTTTGCTTTATGGCGTCTGTAGGAGCCCTCGTGGTGCAAAGGCTAAGCACTCAGCTGCTAACTGAAAGGCTGGCAGTTCGAACCCACTCAGTGTGCCTACTGGGCAGTTCTACTCTGTGACAAGGGGTTACTATAGTCAAAACTCCAAGACACCTAACAACAAAACAACATGGAGTCTGCGGCACACCAATGGGAGAGTTTTTCCCTTCTGTATCTAATAGTGATGATGATGATGTTAGTAGTAATAACTATTCATCAAATGTGTAGTGGGTGTCAGGCACTATTTCAACTCTTTGAGTTCTCACTACCACTCCATGAGGTAGGTGCTAATGGTTGTTGATTGCTGTTGAAGGTGCTCCAACTCATACTGACCCCATCTACAACAGAAGGAAACATTGTGCCATCTTCATAGTCATTGATATGCTTGAGTCCATTGTTGTGGCCACTTTGTATTTTGAGTGACTTCCAATCTGGGGGGGGCTCATCTTCCAGCACTAGTTTGGACAATATTCTGTGATCCACAGGGATTTCATTGGCTAATTTTTGGAAGCTGATCACCAAGCGTTTCTTCCAAGTCTGTCTAAGTCTGGAAGCTCCTCTGAAACCAGTCCACCCTGGGTGACCCTCCTGGTATTTGAAATAGCTTCCAGCATCATAACAACATGGAAGTCACCACAGTATGGCAAACTGACAGATGGGTGCTAATAGGCCCCCCCCCCGCCCCCCACATATGAGAAAACTGAGGCACAGAGAGATTAAATAATCTACCCAAAGCTTCGTGGCCCATAAGCGGTCAAACCTAATAGCCAGGTGATGGATCCCTTAACCCATCCCCCTTGGTTCCCAGTGAGCTTCTTCTCCCACCATCATCTAGGTCTTCCCAGAATGTCTCAAACTTTCAGGGAGAGAAGGAGGTAATGGAAAGGGCATGAGCCCAGAGATGAGTTGGCATGGGATCCAATCCCAGCTCTGACCCTACCCATCCCTGGGACTTAGAGGAATTCTTGGGCCTCAGTTTCCCCATCTGTGAGTTGAGGGAGTTGTCCATGGGAATATCCAGGGGTGTTCCCATCCTGACTTGTGGATGAGAGATTTTAGAATTCAGAGAAGAGATTCCGAAAGTATACAAACCCCCAAAAATTGTATAGAAAATGTGCCTGGACATTTAGCTTACCGAGGCAGAAGGTCCATGGTTCATGGCAGACTGTCATTAGGGACCTCCAAGGAGTCTAGAATACAACAGTACCATCAATAAGAAGAATTAACAGCCAAAGAATCTGAGGCAGGCCACTCCTATGATCTTGGTGTCAGGGTCTATGATAGGTTCCAATATCTGATTGTTTAGAAATGCCTGAATAACTGGCTTCATTCAATTGGCTTCCAATGTCTAGAAACTTCTAGAATAAAGAGAAATAACCTGGCACGCTTAGGCCCAGAATCTATCTCTCCGCACCCAGCCTCTCTTCTTTCCCCTGCCCTTCTCGCAAGCCAAGAAGGAATGTTCCCTTGCACTCATTCCCTTTGGAGGAAGCCAGAGACATGTTGTCACCTGCAAGGGTTGCCAAGAAGACCCAACGGAGAAATGTCACTTGGATGAGGTGTGTGAATGTGGAGCCTGGAGAAACAACCAAGACTCCGAATGCCTTATCCAAACGCTCTGGTGGAAAACCTTCCGTGTGTGTCTGTGTCTGTGTCTGTGTCTCTGTGTGTGTCTGTGTCTGTGTGTGTGTGTGGTGGGCAGTCATCAAGGACATACAGATGACTTGCGAGTAGGGAAAGCAGTTAGCTGCATCACTAAAAACATTAGATGGGGTGTCAGCCAGATGTGGTGGGGATCCCAACTCCTCCACTATCATTTTGCACAAGCCCTTGACCTCATTGAGCCTCAATTTCTTCCCCTGTAAAAGAATATTGGCAATTTCACAGTATTCCTGTGAGGACTTCATATGATAACTCATGTGTTGCAGAATTCATGTTTCATAGTTGCCTGTAAATAGTAATAGCTTGCCATACGGGAGCCTAGACAACTCGGTCACCATGGACAATTGCTTTTTTTTTTTTTTGAGGCTTAATTTCCTTGTCTATATAATAGAAGTGGGATGGCAGAGGAAGTTGATATTTTAAGCTTTAATTTAATTATAAAGTTTTTTTTTCCCCCAAAACAAAATCTCCTCAGGAAACCCAATGCATACAACCATTAGGAACAGCAGATCAGGTGCAGGGAGACCAGGGAGCTTTCTTGCCCACCCACTCCCTGGTGAACCTCAAAGACTCTGGACTTCAGTGAACAGTGGGAAAAACAGTAGGCCACGCCAGTGCTTCCCAGTCTTTCTTTGTTTGACCAGTAATTCCATAATTTTTGTCATCTCCTTGTACCTGTTTATTGACTATATGCATCTATTTATTTATTTAATATTTTTCTCAACTCGACCCCCTGCAGTTGTTCAGTCAATATTCAATTTACTCCAAAAGGAAGCTTTATGTCATGACCATACATGAAAGACCAGTATCTATTTTCAAAAACAGGAGATCACACGAGTCAGGTGTACGATAAATGCTGGGACACTACCCATTTGTCAGTTTGTCGTACTGTGGTGGCTTGTGTGTTGCTATGATGTTGGAAGTTCTGTCACCAATATTTCAGATACCAGCAGGTACCCATGCTGGACAGGTTTCAGTGGAGATTCCAGGCTAAGACAGACGTGGAAGAAAGGCCTAAAGATCTATATTAGCCAAGGAAGACACATCCCTTGGGTTCGAAGACACTACACAATAACCACAAGAATGGACTCAAACATACCAATGATCATGAAGATGGCGCAGAACTGGGCAACGTTTCGTTCTGTTATACATAAGGTTGCCATGGGTCAGGGCCAACTGAGTAACAACTGACAACGGAGTTCCCAGCTGAAGTTTCTGAGGGCTGCTCTCTCTCTCCCTTAAAGAGGATTAGCAAGTGCCAAGAAAGTGTTGAAGACACACTAGAGCCCAGCTGAGGCTTTCTTCTGGAAATAATCAGGATTGAAAGAGAAATGAAAGGAGAACACAGCACAGCGTTTCTCTAGGTGTGCCATTCCAGGTTGTTCACTGTTGGCTTCGCTATGTGGCCTTGTTGAGAACCACCGGATAAACCCATTCCCAATGCCATTCTCTTCTGCGTTTCCCAGTGAGTCTTTCTCCTCCAACTCCCTCCTTTACTAAGGGCTAGGAGTGTCCCTTTCAGATCATAGTCTTCTTCAGTTAAGAGATCTCCACAAGATGGATGAAGACATTGTATAAGGTCTGGCTGGAAGATTATCCTATGAGCTGATGGACTCACTGCCTTGGAAATCCGCCATCCCCCATCCTCTAGACCCTAGTCCTCTTCCCAATTGAAAGATCCAAAGAGAAAGGAAGGATGAGTCTCTGTCTTGGTTCACCAAAGGATAACTTTTGATTGATATTTTTAAAAATTCATGAAATAAACCATGTTTTGTGATTTTTTGGGGGGGGGGTTGGGGGAAGCTGTAATTCCAAAGCGAATCAATGGTTGGAACTTTCCAGCTTAATGTGAGCCAGATCCTGGCTTCCTCACACTCTTTGCCTCTCTCCTGATCTCTCGCTCTTTCGTTTCCTTGTACCAAAAGCTGTCTGCTAAACTTCTAAAACACCCTTTGCCTTTTTGACCCTTCAACTTGTCTTGAACTTCAGAAAAAATTGGGGAAATGGCACTGAGTGAACTATATATAAGTCCTGGGTGTGGAGGGAGGAGGGGGCGGGGGGTATGCAGGGGAGGAGGTTCACCATGAACTTGGGGCCTTAGATATTCGCCTGGAAAAAAAAAAAAAAACCCTCTTCTGTTAATGGAATTAGTAAATATTTGTTGCTCTGTTCTAGGCCGGTGCCCCGGGGGGATATCTGGAGGAAGGAAAAAAAAAAAAAAAAAAGAGGGCAAATAAAAATAAAAGACAAGCTACTTTTCTGCTCCTTTTCCCTCTCAAAGACACTAAACAGACAAGTCCAAGGATTAGAATGAGGCCTTGTGTGGCGGCTGCGAGCAGGAAGTTGCAAGGGGGCTTTGTGGCAGGGAGGGGGCCGTGGTGGGGAAGTGGGCCTGCTATCTGGTAATGGGAAAGCCATTCCCACTTAATGAAATGATTGCTGGCTGAGTTCCTGAGTTATGGCACGGTCTGCACAGACCCTGGCTGGCTTCCTGGAGCCCAGAGACCCCAGGCTGGGTCTGGTGTGCAGTGTGTCGTGAGACATGGAAACAGCCAGAAAGCGACAGAGATGGAGATGGTGGCGATAGGGAAGACAGGGAGAGACAGGCTCGGGAAGAAGATGAGACAGATGCCAGAGGGAGGAAGCAAGACGGAGCGAAGGAGAGAAAATGATAGAAACACTGGCAGATGTGGAGACAGACAGACAGGAGGAGATGGATGGAGGCAGACAGGAAGGGGCAAGACAAAGTGTCTGTGTCAGGTTCAAAGAGCGGGAGGAGAGAAACAGACCAAAATGAGGAGACAGAGGCAGAGACGGAGGCCAGGCTGGGCTGAGGCTGGGAGACAGATGGAGAGGAAGAGACCGGGACACAGAGAGAGACAGATGGAGAGAAGGGAAAGGAACCTAGACTGAGAAAGACAGACGTGGAAGGACAGAAAGATGGAGTGAGAGGGAGACCCTGAGTGTTAGGAGAGGAATCAGGCAGTAAGAGAGACAGACATGGAGACAGAGTCACAGAGAGAGAAACACAAGGGGGATAAAGAGATGGGGAGCAAAGAATTGAGGCAGAGAAACAGAGCAAGGCAGAGCCTCCGGGCACACAGGGAACCAAGTTCCTTCTCGGACTTTACCACCTTGACACACACTGAGACCCAAATAAACCAAAGCCAAACCAGTTGTCGTCAAGTTGATTCCAGCTCATGGTGACCCCGTGTGTGCCCAGTGGAACTGTGCTCTGTAGGGTTTTCAAGGCTCTGACCTTTCAGAAGCAGATCCCCAGGCCTTCCTTACAAGGCATCTCTGGGCGGACTCAAATCGCCAACCTTCTGGTTAGTAGTCAAGCATTTAACCATTTGCTCTACACGGGGACTCCATGAGACCCAAACAGACATTGATTACAAAATACAGATCATGTGCAAAGAAGGTCAAATAAGAAAGGGACAGGACCAGAGAGTGAAAGCAGCTGGGCCAAATGTATTTCAAGGCCACTGCGATAACTCTCTGAATGCTTATAAGGAAATCCCAACTTCCCGGAGATTTTAGGAGCCAAGGAGATGGATAACAAGCTGATTGCCTGGAGTGTTTTCATATTACACACTGTTTCTGGTCATCCAACAACCCTCCAAGGACGGTGTCATGAGTCCTGCTTTTTTTCAGATGAAGAAAATGAGAACTGGAGAGTCGAAGTTACTTAGAAGGTAACACAGAGAGAAATAGGTAGAGGTAGGACTCTTAGCTGGTTTGGCCAAAAATAATACGGATGCTGGAAAGGGGAAAAGGTTGGGAATTTAAGCGTTTAAGGGCCTTGTTTTGTTCAGTTAGGGACTAAATTAACTATTGCATTTATTGTAGCGATGAGCCATATGCATAGTAAGAATTCAATATGCCCATTAAGAATAGAAACTGAACATGTAACTTCCAAACAGAGAGAAGGGAAAATAAGGGGGAAGAAAATAAAGAAAATCTATCAATCCAATAAAACAGAGAAAGAACAAATCAAAGACAGAAAAACAATGCTAAATAAGAAATCTCAGAATTAAGTGGTAGGCATAATACCCAACTAATCAGACTTCGCATTAATTATAATGGAATTAAACTTTCCCATTAAAAGACAAGGACTTTGGGAATTGATTTAAAAAAAAAAAATCAGCTATGTGCTTTTTCTGAGGCATACATACATTAACAGAAAAGTTGAAACTAAAAGATTGGGGAAAAAAAAATCCTAAGCAAACACTAGCCAAGAGAAAGCTGATGTCAAAATATAAATATCTACAAAATAGGAGCCCCTGGATGGCGCAGATGGTTAAGTGCTCAACTACTAACTGAAAGGTTGGCAGTTGGAATCCACCCAGCAAAGACTCAGAAGAAAGGCCTGGAGATCTACTTCCGAAAAGCTGGAATCAATGCAATGGCAACAGGTTTGGTTTCTGGTTTAAGCATAAACCAAGAGAAAGCTAGTATAGTAACAGGAATATCAAACAAAATAGAGTTTATGACAACCCTGTTCTTGGCTCCTTCCTCTCTAGCTGCAGAGTCAGGCCCAGGGGAGTCTTGCAGACAGTGCTGTAAGCTCAGACTTCATGACTGGGTTTTTATGAGGCTCACTCTTTGGCACTACGGGCCACAGCTCTCACTTACTCTTCCCCAACTGTGATTTCCCACTCTGAGTTGTGAGACCTATTTTTCAATAATGACGTGTCAGCAGAGAATGGAACACAAGAAAAGCACCTTATGGAATGGCAGACTGCAGAGGCAGTGGGAAGATTCCAGCACTTGGGGAGAGAAGTGAGCAGGAACCGGTTCGAGGGGGCCCGGGCTGCTATGCAGTGGGATGAAACACACCAGGCTTTTCCATCTCTCCTCCCCGCAGCCAGCTCCAGCTGAAAATGTCCAGGTTGCCATGAGTGTGGGTAGCCATTTCCTGTTTCTTGTTTTTATTAAGAGGGCAAGAACCGAGCCTCTTGGAAAGGTAATTATTTGTGGCTTCTTGCAATTTATTCAACCCAGAGCCAAGTCATTGCCGAATATTGACCTCCCACCCTTTTACTCCTCTCTGTGCCCAAGCAGGTGTAGAGCATTGCTTCTGCATATAACATATGTAAGTGATAGCAATTGCTCGCCAAGCCCTCCCTCTTGTCTGCACCCCAGTGCTAATACACACCCCACAGTTCCCCAATGTCTCCCTCTTCCCTAGCTTGGCACATGCGTCTCGTTCTGCTTGAAATCCTCTTCTGTGCCCCACGTCTCCAACCCCTTTTCTCTTTTTTATTGCCCATCTTTTCATGCCAGAAAGCCTTTCTAGTCCCTGAGCCTAGACCAAGAGATCCTTTCCCATTTTCTCTCCATGGGCATTCATTTCTCTCAATGATCACTTTTCTCAGTGCGCTCATTCCTATTAAAATACTTATTATCACTCTGCATTGTAATTGCCCATGAAGTTGTCTTTCTCCCCACCCCCAGCTCCCTTTTCCCCAAAAGATACAAAGTCCCAAAGGGCAAAAAGAGCCTCTCACTTCTCTTACTACCCTCCATACCCAACATCAGGCTGGGTACAGAATAGATGGTTGTCGTTAGCTACTGTCAAGTCAACTGCCAACGCATGGTGACCCCATGCACAAGGGGATCGGACCGTTGTGATCCATAGCATTTTCTTTGGCTGGTTTTTGGGGAGTAGATGACCAGTTCTTTCTTCCTAGTCTGTCTTAGTCTAGCAGCTCTGCTGAAGGCTGTTCAGCATCACAGTAGCATGCAAGCCTCTACTGACAGAAGGGTGGTGGTGGTACATGAGGTGCTTTGGCTGGGAATGGAACCAGGTCTCCTGCATGGAAGGCAAGAATTCTACCACTGAACCACCACTGCAGTAGGCAGGGGGCTGGAAATGTTGGAGAAATGAATGGTGGAGTAAGTCTGGACTCCACATTTGCTAGCTGGAGCGGCAGCACCAAGAACTATACCTTAAGTCATCCAGAGAGCCAGTGAGGTTTCCAGGGATTAGATTCCTAAAGTCATGAAAGAAAGAGGCTAGGCAGCACCTTGAGAGAAGCTCTTGTCCCACTGCTTTGTAAACCAAGCGAGCCCCATAGAATCTTTTAGAAGTTCCCAAGAGGTTCCTCCCGGAAGCAAAGGTCAAGTCTGTTAGGATGACCCCGCGTCATTTCCTTCATCTGTGTCAACACGGCAAGCCCACTTGCTTCTCTTTTAACAGGCTTTCTGACCAGCATCATTTGAAAAAAGAGTTCCAAGATTAAGAAATAAAATATAATCCTTCAACCACCATCAACCTGGTCTAAAGTCTTCACTTTACCGAATGAGCCCTTGAGGCCCAGAGGGAGGAAGGGGCTTACTTCATCTCACGTCTTGCAGCTACATCTCATCCCTGCCACTTAACCAAAACCACACCAAACTCATTGCCGTCGAATTGATTCCGACTCGTAGCGACCCTATAGGACAGACTAGAACTGCCCCATAGGGTTATCCAAGGAGCAGCTGGTGGGTTCGAACTGCCCACCTTTATGGTTAGCAACCAAGCTCTTAACCACTGTGCACCCGGGCTCTCCTGGTGTAAATCTCGAGCATGTGACTTACCCTCTCTAAACCTTACTTTGCTCATCTGTAAAATGGGGAGAAGAAAGGACCTACCTGTATCTCATCTGGGTTAATGTGTATATATATATCCATCAGGTGAGTGAAGCCATGTCAAGAGCATAGGCACTCAGTGAGTCACCTAGGACAATGGTTATTATTCTCACCATTGTTCTTATTAGTATTAAACAAAGAAAACCAAACCAGTTGCCATCGAGTCACTACCAGCTCATGGTGACCCCATGTGTGTCAGAGTAGAACTGTGCTCCACGAGGTTTTTAGTGACTCATCTTTCCGAAGTAGATCACCAGGCCTGTCTTCCAAGATGCGTCTGGGTGGATTCGAACTGCCAACCTTTCAGTTAGTAACTGAGCATGTTAGACATTTATGCCACCTAGGGACTCCGTTTTTCATAATAGGCATTATTATTCTCTCAATCCAGTGCTCACACACTCTATACAGCTGGCTCCAAAGCATAAGGCAACATGCCAGCACCGCATCCAGAGATGGAGGAAGTGAAATGCAAGCCTCCCAGCATCCATGTTCTCCAACTCCAGTTATGCCATTAACAGCAGACCAGCCTCAAGCTGGGCCTTCACCATCTCCAGGCAGCCAAGCCTCAGACCAGGGGCACTTAAAACACCAAACTGCTCCAGAAGACAAGAGTAGGAGAAAATTCTTACGGCCCAGTATTAAGGAACTAGACTCTTTTCTTAACTTGCCTTCTCCCTCCCTCCCTACTGCCTTTTTCAAAAGCCCAACTTTCACTTGAACGTGAAATCCCCTACTCCATAATGAGGTGGCGTGGTTGTACGAGAAGCCTCCAGCTTCCATCCCAGCCAGAGAAGAAGGTTAGGTAGGCCAGGTGAGGGGCAAGGGCCTGGAGAACACCTTTGTTTAAAAAGGTGTTGTTATTGTTAGCTGCCATCGAGTCACTCCCAACTCATGGTGACCCCATGCACAGCAGAACGTAACACTGCCCAGTCTCGTGCCATCCCAATGATCACTTGCAGGTCAGACCGTTGTGATCCATACGGTTTTCACTGGCTTAGTTTGGGAAGTAGATCACCAGGCCTTTATTCCTACTTCGTCTCAGCCTGGAAAGAACACTGAAACCTGTTCAGCATCATAGCAACATGCAAGCCTCCACTGACAGACAGGTGGTAGCTACGCATGAGGTGCTGTGGCCGAGGATCCAACCTGGGTCTCTCACATGGAAGGGGAGAATTCTACCACTGAACCACCACGGCCCCTGTGAGAAGATGCTAGGTGGCCAGTGTAGTGGGACCCAAGGCTGAAACCCATGCTCCTACCGAGGCCTCAGCCCTCACCAAAAGAGGTATGACCACCTGCACCACCTAGGGCCAAGTCTCTCAAAGGTAGCACCGAACCATGGTGGCACATGGGATGATTTTAGGTGGCAACAGATGACCACTTTTAAATCATTTTATATTTGTGTTCGGGTATAATCCAAAAATGCACAACCAACATGTGAAATCCACAGCTTAACAGATTTCATAACTTTGGACAAAGCTTATTTAAATTACCAGTGTGAGATGAGCTGGAGCTGACTCCACAGCGACTACTTTTGTTTTGTTTCGTCGTTGTCGCGTCTGTATTAAAGCACCGGAATACAAAGCAAAGGAAGTACATTCAGGAAGCTTATTAGAAGCAAGGATGGCTAGGCTTCATCTTGCCTACTTTGGATACGTCATCGGGAAGGACCAATCGCTAGAAAAAGATATCAGTTCGGTTAAGCAGAGGAACGGCGAAAATGAGAGAAACCCTCCGTGAGATGGACTGGCCGCGACAACAGGCTCACACAGACCGACGATTGTGAGGATGGCGCAGGACCTGGCAATACTTCATTCTGTGACACATAAGGTCACCACGAGCTGGAGCTGAACATCAACAACGTTCAAGCACAATATTTACACCAACAGGCACCGTCTGGCTGGGAGTGGTGTCTTCTTCCTCCAGGGGAATTCCAAGTCCCAGGCGCATGGGGAAAGAAATCCAGGGGCTGTAGAGATTTACCTTGAAGGAAAAGACCTCCAAGTGGTCTCAGGGGTTCCTGTAGGTTCTCCAGTAGCTGACACACCACAGTGGAACTTTTGAGGCATCTGATCTCAGGTCTGCAAATTTTGGCTGCCTCTTCTGCTTTGAAGCAAATTACGTAACTAGGAGGTCGTTGTTTGGGTATGTTTGCGGTGGGCATCAGACCCTTTAAGGAACCAAGTCACAGCAATGACATTGTTCCCCAGGAACCAAGATGCCAGCAGCTGTTGGCATAGATGCCAGGGCCACTCCCTGGCTTGTCTATCCTGGCAATGAGGAGAATGAACAGTTCAGACTATTGGGCAAGGCCTGGGCAGAAGAGGCCGGTGAGAGGAGAGGGAAAGAGCCATGATGGTGGGAAAGGAGGACAGAGTTCACGGGCTCAGATTCTCATCTATAAAAAAAAAAAAAATAGTAGATTTTATTGATCACTTGCTGTGCACAGAGCACTGGACAAAGTACCTTAAGTTCCTCGCCTTGTCTGATCCTCACAACCACCTTGTTCCCATGTTAGTGATGCTCAGAAAGGGGAAGTGACTTGCCCAGTGACAGAGTCATTTCAAAAGGATTCGAACCCAGGTCTCCAAAGCACAGGCTGTCAAATATTGTGTAACCTGGACAATTTGCTTAAATTGAACAAGTTCTATAGTGAACTCAGCCTGATCTTATGTCCAACTGAGTGGCTGTGTTACATAATGATAAAAGGATACCATGGACAAGATCGCTGTAGCTGTTTCCTGTTCTTTCTCCACTCTTTCCTCTACCTCTTACTCTCTCCTTTCCTTCTTTCTTTTCCTCCCCATTCTTTGAGCCCCTGTGCTATGTCCATTTGTTGTAGTGTGGTGACTTTCATGTTGCTATGATGCTGAAAGCTAAGCCACCAGTATTTCAAATACCAGCAGGCTCACCCACAATGGACAGGTTTCAGCAGAGCTTCCAGACTAAAAGAGACTAGGAAGAAAGGCCTGGTGATCTAATTCAGAAAATTAGTCAATGGAAACCCTACAGTCACAACAGAATATTGCCTGACACAGTGCTAGAAGATGAGCCCTCTAGGTTGGAAGGCACTCAAAATACACAGTGGCCGCAACCACAAACTCAAGCTTGCCAGCGATCGTGAAGATACTGCAGGACCGGGCAGCCTTTCACTCTGTTTTACGTGGGGTCACCATGAGTCAGAGCTGATTCAATAGCAGCTAACAACAACAAACTATGCCAATCACTGCAGATGTAGAGAAACGTGCACTGCAGGTCCTGTGCTCTGCGGTCTCCCGGGAGACACAGTCTCCTAGGAAATCCAGGCACAAAAGCAAATGATGACAAAGCTGCGGGACATGTGTTCATGCCAAGATTCCAAGAGAGGCCCACAGGAAACAGAGGGAAGTGACTTAGATGCCCGGGAAGCCGGCAGCAAGGAGGAGCCATGTGGACTTGGCCTGGGTGGATGAACAGAGAGATGGGCAAAGCTAGAGGCATGTCTTAGTCACCTAGCGCTGCTATAACAGAAATACCACAAGTGGATGGCTTTAGCAAAGAGAAATTTATTCTCTCACAGTTGAGGAGGCCGGAAGTCTAAATGCAGGGTACCAGCTCCAGGGGAAGGCTTTCTCTCTCCGTTGGCTCTGGGGGAAGGTCCTTGTCATCAATGTTCCCTGGATGAGGAGCTTCTCAGTGAGGGACCCCAGGTCCAAAGGAAACCCTATTCTCCTGGCTTTTGTTTCTTATGGTATGAGGTCCCCTGTCTCTCTGCCTGGTTCTGTCTTTTATATCTCAAAAGAGATTGATTTGAGACAGAACCTAATCTTACAGATTGAGTCCTGCCTCATTAACATTAATGTCTCTAATCCTGCTTCATTAACACCATAGAGGTAGGATTTACAACACATAGGAAAATCACATCAGATGGCAAAATGGTGGACAACTACACAATACTGGGAATCACAGTCTAGCCAAGGGGACACATAGTTTGGGGGGACGCAATTTAATCCATAACAAGGCAGGCACAGTATGTGCAAAGCTATGTAAAAGGAAAGAGTTTGGCAGACCGAGGGGACAGGGCACTGGGTGGAGGCCTAGGAGGAGAGTGAAGGATGGCAAGACTCCAGAGAAAGCCTGCTGAGTATATGACAGGCCTTGATGCCAGGCTACGGTGGCCAGACTCCATCACACAGGGACTGGGGAGCCTCACCAGTGACGAGATGAACTCTATGTTTTAGGAAGACCGCTAGGCAGATGTGTGCAACGTGGGCTGAGGACGGGAAAGACTGGAGTCAGCGAAGCCACCCAGAGAGTGTTCCAATCAGGCCTGCTGGCCCCCACTTCTCTTGGGGTGTCTGATGCCTCTAAGAAGCCATTCATCCCAGTGACATATTTTACCTTCTGCAAGCATCTGCCTTTGAAAGGGTCAGGAGAGAGAGAGGAGTCCCTGGGAGGTGCAAACAGTTAGCATGCTCAGCTGCTAACCAAAAGGCTGGCAGTTCAAGTCCACCCAGAGGTGCCTCAGAAGACAGGCCTGGTGATCTACTTCCAAAAAATCAGCCATCAAAGACCCTGTGGAGCACAGTGCTACTCTGACACACGTGGGGTCACCATGAGTCGGAATCAACAGCAGCTCGTTTTTATAGACAGAGGGCAATGCTTAACCAAAAAGGATGATTGAATGGTGGCCTTTGAGGCTGATGACACCGAGCTATTTCAGGGAGCTTTTAACACTTTCAGAGCCCAGCCCTTATTCTAACTTGTCTATTCCTGGGTGGAAACATTCATATTTCACTTTATTTCCAGCCAAGGACTTCATCAAGGCTGAAATCCGGACCTGCTTTTTATCCTCCTAAATGGGCCCCATAACTAGTTTTACCCCAAGGTCCCAGAGCAAAGAGGAAAAGGTCTGGCAACAGGCCCTCTCTCCCAGCTTGAAATAAAAGACAACTTGGCTGGCGTTTTTTCGCTCTCAATTTCTCCAGCCGCCCTCTCGCGCGAGGCCCCAGTCTCCATTAATACTATTACTTGGGATGACATTTCCTCTGACTGTCATTGTCTCTATTTTTTCCTCCTCCTTAATTCCCTAATTTGTTCTAATATGCCCATTGCCTGCGTATCAAGTCATCCGTGAAGCCGCCCCATTTCCAGGCTCCTTCCTCCCCATCGCGAGTCTCCGTCTCCCACAGAAATTAGAGGGAGGTGGCTGGAAGCCCACAAGGGCAGGAAATAGAATTAGGGGACGTATTAATTGGGACATCAAGTCGGATTTCGTTCCAGGCACTTCCTTCCGTTAACCACTTTGAAGCTTCCTCTCCGTGGCTCTGTTTCTCATTAGACGGAGCTCTTAATGGCGAGTGGTGTTTACGCATGGTGCAAATATGTCTTGCCCGAACCCTCCGACTGGCAGGCCCGGCTGATGGGTGACGGCAAAGGAGGAAAAGGCCAGCCAAGAGGGTCAGGGTGGCAAAGGGTGGGAGAGATGCCAGGGAAGGACATCGGGGAGAACACAAACCCAAAAGATGTGTTTTGAGCTGAATAGTGTGATTCCGCCGAAATGCTATTACTTTAAACTTTCCCTTATGTGCAGTTCCCAGGGTCTGCAAGTTCATTTTCAAAGTGAGTTCCTTTCTTCTCCTGCTCCGTTTTTTTTTTGTTGTTGTTGTTCTAATTGTGCTGTGTGAATTTCCTGGCTGTTAGTTTTCACCGATAACGTAGCCAAAATTTTGGAAGCTGGTTGAAATGAACGTATCCATTCTGACCCAGAGAAAGGTGCTAAGCTACCTTGTCTGGGTTTTGACACTGTTTCCATTTTGAGACACTCACTGCCCCCTCAGCCCCATAACTGCTGCACTGGAGCCAACCACCCCACATCTTTGAGGTCCTCTTGTCGTCCAAGGTGTGGTTGGCTTGTGCCTTTGTGGAGTCACCACTCAGAGGTGTCTTGGCCAACACTAATTCAAGGATCTGAGAAGAACTCATGTGTGGAAGGGTATTTGTTTTTCCACCAAGGCAGCCAAAACCACCACCCTCCCTTGCTGGAGAGGAGAGGAAAGGAGAGAAGAGCCATTTGTTTTCCCATGCTCTCTACAAAAGCCCTACGAAAAAACAAGACACTTTCAGAAAATTCTAATCAGATTTTACTGAGACTCAACAGTGGGTGTGTTTTGTCCTGATCCCCAGGGGCAAAGAACCCCAGAAAGGAAACTCCTGGTGCACTGAAGCCTGGAGGTCAGGCCCTTCTACTACCCCAGCAGCGCTGACCGCCAATGCAAATACCACAGCCCTGCCCTGGACACCCTTCAGTCCTCTTGAGCAACCAGAAGCCAAGATAAAGCAACTGGAACCCAGGCTAAAAGCAGGGAAGACAAACCTCAGGACTGAAAGGAAACCAAAATGAAAGAGCAACTCCCCACCAACCAGCTTGAAATGATGAGGGCTGAGGTGTTTTGAGTTTTTCTTTCTTCTCCTTCTGCTATTTTTTTTTTTTTTTAACATTCAAATCCTAGGAGATGAAAAAGTAGAAAGGAAACTAGAAGTAATAGCAGGGCTGCGGAGGAATATGTCTTTGTCCTTGAAAGGACGATGATTGGGTGTTTAGGAGAAGTCCAGGAGAGCTACAGAGGCTCCTCTCTGGGCATCTAGGCTGTTGTGAGCGAAACAGCATAAATCAATGTGTGCTAGCTCGAGAGAACACACTGGAGAAACGATGAGCATTCAGGTCCTATCCAGGAACTGGGAGCCCTGGCGGCGCAGTGGTTAAGCATCTGGCAGCTAAGCAAAAAGGTCGGCAGTACCAACCCACCAGCTACTCCTTGGAAACCGTATAAGGCACTTCTACTCTGTCCTGGAGGGTCACTATGAGTCGGCATTGACTCGAGGGCAATGTTTCTTTTGTTTGTTTTTTTTTAATCCAGGAACTATAAGAACCTCAGGAATCCAGGAAATTTCTTCCTCCTTTCCTCTTCTCTGTTTTTATTCTTCTGCCTCATGGTAGACCATCTTTTCCTTCTCCTTATCTCTTTGGCAAGGGGAAGGTACGCCCTCCCTCAGAGTAACGACGTGAGCATGTTACACTATACGCTACATGTTATTTAGGTATATGTGACATATTTATGAAACATGTATGTACCATGTATGTGACCCATTTATATTTTGGGTTGCATGTGTTATTTCTGTTCCACATTACATATGTACATGTTGTTGTTAGGTGCCGTCGAGTAAACGTTTGACTCATAGCAACGCCATGTGATAGAGTAGAACTGCCTCCTAGGGTTTCCTAGGCTGTGATCTTTACGAAAGCAGCTGTCCAGGTCTTTCTCCTGAGGAGACACCAGGTGGGTTCCGACCACCAACCTTTTGGTTAACAGCTGAGTGCTTACCCATCGCATCACCAGGGCTTCTTATATACATGTTACATAATTACGTATTACAGTCTGGGCAACATGGACAGAGATAATCTCAATCTCTACTCCAGTTCTGTCTTCTTCTAGGGCAAGATATTTTGATTGGGCCAGATGTCACTTCTGGCCCAGACAATTGTAGACAGAAAGGATAAGTCATATTGGACAAAAGCGGATTCTGAGCAACCACACCTACGAATCGTGGGAAGACAATCAAGGGCACTATTATCCCCTGAAGACATCCCTCAATTCTCCACTACAGAAGGTCTTGATCACCTACTGTTTATTTCATCCTGGGAATTACGTTTATTCATTTATTTATGTATTTTATTTATTCATTCTTTAATTATTTATTAAACGTTTATGGAGTGTCTACAATCTGTCTGGGAGTCCCTGGATGGTACAAATGGTTAACACACTCAGCTGCTAACCAAAAAGTTAGAGGCTTGAGTCCACCCAGAGGCACCTCGGAAGAAAAGCCTGGCAATCTACTTCTGAAAAACCAGCCATTGAGAACCCGATGGAGCACAGTTCCACTCTGACACACGTGCAGGCACCGTGAGTTGAAATCAGCTCAGTGGCACCTGAAGATTGTCTATCGCCATTTGTTCTTTTTTCTTTTGTTAATTTTTTTCCCATTTTTTCTATAATGATTTATTCACATAAATATATCTACCATGTTCCTGGAGTTACTACAACATATAAGACACACTAGAAAGTAAGTAATAGTTTATAACTTTCTTCAGGCTAAGCAGTTCCAGTCATTGCACCTGAAAGGTAATTTACCCCTTGGACAGCCTTCAAACTAGAACACAACTTTTGTATTCCATCGGTCCAGGATGACTTGGCCAAGGAAAAGGAAACACTTGGCTCGGTTCCTCTGTCTCCTAATGAAAGCTCAAATAGAAGGTGTCTGCACTGTAAAATCAGAGGGTCACCAGGGTGACTTGATTGTCCATTCCTCCTTTGGAGTTGAAGAATTTTAGGTCAAGTCCATTTGTCAGGCACATGACAAAACCATTAGCCAGTGAATACACAGACACATCTCTGATGGACCTGGGATGCTCACAAGCTTGATCCCTATGGAAATGAAGTAGGGGTCGGATCATTTCAAAACTCTTCCTCATGGGAGATGTGAAACCCACCTCCTTGTCTCTTGAATATCTCCAGGATGTGACATGTAAGATACCTAGTACAGTATCTAACACCTAATAGGTGCCCCTCAAACATTAATTACCTAAGAACCCTAATGTGGTTCTATCCTGAGCAATAAGAGACAGACTCGCTGATGCAGAAAGACAGACTGACACCTTTTTTCTTCTGGGAGCAGCTTGGGCCGACAGGACAGCCCTTCAGAAAGTTATGCTTGGCCTGGAGTCTCCAGGCAACAATTCATCCCGCCAACATTTGTGGAGCACCCACTACACGCCAGGCACAGTGCTGGGCACACTTTGCTAGAACCAGGGAGTCACAGGGTTAGTACTCGGCTGTTTCTATTTGGTTTCAGAGCCCATAAATATACCTGACTATTAAAGCATCCAGAGGAAACCAAGAGAAAAGCCAAATCCACCCAAAACTGCGCACATTAAAGGGGGAAAAAAATTCCCAAGAGCGATGGGATTTTCAGCTGTGCTGTAGGAAAAAAGACTTCCTCTCTTCCTCTCCGTAGGGCTTATATTTTTTCCATAAGCCCAAAGTCATGGCAAAGTGGCCGGGAGGCTCAGCCAACGTGGCAGTAGACCCAGTTGGTTGTGGCTCCTTTGAGGAACGGTTCCCTTTTAACTCTTACCTGTCTTTGCTGCTCAGCACCAGAAAGTTAACTTTGCTTTTCAGGATTCGGTAGGCAAACAGGAAAAGCACTGCCCGCTCTCCAGACTCCGGAGACCTCGAAGGAGGAAGCTATGGAGAATCATCAGGGCCATGGCAAAGGAAGAATAATAGTAGTAGCCGTTGTTAGTTGCCTTTCAGTTGATTCCTACTCATGGCAACCCCATGTGTACAGAGGACGGCTACTCCGTAGGGTTTCCAAGGCTATAACCTTTACGGAAAGGAGCCCTAGTGGCACAGTGGTTAAAGTGATTGCTAACCGAAAGGTCAGTGGTTCAAAACCACCAGCTGCTCCTCAAGAGCCAGATGGGGAAGTCTGCTTCCATAGAGATTTACGGCCTCTGAAACCCTACGGGGTCACTATGAGTCGGAATTGACTCAACAGCAATGGGCTTTTTGTTTATGGAATCTTTGAATCTTGACAGAAGATGACTGCCCCATCTTTCTTCCGCAAAGGGCTGGTGGGTTTGAACTGCCAACCTTTCAGTAAACAGCCGAGTGCTTAACCACCGTGTCACCAGGGATCCCTCATAGTAGCTCTTGTTCTTGTTAGGTGCCGGCCAATCGATTTCGACTCATAGTGACCCTACGTACAACAGAACTAAATAGCAGCTATAGTCGGTTGCATATTTATTACAATCTGTTACATCTATTACAAACCCTGATCATAAAAGCCAGCTTCACTCCGTGTAGGATCCAAGCAGTCAGGAACTGTATTCGCCTTGCTCACTGATGTATTCTTATTGCGTAGCTGAGGCCCTGTTGTTGTTGTTGTTGTTGTTACTTGCCATTGAGTTGGCTCTGACTCATGGTGACCTTATATATAACAGAACAAAACGTTACCTGGTCCCACGCCATCTTCACGAGCACGTAATAAATGTTCCATAACTCTTTGTGTAGTGAATAGATTTATATACATTCGCCTGATTTAATTCTTCTTGCAAGATCAGGTATTTGTGTCCCTGTTTTCCTAGTGACAAAATGAACTTACTTCCCGCATCATGGAGCTATTAATAGCCCCATCTTATAGGTCAGAAAAGTGAAATAACTTGTCAGAGGGACAGAGCTAGGAAGGAAAATGCAGGACTTCACTTTTGAGCAAAGTACTCAGCTCTTAAACCAAAAGGTTAGAAGTTCTAACCCATCTAGCTATACCACAGGAGAGAAGACCTGGCGATCTGCTTCTGTAAAGATTTTGTTGTTGTTGTTGCGTGTACCATCAAGTCAATTCCAACTTACAGGACAGAGGAGGACAGCCTCATAGGATTACCCGAGCTGTAACCTTTACAGGAGCCTAGGAAACTCTGTGGGGCAGTTCCACTCTATCATAGAGGGTTGCTATTAGTCAGAATCAACTCAAGGGCACCCAATAACAACATATTTGCGGTGCCCAGAGCAGTGCCTGTCATTTAGAAGGGGCTCACTAAATAAATTTGAATAATTGAATAAACAGAAGTTCAGAGCTGAGATTCAAGCCATGGAGCATTCCACTTTACCACACTGGCTCTCCTTGGGTGCCATTTCTCTATTTGCTGTTGTTAGCTGCCATCGAGTCAACCCCCAACTCATGGTAATCCCATGCACAACAGAACAAAACGCTCCTTGGTCCTGTGTCATCGCCATGATGGGTTGTAGATTGGACCACTGTGATCCAAAGGGTTATTGTTGGCTGATTTTTAGAAATAGATTGCCAGTTCTTTCTTCCTAGTCCATCTTAGTCTAGAAGCTCCACTGAAACCTGTTCAGCATCATAGCAACATGCAAGCCTCCACTGACAGATGGCTGGTGGCACAGCATGAGATAAATCCCATGCAGGAGACCCAGGTTTGATTCCCATGTACAACGGAACAAAACATTGCCCGGTCCTGCACCATCCTCACCATCGTTGGAATGCTCAAGTCCATTGTTGTGGCCATTGTATATTTTGAGGGCCTTTTTTTTTATCAACCTAGGGGAAACCCTGGTGGCATGGTGGTTAAGTGCTGTGGCTGCTAACCAAAAGTTTGGCAGTTTGAATCCACCAGGTGCTCCTTGGAAACTCTACGGGGCAGTTCTACTCTGTCCTATAGGATTGCTATAGGGTCACTATGAGTCAGAATTGACTCGATGGCAATGGGTTTGGGTTTCTGTTTTTTGGTTTTTTTTGGTTTTTCAACCTAGGGGGCTCATCTTCCAGCACTATATCAGACAATTTTCTGTTACAGTCCGTAGAGTTTTTATTGGCTAATTTTACAAAGTAGATCACCAGGTCCTTCTTCCCAGTCTGTCTCAATCTGGAAGCTCTGCTGAAACCTGTTTACCATCGGTGACCCTGCTGACATTTGAAATACTGGTGGTATAACACCTAGTAGCACAGAAACATGCAAGCCACCCTAGTACAATCAACTGACAGACAGGCAGGTAGTAGCCATTGTCTTGGTGACCAGGTAATTCCAGGTTTCTACCTTTTACTACAGAATCCAAGGTTACAACCAAGAAACAGTCATGTGACCTCAGTGTAGCCAATCAGATGCTCTGTCCCAAGAGTTTGACTCTTCAGTGAATGATGTTACGGAAAGAACAGTGCCAGGTCATTCACCACTGCGTAGGTATGCTGACCTGACTTCCTGCCATGACACTGTAGCTCTGCTTTCAGCTTTCCAAACTCCTATACCTCCCATGATTCATTCTCACTTTCCAAACCTCGTGCACAGAACCTCCTGCCAATTCTGGGAGAACCAGGCTATGCTTCAAATAGATTAAGTTTTGCTTAAGCCAGTCAGAATTGGTTTATGTTTCTTCCAGGCATGTCCCCTGACTGATACACTGCTTTTTCCATATTTTCTGGAAGTAATGTGTGTTTCTTTTATGCTTGGGTGGGGGAAGGGTGCACAGAAATGTCATAAAGTACTCAGGCCAAATTAAAAATCTTCCTAAGCACGTGTTTCTTCTTGCCTCAATGAAATACTTCTCATATCATGCAGAAACAGACATACACAAATCCATTAAGTGGAAAAGAAGGGGGAAAGGTAAGGTCTGTGGGTTTTGGCAGTGAGTCAAATTACCATTCAGTCACTCTGTTGTCAAGGAGCCCTGGTGGTGCAATGGGTAAGCACTTGGCTGCTAACTGAAAGGTTGGCAGTTCTAACCCACCTAGCAGCTCTGTGGGAGAAAGACTTGGTGATCTGCTCCCATAAAGATTATAGGCTAGGAAACCTGATGGGGCTGTTCGACTCTGTCCCATGGCTCGTTATGAGTCAGAATCGACTCCACAGCCCTTAACAATAAAACAGCCCACTGTCACCCAATACTACCCTTTTCTGACCATTGGTGGAACACTGCGTGTGCTGATGGTTGGAGATAAAATGTAAGAGCCACAAGACATGAGAACAGTCTCTAGAGTCTACCTTTCTCTTCGGACCCACCAATGATGGTCTGAAGACTGAAGCCAGGAGAAGATCAATTGATTAAAGCCATAAAGACCATGGTCTGCTCAGATCTGGGAACTGGAGAAGGAAATGCAGTGAGGTGGTTTAATACACACATTTATGATAGAAATCCAACTATGTACTCTGGGACAAAGAGAGGGAAGGAAAGAGGGAGACAGCACTGAAATATCAGCGAGCACATGGCCTAAAGCAAGTGTGAGGGTGGTGTTGTCCTCGTTGTTAGTTGCCACTGAGTTGGCTCCAATTCACGGTAAACTTACATATGACAGAATAAGACGTTCAGTCCTACGCCATCTTCATGATCATTGGTATGTTTGAGTCTATTACTGCAGTTGCCGAGTCAATCCATCTCATGGAGGGTTTCCCTCATTTTTGCTAATGCTCTACTTTACCAAACAAGATGTCCTTTTAGGGACAGGTCTTTACTGATGACATGTCCAAAGTAAGTGAGCTGGGTTCAAGCTCCGGAGCACCCCACTTTACTACGCTGCCTCACTTTGGGTGCCATATCTCTATTTGCTGTTGTTAGCTGCCGTTGAGTCAGCCCCTAACTTATGGCAATCCCATGCACAACAAGAAAACGCAACCTAGTCCTGTGTCATCCCCATGATTGGTTGCGGATCAAACTGCTGTGACCCATAGGGTTTTCACTGGCTGATTTTTTAGAAGTAGATAGCCAAGCCTCTCTTTCTAGTCCAGAAGCTCTGCTGAAACCTGTTCAGCATCATAGCAACACGCGGTCCCCCACTGACAGACGGGTGGTGGCTGCAGGTGAGGTGCCTCACATGTAGGAGCACGCTGGTTGTATTTTTCCTAAGACTGATTTGTTCTTCTGGCAGTCCACAGCATATTCAATACTCTTTGCCAACACCACAGTTCGAAAGCATCAATTCTTCTTCCTTCTTCCCCTTTCGTTGTGTAGCTTTCATGTGGGTGAATGTGGGTCTCTCTCGGCCTCATCACCAGTGTCTTCTTAGTGCATGAATATCCCCCATACTGAGTGTCGTTCTGGTGCTTAAACGTGCATAGTTTTTCATGCTACATGCCCATTGAACCCAAGCCAGCTACTTTATCTGGTTCTCACATACCGAAAGTGATTTTCAATGGTGGAAACAAAGCTGGTTCTGGTGAATTTAGGAGCCCTGGTGGCACAGTGGTTAAGCGCTCAGCTGCCCTCACTCTCCCACATAAGAAGCATCTCTTCTGCATGTATACATGTTTTGTTTTTTTCCTGCTCAGCCCCAAACTTGTTACATGACTTTGACCAGACCAAACGCATTCCAACTCATAACGACCCTATAGGACAGAGGAGAACTGCCCCCACAGGGTTTTCAAGGAGCAGCTGGTAGATTCGAACTGCCGACCTTTTGGTTAGCAGCCAAACACTTAACCACTGTGCCACCAGGGCCCCAGGCAGACCTGGATTATTTTTCCTCTCCCCACCAGATCAATTCGGAGTGCTTTTTCTCCCTTTCTCTACCAAGCCCACAATGGGCCTCAGGAGGCAGGTGATCTTGAACTTGACAAGGAGACACATTCTTGCCTGCTGGAATACCAGGCAGGAAAATTTAAGCACAGACTGAAATAAAAAGAGACAATAAAGTTCCAATTTAAAGAAAGAGAAAGAGTCGGGAATATAAAAATATCCCAGGGCAACTGAAGACTGTCATCCAAACATATGAAAATGTTCCAGATAGTTTAGTGATAAGCAGGAAATTGCTGGAAAAACCAACAGTCGTAGAAGGAGAAAATTGCTGTTGGACGGGGGGATTGAATTGAGCTAAGTGTCTGTGTCATAAAGTTTATTATTTTATTAGTTTTAATAGTTGGGTAGATAAGCTAATAGCAATAGGATTTACTTTAAAGATCAACACCATGGACTCTGCTGTTTATTATTTGACAGTAATGTATCTGCAGTCAGGGGAATATGAAATCTCATAAAAAGCCCTTTCTGAGTCGATCCAAGCCCTTTCTGAGTCGCATGCACATGGATTTTCTTGTCTTAGTCCGCATTTCTGGCAGAGGTTTTGTTTGGATAATACTTATAGGGACATCTGCTCCCTGGGAATCTGTGAGAGTGATTTCAGCTCCCAGTGTGGGTTCAGTGGCCAGGGGGTGGAAGTCAGAATTCTCTTAGGTTAACTCACCTGGATCCTGATTATATTTGTACGATGATTTGATGGGGGACTGAGTATGAGAAATGGGACACCCATACCTCTTAAAATCACTGTAAAGTTTAAAAGAAGTAATGCACTGAGCTCCCCAAAAACCCGGTACTGTTGACTCGATTCCAACTCATAGTGACCCTGTTGGACAGAGTGGAACTGCCCCCACAAGTTTTCCAAGGTTGTAATCTTTATGGAAGCAGACTGCCACATCTTTCTCCTGCGAGTGGCTGGTGTGTTCGAACTGCCAACCTTTTGATTAGCAGCCATAGCTCTCAACCACTGTACCATCAGGGCTCCTTCGCTTAGCATAGCACGTGGTAAATCCTGAATACATACCAGCTATACAGGGAGACGAAGTCCCTGGGGGGTGCAAACCGGTAATGCGTTCAGCTGCTACCAGAAAAGTTGGAGGTTCGAGTCCACCCAGAAGCACCTCAGAAGACAGGCCTGATGATCTACTACCCAAAAAATCAACCATTGAAAACCCCTCTGGAGTACAGCTCTACCCCGACACACATAGGATCACCAAGAGTTGGAGTCTACTGCAAGGCAGATGGTTACTCAGTAAATACTAGTTAAATAATCAAACGAACAGAAGGAGAAGAATGTGAACTGGGGGCTTCTGGTTCCTACCTTTTCCACCAAGAATTTCAAGTGGAAATTCTCTCCAGAAGGTCAGGTCTTTTGCACTGAGTGCCATTCCGGCAGGGCCAAACCAGACAGTGCCAACCACCAGGTCCATCAGTGTTTCCCACCAGGTAGCTGCTGAAGACAGGACCGCATGAATCAACGCAGTTTGCTTCAAGCCCATACACCTGGTTGAGGGTTCGTGTTGGGCAAATCCAAGCTGAAGCGACTGGAGATGGTGAACTGGTATAAATTAACAAGGCCATGATTTATTAATAGCTGTTCTGAACCAGAGCTCAGCAATGTTCTGCCTTTTATAAGAATTACTGTGTTTCTTCCTGCCTGTTCCTTGCCCGGTTCTTCTCATCCCCTACTACAACACACACAAACACCCTAGGCTTCTGTGCTCTGAAATTATCCATTCATGAAAGTAACCCAAACCCTAATTTCTTAGAGAGATGGATAGACAGACAGACAGGTAGGTAGGTAGACAGATAGGCAGGTAGGCTGGTAGATAAATAGATACATGATAGATAGACAGACAGATAGATATAGCTGCCTGTCTGCATCAACTCCAACTCATGGCGACCTTATGTTCAACAGATCAGAACGTTGCCCGGTTCTACAGTATCCTCACACTCGCTGGCGTGTTCTAGTACATCATTTAGAAGGTCTCCCTTGCCATTACTGGCCCTCTCAACTTCACCAAACATGGTGTCCTCCTCCTGTGATCGATCCCTTTTGATGACGTGTCCAAAGCAAGTGAGTCAGACAATGGTCTGTTGTGATCCATAGGGTTTTCATTGGCTAATTTTTGGGAGCGTATTTCCAGGCCTTTCTTCCTAGTCTGTCTTCGTCTGTAAGCTCTGCCGAAACTTGTCCACTTGTGGGTGATGTTTCTGGTATTTGAAATACCAGTAGCATAGTTTGCAGCATTGTAGCAACACACAAGTCACTGCAGTACACTTCGTGGTTATTTGTTGTGTTCTCCAGCCAGTGTTCTTCTCATTTGTGATTCAACTTTACTTAACATAAGTACATCCTAAATCATACGGTAGAAAAGTCCCACAAATGGGATTACACTGATTTATTACCACCAGGACAACCACACCCCCCCCCCGCCCCCCAATATCATGTGATCCATTTCCTAATGCAGTGGGGATGTGAAGAGAGGGACAAAGGGTGGAATTACACATCCTCTCTGTACTCCAAGGGTCTTAAACAGAGATTGTCCTTGGCCACTACCTAGTTTATGTTAGTGAGAAGGGAGCGCTCCCAGAACTGCTTTTAAAACTTTGCATTAGTTGGCAATCTTTAAAAAGGAAGACTTCAGATGAAAAATCAAGGTTTGGGATTCTTTTGAAAAATCAGAATATCTGTCAATCCTGGACGCACAGCAAAAGTCAGCTGGAGCTCAGCAGCTGCTCCCTTTAATTGAGGTGTGTTTGCCCACTCCCCACTACTCCCTATTGCCTCCCAACACTGAAACTGAGCGTCAGAGGCCTTTGATCGTCTTCCACCCAGCTCACTTAAAAAAAACTTACTAACGTATATTTCCTGCCTGGCCTGGGTGAACGTTGACTTTATAACCCCAGATCTAAGACAATAGTCTAAGGCTTCTGGGATCCCAGTTCTCTAGGGCCTTGTAAAATAGACAGTTCTTGTCTACACATTACATTCTCATCCACAACACAGGAGCCCAGAGGCCTTCAGAACCACCCAGGAATACTACCCCTGGCTCAGCTCACACATGGTCATTCTCAAGGGCCAGCTTCTTTCTGGGCTGTGTTTTCCGTTTCCTTCTTGGACACTTCTGTGACCTTCCTGCTTTGCGTTCTGTTCTGTAGCTCACGGGTGGTCAGTTCCTTGGAGGAGATGAAGCAGGATTTCCCATACACACCACCTCTCCTGAGCCAGTCGGGGCTTTGCATTTGAGCCATTAAGTTATTCACTGCTGGGGACTTGGCACTTGGGGAACTCTTAGAATAAACAGGCATGTCTGCCTCTCGAGGATGGATTGCAACAAATGTTCTGACTTCGAACACTGGCCACATATATTTTGGCCTGATAACAACAGCCTTAAATCTGTTCTCTTTGGTTATCTGAAGCTGTAATTGACATTAACTGAACTGTAACCTCCTGCTCTTGAGTTCAGGTGACTTTAGTTGAAAGTACCTGAAGACCTTCTTGGGGATTCAGAACATGTATTACAAGTTGCACAGATACTAAGCTGGGTGCCAGGACTCTTTCTATTCTTCTGATCTGGACGTGGGCATATCCCTTCCTGTGCTGGCCTCAGTTTCCCCCCTGTACATCTGCTAGTATGTCATACTGCAGTGACTCGTTTGTTGCTGTGATGCTGGGAGCTCTGCCACCAGTTTTCAAACACCAGCAGGGTCAACCATGGTGGACAAGTTTCAGCAGAGCTTATAGACTAAGACACACTAGGAAGAAAGACTCGATGATTTCCTTCAGAAAATTGGTCCATAAAAACCTTAGAGGTCACAGCAATATGTTGTCTGATCCAGTGCTGGGAGATGAGCCCCCTAGGTTGGAGGGCACTCAGAATACACAGTGGCCACAACAATGGACGATCCACACTAACGATCACGAAGGTGGTGCAGGACCAGGCAATGTTTCACTCTGTTGTACATGGGATCACAATGAATCAGAGCCCTCTTGACAGCACCTAATAACAACAACACAACGAAGGGGGTAAAATGAACTGGTGATTTACAAAGTGTGTTTCAGAGAGTCTTGGAATTAATCGTTCATGGGACACTTGTGGACATGATGGGGAATCATAATAGATAAGACCTGGGCCTGCGCTCTTCAACCACTGGCGCTCTGCTTTGTTCTATTTTATATGTTGCAATCATTTATGAGAGGGAAAAAATGTGTTGTCACGTAAGGAACAGGCTTCTTAATTCAGTGAAGTATATGAGACCAAATGGGCAGCTCCTGTCCAAAACCAAGAGGAGAAGGCAGGAAGGGACAGGAACTGGACAAATGGACACAGGGAACCTGGGGTGGAAAGGGGGAGCGTGCTGTCACATTGTGGGGCTTGCAGCCAGAGTCACAAAACAATATGTGTATAAGTTTTTGAATGAGAAATTAACTTGACCTGTAAACTTTCACCTAAAGCACGATTAAAAAAAAAAAAATGTGCTGTGAAAGACAAGAAAGAGGAAGGAAGGGAGGAAGGAAGAAAGAAGGAGAGGAAGGAAGGAAGGCAGGAGGAGAGGAATGGAAGAAGAAAGGAAAGGAGGGAGGGCGGGGAAAGCAGGGAGGCGAGGGAGGAAGGAAGGAAGAAGGGCTGAAATCCACCAGACTAGATGAAATGACTCTTCTAACAACTCAGAATCTGGAGAAGATTTTTTCTTGGAATTCAAACATGAAAAGGCACAGTGAGGCATCTTTAATCCACCCCAAAGCAAAGAGTCAGTATGGTATGGTGGTTAGGAACATAGGTTCTGAAACCGGACTTCCTGGTTTCAAAGCCCTGCTGTTCCGCCTAACATCTGTGTGGCTTTTGGCGAGTTAAGCAGCATCTCTGCATCCCAATAGTATGCCATCTTAGGCCAACATGTATGGATCCTGGACCCTTCATGGTAAGATCTAGCTTGGTCAACAGATATTTTCCAATCATTTATTCATTTGAACCAACCTTACTGAGACTCTAGTCTGTTCCAGACACTCTGCAACCTACTCAGAATGACAAAATGGAAGCAAGCATGGTCCCTGTCCTCAAGATCTCACAGTCTAGGGGGACCAGACCTGTAACAAGCTAAGTGCAAGAATATCCCAGGAGCTGTAACCCTCTGGATGGTGCATGATGGGATTAGGAAGGAAAGGAGGGAGCCAACCAAGGCTTTGATACCAGCTGCAGAAGCAGCAACGTAACAGTACAGGCCAAGCGGTAAGTGTTCTATATTCGATACACAACAGTCTTGTGAGGTTGGATTTGTTATGATATTATCCCCATTTTACAGCTGGGAAAACAGGAAATCTGAGGTTCAGGGATTTGTATAAATTTAATCTACGACCAGGAGGAGTGGTGGTTCAGTGGTAGAGTCCTCGCCTTCCGTGTAGGAGATCCAAGTTTGATTCCCAGCCAATCCACCTCATGCGCGGCCACCACCTGTCTGTCAGTGGAGGCTTGAATGTTGCTATGATGCTAAACAGGTTTCAGCTGAGCTTCCAGACTAAGACAGACCAGGAAGAAAAGCCTGGCTATCTACTTCCTAAAAGTAGCCAATGAAAATCTTATGGATACAAAGAATACTGTCCAACGTAGTGCTGGAAGATGAGCCCCCTAGGTTGGAAGGCACTACACAACAGCCATAACAATGGACTCACGCACACCCACGATCATGAAGATGGCTCACGACCCAGCGACGCTTTGTTCTGTTATAGGTAAGGTCGCCAGGAATCAGAGCCGACCTGAGGGCCACTAAGAACAACAATAATACAAAGTTCTGCATTCAGTATTGTCCCTTTATGTAAGTTGTAGCTTCAAGGAATTGGGAAATTCAAATATTTGGGGCACCCAAGGGGAAAGCTTTGGACTCTGGTGCGGTTGACATTTACCAGACTAGTGTCTACAGAAGCTCAATCATGCAAGAGGGAAAGGCAAGTCATCCCATGAAGACAATTGCTTTCAAGTTATAAAACCACTTTGGCAACTCAACGAAGCTCTTGTGGACTTTTGTAGTTGCACCATAGCAAGCCTGGGGCACAAAGAACAGACAAGAGACCCTGGCTCATCAAACCCAAAATATCATGTGCAATGCCGATATTGCTCCCCATCCTAGTCTGATCCATCCATTCATATAATCATATTTATTGATATGATAATTGCCGCTTAATGAGCAGGAGCCCTGGTGGTGCAGTGGCTAAAGTGCTCAGCTGCCAACCAAAAGGTAGGTGGATCACACCAACCAGCTACTCCATGGGAGAAAGATGTGGCAGTTTGCTTCCATAGAGATTTACAGCCTTGGAAACCCTACGGGGCAGTTCTGCCCTGTCCCTTAGGGTCGCTATGAGTAGGAATCAACGTGACGGCAGTGGGTCTGATTTTTTTTTCTTTTATACTTTAAAACCAAACCCGTTGCCATCGAGTTGATTCCAACTCATAGCGACCTTATAAAACAGAGTAGAACTGCCCCATATTGTTTCCAACGAGCAACTGGTGGATTCGAACTGTCGACCTCTGAGTTAGCAGCCGGTAGCTCTTAACCACTATGCCACCAGGGTTTCCTTTTTATACTTAATGAGCACCAATTTTACGTATCCTCTGCCATATTGTATTTTCAATAACCCCACAAAGTGGGTGTTTTAATCCCCATTTTACAATTGGGGAAACTGAGGCTTAGAGAGATTAATTTTCTCAAGGTCACAGTTAGAAGTAAAGTTAGGAATCCAGCCCAGGTTTTTCTGTTGCCGGAGCCCACTGCTCATCCACTCTGCTCAAGTGCACAGGAATGTAACCCAGGAAAAGCAGGGTGGGCCAAATCCACTGCCTCTGCCCCAGTTTCAGGGAAGGTACAGCTAGCCCAGGCTGCTGGTAATTGGGCTTCTCCTGAAAGCAGCCCTTTCTCTCCAGTTTCCTGCCTCCTGGACTTCTTTCAGAAAGATAATCAATATATTTCCCACTTTCGAAAATCACTGGGTGTGTTCACAATGGCCCATGGTCTCGCTCGTGTCTTAAAGCCAGGCAAATCAAAATCAAATTCTTTATCTTCCTGGTCTCCAGCCATTCATGGACCAAACCCAGCTTGCTGGGCTTGGTCCCAAGTTCTGATCCTTCAGTTCTCAAAAATGGCCCTTCCCCCTAAAGACCAAGCTCCAGATGCCTCTTTGGAGAGGAGCCTTGACGGGGTCCAACTCCATGCTCTACAACTCCCCAACTCCTTGACCTATGATGGACCCCACCTTGGCTTTCTCCAAGCAGCTGGAGCTCCCAACAGTGACAATTGCAAAGGCCACCCCCCTCCCCACTGCTCATCTTGCGTCTCAGCCAGCTCTCAGCCTATAATTCTTTCCAAACTCGCCTGTATAAAATAATCACATACATGAAGTAAAACAGGAGTCTCATAGACACACTTAATAACTCTTGTGTACTGTACAAGAGGGAATTCCAGTTTATAACCCCCAGAGCTTTCGAATGGTTCTCATTTAGCTTCGCATTCCTGGTGCGAGATCTAAAACTTCCCCCTCTCTGCCCCAGCCTGTTGCTGCCTTTTGAAAGTGTTGTTGTCTCCAGATTCCTTGGGACCATTTCATCTCCATCTCTGCTTCTAATTGGGGGTTTGAATATTGCTGTTTAGCCCTAGAGCTAAATGTCAGGGTTTCGCTTTAAATCCCCTATTTTGGGGAACGAAGTGCATTGTGCTGGGGAAGCTTCAAGTGTGAGCATGTCAGAGTAAATGGAGTTAAATGGATCAACTAATCCTTCCAGCCATGAGCTCAGTCACAGGATAAGGAAGGTGGGTTCCCAGCCTTGGAATTGATCAGGTCGCCCGTTTGACCTTGGCCAAGTCATTGGCCCTCCTTGGGCCTTTTTCCTCAAAGGGAGTCTTTCTATCGTGGGTTGCAAATCCCCTGCACTTCCAGGCAATTAATTGGGCAATACTAACCATTGAAGTCTTAGATATGGGAGAATAGTCAATATCAAAGAGTCTGTTACACTGTTCCCATGAATATGGTCATATTTATCCAAGTAGCTAGTTGCCATCAAGCAGACTCTGATTCACTGTGTATAAAAGCCAAAAACCCCTCACCGACGAGTCAGTTCCGACTCGTAGTGACCCTATAAGACAGAGTTGAACTGCCCCATAGGGTTTCCAAGGAGCAGTTTGTGGATTCAAACTGCTGACCTATTGGTGAGCAGCCGAACTCTTAACCACTATGCCACCAGGGCTCCCATGGTGAATAGCAACAACCAAATACAGTTGTTTTTTTTTTTTTAATTTGCTTCATTTTATAAAAGATGCATGCACAGTGGCATCGAAGATCGTGAATAACAGGAATCCAGGGATGCAATTAATTAATATCTTTGCAGACACAGCACTTGGTGCTGAGAAGACAGACTGGCCAGATCCCAACCTCTGCTTATCCTTCCATTTTACTCCCTAGCTTGCTATGTAGGTCCCTGTGTGGCACAAATGGTTTGTGTTCGACAACTAACCTAGAGGTTGATGGTTCAAACCCACCCAGAGGCATGTGGGAGAAAATCCTGGCCATCTGCTTCCATAAAGATTACGGCCTAGAAAACCCTATGGAGCAGTTCTACTCTGTAATACCTGAGGTAGCCATGAGTTAGAATCGACTCCATGGCAAGGTTTTGGGGGGGCGATTTAGTTTGCTACACTCTGGCCACACTGGCTTTATGTTCTCTAAGCACACCAATTTTGTTCCAGCCTCGGTGTTTTTGCACTTGCTGTCCTTCCATCCAGGATGGCGGCCTCGTGAATCTTCAGACGGCCTTAAGATCTCAGCTCAAATGGTTGCCATCCTGCCCTCACCCAGAAACTTCCCTTCCATCTCCCTGTTCTGCCATCTTCACGGGAGGGGTCTCTGTACGAAACCATGCTGTTTAGGTGATTGTTTACTGGCTCATTAACCGGCACCTTTCTCCCCCACTAACATAGGAGCCCCTTGAAGATCAGAGACCTCATCTATCCTACTTACTTGTATCTCTAAGATCTAGCGCACTGCCCGGCATACACCGTTCCCAGCTGCCATCAGGTCGACCCCATGTGTGACAGAGTAGAACTGTGCTCCACAGAGTTTTCAATGCCCGGTTTTTTTGGAAGGTGATCACCAGACCTTTCTTCCGGGACACCTCTGGGTAGATTTGCAGCTCCACCATTTCAGCTAAGCAGCACAGCACATTAACTGTTCGCACCGCCCAGGGACTCTGCCTAGCATATAGAGACATTCAGTAAATATAGATGAATGGATGGATGGATGAATCCATAATCAAATGACCTAGAGTTACATTTTTTTCCTAAAACACGTCTGGCTAAATCCAGCCAGCCCACCCTCTGTTATATCAACACTCCCCGGGAATCCAATTCCCTTTAGACTCATGTATTTCAAGCGTCTTATAAACAGTGACATAACCCTTAATTCAAAAGAAAGCCAAAATATAAAGCAGCTACCGTGAGGGCCGGGATGTACTAGCTGAGGCAAGGATGAGGGGCCTGGAGCCCCGCCCCCCATTGCTCTCCTCACCATTCCCCTGTTCTATCTGCTGCACCTGAGGCACCTCTGTGGCTCCACCTGGACCACATTTTGATGTTTTAGTTTGAAAGTGTCTTTCCTTCAGTTCTACAGGATGCTGGTATGTTGTGGACAAAAAGCGAGCTTCTATGGTCAAGTATGTTTAGGAAATGGATCATTATTTTTAATAAATATGTATTAAATGCCCACTACACCCTAGAAGAAGCCCTGGTGGCACAGTAGTTAAGAGCTACAGCTGCTAACCAAAAGGTCAACCGTTCAAATCCACCAGCTATTCCTTAGAAACCCTATGGGGCATTTTTACTCTGTCCTATAGGGTAGCTATAAGTTGGAACTGACTCAACGGCACCTAACAACACCACCCTGGAAATTGAGCTAGTTGCTGCCATACAATGAAGAACAAGACAGGCACCATTCCTGTCCTTATGGACCTTTTAATCTAGGGATTAGAGAAATTTCTACTGGGTTAAAGAACACAAATGGGACTCTTTCTTCATAGACTATGCAGTTAGTACACTGGGAATAACTGGGTATGTGTTTTGCCCAAAGTTACTGAGACGCTAAGGGCGTAGCTTTCCACAAAGCAGACTTTGGGAAATGCTTGTCAAGGCCAGCAGCTGTTAGCATCATCAAGGTATGAACTCTATACCATTCCCTTTTTTTAAAAAAAATTTTGTTTTAGGTGAAAGTTTACAGCACAAATTAGTTTCTCGTTCAAAAGTGTATACACGAATTGTTCTGTGACGTTGGTTGCAATTCCCACAATGTGTCAGCACTCTCCCCCTTTCCCTTTGCACTCCGGGTTCCCCGTGTCCATTTGTCCAGGTTTCCTCTCCCTTCCTGAACCATTCCCAGTTTTAAAAACATTTCGACATGAAAAACGTATATAATCCTCGATGACTCAATGCATTTGATCTTGTGTGATTCGTAAGGCATTTTGAGATCTCCTGTGTCTTGGATCATCCTCTGGACATGGGTCATCCTTGTAGTTGGAGCATATGGACAAAGCCACTGGGAGAACACAATATCCGGCTGGTCAGCTCGTGGCGGGTAGCATTCACATCAGTCCGTGGCTAGGTCTCTTGCATTCACTTCACATAGGAGAATGATCGTCTAAGAATAGAAATCGCTGTAGAGAGATTTTGGCAATGAAAAGTAATCCCCTAATCAGGCAGAGGGAGAGGAGTGGTAGTTCAGCAGTAGAATTCTTGCCTCCTATGCAAGAGACCCAAGTTCGATTCCCGGCCAATGCACCACACGCACAGCCACCACCCATTTGTCATTTGAGGCTCTCGTGTTGCTATGATGTCGAACAGGTTGCAGTGGAGCTTCTAAACTAAGACAAACTAGGAAGAAAGGCCTGGCAGTCTACTTCCAAAAATCATCCAGTGAAAACCCTGTGGATCACAACAGCCTGATCCACAACCGATCATGAGGATGGTGCAGGTCTTGGCAGAGTTTTGTCCCATTGTGCATGGGGTCACCAAGAGTTGGGGGCCAACTCAATGGCAGCTAACAAAAATCAGGCAGAAAAATCCAATCAAGGGCGAGCGTCCCCTTCCTGGGGACAGAATTAGCTGTTCCTTCCTATGTGTTCCCAGAACACTGACCGTATCATTATTTATAGCATTTACCACAGTGATTATTATTCAGTATAACAATGCAGTATTATCTGTTTTGTGACAGGCACTTTGTAAAGCATTTTCCATATTTTCCTGCTTCTCCTTCTAGCACTCATAGGAGGTAGGTATCATTACTCTTCTTATTGTAAAGATGAGAAAACTGAGGCTCAGAAAGGCTAAAAAAATCTTGCCCAAGACAACAAGGTGAGTAAGTGGAACCCAACACCTGATTTCCAAGTTTATACTTTCTTCTCCACATCTCCCAGTTACATGCTTAAGGGTCCCCAGCTTGGATCTTCATCTTCTCATTGACATCTTTGAGTAGCATATGGCACCTAACAAAGTTCATGGTACCTGGTGAGGGCGAGTTGAATGAACTGTAAGAAACAACATTGTGCAAAGATATTTGGGTTAGAAAGCAAGAAAACTAGAACCTTCTTTAGGTCCTGTAACCAATCTACTATGTGACCTTGAATGAGCCCCTTGCTCCTCTCTGGACCTTGGTCTTCCGTCTGTAAAATGAAAGGTTCAGAAGAGATGATTTCTAAGACGATCCTGCCCTCTGAGTGCAAGCAAGCTGCAGTGGGAACTGGTCCACATAACTCAAAAAATATGAGAATTCTCAACAGGATAGAGAGGGTGTTGTCCATTCCTGGAGTCCCTTGGTGGTACAAAAGGTTAATACTCACCGAAAGGTTGGAGGTTTGAGTCCACCCAGAGCCACCTCAGAAGAAGGACCTGGTGATCTACTTCCGGAAGATCTGCCATTAAAAATTACTGAACTTTTTGATCAAAGATTCTGTAGAAGAATCCTGATCAAAAGGGGGAAAATGCAAAATAGAATTTCAAATTTTCATGGACTCCAGACTCTACAGAGCCACTGAGGCTGGATGGACCCCCAAAACTACTGCCCTGAGATAATCTTTAAGCTTTAATCTAAAATATTCCCTGAAGTCTTCTTTAAACCAAACAATAATTTAGCTTAATTAGTAAAGTAATTTGTCTGCCTTGAGCATTGAGCTCTTTTAGGAACTATCTATATGGGATCAAATGGTAACTGTCACTCAGAAGATTAGATAGGAAACTTAGGGGGCAGTGGGTTTATGTTAATGGCGGAAGAACAATCCAGAAAAGGAGAGTGAGAATACCTGTACAACTTGAAGAATGTAATCCATGTCATTGAATCGTGCGTGTCAAAACTGTTGAATTGGTGTATGTTCTGCTGTGTATATTTTTGGCAACGACAAAAGTAACTTAAAAAATAAGTAAATAAGCCCTACGGAGCACATTTCTACTCTGACACACATGGGGTCACCAGGAGTCAGAATCACGGAGGTGGTGTCTATTCCCAGGGTCATCAATGCGTAGAGTAGATGTTCCACTAATATTCGTTGGAGGCATGAGTGGATACTGACCCTCATTCAAAGGTCTGCTGAGAATCAGCTATGAACAACTGACACATCTCAAAGCCCAGGAAAGAAGCAAAAGCCACTGCCTTAGAAGAGAAGATGAAGGTGCCAGTGAACGGCAGCAAGGGCCCAGCCCTCCAAGAATGAGAGCGGTTGGAGTCCAGCCAGCTGGGGCAGATGGAAGTTGGGGTTGGGAGGCCTCCCAGTGCCCCCTCAGCATCTCACTCCACCCATGAACTTCAAATTCCTGGATCAGATCTTTCATCACCAAACAGTGTATAACCTCTGGGAAATATAAAAGGGAAAGGTCCAAGTCTAGTTTTGCAACCCATATCTCACCTTCCCAGAAATAGGAAGAAGAAACTCGGGAAGCCAAGAGATGTGACATTCTAAAAATCCCTTTGTGGAAAATAAATGAAGACATATAAATAAATGCATAATCTATCTGCCTGTCTATTTATCTATCATCTATCTAGGAATCCCTGGTGTTGCAAATGGTTAACGTGTTTCACTTCTAACCAAAAGGTTGGATGTTTGAGGCCACACTGGGGTACCTCAGAAGAAAGGCCTGGCAATCTATGTCTGAAAAATCATGGGGTTGCCATGAGTCAGAATCAGCTCAGTGGCAACTGGTTTGGTTTTTGGTATCTATCCATCTGTCTATCTATCCAAGATGTAATCTTTTTAGTTCAAAAAACATTTTCCTCGCTCTTGGGGGAGTTGACTAGGCGCCTCATGTCCACAAACATTTGGAAGCTCAACACCCTGCCATTCTTGGCTGTTAAATTATAACACTGGTTACCGGAAAGTGCTTTGGCTTCCAAAAAAAAAAAAAAAAAATCAACCTGATGTTTCCAAACACCCTTATCCAGCTCACACCTCAAGACAACGTGTAAGTTTCTTTTTTTTCAGAGTGTGCCTGTAGAGTCCCAAACAGACAGCCAGAGCTTTATTTTTCCCACAGACTCTGCGGAATCCACCTGAAAACTTGGTGATTATTTATGTTCTAGCATACTTTCGGTCAAGCCACCCAGGACTTCATATCGAAAGGAAAACTGACAAATCCAATCAGCTCACCAGATACAGTTCCGTAAAACCGTATTCATTTGGATGCCATCAGTTCAGAATTTTTGGATAACTCAGACGGTCTGGATGGAAGTTTCTTTTTGCAGAGCTCTACAAAAGAGTTTCCTAACAAAATTGATAATGCAAAGCAGACTGCTGGATCTGAAAAATAAGCTGTCTTCAAGTTCTTCGGAATAGCATTCGCTGATAAACCATCCATGGTTAATTACAAATTATTTTTTTATCACATAATTAAAATGAATCCCAGGCAATTGGCTATACCTTGGGAACAGTATGGCATGGTAGCAAAAAATAGGGGCTTTTGATTCAGCTGGGTACGGCCTCAAATTCCAGCTCTGCAACTCTCTGTCTTGAGTAACTGTTGTACATAAGCTACTTCATTTCTCTGAGTCTGAATTCTGACATATGGAAAAGTTTGCAAGATAGACAGCAGAATCGGAAACCACGTAGGTAAAGACAGAGCTTCCAAGACTATGCTCAGAGGACTTTATAGTAACACAGAGCTCATGACAAACGGGCCCATGGCTGAACAAATATGGGCTGTTTTTTTATATACTAGGTTGAGCAAAATTAAGTACGGCGATCTGCTTTTCTGTTGGTTTATTTGCAGGACTACTCAAAGCCTTTAATGCCGTAGTTTATGTTGCGAATCTCCAAAAGCGGGTTGTATTAGCACTGTTCCCCAAATATCTTTCACCAGGAAACCCTTTTGGCTGGAACAATTTTTAACTTCTTACAGACTCCCGTCAAACAAGCTTGGAAAATGAGGTCCTTGGGTATATGGTTTATATCTCCACTGGAGGGGTTGAGACTTCATGGAGCCATCCACATTGTATGGCGAAGTCCTCTTGGAACCAAGGCCAAATCCAGGGGGCAGAGTCTATGACCAAGAACCCACATTTTGGCTTATGAAGCCATAGTCTTTTTTTGTTTGTTTTTTACTTTATTGTATTTTTAATGAAAGTTTACACAGCAAATTAGGTTCCTATTTAACAATTTCTATACATATGATTCAGTTACATTTTTCACAATGTGTCAGCATTTTCATTATTTCCATTCTGGTTGTTTTGTTTCCATTCATCTAGCTTCCCTGCCCCCTCTTACCTTCTCATCTTTGCTTTGGGGTAAATATTGACTGCTTGGTCTCATATAGATGATTATTTAAAAGAGCACAGTACTTACGGGTGATATTGTCTATTTTATGAGCCAAGAAGCCATAGTCTTTAAAACTCCCCACTAACCATCCTGGAAAAGGTAACTTCTGGGAACTTCTCAGATGTACCTGGAAGCCTGATGCTGGCACCATCAGGGTTACTGCCTCAGATCATGGTAATTTTAGAAGATTCAAGAGGTGGGTTGGCAGAGAAAGCATGGCGGGCGGACAAGGAACCCAATGCCTGACATGTGGTGAGGGCGCTAAGTAAAGAACTGTTTGTGAAATCACTAAAGTGATGCAAACAGAAAACATGTGGAATAAACTAGAGTCTCGTTATCAGTTTTCTTTCTGGGGAGTCACAGTGAATACAGGAGTCATTATTCACAAATGGAGGAGCCTCTCCAAGGAGCTGGGGACCATATTAAAAGGTGGACCCAAAGAACACCAAGATTAGTCCCTGCCCTACTAAGACTGAAAATGGAATTAGTAAGATAGAATTCTCACCCACACATCACAATACAGCACTTTACTAAGAACCAAAAGAAAGTTCTAGAAACTAAGATTTTATTCATTCACGCCTTCGTCTATTCATGCACTGAGGACTAACGTGTTTGACATGCTCTAGATGCTGGAGAGAGAGTGGTGAGTAGGATAGACCAAGTCCCTGGCCTCAGGGAGCTTAGATTCCAATAGGAGAGTGTGGAGGACACAGTAGTGCTCGCCAAATTCCCATGTGCTCCTTCACAGTTCCCAGCCTCCCTTGCAATTAGTGTGGGGTCATGTGACTGCGCTGTACTCAATGGGAATGTGTCCTGGCCTCGAAAAGGATCTCCCATGTGACTCGCCATCCCTTTCTCCCACTGCTATGATGACCTTGGGAGCTGTTTCCTGTTGAGATCTTGACCAATGCAACTTCCCTCTCTCTCCTCCCACTCTTGATCCCTTAACCAGTCGCCACTGAGTCAACTCCAATTCATAGTGACCCCATGTGTGTCAGAGTAGAACTGTGCTCCATAGCTTTTTCAATAATTGATTTTTTTGGAAGTAGATTGCCCGGTCTTTCTTCCAAAGCACCCTTATTAGGGTAGTGGACTGGAACTTCCAACCCTTCAGTTAGCAGCCAATCATTAACAGTCTGCGCCACCCAGGGACTTCTCCTGATGCCTACTGTTGCAGATAACCACAGAGGTTGTGGAATCGAAGCCAGTCATTTAAATGCATAGAGGGGAGGATGTTACAGGCAGAGGGAATGAGGTAAACAATGACCCAGAGACAGGAATTCACCCTGCAGGTTGAGGCAACTGGAAGTAGACTCATCTATTGATGCAAACCACTTCTTCACCAATCTCCCCCCCCCACCTTTTTTTTAACATCTTTGTTGAGAAAGAATTCATAGATCATAAAATTCATCCATTTTAAGGGTACCGTTCTTGGTGTTGTGGTGGTGGTTGAGTCTGCTCGGACTCCTGGCGACCTTACGTTTAACAGAAGGAAACGTTGCCTGGTCCTGCGCCATCTTCATGATCTTTGATATGTTTCAGCCCATTGTTGTGGCTATTGTGCCGATCCATCTCGTTGAGGGTTTCCCTCGTTGTCACTGACCCTCTACTCTACCAACCATAACGTCCTTCTCTAGTGATTGGTCTTTCCTGATGTTGTGCCCAAAGTAAGCAAGCTCATGTCTTACCATCCTCACTTCTAAGTGCACTACTGAATGCTTTTAGTTACTCCTCTTTTCCACCCCCAGCTCCAGGCACCCACTAACCTACTCTCTGTCCCCATAAATTTGCCTTTTACAGGAATTTCAGATAAAGGGGATAATATAACATGTGAGCATCTGGCTTTTCTTTTTTTTTTACTTGAGCATAATACCTTTGAGGTTTATCCATGTTGTAGCATGTATCAGTACTTCACTCCTTTTTATTGCCTGATAGCATCTGATTGTAGGAATACACCACATTTTGTTTATCTGTTGACAGGTTGATGGACATTTAAGTTGTTTTCACTTTGGGGCTATTGTGAACATTTGTATACAAGTTTAATGTAGACATGGGTTTTCATTTATCTTGGGTAAATAGCGAGGAGTGGAATTGCTGGGTCACAAGTGCCAAGTCTGGGGGCCGTGGTGGTTCACTGGTAGAATTCTCACTTTTCATGCAGGAGACCTGGGTTCGATTCCCAGCCAACGCATCTCATGTGCAGCCACCACCCGTCTGTCACCGGAGGCTTGTGTGTTGCTGTGATGCTGAACAGGTTTCAGTGGAGCTTCCAGACTAAGACAGGCTAGGAAGAAAGACCTAGTGATCTATTTCCCAAAAATCAGCCAGTGAAAACCCTATGGATCACAATGGTCCAATACCGTTGCGGCACAGGGTCACCACGAATTGGGGGCCAACTCAACGGCAGCTAACAACAAGATGCTCAGTCTATGTTTAATATTTTGAGAAACTGCCGAACTGTTTTCCAAAATGGCTGCACTGTCAACTTCTTTTCTTAGGGAATTTCTGAAGCACATGAGCCTTCACCTCTGCTCACCATGGACCCAAACTGGACCAATCAGTTTGTCCTTCCTGAGATCTTGGAACTGGGAGACAAAGGTGTATGTATGTTGGTTTCTGTAGTACGCTTGAACTAGAGTGGCCATGTCTCACCCATGTGGAAGTGAACAGAGAAGAATGGACCACAGAGAAGACAGCATCTGATGTTCAGAGAGAAACACAGGTGAGACGCCACGAACGAGGAGAGGTGGACAAGGTCGTCTTAGGCCCTGATCTTCAGATTCCTGATTCCGGGCCCTTGTGAGGTCTACTGTGTACCGTTGAACTTGCTTTCTTCAACACACGGCAATGCCCTTCCAATAAATCTCATTTTTTGTTTGAGTTATAGTACATTTTTGCTCCCAACAACTCCAGCTTCCTCGACTAACTCAACACATTTTGGTTGTATCAAAGAGTGAGTAGAAAAGAACAGCCTTATGTCTTAAACCACAGCAATGCAAGCATTTATAAGGTACCCACTGTATAAGCACGGCACATCACAGCCTTCAGACACAGTTGTTTTGTTGCTGCTGTTATTGTTGGAGCCCTGGTGGCACAGTGGTTAAGAGCTTGGCTGCTCACCAAAAGGTTGGCAGTTCGAATCCACCAGCCACTCCTTGGACACCCTATGGGGCAGTTCTACTCTATTGTATGGGGTCACTATAAGTCGAATCGACTCAATGGGAACGAGTTTGGTTATCTTGGGTTGGTTGTTGTTAGCTGCCAGCGAGTCGATTCCAACTCATGGTGAACTCACATATACAGGGTAGAATTGCTCCACAGGGTTTTCAAAGCTGTGACTTTTCAGAAGCAGACTGCCACGTCTGTCTCCTGAGGTGCCTCTGGGTGAGTTCAAACCACCAACCCTCCAGCCAATAGTCAAGCGCTTAACCGTTTGTCCCACCGAGGGACTGCTTTCACACACAGTAGGGTCATAAAAGTTTTGGCAAACTGTTTCTCGCAGAAAGGACAGAGAAAAACATTGAGTAGAAGATAACCCTTACCAAAAAAAAAAAAAAAAAAAGCTTTTTAAAAATGTTGTTCAAGTAGGTCATTTTACAATTTAATAAAAAAAACAAAAAAGTAATGCAGTGAGAAACTGCCAAGATTACGGAGTTAGACCTCATTACGTGCTGAAAGAGCTTGAAATAAAAGACACCCCTTAAGTACCAGGCATTATAATTATATACTACTTTAAAGAGCCACAGTCAATTCCTCTGCTGACTAATCTTGATTGTCTGTCAAGAGTTGGAGACGGGGGAAGCCACACAAGAGGGGGTGGATTGTCTAACTCTGGGGCCTGGCTTGCGGCTTCCTCTCCTGCCTTCTCTCAGGAGCCTGTCGGTGTGACAACAAAGACTTCAGCCCAAATCGCTTCTTTGGATCTCCCAGACCTTGCCCGGGAGGGAAAGGGAAACACCAATGTAAAAACATCTCAGTGGGGGAAATCACTCAAAGAAGGTGGGGAAGGAACTCCAACAGATACATTTCTTATTATTTGTTTGCTCTCCCACTAGAAAGTGAGCCCAGGAGGATGGAGATTATAGATGGCTTGTTCACCGTTGTATCACATTGCTTAGAAAAGTTACCATCTGGTGGACTCTTAACTCATGGCGACCACATATGTGTCAAAGTAAAACTTAAATCTATAGGGTTTTCAATAGCCGATGTATCAGAAGTAGATTGCCAGGCCTTTCTTCCAAGATACCTCTGGGTAGACTCCCACTGTCAGTCTTTTGGTTAGCAGCCAGATGTGTTAACCATTTATACTGATGTGAATTGTAGTTGGAGGGCAGGGTATTAAATGCCCACCCCAACATCTCTTCTGTCACTTCTTTCTTATTATCAGAACCCTAACTTTTGAAAGTACATTTCAGTTCCCTGTTGAAATCTTACTTCTCTTAGCCTTCTTATAGCCAAGAGAAGCCATGGGACTAAGTTCTCGCCAATAAAGGTAAAATGGAAGCTATTATGGATTAAATTGTGCCCACTCCCCCTCCCCTGCCCCCCCAAGATATATATATATATATATATATATATATATATATATATATATATGTGTGTGTGTGTGTGTGTATTGAATTCCTGGCCCTTATACCTATCGACTCGAAGGCCCTGGGTGGGTTTTTTTATGGAGGTGATCCTTTTTGGAAATAGGGCTTTTCTTTTGTTATGTTAATGAGGTCATACCTGTGTAGGTTGAATTCTAAACCTAATTACTTCCAAGTTATAAAAAGACCGGAATAGACACAGAAACACACACACGGTGGAAGAGAGATGCCATGCGAGGATCGTCTACAAGCCAAGGAACCAAGGAACACCCAGGGCTACAGACAAGAAAGGAATCAACAATGATTTGGACTTCCAGCTTCCAGAACTGTGAGAAAATACGTGTCTGTACTTTAAAGCCACCCGCGTGTGGTATCTGGGTTACAGCAGCACTAGGAAATGAAGACAGAAGCGTTGCTTGTTATTTCTAGGACGCTTCCTTAAAGGGAAGGCATCTCCCTCTGCCTTCTTCCTTCCTGCTTCTCCGAATACGGGTGATGCACTAGGATTGGCAAGCCGGAAACTGAAAGGCACCTGAGTTCCTGGTGACTGAGAAGTTCCACGTAGGGGAAGTAGTAGGTAGTACTTCTCGTCTTTGGATACAAAACAGGTTCTTCAAGAACCATCTCTTGGGACTGACGCTTTATGGAACAGAGTTATTGGATGGTTGGAGACAATGGTGAGATGGTTAACGACTGAGATGCAGAGGGATAATGAAGGCTGTCTGCCAACAGCTGGTGAGGTTTCTAATGTTTCCAGATGTTGGATGGATCGTGGGGTTCCATCAGTGCCAATCAACAACTTATAGCCTCATGGCTGGCCTGGTCATCAACTTGTGAGGTCAAGAAGACCGTAGGTGGTTTGCTGACCAACAGCAGTGACCACTCCACCATATGGTGTAGGTTTGTGACTTTTCTGCCATGCGTGCAGCTGCATGTTTATTGTGGTTCTTCTGCTGATTGTCAACTGACATTAGATGCCGAGGAATGCTGCCGAGTCTCTCCAATCTATTGTAGCTTCTCATAAACCGTTGTTTGTTGTGGCTGAAATACGGGATGATGAGTTTTGTTTCCTTTTTTTTCAGCCTGTATTTTTGGAGCAGCTGTTTGATGTTTGTCGGAGTGAATTTCCTTGTGTGTTTTTAAATCATCGTAGTTAGGAGTAAAATCAAGAAGGCTTTGGGCCTGTTCCTTCAACGCTCTACCAACAAGGAAAGTTTGGATATCAAGCCAAGGAAACTGGAATTATTCACAGAGAGAAAAGTCTTTTAATCCCCAATTAGCTTGTGACAGCCTTCATAAAGAAACAAAGTAAGTGTGATTTCAGAGACTCAGTGTCCATTTCCATTACTGTAACTCAACACAAAATTTAAGTGATCCCGCGTTACTAGAGAGTCTGTGGGTGATGCAAACAGTTAACATGCTTGTTGCTAACAGAAAGGTTTGAGTTCACCCAGAGGCACCTCGGAAGAAAGGCCTGGCAATCTACTTCCGAAAAACTAGTCATTGAAAACCCTATGCAGCACAATTCTACTCTGACACACAGGGGTCACCGCAAGTTGAAGCTGACTGAATGACAACTGGCTTCAGTTTGCAACCGAATTGTTTAACATGACTCCATAAGCAAGGCATTTGGGAAGATATTTTTCCTGCAATGCTTTAAAGCCATGTGTTCTCAGACCTTGCTTTTCTCATCCTTAACATGGGGTACTGACTTCAACAATTTGTTGTAAAGATTGTCGAGGCAATAGACGAACTGGGATTCAAGGAGATGGGACAGGGATCCTAAGTCACAGCAAGGGGGATTCGAAATAATGGTTCCTTTCTCATCTGAGCTAGTCCCTTCAATGAGCACTTGGTTTGACTTCAAAGTGAGAAAAAAAAAAAGTTTTCAAAATGGAGCCCAAGACTGCCCAACTCAACACTTGCCACACCATTGCAGGCCTCTGCCAAATGAAGTTGGTCCCCAGTTACGCACAATCGATTCTGTCAACCATGGTAAGGCACCTTGTATGTGTCAAAGGACACAACTGCCAAATTTTATGAGCTGAGATTTTCCCAGTTCCCACCCACACAGACACAGATGGGGGATTCCAAAGAGGGTCTCCAGGCAGGGCTGGGACTTCTCACGTGGACTTCTCTATGGACAAAGAAGCATCCCTCTGTGGGTCTCCAGGAAGCATCCCAGCTTTCCAAGTCTTGGGCAATATCAGCCAAGGATTGTTTATCTGTTTTGATTCTTGCACTCTTTCCAAGTTGAGGACATCTGCGAAGTGTCTTCTTGATTGCAAATATGGACCCAGTTTAGTTGGCTTGTGTGTGTGTGCTAGCTCCGTTTAGAAGAATTACCAAAGAGAAAAAAGGTCATCTAGAGGGCTCCCCCACACAAAGGAAAGACAAAATAATAATATAGGAATGATGTTGCATCTACTGCAGTATCATGCTCTGCACACTGCCAAAGGCCTTGCGTGTGTCATTGGATGATACAAAAACCAAATCAAACCCACTGTCATCGAGTCGATTCCAACTCACAGCAACCCTATAGGACAGAGTAGAACTGCCCCATAGGGTTTTTAAGGCTGTAAATATTTACAGAAGCAGACTGCCACATCTTTCTCCCACAGAGCGGCTGGTGGGTTCGAACCGCCAACCTTTTGGTTAGCGGCCAAGCATTTTAACTACTGCACCACCAGGGCTCCTCATTGGGTGATAGGAGCTGGTATAACTTCACAGAAAGGACAGATAATTTAAGTCAGACTGAGCTGTGCTAAAATTCTGGCTCCATTCTTGCTGGCTGTGCAACCTTGAGCTAGTTACCTGACCTTTCTGAGCCTCAATAGACTTTTCTGCAAATTGGGAAGGGGCTGGTAAATAATAATAATAGACAATATTTTTGGAATGTTCAACCCATTGCTGTCGAGTCAATCCAAATCCATGGCAACATGTGTGTCACAGTAGAACTGTGCTCCACAGGGTTTTCAGTGGCTGATTTTTCAGAAGCAGATCACCAGGTCTTTCTTCCAAGACAACGCTAGGTGGACTTGAACCTCCCTCTCAGTTAGCAGCTGACCTAGTTAACCATTTTCCCCACCCAGGACTCCACTGAATGTTTACTATGTGCCATTGGTTCACTTAATTCTCACAACAAACCTTTGAGGTCAGTAATATGATTGATGCCCTTTATAAAGAAGACCGGAGATCAGAGATGAAAGACCTTGCCCAAAGTCACAGAATAAATGGCAGAACCAAGAAAGGATCCCTGTGCCGGCTGATTTTGGAGACGTTTTGGAATGCCTGGTGATCTACGTCCAAGAATTATTATAATCTAACAACTCCTTTGCTTTCTTCTCCTCTAATCATGGCATTAACACAAAGGGTTGCTGTGAAAATTGTGAGAAGATTCAAGTCAGGTTTCACTTGGGCACAGTGGCCAGTTCACATGAGGCACTCAATTAAAATTTAAAATAAAAAACCCGTTGCTGTTGTGTTGATTCTAACTCATAGTGACCCTATAGGACAGAGTAGAACTGCCCCATAGGGTTCCCATCTGGTGGATTTGAACTGCCGACCTTTTGGTTAGCAGTCTGAGCTCTTAACCACTGTGCCACCAGGGCTCAGTTAAAATACATAGATGAACATATAGATAGATTCCTAAAAAAGACACAAAGCAACTTCCACCTCCCAGAGCTAAGGGAGAAGATGAAGGTGAACAGAAAGGAATTTTCATATGAGAGCTTACTACTACAATGAAACCATTGATACCCGTCATTGAAGGGCTCCAGGAGGGGAAGAGATTTGATGGAAATGTGATAGACGTGGGAAAAGACTAATAAAGCCTCTGTTCTCCCCAAGGCTCTGGCTACTGAGGCATCAGGACAGGACTTGGGAACAACACCTCTCACTGGAACAACAGGTCAAGATGGCCAGGAAACAGCCTGTGGGTCAAGCGAACAGATCTGCAGAGAGCCTTCCATTGTTAGAGCCTGTGACAATGAGCCACGCAAAGCTTCACTCAGATGCTTGCAATTGAACTTTGGAACGGATCCTTCCTTGTGACGGATTCTCAGAAAGTATTTTCACTTGCAACCATGCGGGTTCAACATCGCTTACCGAGCTGCTGCTACTTCAAATTTCCAATTTAGGTGCTATGGGCAACAGGAAGATGGCAGCCACCGTCATGGAATTTACAGTACAAACGAGGAAACTTTAGAATTCGCTGGGCAGAATTAAAAATAAGAGTGAACTAAAGGTAAACTGTAAAGTTCAGTGGAACTTGCAAGAGCCGGAACTCAACGGGACTGTCTTGTTTTTCAAGGTCCGGCAAGTTTTCTGCCGTTGATGGGTTGCAGTCTTACTACTTTTCTATCGCTCATTTTAGTGGAAGATATTTTCATTTTCCTTCTCTGACAGGTTGCCACCTTACACAGGTTCTGGCTTTCACAGGTTTTACTGTATATGAATGGCAAACCATCATCAATGCATAAACACTAAATAAAAGGCAGTTAATGGAAAACCAACTATCTGGAACCTTCAACTCACTAGAATGCCTTTCTTCGGTTTCAGTTTTAGGAAAAAACAATGGAGCAGAAAAATAAATAAGGTTGGATTCATTGAAATTTAGTCAAAAGGGGAGCTCAGGGCACATCTATCTTCATTTCCAATAACCAGAACCCATTCCTGCCGAGTTACTTTTCACGCATGGCAACCCCATGTGTGTCAGAGTAGGACTATGTTCCACAGGGTTTTCAATGGCTGATTTTTCAGAAGTAGATCACCAGCCCTTTCTTCCAGGGCACCTCTGGGTGGACTTCTACCTCCAACCTTTCAGTTAGCAGCTGAGCACATTAATCACCGGCATCACCCAGAGACTCCTCATTTCCAATACCATCTGCATTGCTTTCATCTACATTCACTGAGGCCAAAACCAAACCTGTTACCATCAACTAGATTCCGACACATGGCGATATCAGGGTTGGAGGAAGACTCATCAACAACCTGCCATATGCAGAAGACACAACCTTGCTTGCTGAAAGTGAAGAGGACCTGAAGCACTTACTGATGATTAAAGACCACAGCCTTCCATATGGATTACACCTCCACATAAAAAAACAAAAATCCTCACAACTGGACCAATAAGCAACATCATGATAAACAGAGAAAAAACTGAAGTTGTCAAGGATTTCATTTTACTTAGATCCAAAATCAACAGCCATGGAAGCAGCAGTCAAGAAATCAAAAGACACATTGCACCGAGCAAATCTGCTGCAAGAGACCTCTTTAAAGTGTTAAAAAGCAAAGATGTCACTTTAAGGACTAAGGTGCACCTGACTCAAGCCATGGTGTTTTCAATCACCTCATCGGCACATGGAAACCCTGGTGGCATAGCGCTTAAGAGCTACAGCTGCTAACTAAAACGTCGGCGGTTCAAATTCAGCAGGTGCTCCTTGGAAACTCTACGGGGCAGTTCTACTCTGTCCGATAGCAATGGGTTTGGTTTGAGTTTTTTCATATGTGCATGAAAGCTGGATGCTGAATAAGGAAAACTGAAGAGAATATTGAATATACCATGGATTGCCAGAAGAATGAATAAATCTGTTTTCGAAGATGTACAGCCAGAATGCTCCTTAGAAGCAAGGATGGTGAGACTTCATCTCATGTACTTTGGACATGAGGGGCCAGTCCCTGGAGAAGGACATCATGGTTAAAATAGTGGGTCAACGAAAAAGCGGAAGACCCTGAATGAGATGGATTGACACAGTGGCTGCAACAATGGGCTCAAACACAGCAATGACTCTGAGGATGGCGCAGGACCGGGCAGTGTTTCATTCTGTTGTACACAGGCTCGCTATGAGTCAGAACCGACGCAACGGCACCTAACAACAACATCTATATCCACATGTAAATCTATGAACAAAGGATAACCTACAGGGACAGTAAGACGCTATTGTTCAGACAGAGTTGAATGTGGTTGAAGTCAAGGGTTTTCCAGTGCATGAGCCCATAAAAGTAACAAGCAAGCATGGAACCCTTAACTCTAAAATTGTGAGGCACTTTAACACATTATCTAATGTCAACGTTACAGCAGTCCCCTCTGAGTCCTTGTTAAAATGCATACTCCTCCATCCCCCACCCCTACCCCAGAGATTCTCATTCAGCAGGTCTGGGCTGGGATCCAAGGATACGAGTTGTTAACAAGAGCCCCAGGGTTCGCTGATCCAAAAAGTCAGCTGGCCACACTTTTGAGAAACTTCTTTCTGTAAGCCCCATAATATGAGGCACCAGCTCATAGAGGTCACCCAGCTGGGTGGTGGCAAAGGTGGGTTTTTCGCTCCATGTCTTGCTCTCTGGGCCTATCCAGCATCTGCCTATAAAGCAGGTGGAGAGACAGTTGCTGTTCTTTACGGTGTCATCCGTCCTTAGCCAAACCCTGGCATTGAGCAGCTGCTTGATGATGTTGGTTGAATGGAAGTGAATATACCATGGACTGCCAGAAGAATGAACAAATCACTCTTAGAAGAAATGCAAACAGAATGTTCTTTAGAAATGAACATGGCGAGACCTCAGCTCACCTACTTTGGACATGTCCTCAGCAAACAACAATCACTAAAAAAGGACATCATGTTTGGTAAAGCAGAGGGTCAGCAGAAACAAGGGAAACCCTCAATGAGATGGATTGCCACAATCGTCGCAACAATGGACTCAAACATATCAAGGACCGTGAAGATGGCACAGGACAGGCAATGTTTTATCCTATTATACCTGGGGTTGCCATGACTCGGAGGCAACTCGCAACAATGAAAGTGAATTGGATATCAGGGTTGAAAAAGAGTTTGTGAATCTTCCAATCCTATCTCCCTATTAAACAGATGGACAGTCGAGATTGAAGCAATTGCCCCCATTCACGCAGAGAACAAAGGCCCAGATTCTCAGCCCAGTACACTTCCCTGTCCCCTGTTTCAGACTTTGCACCGGCCTGGCGTGCTAAAGAAACCTGGCGAACACTCTGGGTCAGTGGTAAGCTGAAGCCGAGAGTCATCAAATCCCACCTAGTTCCCATTACACTATAAATCTTGGGCATTATCGTCAACGCGCTGGGGAAGCAGAATATGGAAATTGTCGTGAAATCAGGCCTTTCTTGGCCTGGCAAAATCACGCTCAACCTGTCACTCATTATTCCACGTTATGGCCCTGGGATCAGTCTAAACAATCCTTTGCTATAGTCAAAAAAAAAAAAAAAAAAACTCTGTTGCTAACGTCCCCAGATCCCTTTAGTGAAGGGAGCAGCTGTCAGGTGGGATAACAGAATGCCGGACGTGCGTGATGACAGGGCCAGCAGTACAATACGCTGGGACAAGTTCCGTTTATTTTATTTGGACGACACTTCTTACAAGAAGGGAATTAAAAGCTGGAGTCTGCACCTTCTGAACATTGCTGGACAATGCATGGTCCATCCCTTTTTACACAAAGGATTGTTTCCTGGTGCAGCTACACATACACACACCCACGCACGCAGGGACCCATGCACGCACACAGGCGCGCACGTGTATGTACTCCACACACACACACACACACACACACCTCTAGAAGTTTATGTTACCAGTGGAGTTTCTCCATCCATTGCATACGCTGAAGTCTAGCTACAGTGTAATCTTGGGTAATATATAGAAAGCCACTCTTAGCCTTGGTTTCCTCATCCCTAAAATGGGAAAAAAATAACCATACCTATTTTGCAGGGTATTCATGGGGGAGTCAGTAAGTATAAAGCTTTTGTATGATTTGAAGCACATCTTGTCAGCTGCCATCAAGTTGCCTCCAACTCATAGTGACCCCATGTACAACACAATACAACAATGCCCGCCTTTGTGCCCTCTTCACGGTCAGTGGTATGCTCAAGTCCATTGTTTCAGCCACTGTGTATTTTGAGTACCTTCCAACCCAGGGGATCATCTTTCAGGACTATATTGGACACTATTCTGTTGTGATCCATGGGGTTTTCATTGGCTGATCTTTGGAAACAGATCACCAGGCCTTTCTTCCTAGTCTGGCTTAGTCTAGAAGCTCCACTGAAACTTGTCCTCCATGAGTGACCCTGCTGGTATTTGAAATATCTGTGGTGGATTGGGCACACGGGTTTTGTGTGCCATCAAGTAGATTCCGACTCATAGTAACCTCATGTAACAGAGTAGAACTCCATAAAGTTTCCCAGGCTATACTCTTTATAGAAGGAGCCCTGGTGGCACAGTGGTAAAGCACTCGGCTGGTAACCGAAAGATCAGCAGTTCGAACCCACCAGCTACTCCAAAGGAGAAAGATGTGGCTATCTGCTTCTGTAAAAGATTATAGCCTTGGAAACCCTAAGGGACAGTTCTACTCTGACCTATAGGGTCGTTATAAGTCAGAATGGACTCAATGACAAGTTTGGTTTAACAGATAATCTTTAAGAGAGCAAATCACCAGGTCTTTTCTCTCATAGAGCTGCTGGTTGAGTTTGAACTGCCAGTCTTTCAGTTAGCAGCCCAGCACTTAACCACTGCACCACAGGGCTCCTTGGACACATACCCCGTTGCCATGGAGTCAATTTCGACTCATAGCGACCCTATAGGACAGAGTAGAACCGCCCCTTAGGGTTCCCAAGGAGCGGCTGGTGGATTCAAGCTGCTGGCTTTTTGGTTAGCAGCCAAGTTTTTAACCACTGTGCTACCAGGGCTCCCTTGGGCACATTAAAAAAAAAAAAAAAAAAATTGCCATCAAGTCGATTCCTACTGATAGTGACCCTATGAGACAGAGTAGAACTGCCCTATAAGGTTTCCAAGGAGTGGCTGGTGCACATTTTGGTTAACAGCTGAGCAGCTCTTAACCACTATGCCACCAGGGCACATAGTAGCTGTTAAAAAAAATCCATAGCTGGTCATAGGACCAATAGGGACAGGAGGGCATAGTTGTGCGATATTCAGCACCAAACTGCTTGGGTTTGTAATCCTATCTCCCACACTTACTAGCTAGGGAAGTGTGGGCAAATGACTTAACGTCCATGTGCCTCGATTTCCCTGAATGTAAAATGGGAATGGTAATAATTGCATCTACCTCCCAGGATGGGGAAGTTGAAAGGAATAGTCCATATAAAGCGCCCGGCACAGAGTAAGTACTCGATCAATACTGACTCCTGGTGCCATTTGCAGTCAATACCCTGGAAATGGTGGTTCTCATTTAGTTTTTTTTTTTTGGTCTACAGACTTGAGGTCTATAGATTTGCCAGCACATTTTCCATGTAGCTGGGTTTGAGAAAGCTGGCTTGTGTTATATTTTGCTAAGGGCCCGTAAAACAACCACTGTGCAAGAACTGAAGGCAGAGTTCTCACTTGAAACCAGAAACATCTGACTTCCTTGTTTTCCTTCGGGACACTCATAATATTTTGTGTTTAAAGGGGGTGAAGGTGGGGTGACTTATCAAGGGAAACTGAGACAGAGAGAGCCAAGAAGCCTGCAAGAGCGCTGTCTCTCTTCCAACAGAGAGCAAAGAAGCCAAAAATCAGTCTCCAAACCATTGTCAAAGAATGCTAAGGCTGGAAGGAACCGTGGACTGATCTAGTTTGGCACTTCCTCAACCTGGCTTTGCGTAAGAATCACCTGGGGAACCAGTTAATTACACAGATTTACCGGTCTTGGGATGGAGATTCTGGTTCAATAAGGCGGTCCGTCTGGGAATCTGCATTTTCACACTCTCCCTTCCCTTCCTGCTGATTCATAGAAGCTCTAATGATGGCCTTCTGGAGTCCCTGATTTAGTTCAGTGGCAACAGATGGGGAAACTGAGGCTCAGGGAAGAAAATGACTTGTCCAAGGCCAACCAGCGAGTGAAGGGCGTATGTGAGACTCCAACCCAGGCCTTCTGATTTCTCTACACTCCACCCCTTGGGAGGGCTTCTGGGGAAGCTGGAATGTTTTCTCATACTGGCTTTGTCTTTAGAACCAACAGCCCCTTTTCTTTTCTTCCTTTAATTTATTTTGTTATTGTTGACAATATACACAGCAAAACATATGCCAATTCATCATTTTCTACATGTACAACTCAATGACATTGATTACATTCTTCGAGTCGTGCAACGATTCTCACCCTCCTCCAGCCCGTTTTTCCATCTCTAGGCAAGACTTCATCTTACATACTTTGGACACGTTATCAGGAGGGATCAGGCCCTGGAGAAGGACATCATGCTTGGTCAAGTAGAGGGTCAGCAGAAAAGAGGAGGGCCCTCAACGAAACAGGTTGACACAGCAGCTGCCAACGGTGGGCTCAAGCACAACAACGTTTGTGAGGATGGTGCAGGACCAGGCAGTGTTTCATTCTGTGGTACCTACGGTCACTGTGAGTCGCTATGAGTCAGAACCGACTCGACGACACCTAACAACAAGAGGTGACACAGAACCAGGGGGCATCCTACAAGAGGCCAGTTGGACCTCAGTCCTTCAGACTTGCCCGTTTTCCCCAGCTCTACCCCCTCCCACACCGTATCCTTCTTCTCTTCACCCAAGCAGATTGTAGAAAACAGCTAAAACCAACCTGAGAAACAGAAGCATTTTCTGCACATTTGCAGAAGCAGCCATTAAAACTCTTCGCCACCCATTCACCCTGAGTTGGCAGGGATTTTTTCCTTTTTTTTTTTTAAAGATTGGAATGGCTTGAGTATCTCTGATTGCAAGGGCTGATTGGGGACACAGCCCTGATATGTAACTCTGCATCCACCGGCCCAGCAGCTCAGTTAAATGGCTGTTAGACCCTCAATACTGGGCACCACTCAATGCTATCAAGAGCTTTAATCTTGAAAAGGCACAAGACAGGGCCCTTTCTCCCCTACTCTCTGCATGTGGTTACCCAGGACTTAGGAGTGAATGGGGTTAATGTTTCAAAGCTTTCCGAAATATTTGGATAAGTACACCTGATAGTCTAGATTCTGGGGGCTCAGAAGACAAGAGTTTATGTGTATATACTTTATGGGGCAGACTTTGGTACGGCCCCCTCATAATGGAGGTTCCAATCACAGCAGGAAATAAGATTGTATACAGAAACCCAGAGGGCCGGGAGAGTATCTGGTGACAAGCCATTCTCAGAGCCCGCTGGCACTCCAGCAGATTCCCAGGGAGGGAAGAATAGCTATAAGCAAGCAGGGAGAGCGTGACCTTCACCAACACCTTGGTAATGAAGTGGCACTACAGGTACTCGATGGGTGTTTAGCGAAGTTCAACTCTCATCTTTGCCCATCCAGGAGGGAACTTCCAATTCTTAAGGCAGGAAGAAGTGGAGCGCTGAAATTGACCATGTAGAATCAGGAGACAGACCTGAGTCTGGATGCTAGTTGCTTATGAGCTGTGTGGCCTTAGGCAAGTTACTGAACGCCTCTGAGCCTCAATTTCTCCATCTATAAACCACCAGCTGCCAACCATCCGTCAGTTTTGACTCATGGTGACCCCACATGTGTCAGAGTAGAACTGTACTGAACAGGGTTTTCAGTGGCTGTGACCTTTAGGAACTAGATTGCCAAGGCTTTCTTCCAAGGTGTCTCTGAGTGGCCTCAAACCTCCAACCTTTGGATTAGCAGTCAAGCACATGGTTTGCATCACCCAGGGACTCCTCTCCAAGATAGGGTTAATAATAGTGCCTGGAGATGTAGTAAAGGAGCCCTGGTGATGCAGTGGTTAAGCACTTGGCTGCTAACCGAAGGTTGGTGGTTCGAAACCACCAGCCGCTGGTCGAGAGAAAGATGTGGCAGTCTGCTTCAGTAAAGATTACAGCCTTGGAAACCCTATGGGGCAGTTCTACTGTGTCCTGTAGAGTTGCTGAGAATCAACTCCATGGCAACAGGAGTTGTGATGGTACCAATGTAGTGTTGTATGGAAGCACTCAGTACATGGTAGTTGTTGCTGACATTGTGGTAATTATTATTATTTGGGTGGTTCAAGATATCAACATCTCAGATTCCCATCCCCTAGAAAGACAGAGCGTCAGCAAAAATGAAGGAAACTCTCAATGAAAGGATTGATACAGTAGCCTTAACAATTGGTTCAAACATACCAAAGATCGTGGAGATGGCACGTTTTATTCTGTTATACACAAGGTTGCCGTGAGTCAGAGCTGACTCGAGCACAACTAATAATAACCATAGAAAGAAGGAACCTGGGAGTACTGAGAGCCAGGGCTATGCCCCAAAGGTTTTATTGGTACTTTAGTTAGGACCTGTACATTTGCAAGGGACAGAAACCCAACTCAAATGGCTTTTAGGAAATAAAAATTTATTGAGTCACCCAACTAAAAAGTCTAGGGGCAAAGCTGTCTGCTTTTAAGCATGATTGGATCCAGGTACTCAAATGATGTCACCAAGTTTTAATCTCTCTCCCCCATCTCTTGGTTTTCTTTTCTTCTGGATTGAATTTACTGTAAAGATGGCAGCTTCATTCTTTCACCCCCCCAACTTAACAAGCCTAGACAAAAGAAAATCCCAGTCATCCAATGTTGTTAGCTGCTGTGGAGTTGGCCTCCAAGTCACGGCGACCCCACACACAACAGAACACAATGCTGCCTGGTCCCGCACCGTCCCCACGATCAGTTGTGGATTGTGCCATTATGATCCACAGGGTTTTCATTGGCTGATTTTTGGAAATAGATCACCAGACCTTTCTTCCTAGTCTGTCGTAGTCTAGAAGCTCTGTTGAAACCTCTCCAGCATCACAATAACACACAAGCTTCCACTGACAGATGGGTAGTGGCTGCACTACAATTCCATTGGCTGGGAATTGAGCCTGGATCTCCCACATGGAAGGTGAGAATTCTACCACTGAACCACCAATGCCCCCTATATCAGATGTAATCACCCAGAAAACACAATTCCGGGCACTGTCTTCCACCATGTAAAACCCATCATAGCTCTCAGAAGAGTCCAGATTCAATATGGAGTACAAGGTTCTCCAAGCTCTGGCCACTGCTGACTGCTCTGGTCTCACCTTCTGCTCTCCCCTAATGTCATTCTGGAGACTTCTTCTAATCCCCTGATCTTAAACATGCTGTACGTCCTGTAAAGAATGCCTTTCCTGATCTCCAGCACCCTTATGCTCCCCATTTCTGCTTGGTGAACTCTTATCATTGGAAAACTCAAGAGTTTCCTTGCCTTAAAACCTCTTCTCAGTGCCATCTCCCCACCCACAACAGGGTTAAGTATTTGCTCCTTGGCACCTCCTTAGGGTTGTTGTTGTTAGGTGCCATCGAGTCGGTTCCGATTCATAGCGACCCCAGGCACAACAGAACAAAACACTGCCCGGTCCTGCGCCATCCTCACAGTCGTTGTTATGCTTGAGCTCATTGTTGCAGCCGCTGTGTTAATCCACCCTGTCGAGGGTCTTCCTCTTTTCTGCTGACCCTGTACTCTGTCAAGCATGATGTCCTTCTCCAGGGACTGATTGCTCCTGACAACGTGTCCAAAGTATGTAAGACGCAGTCTCACCATCCTTGCTTCTAAGGAGCATTCTGATTGTACTTCTTCCGAGACAGATTTGTTCGTTCTTTTGGCAGTCCGTGGTATATTCAATATTCTTCACCAACACCACAATTCAAAGGTGTCACTTCTTCTAAGAATTGACGCCTCCTTAGGGTCAGTGGTGGAATTCTTCCCTTCTGTGTACGAGATCCAGATTCAGTTCCCAGCCAGTGTACCTCAGGCACAGCCACCCCCGTCTGTCAGTGGAGGCTTGCATGTTGCTATGATGCTGAACAGGTTTCAGCGAAGCTTCCAGACTGAGACTCAAGGGGAGCTAACAACAACCTTGGTACCTCCACCTTACCCTACACACACTTCCCTTAGAATATTTGCTATGCTTCTAGTGCGTTAAACCTTTACATGTAAGTCTTTCCCATTACACAATAAGAGTTCTGAGAGTAGCAACTATGCTTTATGTCATCCTTACATTGTAGTACAATGACTAGCACATTACAAGCAATTACAGGACGCTTGTTCAATGAATTAACAAATGAACACTTTTAAGAGTCTGTTATATGTTAACACCTATACCTCTGCCCACAGCTTGCTTCCTAACAAAGAAAAATAAAAAAGACTCCAAAAGGGATCTAAATTTGTATAGAATGTTGATGCATTAAATGTGTATGTTTAAACTTCAGCCCATGCTCTGGGAAAGTGATATAGAATAATGCCTAATTACCAAGGATATACTCATCATTGCTTTTAATGCGAATAAGTCAACAGCTTAGAAACAAGGAAAGTGAGAAGCCGAGTGTCTTCTCCAAGGTCGCTCGGGGAATAAATAGGAAAGGCAGGAACAGAATGCAAGTTTCTGATTCTTTGAGCCTTAGTGTTTGGACACAGAGTGGTCAGTATACACCAGCTACCATTTGACTGCCCTGAACTAGGCCCTTTGCATGTATTATCTGTAAGCCTTGAAACATAATTGTTGATAGTTATTTTAGCCCCATTTTACGCATGAGGAAAAGGAAACCCACAGGGGTTAACTCATGCATCTGGGAAGAAGCTGAATTTGGTTTGAAGCCGAAAACCAAACCAGTTGCCATCAAGTTGACTCCAGCTCATAGTGAGTTTCAGAGTAAAACTGTGCTCCACAGTGGCTGGTCTTTCGGAAGACATTGCCAGGCCTTTCTTCCAAGGTGCCTCTAGATAGATTTGAACTGCCAGACTTTGGGTTAGTAGCTGAGTGCTTAATCATTTGCATCACCCAGGGACTCCAAACCCAGATATGGCTAATTCCAGAACCTATGGTCTGCAACATCTCACCACTTCTCAGACGATAATAAAAGCTGCCATCACTGAAGCAGCAACTGTGTTCTAGGCACTTACTTTAGTCCTCCTAATAACCCTGCAAGGCTGGTTCAATTATAATTTCCCCAGTTGTGCAGACAAGAAAACTGCTCTTCATACAAATTGAGTCATTTTCCCAAGGTCAAAGGTGGAATTAGAACTTGGCCCTCCCTGACATCAAAAGCCATATTCTTGCCATGTCCTACACCAAGGTTTCTTGGTTCTGGACATACATTGGAACACACAAAGAGCTTTTTTAAAACTATAAATCTTAAGGCCCCACTCCTTGAGAGTCCGATACAGTAACAGCACTACAGAGAAGTAAAATGTGGAAGCAAGCCACGTGAACCATGGCCTCAACTACCTTGAGACCAAAAAGAACTAGATCCCAGCTACCACACCAGACCACTCTAATCGGAACCACAATAGGTGGACCCCGATAGACTAGGAGAAAACTGTGGAATAGACTGCAAATTCCTGAACAAACAAACAAAAAAAACAGGTTTACGGAACTGGTTGAGACTGAAGGATTCCCTGAGACTATTGCCCTAAAATACCCTTCAAACCTTGAACTGAAACTAACCTGAGGTCACCCTGTAGCTAAATAACAAGTTGGCTAAAAAAAATAATGAATATCGCCCTTTAAAAAATCATCTATATGAGACCAAAGGTCAACAATTACTTTAAAGCAAAGATGAGAATGCAAGGAGGCAGGGAAACTAGATTAATGGAAATGGAACAACCAGAATGGAAATAATGAGAATCTTCACGCACTATGCAGAATGTAGCTAGTGTCACTGAACAACTTGTGTAGAAACTGTTGAATGGGAAGCTAAACTGCTGTGTAAACTTCACCAAAAACACAATATTATTTTTCTAAAATGTGGAAGCATGTCGGGGAGATGAAGGCAAAGGCAAGAGAACTGTTTTTCTCAAACCAAAGCACAACAGAGAAAGCCAACTGGGTCCCTGCAAATGTGCTTCCGCGATGCTGATGCTGGCATCTGGGCCAAGGAGGCGGCGGAAAACCCCAACCTCAGATGAGTGTGGCCGGAGGGACAGTGGAGAGGGAGAGTCACGAGAGAAAAAGCAAAAGTCAGAGTTTATTTTAAGGCGAGGGCTTCAAAAAAATGTTCCCTTCAACTGCTTAAGTAAGTGATACACAAATGGCGACTTGGCAGCAGTGGAACAGAACGGATTTGTTCTAAGTTCACAGGCCTGGAAAGATGTCCAGGACGTGGTGAGGAAAGCAGACTGTGAAGCGGCATGAACGGTATGGTCCCGTCTGCATGTGTCGTATGGGTATATTACTAGGCTTTTTATAGCGTAGTGGTATATAGCATACTATACCATAACGTAGCATAGCATACTATAGTGTAGTAGAGCTGTGTACAGTATAGTATAGTGTAGTATACATTAGTACCACTTAATATAACTTAGCACAGCTTAGTATAGGATAGTCTAGCATAGCTTAGTGTAGTATAGGAGCCTCGATGCCACAGGCAGTTTGGGATTCGCTGCTAGCCTGAAGGTTGGTAGGTCAAACCCTCCCAGTGACTCCACAGAAGAAAGACCTCACAAACTGCGAGGAATCCTTATGGAATCCATAAGGATTCCAGCCCAAAAAGTCCTATAGAGCAGTTCTACTCTGTAACACATGGGGTCGCCATGAGTCGAGGGCCAACTCAACGGCAGCTAACAGCTACTACGGTGTAGTGTAGTATATACTACATGCATATATAAATGTGTGTGTATATATATGTACAACAGAGTATGAATATACTATGTGTGTATATAATAGTACATAAACCCATTGCCATCAAGTCAATTCCGACTCATAGTAACCCTATAGGACAGAGTAGAGTAGAACAGCCCAAAAGGGTTTCCAGTGGTGTAATCTTCATGGAAGCAGACTGCCACATCATTCTCCTACTGAGCGGTGGGTGGGTTTGAACGCTGACCCTTCAGTTAGCAGCTGAGTGCTTAACCGCTGCACCACCAGGGCTCCTTTAATAGTACACAGCATAGAATTTATTATGTATGTAGAGTGAGTAGGAATATACTATCATGTATATAGTATGTTCTTGTTTGTATATATAATTTGAATACACATAAACATATAGAAAGATGTCCCCCAAAATATTAGTGATGGGGTTTGGAAGGATTTTTGCTTCCTTCCGAAAAGGAAGGAATATTATATTGAGTTCCTACTTTGTACCAGACAACCATCTTTCTTCCTCGTGGCATTTTTTTTAATTACTTGAATATTCTAAAAGCATGCATTTGCTTTTACCTTTTTAACAGATCGTTTGAAAATAAAACAGTCTGCTGTCAACATCCCCAATAACCACAGATGTGGACGTTCCTTCGTGACATTTATAGAAGGCCCAGGAGAAGAGAAGGAATAGGAGACACTGCGAGAGAGAGAGCGCCAAAGATAGAGTCCACCGCCCATCCCCCCCCCCACACACACACCGCACCTCTCCCTCCGCCTCCACACACTAATTTTTTTTTTTTTTTTTTTTTTTTTTGCTCTGGGGTCACCATCTGTAGATTTGTTTTGCACAAAAATAAAGCCATCCATCTCCCTTACCATGTTGTCATGTAAGCTCAGAAAAAACCACAGTGCTCAAGGGGCCCCTCAGTGGGGAAAGCACTTATCTGCCTCGGCCGGGTTTGCGCCCCCCTTCCCCCAAGGCATCCTTCCCCAGACTCAGGGGGTGGGTTTTGTTTATCCCCCTGGCACACAATGAAATGTCGGGAACACATGCTCAGGGTGAGGTGGGGCCCGACGAAGGTTAAAAATGGAACAGCGGCTTTGATCCCCAGCCAACACCAATGACGCTTGGGTTTAGGGCCAGGGTGAGACGTCATGTTCCCTTGCTCTGTCTCCACAGAAGGTGCAGACAGTCCCCTCCTGACTCAAAACGCAGACAAGGCCTGACTGGAAAATGGAAGGGAAGCCCCAGACTAAGAGTCAGGCCTGGGAAACTGGGAGAGGCAGGACTCCTAGGGGAGGGCAAGGGAATGTCTCCACTTCCAGTGCGGAGCCTGGTGCGGGGAGTTCGTTATCTGATGACAACAGCAGGATTTGGAGCGGAACCCTTAGGGGGCCTCCATAGAGAGGACAAATGCTGACAGGCCAAGGAATCTCCTTGTAATTAATCTATGGCCGCCATTTTGTAATCACCTCCCTAGGTGCCGCCATTTTGTAATCGCCTCTCTACATTCCTTCACTCTTGTAATCGGAACTTCAGTTCGTCTCTGCACTCTTCATTCATCCAGCAAATATGTACTGAGGGTCTGGTTTATTCCAGAACAGGCCTAGGTGCTGAGGCTCCAACAGGGAAGAACACACAGGCCCTGGCCTCCCAAATCTTGCAGTCTGGTGGGGAAGGGAGGCACGGAAGATGTCAGTAGCAATATCATGAAATGTGTTCAGAGGTGGGGGAGTGTTGGGTGCAGGAGACCGCAACGATGGAGGTAACTCCCGCTCAGGGGAGTAGGAGGTAAGGAAGGAATCTTGGAGAAAGATGGAGGCAGGGGCAGATTATACCATAGGCAAGATAAGCACAATGCTTATCTTGCTTACCAGATCATCTGTAGTGAACAATCGCACTTTTTTTTTTTTCACCACATCAAAGATTCAGCTTTTTGGTATGGCTGGCATCTCTCTCCCAACCCCACAGCACATTCCTACAGAATCAAAGCCAGTTCTCAAATGTACAATCCCTGACATCTTTGATGTGGTGAAACCCTTGTGAGATTGTTCACTACAGATTAGTAAGTAAGCACAAGTAGGCCTGTACTTACCTTGCTTACTGGGTAGTCTGCCCCTGGATGGAGGCATCTAAACTGAGGCCGGAAGAATAAAAGCGAGAGTTTACCCAGTCTTTACCTGAGGGACGAGTGTCCCAGGTGGAGAGAATGGCACCTACAAAAGCGCTAAAGAGACACAAAGTGTGGATGGGAAGAACTAAAAAAGCAAGACACTGGTATGAAAAAAAAAAACTGATACGAGGTGAGACAAAAGCTTTCTTTCTAAAGTGCAGAGTGGAACAAAGATGTCTGCCCCCATTCTTAATTACTCTTACTATCAAATTGACCAAACACTTCTAATCAGAGTCCACACTTTCATTGAGCATGCACTACGAGTTGATAACTCTTATATGATCTCTTTGCATCCTCACGAAAAATTTCACCATTTGAATAAACTAAAACTCAGAGAGGTTACCAAAACCCATCGAGGCCATATAGCAACTAAGTATATATGGGAGGAAAGGTCCCTGGGTGGGGCAAATGGTTTGTGCTCGAGTATAAACCTAAATGTTGGTGGTTCAAATCTACCCAGCTGTACCATGGAAGAAAGTCCTGGCAATCTGATTCCATAAAGATTACAGACAAGACAACCCCATGGAGCAGTTCACTCTAACACATGGATCACCAAAAGCCAGAATCAATTTAACAGGAACAGATTTTTATATACAGGTGGAAGGGGAAGGATTTGAACCCAGGGGCTCCAACTCTGCTTACAGTATTCATATCATCTTAGCAGAAATAGATTGCCTTATTGAGGTGCACTTTAGTGACTGAACCAGATTTCAGGTCAGGGATGAAGCTGTCTTCCTCCGTTCATCCATTCATCCATTCAGTCAGCCAGTTATTGCAAATTCATTGGGTGTCACCTGGGGCAAGTTCTCATCTCTCTCACTCCACACTGCTTTGCCTGTCTCTAAAACTGGTTCTCATAATATTTTTATACTCTAGATAATAGAGAAGGAGCTCTGGTGTCTGGTGGCACAACGGTTAAGCACTCAGCTGTGAACCTAAAGGTAGCTGGTTTGGACCCACCCAGTGGCCGCACAGTAGAAGGACCTGGTGATCTGCTCCTGTAAATGTTACAGCCAGGAAAACCCTATGGGGCAGTTCTACTGTGTCAAATGGGGTCACTGTGAGTTGGAATCAACTAGACGGTGTCCAACAACAAGAACAGATTATAGAGGATATCTAGGTCTTCTAAGACCAGATAATACCTTGGAGATGAAGCTGTATAAGGATTTTCTCTGCAGCTCTACTGAGGATCATATTTTGAAGTTGACCCAGTTACTTTAGCTGGTGGTTGATAAAGGAGAGTGTCAGCGAAAATGAGGAAAATCCTCAGTGAGATGGATTGACACAAAAGTCTCACAATAGGCTCAGCCATATCAAAGATCATGGAGATGGCACAGGACCAGGCAACAGTTCATTCTGTTATACTTAAGGTGGCCATGAGTCACAGTTGATTCAACATAAGACCAGTTCTCATTTACCTGAGGTTCACAGAAGGTAAGCAGACAAACAAGAAAGGACAGCGTGATTTCTTCACCCTCCAAAACTCTGGTACAGGTAAAAACAGAAAAGAAAACTCCTCGTTTATCCTGCTAACTCTTTCTGTGAAAGCCGCTAGGTAGAGTCATAAACCTCCCTATTGTTTGAAGCCCATTTTCTCAGGAACAACAGGCAGAAAGGTGAAATCATGGAAGCCACTAGAAACAAATATCTTAAAACCCCACGTCTCTGTTGCAGAGGGTGATGTTCACAAAAGAAGCCTGGAAATGAGCCTAAAAAAAGCCCGCACCCCGTCAGACACAGAGGTGGGATTTGAACAAAAAGGTCAATAACTTCAACAGAGGTGCCATTGAAAGAGTGACAGAACATAACTTTCTTTGTCTCTGTGTGACAGGTGACACCATCCCATGGGCACCTCCCAGCAAGGAGCCAAATCCTCAAGTTCATTTTTCTGTGACTAAGCCACCATCAGCCTCCTTAAAACAAGGTGACTTTAACACCCAAGGAATTTTGCTTTAGGGGAGAATCTTTTATCCTCTCCATTGTAGGAGCTGGGTGGTATGGAGGCATGCCAAGGCCTAAATGTGAGAAAAAGAACAGAGAAATGGAAAACACTGTGGTGGTTACTAAGGAAAAGCATTTGCGGCCAAATTGGGAGACAGGAAATTATTGGTCTTTGGATATTCCTTAGCTGAGTGTATCAGTCAGGGCTCCCTAGAGAAGCAGGCCAATAGGACGGGAATTCCTTCCTTCCTTCCTTCCTTCCTTCCTTCCTTCCTTCCTTCCTTCCTTCCTTCCTTCCTTCCTTCCTTCCTTCCTTCCTTCCTTCCTTCCTTCCTCCCTCCCTCCCTCCCTCCCCCCTTCCCTCCCCCCTCCCTTCCTCCCTCCTTCCTTCCTCGCTCCCTCCCTCTCTTCCTTCCTTCAGGGATTCCCTGGGTGGTGCAAACAGTTAATGCACTCAGCTGCTAAATGAAAGGTTTCAGGTTCCATCCTTGGAAGTAAGGCCTGTTGATCTACTTCTGAAAACTCAGCCACTGAAAACCCTATAGAAACAGTTCTGATCTGACACACATTGGGTCGCCATGAGTCAGAATCAACTTGAAGGCAACTGGTATTTATTTAAAGAAATTGGCTCACACAATTGTGAGGGCGCTGGCAAGTCCAAAATCCATACAGCAGGCCCGTAATTTGGAAATTCAGGCAGAAGTTGATGGTGCAGTTTTGAGGCAGAATTTTTTCTCCAGGAAACCTCAATTTTTCCTCTTAAGGCCTTCAACTGGTTTTATGAGGCCCACCCACAATATCTACTGATTGTAGATGTTAGCCACATCTACATAATACCTTCACAGCAACACCTAGATTAATGTTTGGTACTAGAGCCTCCCAGAAGAAGGTCCTGGTGATCTGCTTCCAAAAAATCAGCCACTGGAAACCCGGTGGAGCACAGTTCTACTCCGACACGCACGGGATCACCATGAGTTGGAGTGAACTTGATGGCAACTGGTAACCAGCACCTAGCCAAACTGCCTCAAAAAACTAATCGTTGCACAAGATAATTTGGGGGTTCATGCGTTTTGAGCTTTAGCTGTTGGCGTGCTCTGTTGGTCTGCAGAGAAGACAAGGACAGTAAAACAAGCTACCCTAGGGGGCAATTACATTCACTTTACCAAGCTGCCCCTGGAGCCACACCCTGAGAATTCATCCTGGATTTTCAGGTGCTACCATCTTGTCTGAATGGAAAGGTGCCACCTCTTTGGTTTCTTTGTTATTTGTCTTAATTTTCTTGGCCAGGAAGACTGAACTCTTGGGTTGGCCCAAGCCACAAGACATCCACTCTCTGCCATTTTCTGGTTGTGCCATATTTGGCAAGAACTTTGTCATCTCTTAAAGCCTCAGTGTCCTTGTCTGTAACATGGAGGTGACAATCCAAATATCACTGGATTATTTTAAAGAGGTAACAAGATGAATTATGTAAACAGTCTGATATAAAGCAGGCAAATATTGGTTTCTTTCTCCCTTGCTATGTCCTTTTCCTAAATCCAAATTCTCCTTATTAACTGCCAGAACAGTGTCTTGGTCATCTAGTGCTGCTGTAACAGAAATACCACAAGTGGATGGCTTCCACAAAGAGAAATTTATTCTCTCAGTCTGGTAGGCTAGAATTCCAAATTCAGGATGTCAACTCCAGAAGAAGGCTTTCTCCGTCGGCTCTGGAGGAAGCTCCTTGTCACCAATCTTCCCCTGGACTAGGAGCTTCTCCACACAGGAACCCCAGGTCCAAAGGCCATACTCTGCTCCTGGCACTGCTTTCCTGGTGGTATGAGGTCCCCAACTCTCAGCTTGCTTCCCTTTCCTTTTACCTCTTGTAAGATAAAATGTGGTGCAGGCCACACCCCAGGGAAACTCCCTTTATATTGGATCAGGGATGTGACCTTAGTAAGGGTGTTACAATCCCACCCTAATCCTCTTTAACATAAACTTACAATCACAAAATGGAGGACAACCACACAATACTGGGAATCATGGCCTAACCAAGTTGACAGACATTTTGGGCAGATACAGTTCAATCCATGACAAGTTGGTGGAGATTATTTTAATTGGCCAAGTCTGAAAGACAAATGAAATAAGAATATCTCTCCTTGGGGTGAGAGAAGCACGTGGATCTAGGAAATCAGAATATAATTACCACCATTCTCGCACTGATTTTGGTCATTTTCTTTTTCCTAATAATCAAAGCAATAACGACAATGACACCCTACATTTCAGAAGCTGCTGTACTTGAAAATCACTCCTGAAATATCTGAAGACCTTAATAGACAGTTTAAGAACTCTACAAACTTCTTGCCAACAAATAAAAAGGGAGGCTGAAAAATAGTCTACCTTATGAGAAATTTTCAATTTTGTGTAACTGGCATATAATTAAGGAGCCCTGGTGGCAAAGTGTAAATGAGTAGGAATCGACTCAATGGCGGAGACCAGGCATATAATTGTGCAATAATAGTAATGAGCAAAATACTGTTAGTACTACTACTGATAATAATAATCGTTTCTGTTTCTTAAATGGAGCCCTGATTGCACCGTGGTTAAGAGCTCAGCTGCTAACCAAAAGATCAGCAGTTCAAATCCACCAGCCACTCCTTGGAAACCCTATGGGGCAGTTCTACTCTGTCCTATAGGGTCGCTATGAGTCAGAATTGACTCAACGGCAACAGATTCATTTCTCAAATACTAAGTATGTGCCGTGCATCCTACTAAGTACTTTGTGTATATTATCTTGTGTAATATTAATTCTCAACGTAAACCTATAAAGGAGGTTTTATTAACCTGTTTTACTGAAGCAAAAGTTGTATCTTGAATAGGCTGTGTGTCTTACCCGAAATCATGTACCAGCAAGACAGTGAAGCCAGGGTGAGAATCTGGATCCTTCTCACTCAGCTGCTTGGGCTTTTAGGAGGTTTCAGGTTCCTGGGGGGCTTTTATTTTTCCCCTTCTGCAACTTCTATGACAAATCTCTGTCTTTTATTATGTCTGTCAGTCTGTCTGTGAAATTCTGTTTCTGTGTCTCTCAGTGTGTCTGAGTCTTTGCCTTTGTGTAACACACACATGACATGACTGCACACACAGACACGCAAGCACACCAAATACATCCACACTGAACATGCACAAATATGCCACACAAAAATCACACAGTCTCCATATCCAGATGCCACACACACTATGCACACACACACGACATACACACTCACATATTCACACATAGTGCGCATTCGCAGCACACACAGACACAAGCACATTTACACCACACATACTCACAAACATAACAGAAAAACTCTCCGCATACACATATACCACGGAGTCATGTACATACTTCACATACGTACATACACCCTACCAACACATATATCACACACACACACTCCATGCCCACACATGCACCACACACACACACTCCACACATACACAAACCACACACCCAAACCACACGCATACGTAAGCATCCACCATACAGACACACATTACACACACACACACATATATAAGCACTCAGCTGCTAACCAAAATGTTGGTGGATCAAACCCACCCAGTGACTTCACAGAAAAAACACCTGGCAATCTCCTTCTGTAAAGGTAACAGCCAAGAAAACCCTATGGGGCAGTTCTACTCTGTCACCTGCGGCCACTATGGGTCAGAATCAGCTCAATGGCACACACGACCAACAACAAATACACACACAAGTGCACATACACACACACTCTGTACTAGCCAGCACGCTGGCCGGCCGACACATGTGTTCCCTGTAATTTTATAAGCCCACATGTGCAGGTCAACCTCGATAGATTAAGATAGATGCTAACTAAATTTTCTAAAATTTCTCTTAGTCATTCTGTATTTGGAATCTTTTTGGTATGATTCTTGGATCAACCCTTTTAAAAGCTCTATACCTTCTGTTGGCTGGCTTTGGAGATGAGTTTGCGTTTTGGAAATAATTCTCTTGAACCTTAAAGCCATTGGTATTCGTTCTCTCTCAGAACCAGAAGATCAGGATTCTAGTTCCAGCTCCGGCACTAACTAGCTCGAAAGGTCTCTTCTTCTCCCTTGGACTCAGTTTTGCAATCTATACTATGGGGGAGATGCACCCCCTTTTGTCTTCTCCTTCCTCCAGCTCCTCTGCAGAGCCCCGGACTTCCATTGAATGCAGTTTGAAAATCAGGAGAAGAGCTAGGATTCACCATGCCTTCTAACTCTGTGATTCTGCAATGTGAAATTAATAATAACCATCAAGATAATAACAATATTGAAAATGGAAAATCTGATGCCAAAAGAACAAGATAAAATAAAGCCATAGCATATAATCCAAAACCAAAGATAAATGACACCTTGGATACTCATTTTTGTATTATCTGTGCTAAAATGCCGCTCAGCGGACGTAGATAATTAGGGGTTTCGTTATGTGGTTTTGGCCAGCATTCAGTAATTTGTACTCTTGCATCCACAAACCCAACCATCAAACTACTCCAGATCCCAGTCATCTGACCCCACATCTTAGACAAGAATTAATGGCCGGAGCATTGAGAGACAGCCCCTGTTATGAAATGCCATTCTGTCCTTTATATAAAATATTGTTTATTGCAGCAGATTTGCTGGTGACCTCCAGAGTCTGCTCACCAGTAACAGCCTGAATTAGTCTCTTCATGGCTTCCTTGTGCTCCAGTTCATATTCCAACCTCAATGAGTTAAACTGGCAACCGGTGACCTTGAGAAGATAGAACAGTTCTATGGGATGTTGCATAAACAAACAGATTTAGGCTGGACTTGACTTTGAGTAGCTAGTGGTGAAAGTGATGAACAAAATCAGGGGACCAGAGAGCATATCCCTGAAATGATGCTTTGGGATGGGAGAACGCTACCTTAATCTCTGATTTTATCAAAGCTGGGAAGAAACAATGTTCTACAGGAGCTGTTCTAGAAAACTTGGTTGGCTGCAAGTTAAATTATGACTGCCAATGGGGAAAGAGAACTCTGTCTCCAAATCAAAATGGCGGTGCTTAGAGTAATCAATCAGAAGAATTGTAAGACATATGCTGAATGTAGCACCTCAAAGTGAAAACAGATGGACTAATGTGTATTGATCTCCAGTGGCTGTTGACACCCTTTTGAAATAGAGGCAACAAAGGGCATGGGCGGGGGGTGCTGTAAGTGGAGAGGGTTGTACCAGGGGGGATTAAAAAACCTGTGGCAAAGACCCTTGGGTGAACTCTGGGCTTCATTTTAGAATGTCACCCCTACAGTCTTTTGCGCGAACAGCTGGAACTTAGGGGAGGTCAGGGCTTACTAATTTTGTCTAACTCTCATCTGTTTATTTTTATTCTTTCATTATCTCAGCTTCCTCAGCTCCTCCAGCCTGTGGATACATCAACAACAATAACACGCATCCCACAAGCTCTTCATGCAGGACCTTAGCCTCTCACCTTTTCTGAGGGGCCCCCAATGTGTCTGTCAATTGTGATTAGGAGCCCTACAATTCAGGTGTCCCAGCCTTGCGCCAAGCATTCACTATGCACTTATATCATGATCAGTTGCTACCTGGTGTTCTGGAGCTCTCAAAATGCCACGATTAAGTAGAGGACTCAAAAGAAGTGAGGAGACATGCCTTGGCCCTTTCTTGTGTTGTATCAGCAAACCGTGCCCCTGGTTAGCTGGCTGGCTTACAGATGGTGTGGAAAACTAATAAGCCATCCAGCAGAAAGTGAGTGTTGGTGGCTTAGTACTTCCTAAGTAAAAGAAAAGGCACCTACAACAGAAGGCACTATGGGTAATGGGTAAATATGGTTATCCTTATGGAAATCTTTAGGCATATCATTCTCAAACCATAACTATCATGGGCAAGCTCAGCCTGGGGAGAGTCCCTGATCATGTTTTCTGTTTCCATCTCCTCTTCCAAGTTTATTCCTCATCCTTTCCTTGATAGGTGAAACAAGAAGACTCTAACAACTCCATCAAAAAATGGGTAAAAAACTTGAATAGACATTTCACCAAAGAAGAAATACAAACGGCTAATAGGCACATGAAAAGATGCTCAGTGTCATTAGCCTACAGGGGACTGCAAATCAAAACCACAATGAGATATCACTTCATACCCCCTAGGATGGCTATGATTTAAAACAGTGAAAAACAACAGGTGTTGTCAAGGATGTGGAGAAATGGGAACCCTCATCCATTGCTGGTGGGATTGTAAAATTGTACAGCCACTGTGGGAAACTGTCTGGCAGTTCCTCAAAAGGTTTAACAGAATTATTATACAAGGCAGCAACTCTACTTCTAAGTATATACCCTAAGGAATTGAAAGCAAGGTCACAAACAGATGCTTGTACTTCATTGCAGCGTTATTCACAATAGCCAAATGATGGAAACAACCTAAATGTCCACCAACAGATGACCCATGGTCTAGCCGTATGATGGAATATTAATCAGCCATGAAGAGAAACAAAGTCCTGATACATGCTACAACACGGAAGAACCCTGAAAACATCATGCTGAGCGAAGTAAGCCAGTCACAAAAAGACAAATATTGTTTGATTCCACCTATATGAAATATCTAGAATAGACCAGTGTATAGAGATCAAAGTTTATTAGTGGTTACCAGGGGCAAGCGTGAGGAAGTGGAGAAGGGGACTCATTGCTTAGGGGACACTTTTGAGTTTCTGTTAAGGGTGATGGAAAATTTTGGAAATGGATAACGATGATGGTTAAACAACATGATGAATACAATTAATGTTACGAGATTGTTACATGTGAAGAATGTTGAAACGGCCAAGAGGAGGACCAGGAGAAGGAGAAAGAGAAAAAGAAAGTCTATTTGGTCTTCTGGTGAACATCATCCCTGAATATAGCCAATAGGTTACTAACAGAACCAACAGACATCACCGTATGGATTAGGGGCTCTCTGAAAGAAGGTAGGTCAGCTGAGGTGCACTGGACACATCTGAGAGTTAGATTTCTAATAAAAAATGGGCCAAACTATTCATATAGGTTGGGTGGAGGAAGGAGAGGAAACCCTGGGAGTCTCCAGAGTGACAATATCTCTCTACTGAACCCAACTGAGGCAGTCACCTCCCTCTAGTCCAGACCCCTAGAGCCTACTTTATCATTTGCAAAATGTACAGAATAACCACTCAATATTCAGGGACAAAGGTCTCTCTGGGGCTTCCTCCCTCCTCATCCCTCACTCAAGGAATTTTGCAAATAAATCACAATTGTTAATCCCTTGGCCTGAGAGTTATGGGCTGTAGGAGAGCAGGAGGAGAAAGTTGAAATGGGACTTTGGGGTGGAAAGAAGCCCCTGATGAAAAATGAAGGGTGAACTCACAGATGGGCAACCCCCAGTACAGATGGACCTTCCAGAGAAAGAAGGAAAGTGATAGCACAGTTGTGGGGGCAGGAGTGATCTGTGAAAAACAACGACAGTTGAACAGGCAAAGAGAGCGTCCAGGGAAGAAGGGAAGGAGAGGAAAGAGTTAATTGCTTAGGGAAAAGAACAGAAAAGGAAAAGCAAGCACTATTCCAATTATGGGTGAAGTTGAGGGGGAGGCCTTATTAGATCTGAAATGGCCCCTTCAGACTTACAAAGTGTTTGTTCCCAGGATAAGAGGCTGAAGGGCAATTACTACAGAGGCCTTCGCTGGGCCTGGTAATCTCCTTCCACACTCTCTTCTTAGTGACAACTGGCCTTGTAGACTCGGTGTCCAAGGCTGAGGCAGTGAGGCCAGCCGCAGACCCAGCAGCCTTTGCTCCATGGCTTCTGGAGTCTTCTCCGCTGATCTGGTCACTTGGGGCTCAGAAGAAGACAAAGTCAAAGAGGAAAGGCAGGAATTCTTGGCTTCCATTGTTGGTATCTGTGTGTGTCTGTGTGTTCTCCTTGGGTTTAGGGTAATGTGATGCAGTAGAGAAACATCATGCATGTATTTATGTGACACTAATTCAACTATTGAGAGAGAGAGAGAGAAGTGCAGAATATAAGCAGAGCTCTGCCCATCAATCCATTCAATGAACTTTTGCCCCAGGGAGGGTGTAGATAGAAGATGTGCCTCTGTTGTTCCTATAACTAGTCTAGTTTCCCAGGTGTCTTACAATGTGGCACTATGATAGATTTTCAAGGGTAATTTCATCTTTATTTATGAGATTTTCTCATCCGTGTTAGACCAGCTCCACAATCTGTATGTTTGTGTGTGCATGACTGTGTGTTGAGTGTATGTTAGTATGCGTTCTGTTTGAATGGGTAGACATGTGTTATGAATACGTGTACATGCCTGTGTGGGTATTGTGTGCACATGTTGGTCTGTGTATGTACGTGAATGCATTTCAACTGTATGTAGGTATACAAGTGTTGGTGTGTTGTGAATGTAACTCAACAATAAAGAATCTATTTTTGCATTGTGTACTACGTACGTAGGTAATCTGCTTGTCGGCTGGGTGTATGTGCTGAGGGCAGGAGTCCAGGGGTTTAACACAGATAATTGGGGGCTGTTCAGATGAAAGAGATCCCTGTGAAACTCTCAAATGTGTTTTCTCTCTTCATCTGAAAACTCCGGGGACTTCTTAGGGCTGAATTTATTCTCTACATGCTACCTGGGATTGTTGAATGTGAGTGCAGGTGGGATGTGTGTGTGTGTGTGTGTGTGTGTGTGTGTATGAGAGAGAGAGAGAGAGAATGTGTATGACTTTCTTAACTAGGTTAGAAATTAACACCATGTTGGGATGCGCTGCCCCATTTGCTTAACAAATTAAGTACTTATTCCCACTGTGGCCAGAACTTGCTAAAAGACAGTCCTCAGGTGCCAGGCCTCTTTGGGATTGCCATAACTAAAGGGGGCAGTCCACATTCAGTAGCTGATCCACAGGAAAGCATAAAGGCCAGACCTTCCGCCACAACTCAGGACAACTCTGAAGGGCCATCTCGGCTCTAGAGCACTCCACGGACTTGGCCAAGTCCTTCGCCGCTACTGCGCTGCAGCTCAGGTTCTTCCTCCGCCTAACCCTGGTTTCCTCCCATTCCTTCCACAGGTGTTGGTCCCAAGAGCTTGCCCTAATAAACGTTCTGCATGCTAATCTTCATCTCAGTTTCCAGAAAACCCAACCTGTGACCAGATGGCAGAAACCAAGTCTGGAACCAGTGAATCACAGAGTGGAATGGATATTGAAGTTGTTAGCTGCCATCAAATTGACTCCAACTCAGGGCAGCCTTATGTACAACAGGATAAAATGCTGCTCGGGCCTGCACTACCCCATGCTTGAGTCCATCTCACTGAGGGTCTCCCTTGCCTTCGCTGACCCTCCGCTTCACAGCCATGACGTCTTTCACCAGCAACCCTTTCCCGATGGCGTGTCCAAAGCAAGCAAGTCAGACAACATTCTGTGGTGATCTATAAGGTTTTCATTGGCTAATTTCAGAAGTAGACCGCCATGCCTTTCTTCTTAGTCAAAAAAGGAGGGTGAGCATGGTAGCACAAGTTGAAGAATGTAATCAGTGTCACTGAATTGTACGTGTAGAAATCGTTGAATTGGTGTATGTTTTGCTGTGCATATTTTCTACAACAAAAACAAAATAAATCATTTAAAGAAGAAGAAAGTATTCCGCGGGAAAAAAGCAGAATCTCCCAGAAGATGAGTATAATCCTTGGGACCCACTTGGTTTCACGTGCCCCCCACTCCTCAGCTAGACCCAAAAGCAAACAAGGAGACTTCGGAAGTCCTTCCAACAAGCCCCTTCCTTTTTTCTTGGCCTCACACCGCTACTTTTCACCAGCCTCAAAGTTCAACGAAGTCTCAAGTCCCAAAAAAGAAGTGGCAAGCCTTCTTGCGCCAGATAATTAGAGAGATGGGTTCATGGACCCCGGACCCAGCACTCCAGCATAGCCTCAAAGAGTCCCTGGTGAACCATTTGCCGACTTTAATTTCTCAGGGGCTGCTTCAGCAGGTGGCCACTGGCAGGTAGTCAATAGGGGCCTTCTGGCTGAGGACTGGGGGCTCTTTGGAAAGGTCAACTCCAGAGGCCAGAGGGCACGGCTCGAGAGGTCACGAGGTCAGGACCCATCATGGTGACAGATGAATCTAAGCATGTCTCTCTCACTCTCTGGATGCAGAGCCAAGCCTCTTGAGACGGGAGAGGTGGAGGGGGTAGCTGAGGGGGGATCACAAAGAAAGGCGACTCTGGTGTCTGGCCGGCACCTCTCAACTGGTCTTCATTAGGCGCCCAGCAGCCCTCTCTTCTGCCGCCCTCTGTCCCCGGCTGATGGGGTCCTGTCTCCAGACCTCTCAACTGTTCCTCATTAGGTGAAACAGAGCGCTTTTGTCCCGCATGAAGCCTTCTTTGTTCCACCAGCCCAGCCAAGCTAGAAAGCCAGAAACTGATACAAAACAATGCCACTTTATCCTGAGGGGACCCCCTCCCTCCTCCCTCTTCCTCCCCCTGGTCGGACAAGGAAGGGTGACTCCCCTCACCCCTCCAGTTACATCCCTGGACATCTAGCTGGGAAAGTGTTTGCCGGGGCGCAGGAAACACCTCTAGCACAGACCAGAGGTTCTCAAACTCAAACTCACCTGGGGATCTTCAAAAACACCCATCCCTGCTTCCCACCCACAGACATTCTCATTTGTCCTGTCTGGGGAGCAACCAAGCATCAGGATTTGTAAAACCTCTCCACGTGACTCTAAAAGTATAGACAGAGAACTTGCTATCAAATATCCAAATATCCGTGCCCACCTGCCACCTTTGCACACCTAAAAATCAAGGTGGTATACAAAATACTTTGCACCTCAAGGGGCATAGCGCCATCCACCAGGACACACGCTTCCCAGAAACAGCCAGGAACGGCATACCTGTGTGTACCAGGTGAAGAAGCTCTGTCTGAAAAAGCCACATGGACATAGCTGATTCAAATGCCAAGGTTTTAATCTTGGCTTTCAGCATCTTCAATCAGGCACAGATAGTTTAAGATCCCTTGGGGCTCTGCCCATCTTCCTTCTCCTTAATCCTTAGCGCTGTGCTCTCTCCAGCAAAAACTCCACACCCTCAAAGACAAGATGGGTGACAGGGAGTCTTTGTTGGCTAGAGACAAGTTTCCTTGCCAGCTGCCATTCCCAAAGCAACACTGAAGCAGTTATTTATTCAAAAGTCATTGAGCCCTGATCTGTCTCAATACCTGCTACTACCAGGGCTGCTAAGGAGGCTTGGTGGTACAATGGCTAAGCACTCAGCTGCTAACTGAAAGGTCAGCTGTTCGAACCCACTAGCAGCTTCACAGGAGAAAAGAAAGACTAATCTGTTGCCACCAAGTTGATTCCAACTGATATCAACCCTATAGGACAGAGTAGAATTGCCCCCATAGGGTTTCTGAAGCTGCAATCTTTACGGAAGCAGAGTGCCACATCTTTTGCCTGTGGAGCGGCTGATGGGTTCAAACCACCAACCTTACAGTTAGCAGCCAAGTGCTTAACCACTGTACCACCAGGGCTCCTTTTCCATAAATATTACAGCCTAGGAAACCCTACGGGGCAGTTCTGCTCCGTCCTATAGGGTCGCTATGAGTCTGAAATAACTTGACGGCACACAACAACAACATCACCGGGGCAACTATCCCAAAGTTCAGTGGTTTGGACCCACCCGGTAGCACCTCAGAAGAATGGCCTGGAGATCTGCTTCTGAAAAGTCACATCCACGAAAACACTATGGAGCAGAGTTCTACTCTGCAACTCATGGGGTCGCCATGAGTCAGAATCAACTCAGTAGCAGCTGGTCAGCTCATTATCAGGGCAGCTTGCACAGAAAGATGGTGTGTAACTTAGAGACAAGCAAACGTTCTCTTCCCCATCACACCAAGCCCCAGAGTATTTCCCCTCCTGAGATCTAACAGTAAAAATCTCATTTTTTTGTCCCCCAGGCCTGAAATAGCAACTTTACAGATTTATAGTGGTCACAGCCTCACTACTCTCTTTTGAGGGTATCCCTGGGTAGTGAAATCATTTAAGCGCTGAACTCTAACTGAAAGGATTTGAACTCACCCAGAAGCACCTCGAAAGAAAGGCCTGGCCATCTACTTCTGAAAAATCAGCCATTGAAAACCCTACAGAGCACAGTTCTACTCTGTACACATGGGGTTTTTTAATTCTCTTTTGAAAAGTGGATTTAAGGTAGCGTTGCTCTGGTGGCGTAGCGGGTAAGTGCTACGGCTGCTAAGCAAAAGGTCAGCAGTTTGAATCCGCCAGGCGCTCCTTGGAAACTCTACGGGGCAGTTCTACTCTGTCCTATAGGGTCGCTATGAGTTGGAATCGACTCGACGGCAGTGGGTTTGGTTTTGGTTTTTTGTCAGATTTAACAAATAAAAATGCAGGACTCCCAGTTAAAGTTAGATAAACAATGGAAAATTTTTTCAGTGTAAGTATGTACATGCATTATGTAGGGCTTACTTATACTAAAAATTCTTCTTTGTTTATCTGAAAATCAAATTTAACTGGGCATCCAGTATTTTTTCAGGCCACTCTAAAATAGGGTCTGTGAGTTGGAATCTGCTCGATGGCAATGGATTTGGCTTGGTTTAATTCTAAAATAAGGGAAATGTTAAGAGTTGTTTGCGCCTTGACCCTAAATTCATTTCATTCATGAATTCGACTTGTGACTTCAGTTCCTTTGCCTTTTGATTAGCATCCAGCTGATAAGAGTTTCTGATGGGATGAGAGCTTCAAATGGGGATGAGAACGTTAACATTGTCATTGTGACTTTGGAGAACTTCCAGAAAATGCCAGGCTTGGGTGGGGGGCAGTTCAGGGAGAGGTGGGGACTGGTGAAAAATTCAGCAGGAAGACACTAAGCTCCCCAGTACAACCTTTCAGCACGCATTCCTTGTGTCGGAAACATCAGAAACGTGGAATCTCAGACTGTGAGAACAGGGTGGAAGGAGAGAGATCTCAGGTAAAGGGGTGCTGAATTTGGGGGACTGTGTTCTGCTGTGCCTCCCTCCCATATCCAGGCACCGAGAGGTTTAGGTAGAATGAGAAATGCATGCAGAGAGCTCATGGATACCGGAATAGGTGTTAAGCTCCCCAGGTGGAGCAGTTTGTACTAGTAGTTAGAATGCCGGGCTGCTAACCAAAAGGCAAGAGGTTTAAACCTGCCAGCTGCTCTGCAGGAGAAAGATGGGGCAGTCTGCTTCTATAAAGATTTCAAAAAAAAAAAAAAAACTACTAATATAGCTACCCAGTAGGTTAAACTCTGTAAAACCTCTATGGAAGCAGACTGCTCCATCTTTCTCCCATAGAGATTTCGAAAAACCAAACTTTTGGTTAACAGTCACCCACTTTAACCACTGCACCACCGGGGCTCCTTCCTCTAGGCTGTAAAGATCACAGCCTTGGAAACCTATGCGGCAGTTCTACTTTATCCGACAGGATCACTATAAGGTAGAATCAATTTGATGGCAAGGGGTTTGGCTGGAACCCACCTATTTACCCTTCTTAAGGGCTTGGGACCGCCATGATTCAGAATTGACTTGATGGCAACTAACAGCAACGTGAACTACTGACCAAAAGTTGGTGGTTCAGACCCACTCAGAGACACCTCTGAAGACAGACCTAGCGATCTGCTTCTGAAAGGTCATAGTCATGAAAACCCTATGGAGTAGTTCTACTCTGCACACATGAGGTCACCAGGAGCCAGAATCGACTGGATAGCAACTGTCAACAACAGCCATAAGTCAGAGTCATAATGATAGGTAATAAATGGTATCACTGGGTGTTGAGCCCAAGGTTATTATTATTATCACATCTTTAATGAGAAGATTAAAGATTACTCTGTCCTATAGGGTCGCTATGAGTCGGAATCAACTTGACGGCAGTGGTGGGTTTTTTTTAATGAGAAGAAGAGATGGAGGAGCAGCGTTTGTCAATGAAACTGTGAAAGAAATGGCAATTTGGCTGAGTCTTGAAAAATAAGGAGCAGTTTACTACACAGAGCCTGGTGGCACAGTAGTTAAGAGCTTGGCCACTAACCAAAAGGTCAACAGTTTGAATCCACCAGCCATTCCTTGGAAACCCTATGGGGCAGTTCTACTCTGGCCTATAGGGTCGCTGTGAGTCAGAATCGGCTGGACAGCAACAGGTTTGCTTTTGGTTTGGTTCTCTACATACAGACTATGTTTCTCCTTCTTGGTCTTCTGTGCCTTGCCCTCCTCCAAAAATTGCTATCCTAACACCAGGCACCCAGTGGGTACTTGACATGTGAGCACTACCTTGACACTTGGAATTATAAGTCACAAGGGGAGACAAATGGCATCAAAACAGATTTTGGTCATTGCCACCCATTCTCCCACCAACCAGGTAGATGGTGACTAACCTAAGGTCATGTGATGGCAAGACTGTTGGGACTGGAGAAGTCTTTTTTGGGCGCTCCCGTCATTGTGTTCTCTTGCTCACCCCAAGATCTGGAATCCACATCTCCTCACCCATACCCCGCCATTCTGTTTTAACACTGAGAACCATGCATGGCTCCTTCCGGGCTATGGATATGGGACCCAGAGAGGAAGCCAAGAGCCACCCTGGAATGGGAATGACCACCTTCATGCACATTCCAGATGGCAGAAGGAACCCATCCATCAAACGATGAAAACTCCTCCCTGTTCTCCAGGAAGCATGGCCATGAAGTGTTTGTAAATACATGTCTTCAGGTTTAAACAAATGGCATCATCATGTGTATGTTGTGAGGGGAGCCCACGTGAAGCGAGCCAGGGAGACGTGTCCTGGCGTTTCTCCTGTATTCAATACCTGCCCGGGTCTAGTGGTCTTCCTGTATCTTCTGCCCAAGCCAGTCCCATGGCCTCTCAACAGGAGAAGGGTGCCAATTCCTAGCATGTTATTTTCATACTGTTTGATGATAAAAATCGTTCCAGCAGGACAAATGGCAGGGAACAAACACAGGAAGCAGCCCCCTGATTAGATAGGGACAGGGTGGCTGGTGGAGGGAAAAACAAAATGACGAAAATGACAAATGAGTAGACCATGGATGCTGCCATCCCCTTCCTGAACATTCCAAGAATAGATGGAAAGAAGCAATTGGGGAAGAAGCCATAACTTGGGGTATGAGTGGGGGTAAGGGAGGCTTGCCCTGTGGCAGCGCTTGGCTGGTACCCTCCCAGAGTTAAGCCTGTTAGGACAACCACCTGGTGTCAGCCATTTCCTTAGAGAGTCTTGTCTAAGTGGCTGTCTTATTTATCTAGTACGGCTATAACAGAAATACCACGAGTGTGTGGCTTTAACAAACAGTAATTTATTTTCTCAGTTTAGGAGGCTAGAAGTCTGAATTCAGGGTGCTGGCTCTAGGGGAAGTCTCTGTTTCTCTCTCTGTCCGCCCTAGGGGGAGGTCCTTGGCTCTTTTCAGCTTCTATTCCTAGGTTCCTTGGCAATCATGTGGCAAGTATCTTCCCTTTCTTTTGTGCTTGCTTGCTTAATCTGCTCTTTCATATTTCAAAAGGGATTGACTTAAGACATGCCCTATACTAATACTGCCTCATTAACATAACAAACATAACCTATTCCCAAATGGGATTATAATCACAGGTATAGGGGTTAGGATTTAGAACATATATTTTGGTCAGGACATAATTCAATCCATAACAGTGGCTTAGCACCTTGCTTTGAGGGACAGGTTCTTTGATACTCACATTCTTAAGGCCTTAGCCAAAACTGAGTCATCACCTATGTTATCATCTTGTTACTTTAGGACTAGTTCTCAACTGGGAGTGATTTCCTCCGATGGGGCATTTGGCTATGTCTGAAGACATTTTTTATTTTCACTAATTGGGGATATGCTATTGACATCTAGTGGGTAGAGGCCAGGGATGCTACTCAACACCAAATAGTGATCAGGACAACCTCCACAACAAATAATTATATGGCTCTAAATGTCAATTGGAGCCCTGGTGGCATGGTGGTAAAGAGCTACGGCTGCTAACCAAATGGTCTGCAGTTCAAATCCACCAGTCACTCCTTGGAAAACCTGTGGGGCAGCTCTGCTCTGCCCTATAGGGTGGCTATGAGATGGAATCAATTCGACGGCAATGGGTTTGGTTGGCTTTAAATGTCATTTGTACTGACGTTAAGAAATCCTAGTCTAGGTGAACTAAAATTGTAGATAGATATAAATTTAGATTTAGACCCACCACCTGTGTCTTTGTTACCTAGTGCTGCTATAACAGAAATACCACAACTGGATGGCTTTAACAAACAGAAGTTTATTCTCTCACAGCCTAGTAGGCTAGAAGTCTGAATACAGGGTGCCAGCTCCAGGGGAAGGCTTTCTCTCTCTGTCAGCTCTGAGGGAAGGTCCTTGTCATCCATCTTCCCCCGGTCTAGGAATGTCTCAGCTAAGGGATCCTGGGTCCAAAGAATGCACACTGCTCCTGGCTCTGCCCTCTTGGTAGTAGGAGATTCCCGTGTCTCTCTGCTTCCTTCTCTTTTATACCTCAAAAAGAGATTGACCTAAGATACAGCCTAACCTTGTAGATTGAGTCCTACCTCATTAACATAACTGCCACAAATCCAACGTCATTAACATCATAGAGGTAGGATTTACAACACATAGGAAAATCACATCAGATCACAGAATGGTGGACAATCACACAATACTGGGAATCATGGTCTAGCCAAGTTGACACACATTTTGAGAGGACACAATTCAGTCCATAACAGCCTTTCTATTTGTCATACCGTGGAGGCTTGTGTGTTGCTATAATGCCGGAAACTGTGCCACCAGTATTTCAAATACCGACAGGGTCACTCGTGGTGGACTGTTTTCAGTGAAGCTTCCAGACTAAGACAGACTAGGAAGAAAGGCTTGGTGGTCTATTTTCAAAAAGTGGCCAATGAAAACTTTATGGGACAAAACAGAGTATTGTCCAATATATGTTGGAAGATAAGCCCCTAGGTTGTAAGGCACTGTACAACTAACTACCTTGTCAACAGACAAACCAATATCATGAAGGTGGTACAGGATCAGGCAACATTTTATTCCGTTAATACATAAAGTGGCCATGAGTTGGGGTTGGCTGGATGGCAGGTATCTATATATGAAAACTCCTCCCTGCTCTCCAGGAAGCATGGCCATGAAGTGTTTGTAAATACACGTCTTCAGGTTTAAACAAGTGGCATCACCGTCCGTATGTTGTGAAGGGAACCCACGTGAAGGGAGCCAGGGAGACGTGTCCTGGCGTTTTCCTGTATTCCATACCTACCCGGGTCTAGCTGTGTTCCTGTATCTTCTGCCCAAACCAACTCGCCAGCCCCATGGCCTCTCAACGGGAGAGGGGTGCCAATTCCTACCATGTTATTTTCATACTGTTTGATGATGAAAATGACTCCAGCAGGACAAATGTAGATATCCATATAGATATGGATGTGGATATGGCTATAGGTATGGATACAGGTGTAAATATGGGTATAGGTATAGATACGGGTAGGGGTATGGGTACGGGTATAGATACAGGTATGGGTATAGATATGGATATGGGTGTAGATAAGGGTATAGATATGGGTATGGATATGGGTATGGGTATAGGTATAGATATAAGCATAAATATGAGTATAGATATAGGTATAGATATGGGTATGGATTTGGACGTAGACAGCTTCTGAATGCATTCTACAAAGAGAGAAGAAAAAGAAAGACTGAGTCTCATTTCTGATAGCAGAGTCTTCACAAGGATATTTAGATAAATCACTGGAAAAGTGAAACTTAGACACTTCCTGATGAAAACCCTGCGGCACCAGGCCTGCTTTGAGTGTGGGTCTCACCTCATCAGCCCAGCCAAGGCGTCAGGATGAGAACATGTGTTCAGGTTCCACCTACGACACTTACATCCTGCGTGCTCTTTGGCAAGCTCCTTATTCTCTCAGATCAGTAGGGCTTTGTTAAAGAGGATTACTTGAGAAAAATGGTGCCATAATAATAATCAGTAAAATACTAAGTTAAAGAATGTTATTTAAGTCTCTTTATTATTGCAGGACTTCTCAGAGCCTTTGATTTGTTGATTGTATAATGGGACTCTCCAAAAGAAAAATGTAATATTCAGGGTCCTGTTAAAAATTTTAAAAAAATTGCCTTGAGCATCGTACTCTTTTAAAGAACTATCTATGTGGGATCAAATATACAACAGCAACTTGAAAGATCAGATGGAAAACCTAGGGCGCAGAATGAGTTTATTTTAATGGAAGAGGAACAATTTGGAAAAGGAGAGTGAGAATGTTTGTACAACTCAAAGAATGTAATCAGTGTCACTAAATCGTACATGTAGAAATTGTTGAATTGGTGTATATGCTGCAATAAATAAATAATTTTAAAAAACAAAAAAATAATAAAATAAATAGCTTTGGGCACACTGATGAAGAGCTTGTTTCTGAGCCAGTTCAAATTGTCTTTCCCATCCCATCTCAATTCTGGCACACCAAGTTCATTAACCCATAACCTATCACCGTCGAGTTAATCCCAACTCATAGCAACCTACAGGACAGAGCAGAACTGCCCCACAGGGTTTCCAAGGAGCGCCTGGTAGATTTGAACTGCCGACCTTTCGCTCAGCAGCCGTAGCTCTTAACCACTACACCACCAGGTTTTCCACCAAGTTCATTACTTATGGCAAATTATATCGCACCCCGTGTTGATATTAAGGAGCCCTGGTGGCACAGTGGTTAAGTGCTCGGCCGCTAACTGAAAGGTCAGCAGTTCAAACCCAGCAACCACTCCATGGGAGAAAGATGTGGCAGTCTGCTTCTGTAATGATTACAGCATTGGAAATCCTATGGGGCAGTTCTACTCTGCCCTATAGGGTTGCTATGAGTCGGAATCGGCTGGATAGCAACAGACTGACATTGACATTGGGCAAAAAAAAAAAAAAAAGTCAGGAGGGCAACAATTTAGCAATCCTGTGCCCACCATGTGCCAGAGACAGAATGGCCTACTAATGATACAAAGATGAACAAGAAACAGTCCCTGTGTCCAAGAAAGTCTAGAGAGAGAAGAGCTGGACAAATAAAGGCATTTCAGTACACGGGGAAACTGTTAGGAGGGGCAGGGAGAGCTTCCCGGAGAAGAAGATACCCGAGATGCCAGGAGAGGGGTGGAGGACACTTTGAGTTAATGTGAAAAATAGCAAGCCCACCCCAAAGCTATTCTCGTTGTAGGACTGACGAAGGATACCATGCTGATACCTCTCTTCTGAACACATCTGCCCACTGCCCCTTCCCTTGGCCTTCCGAAAGCCACAGGGTTAAATTTTGCTACAGAACAGCGATCAGTGAAAATAATTGACATAGATTAAGCTACGGGCAGCCTGTACAGATCATGGGCTCAGACCTAATTCCTGCCCTGTCCACTCAATTACACAGGAGCTCCTTACTGGAGACGCAGGTGTAGTTACTGTAAATAAGTTCAACTTTGGGCACAGATGTCATTGGGTAACTGCATTTGCCATGCTCGGGTGATACATAAGGAAAACATCAACAGGGTGACTGTTGAGTTTGCGGAGAGATGGCCAGCCATTTCTGACAGCATGGTATTCCTGAAGCAGAGTAGGGTAATGGATAGAAAATGTCACTGAGAGCAAGATCCTCTCTACAATGAGTACAGCAAATATGCATGAGGCAGTGGTGGTTCAGTGGTAGAATTCTTGGCCTCCATGCAGGAGACCCAGGTTCGATTCCCCGCCAGTGTACCTCATGCACAGCCATCGCACGTCTGTCAATGGAGGCTTGGGTGTTGCTATGATGTTAAACAGATTTCAGTGGAGCTTCCAGACTAAGACTAGGAAGAAAGGCCTGGTAATCTACTTCCAAAAATCAGCCAATGAAAACCCTGTGGATCACGATAGTCTCATTCACAACTGATCTTGGTGATAGCACGGGATCAGGCAGCATTTTGTTCCATTGAGCTGGGGTCACTGTGAGTCAGCAGCTACAACGCCCATGCGTTAACATATATTATAGGTCCAACAGTGTACAAGGCACTTTAAAATGTATTATGTAATTTAATCTTTATAACAATATTATAAAGGAGACATGACTATGCCCACAGACAATTCAGAAAACTAAGGCTCAGAAAGACTAAGCCATTTTCCCAAGGTTTTTTAACTGGCATGTTGCCATTGAGTGAATTCCAACTCCTGTCGACTTTATAGTACAGAGTAGAACCACCCCATAGGGTTTCCAAGGCTGCAATCTTTACAGATACATCCCTGACACACACCTGACTTTAAACCACGCAGTATTTCCTAGTTCTGTTGGAACAACTGTGTCTTGATCTGTGTACAGGTTCCTCATGAGCACAATTAAGTGTCCTGGAATTCCCATTCTTCCCAAACTTATCCATAATTTGTTACGATCCACACAGTCGAATGCCTTTGCATAGTCGAGAAAACACAAATAAGCATTTTTCTGGGATTCTCTGCTTTCAGCCAGGTTCTATCTGACATCAGCAATGATATCCCTGGTTCCACATCCTCTTCTGAATCTGGCTTGAATTTCTGGAAGTTCCCTGTCAACGTACTGCTGCAACCACTTTTGAATGATCTTCAGCAAAATTTTACTTGCTTTTAGATATTAATGATATTGTTAAATAATGTCTGCATTCAGTTGGATCACTTTTCTTGGGAATGGGCATAAATATGGATCTCTTCCAGTTGGTCAGTCAGGCAGCTGTCTTCCAAATTTCTTGGCATAGGCAAGTGAGAGTTTCCAGCGTTGCATCCGTTTGCTGAAACATCTCAATTGGTATTCTGTCAATTCCTGGAATCTTGATTTTTGCCAGTGCCTTGAGTGCAGCTCGGACTTCTTCCTTCAATACCATCAATTCTTGATCATATGCCAACTCCTGAAATGGCTGAACATCAACCAGCTCCTTTTGGTGCAATGACTGTGTATTCCTTCCATCTTCTTTTGATGCTTCCTGGGTGGCTCAATATTTTGCCCATAGAATCCTTCAATATTGTAACTCGAGGCTTGAATTTTTCTTCAGTTCTTCCAGTTTGAGAAATGCTGAGTGTGTTATTCCCTTTTGGTTTTCTAACTCCAGGTCTTTGCACAGGTCATTATAATATTTTGTCTTCTCGAACTGCCCTTTGAAATCTTCTCTTCAGCTCTTTTACTTCATTATTTCTTCTGTTCACTTTATGGAAGCAGATTGCCATATCTTTCTCCTGTGGAGCAGCTGGTGGGTTTGAACCACTAACCTTTCAGTTAGCAGCTGAGTGCTCAACGAGTGCACCACCAGGGCTCCTTGTTTTTTAACTAGTAAGTAGCAAATGGAGAAGTGAACCCTGATTGATTTGGATCTGAAATCCATGAGAGTGTCTCCCAATTGCTTTTCTATGTTTGATCACCTTGCAAAATTCAGAAGGGAATTTAGTCTCCGAAAGTACTAAATGCTGGACCTTAGTGGCCAAAGATTTAACCTAGCTAAACTTGAGTATCTTTATCTGTTTAATGGGTGTAATCTTTATCTGTTTAATGGGTGTAAAAATAGTAGCTACCTTATAGGGTTATCTAAGGGTTGGATGACATAACCCATGTTTGGTATAGTGCCTGGAACATAATAGAGGCCCAATTAGTGTTTGCTGTTAATTGGTCTTATTATTAGCAGCAACAGCACCATTATTACTCCACTGGCCAGAAAGACTGCCAAGAATCGATGTTCTACCATTGCATATTACCTTGTACCACAGTTCCTTCTAGCCAGATAAAGCTAAGTGACCGACGGGCAAGTCAAGACCTCCACCCCCACCTCAGAAGAAGGACCATTCAACAATGTGAATGTTTATTCACAATGTAATAAACATTCGAGGGACCCCAAAAAGCCAAAAACCAAACCTGTTGCCATCAAGTCAGTTCCAGCTCACAGCCACCCCATGTGTTACAGAGTAGAACTGTTCCATTGGGTTTTCTTGGCCGTAATCTTTAAGGAAGCAGATAGCCAGACTTGTCTTCTATGGAGCCTCTGGATTTTAACTTGCCTTTTGGTTAGTGGTTGTTGTCAGGTGCCGTTTAGCTTATTTCTGTTAATAGTCACCTGCAAACTGTTTGTACCACCCAAGGACCTCCAAGGGACCCTAGAGGCTTGAAAACTCTTTAGACTAAAAATCATAAAAATTCGAGCAGAGCCAACATGGCACTATAGACAGAAGAACCACGCCGTCCCACCATGGCAAAGACCCGAAAAACTAAGTAAAACAGAGACAAATATCAATCCTGGAACCCTAAGTGTCAAACGAAGAGATAAAGAACTCAACCAAGCACTGAATGGAATAAGAAACTGACAGAGAACAGAAAGCGAGGAGAGATATGGAGCAGAGGTCCCTTATCAGCTAACTCAGCACGGATTTGCCATCTTGGACACCTGTCGGAGATCAGCAGACAGGGAATACGAGAAAGCAGCTTCACAGAGCTCCCAGCAGGAGACAGAGCACCTGGTATCCAGTGATACATGCTTTCCCACCTCCCACCCTTCTTCCTCCTGCTCAGCCTCTGTCGCTTCCCAGTGGGCCACGGTCACTCAGCCAGGAGACACTGGCTCCATGCCATTTGGATTCACCCTGCCCGCACTAACCGGCTCCTTCAGTGCCATTTCTTTGTTGCTGGTGTTGCTTTTTATGGCTTCTTTTGGTTTCTTCTCTCTCTCTCACCTCCTCCTCTTCCTTTCTCTTGAAAACCTGGCTCCGTGTGCCATCTTCGTTTCTTCTTGACAGGCTGTGAAGTGCTACTCCCTGGGGAACCACTTCCCCGGTCTGTCCCACCTCGCTGGTGGGGCCCCTGGAGACTTTTTCATTTGTTTGTTTCCTTTTTCTTTTTTCTTTTCCTTCATTTCTTGGTTTCTCATCTCTCTCTACTTTCCTTCTTTTCCTGTCTCCTGAATATCTGGTACTGTGTGCCATCTCCACCCCTTCTAGATGGGCTGTACCCCAAGGCCTGGGGGCTAATCCCCACTTACCGCTGGGATCCCTGAGGGCATTTTCTTTTCAACTTTTATTTATTTATTTTTATCTTTTTCCTTTTTGTTTTTCTTCATTTCTCAGTTTCTCATATCTCCACTCCAGTGGAGGCTCCCTCAACACTTTTTTTTTTCTTTTTGGCTCCTGTTTCTCTCTCCTCTTTCTCTTCTTTCCCATACCCAACTTAGCTCCACACATCACAACTTCTTCCCTTCCTCCCGCCTCTCTGCACCGTGCGCTTAACATCACACCCCTGAGCAGCACAGGCATGGCCTACTGGAACCTTCCCTAAACTGACCCCCAGCCCCTCCCCTTCAGCTGGACCCTCCCTGCTGCACCATAGCTGAGCAACTGGCCCTGCCCGTTGGACAAGAAAGTGGAAAGTATCATGCCCATAAATGAGCAGACAACAAAGAACGCACAGCCTGCCTGCTCAGACTAACCAAATAAAACAAATAAGCAGAACAAAACAAACAAATCTACAATCAGTAAATGAAGAAAATAACTACTGAATGTCCCGAAGACAGTAGACAATATCAAAACATATTTTAAAAAAGGACAGGATGGTTCCAGTAGGCATCCAAAATAAAACAGCAGATGACTTCAGCAGAAGAAAAGGTACTGGAACTACCTGTTAGGGAATTCAAATCTCTAATATTCAGAGCTATCCAAGAGTTGAAGCAAAAAGCAGACAAAAATGAGGAAAAAATAGACAAATTCATGGAAAAGACAGAACAATGGAAGAATTCAGGAAAATAATACAGGAAAAATGTCAAAATAAATTCACAGCTAGAAATCATACAAAACCGGCAATTAGAAATCCAAAGGATAAACAACAAGATTTCAGAAATGGACAGTGTCATAGAAGGTCTAAGGAGCAGGTTTGACACAATGGAAGATAGGATCAGTGGAATTGAAGACAAATACTTGGATGCCACTTTGAGGAAAAATCAGGAAAAAAAATGAAGAAAAATAAAGAAACCCTGAGAATGATGTGGGATACAATCCAAAGCAAAAATTTGCAGGTGACTTGAGTTCCAGAACAGGGGAAGAAAATGGAAAACAGAGAGGATCATTGAAGAATTGCTGACAGAAAATGTCCCTAGTATCATGAAAGATGAAAAGCTGACTGTCCAAGAAGCTCCACAAACCCCGTATAGGAAAGATTCCAAAAGAAAATCACCAAGGTATATCATAATTACACTTGCTAAAACCAAAGACAAAGAAAGAATCCTGAGAGCAGCTCAAGAAAAATGAAAAGTCACTACAGAAGGAAAACAATAAGACTAAACTCTGATTACTTGGCAGACACCATGCAGACAAGAAAGCAATGGGATGACATATATAAAAACTTGAAAGAAAAAAATTGCCAACCAAGAAAAATATATCCTGCAAAACTCTTTCAACTATGTGGTAAAATTAGGACATTTCCAGATAAATAGAAATTAAGGGAATATGTGAAAACCAAACCAAACTTACAAGAATTATTAAAGGGAGTCCTTCCGTTTGAGAACAAGCAACATCAGATGACACCTGAATCTAAAAAACAAAATTGTACCAGCCAGATACCAACCTAGGGAATGAACTCTCAGGGATTATTCAAAACTAAAAGATTTACAACAGGGAACCAGATAGGTTAATCTGTAAATGACAATGTCAGAACAATAAAAGAGGGACTAAATGGTGTAGGTATAGATCTTTCTAATGGAGCGAAAGGCAAGGTGATACCAAGTAATAACAATTATTAAAAAATGTGATTTTATCATATCTAACAATAGTCCAGCTACAAGGTCAACCATGTTCTAACTCAGAATGAACAAAGGCTGAATCAAGTTTTGGCAAGTTTTTTAGAGATAGATAGATTGATATATAGATGGATATGTAGATGGATGGATGGATGGATGGATGGATGGATGGATGGATGGATGGATGGATGGATGGATGGATGGATGCATGGATGGATGATAATACCATACGATATGACAGGTTCCCTTCACATTTGAATTTTTGCAGCAGAATCATAAAGAGGGTAATTTGGGGGATTACTGGAGGGCTTCATCAATTTTCCCAAGGGCCTCTTTTAATCCTTTGATGCACAAATCTTTCCCGTTTGAAGGCTCTGTCGTGTCAACTGGTCTGAGGCTACCGCATTCTCACCTATCAAATGCTTAGCTTGTAATTAGAGCCCTTCTCCAGCAAAGCTTTCATCACTTTCTGAAATCCTGAGTCTTTTGCAAGACTTGTCATTCCACTTTGCATATCATTTGCATGGTATTTGCACAGTACTGTCTGATATCTGGAAACCCTGGTGGTATAGCAATTAAGTGCTACGGCTGCCAACCAAAAGGTTGGCAGTTCGAATCCACCAGGTGCTCCTTGGAAACTCTATGGGGCAGTTCTACTCCGTACTTTAGGGTTGGTATGAGTCAGAATCAACTCAACAGCAATGGGTTTTTTTTTTTTTTTTAGTCTGATATCTATAGCATCAGCTATCGGTGAGGAGCTGTCCCACAAAGGTATTGATACACTGGTGGTTACTTTTGCTTGTGGAAACCTTGTTTCTAAACATTGAATGCCTGGTGTACGCTACAGTTAATCCTTTTGGCTTGAGCTAGTCAGAGGGAGATTCTGTTCATAATATATATTAGGGTCACTGTGAGTCGGAATTGACTCAACAGCAATGGGTTCGGTTAGGTTTTTTTACACAGGCATATGCCGCATAACGTCCATTTGGGTAACATCCAACTGTGTATATGTCACAGTCCTATAAGGTTATGATAGAGTTCAGAAATCCTGATCGGAGAATGGGACATAGCAGACGTATCTAGTGTCAGTTAGTCAGTTAGTATGTAGTATATAATGTACCTTTCTATGCATAAAAAACATTAAAGAAACACTTCCAGATAAAACATCTTTAACATAATAATACGGTAATAATAATAATGGCTTGATACACATCTCAAAGTAGCACTCGTTTGTTATTACAAAACATTCTCTGTACCTCAAATTTTTAATAGGTTCATAACTACAGCTTGTACATAAGTCTGACTTTCTTAACTCAGGGACTGTCTGTATATAATTATATAATATGATGTTCACACAATGTCCAAATCACATAGCATCCTATTTCACAGAATGTATTATAGACATTAAGCATGACTGTTTAAAGTGTTGAAAAGCAAAGATGTCACCCTGAAGACTAAGGTGTGCCTGACCCAAGCTGTGGTATTTTCAATCACATCATATGCATGAGAAAGCTGGACAGTGAATAAGGAAGACCGAAGAAGAATTGATGCCTTTGAATTGTGGGGTTGGCAAAGAATATTGACTATACCATGGACTGCCAGAAGAACGAACAAATCTGTCTTGGAAGAAGTACAACCAGCATGCTCCTTAGAAGCAAGGATGGCAAGGCTGCGTCTTACATACTTTGGACATGTTGTCAGGAGGGATCAGTCCCTGGAGAAGGACATCATGCTTGGCAGAGTACAGGGTCAGCAGAAGAGAGGAAGACCCTCAAGGAGGTGGATTGACACAGTGGCCGCAACAATGAGCTCAAGCATAGCAATGATTGTAAGGATAGGTCAGGACCGGGCAGTGTTTCATTCTGTTGTGTGTAGGGTCTCTATGAGTCGGAAGCGACTCGTCGGCACCTAACAACAACAACAAATATATATATATGTATGTACATATATGGAGCACTGGCGGCACAATGGTTAAGTACTCAGGTACTAACTGAAAGGTTGGTGGTTCAAATCCACCCAGTGGCTCCACAGGATAAAGATCAGAGACCTGGCAATCTGCTCCAGTAAAGATCACAGCCTAGGAAACCCTGTGGGGCAGACCCTGTTACATACGGTCGCTATGGGTCAAAAATTAACTCAACAGCACCGAACAACATATATATATATATATATATATATTTCTTGAGTAAACCCACCAGACACTTGAGCCGTCACACCTATTTTTCATTATGTCACACGAGTTATTTAGTTCAGACTTTCTGGAAGTTTGTAAATATCAAAAACTGGGGCTTAGTAATATTCTCAGTAATAATTCCTAATAGTTTAATAGCACTGAGCATTAAACAAAGGGTGTTTCCATGCATGCGGTCTTCATTATATAATAATTTTTATCCAAATATAAATATGATATGTAGCATACACCAGGCATTCAGTAATGAGGTTATACAAGAAAGCAAAAGCCATTTATAATACAGCAATAAATTGTAAGTGAATGGCCACTTATAAAATTAATCCCCATTCAAATATCATTTGGTGACATGAAGCAAATCATTTCCCCTCTTTTTCCTCTGTTGCCTCATGTATAAACTGAAGGCCAAATTAGCCCAAATTGAAGATTTGCACAAGTTGAGATGAAATATGGAAGGAGTTTTTAATCAGTACATCAAAGTAAAAGGAAAGGTATCTGTGTCACAGCCACTAAGTTGTTCCTCAGTATCAGTTTTCCTTTTCTACTGTATAAATACAAACATTGAGTTTTAACTGTGCAGCCCGTTGCCAGCCTCCCTTGCAGCTAGGTCAATGGGCCAGAGCTGTATGTGTGCAATATTCAGGTCATACTCTCAGAGTGAAGGGGCATTTCTCCCCTACCTTCCTTTTCTTCTTTGCTCTGGCTAAAATAAAGACTTGGTGGTGAGATGTCCAGAAACATGTAGTCAATGAAAACGCCCTAAAGATGATGAAGAAAAAAGATAGAAGAAGCCTATCTTTCAAACTGTAAAGCCACCATACCAGCAGAGTCTCCCATGTGCAAGGGAAATGAGTGTCTGCCTCGCTTAAGCTATGGTTATTTGTGGTTGATTTTCTAGCAGCTGAATCATATCGTAAGATACTGTCCTTTTATCAGTCGCCCAATTACATAATCCCAAAGGAATGGGAAACAGTATTGAGGAGTTCCTATAAATATGAATTCTGAAGTCTGATTGCTGTCAAAGCGACCCCATGTGAACTGCCCCATAGGATTTTCTTGGCTGTAAACTTTATGGAAGCAGATCACCAGGTCTTTCTCCCACTGGGTGGGTTTGAACCAACAACGTTTCAGCTAGCAGCCAAGTGCTTAACTGTTGTCCCACCAAGGCTCCTGTCGCCAAAGGCTCCTGTCTCCAAACCCAACTCTACCGCTTGCTGGCAATGTGATAAAAGGGAGTGATTTGACCTGTTCAAACCTTGGCTCGCTAATCTATAAAATAGGTATAATAAGTGTAGCACCACGTGGGATTAATCGGGTACAATTTAATGAGATGACACCTAGAAAACACTCAGCACAATGACTGGCACGTTGCAGGCATTCTGTAAAAGTTCATCACCATTATTATTACAGAAGAAGGTGTTCTCAGAGCTAGAAGAATCCCTGGGCTAAGTTCAGTTTGGGGATCTGAATTTAAAGTGATATTAGTAGGGATTCATGTATCCAAGTTTTTGTTCATTCACTAAGTCAGTTCCCTTCTGAAATATGAACTTGTTTCCCCCTTGCCAAGTTCCCAAACTTTTAGGTTAAAAAAACAAATTGGAAGACCATCACCTCTTTCCCTTTACATTTAGTTTTTGCTTGGGGAGGTAGATTTTGAGGGTAAGGTCAGACAATAATTGGTGCTCACATCTCTACAGGAGAGCAGAGGCTGCTGGTCCCTTTCACTACTGCACCAGCCAATCGCCTGTTTGCTCTCAGATCTCTTCCCTGTCCGTCTCTGTTGGGCTCCACATCATAGGGAACTACATTTCCCAAGCTCCTTTGCCTCTGGCTTCCTTGTAGCTTCAGCTAGTAGGAGGCACTGGTGGAAGACTGGCAGGAAGGAGGACGAGAGAAGCCAGGGTATTTCTCATTCCACCTACCCATCATCCTTTGGCAGCAGCTCGATGGCATCACTGGGGTGGGGGTAGGTGAGGACCACACTGGGTGACACTGTCAGAGGGGGTGACACTAAAAATGACTGTCTATAAAACTTTTGTGCAGCGTTTGAGCAGAACTTTATTATTTTTTAATAAAAATATCCGTGTCGTGGCCCATGAAACAAAAGGAGACTAAAGCGGCACAACAGCCCAGGGGCAAGGACTAGAAGGCAGGAGGGGACAGGAAAGCTGGTAGTAGGGAACTAAGGTCAAGAAGGGAGAGTCTTGACGTGTCGTGGGGTTGTTAACCAGTATCATAAAACAATGTGTACTAACTGTTTAATGAAAAGCTAGTTTGTTCTGTAAACCTTCATCTAAAGTACAATGATATATAGATACAGATACCTGTCATTAGTTATAACAACAAAAACACTTTTCATAAACCCAGCTTACAAGTATCAATATACCTACAAGGCTAAATTTACTCTGTGCTAATTTACTTGTTGAACCTTCTAATACGCTCCAGTCAGAGCTGTCATTATTACCCAATGACAAAGGTGCTTCAAATCACGTGGTTTCGTCTGCACACTGCAAGTGTGCACTGTTGTTTTCCTTGCTGCCGGTGTTTTTATAGTCGCAGATCTTGTCAAATTTTCTCGTGTTTTCACTACAATATTGTGGTAAGTAGTATTCGTGAGACTATATCAATAAGTTTTTTTGAGAACGAAGTAGTAATTAAAGGAAAAGAAGGTGAAAAATCAAAAAAGGCTTCCGCTCAGTTACTAATAATATTGTAACTAGTCATGTTGTAATTCAGTGTAGAAAGATTTTATAAAACAATTTGTCGTTAGTATATGTATTAAGAAGTATTACATTTAAGCAATTTACAACTGTATTTATCACATATTATTCTATGATTAAAATTGATAATAAACATTACTGCATGGTCTGGTATGGGAGGAGGTCCATGGCGGGGTGGTGACACCATGAGTTACCACAGTAGGTGGCAACAACCCTAGTGACATGACTGCACCAGCTGCAATGACTCTGTGATCTTGGCTTCCACTTGGAGGTTCTGGCACCTGGGCTCTGGTAATAGAAGCTCCTTTTATTGTCTTTATTGTAGTAGTAACTTCTTGCTATTGGTAATCTCTGAGTTGCCTCCTCAACTCTTCCATGACCATGGATTCAAGTCCCTGAATTCAATCCTCTCTGCCTGAAGCAGCTTTATGATGTTGCTTTCCATCCGGGCCCTGCCTGATAGAGCATGGTAACTCCAGTGCCGAATATACTGCCTTACGCATGCTGGGGATTCAATGTCTCTATGTCTAACAAACACATGAATAAAGGAATACTTGGAGCAGCCAGATGCTAATATAATCACCCTGAGCTTGGTTCTCTGACCACCCCACATGAGATAGTCACCTCTGCTCACAAAGACTCTCAGTTGACTAAACCACTGAATATATCAAAACATTCCTCTTTCAAAACCCCATTTTTGGGCTGGTCCCCCAGAGTAATATACCCCAAGCCCTCAGGTTCTGAATTCCCAAAGACAGTGAAGAATTTCTTCAGGAGACCCTCTTGGTTGTAACTTCATCAGGGTAAGAGGCAAGACAGAAGAGTGAAACAGGAAACAAGAGGGTGTAGGGAAAAGCACAACTTCTCTGAGAAGCTATTTATCTGTAGACAGCCATGATGCTGGTGAGGATCAGTACAGTGCTCTCAATATTTGTAAATATCTGTTTGGCCCCAAGAGTTTTCATCCATGGAAACAAGGTTCTGACCTTTCAGAAGTAGATTGCCAGACCTTTCTTCCAAGGCACCTCTGGGTGAATTTGAACCACCAACCTTTTGGTTAGTAGTTGAGTGCTTTTAACCATTTGCACTGCCCAGGGACTCATGTCAAACATAACCATGAGCTGTCTGGGTTTATTCCTCTAGCCACGACACATTACAGGGTCTGATTACGCTGCTGTTTTATTACGGAAAAGGAGAGAGAGCGAGCAAGGGGCCAAGGAGGTGACGGCAGAGTCAGGAGAGCGAAGGAAAGTTAGTCTTCCAGACTGACGAGGTTCCCCCCGCCCCCCCCCCCCCCCCGCCCAGAGAGAGCCAGATATAGAAATAAAAACTAGAACTGGCACCAGCTGTCTCCCTAAAATAGGAACTGCCATCTTGACCTGGAGTTCCAAAACGTTAAGGTGCATCTGGCCAAGCAAGTGGTTACCTTACCAAGTCACTAAAAAAAACCTGGAAATGGTAAGTAGATGGGAAAAGATCAAACCCTCCCCAAGAAAATAATGTCTTCCAGGTGATGTCAGTGGTGCTGGTCTGTGAACCAGACTTCAAGTGTCAAAGTGATACTTTTCATCTCACGGTTATATTTGACATGAGTCCCTGGGCAGTACAAGTGGTTAAAAGCACTCAACTACTAACCAGAAGGTTGGTGGTTCAAATTCACCCGGAGGTACCTTGGAAGAAAGGCCTGGTGATCTACTTCTGAAACGTCACAACCTTGAAAACCCTACGAGCATAGGTCTACTCTGACACACATGGGGTCACCATGAGTCAGAATCAACTCAGCAAGAACTGGTTTGGTTTTTAGTTTTACGTTTGAAGTTAAGAAGCCACAGGGCTCAAAGCAGTGAGGTGGTTTCCATAAGACCATTGCTAATGCATGTCCAACCTAAAACTCAGTCCAACCCAGGTTCCACCAAAGTGCCTACCTTTTCAAGACAACACATTTCCACCAAATGCTGAAACGTGTGCCCTGGGGTTCTCCTTGGATCTATTTGGCGTGGCTCTGAGAATGTCATGGCTTGTTATGATCTTGTGAGAAAGCAGAAGGAAGAAGTAAATGAAGAGCGGCTTTGCTACTTGTCTGGAACCGAATTTAAATTACCGAGGAAACTGTGTGTGTGAGTGCATGATTGAAATTTTTCTTTCATTTATTCCAATGCCAACAAAGTGACTTTACCATGTCATTATAACTAGGTTCACAGACTTTCAGACTTGGAGGTGTTTTCAAAGTCCAACCCCTCCATAATAGTAGCAGTAGTACCACTCACCAAGCACTTATTCCGTGTTGTACACTGTGCAAAGCATGTTAACTCCTTTATCTTCTATGGCAGCCTTCATCAAGGTGTGTTCCCTGGAAGGCTAATCTCATAAAATACTCCACAAATTAAAGACCCTACAGTCCAAAAATACCTGTGGAAATGTGGTCTACTAGATACTTCTCGGGGACCAGTCCCTGGAGAAGGACATCATGCTTGGTAGAGGGTCAGCAAAAAAGAGCAAGACCCTCAACGAGAAGGATTGACACAGTGCCTGCAACAATGGGCTCAAGCACAGGAACAACTGTGACGATGGTGCAGGACCTGGCAGTGTTTTGTTCTGTTTGTTCATAGGGTCACTGTGAGTCAGAACCAACTTGACAGCACCTAAGAACAACAACAGAGAGAGGGTTAATTCCCCTACTCCCTCTCTGCTTCCACTTCATGGTTCTAGAAGTGGTTGGGGCCCTTGCCAGGCCTTTTCTGAAGTAGTTCTGTTGTACGTAGGGTTGCTGTGAGTCAAAACCGACTCGATGGCGCCTAGCAACAATAAAGACACTTCTCGGAGTCCCTGTGTGGCACAAATGATTTGCACTCGATTACTAATCTAAACGTTTGAACCTACACAGTAGCACTGCAAAAGAAAGGCCTGGCAATCAACTTGGGTAAAATTACAGCCAAGAAAACCCTGTGTAACAGTTCTACTCTGTAACACCATGAATCAGAATCTACGCAAGGGCACTGGGCTTAGGTACTTCTCAGAGCCCCCAGGTGGTGCAAACAGTTAACATGCTGAACTGCTAAGCAAAGGGTTGGAGGTTCCGTTCCCCAGAGGCACCTCGGAAGAAAGGCCTGGCGATCTACTTCCAAAATATCAGCCACCAGAAACCCTATGGAGCACAGTTCTATTCTTAACACACATGGGGTCGCCATGAGTCAGAGTCAACTGGACAGCAACTGGTGGTTTAGCGACATATCAGAGAGAAAAAAATGAAAATGCAGATGAGTATATGATAGACTGAGAAATCTGCAGTTAAGAAAATCTGCGACTTTTTTTAATCAGTTGTCTCCAAAACATCTTTGTCCAGAGAATTCTTATTTCCTGAAATCCATTTAGCATCCCGCTCCCATTCTGATTAGTTAGAAAGCTCCATCTCATGTTAATATTCACTGACAAATTTAATTAATACAAGGAATGTCTCTGGTATCTTAGAAATAGTTTTCAACAAGGAGGGTAATGAGGAGCTGCTTAACACTTTCTTCACCAGAAAAAGGATGGTTGAGAATCACCCATGTTGTTAAGAGATTTAAGATTCCCTAAGGGTTTGGAAACCCTGGTGGCGTAGTGGTTAAGAGTTCAGCTGCTAACCAAAAGGTTGGCAGTTTGAATCCACCAGGTGCTCCTTGGAAACCCTATGGGGCAGTTCTACTCTGTTCTGTAGGGTCGCTATGAGTCGGAATCGAATCGATGGCAAAGGGCTTTTTTTTTAAGGGTTTGCACTTGGCTGCTCAGCTAAAAGTTAGCAGTTCGATCTCATCCCGCAGCACTGTGGAAGAAAGGCCTGGCAATCTTCCATAAAGATTACAGCCAAGAAACCCCCATAGGGCAGTTCTACTCTAACACATGGGGTCACCAGGAGTTGGAGCCGACTCATTAGCAACAGGTTTGGTTTTTTTGTTGGTTTTTTTTTTTTTTTTCAGTTCTTAACTGAAGTTTCCACATGAATATATATGCAGTGAGCTCAAACATATTACTCCCTCTTCCGCCCAGACAAAGTCAGTCCCAGACGCATGATAATCGATATTTAAACAACTACAAAGGTGAAGGCTGACCCTAAGCGTCCTTCCCATCCTCCCCAGAGTCTACCGAGATGTTATCTGCGAGGAGTAAACAGGCTCATCCTAGCAGCCCTGGCCACCCTGGTGCGATAGAAAACAGCTGCTGTGCTCCGGACCTCGCAGCCAGCTCCCTTCTCCTCCTGCTGTACTTACCGCGTGTCCAGCTTCCTGGTGGGGCTTCTTTGAAGTTCAAGGAGGCAGGGAGCCCTGTGTATGGTATGTGTGGGGAGGCAGCCCTGGATTCATCTCTCACGGAGCCATCTTTTCCATGAGAAGAGAACCTTCCAAAAAGGAAAATGTTAGAACTTAGCATCTCAAATAATAAAAATGATAACAATAGTAACCCTCACATGACATTTGCAAACCATTTGTTGCTGAGCAGATGGTTGGCACTCGGCTACCAACTGAAAGGTTGGCGGCATGACCCACCCGGTGTGTAAGAAAGGCCTGGTGATTTGCTCCTGTAAAGATCCAGCCACGAAAGCCCTGTGAAGCAGTTCTACTCTGTAACATGTGAAGTCTCCGTGAGTCGGAACCGACTCAACGGCAGTGGGTTTTTGTCGTTACTGTTAGTTGTCGAGTCGACTTCAACTCACGGTGACATTATGTGTAACAGAACAAAATGTTGCCCGGTCCTGAGCCATCTTCATAATCTTTGGGATGGTTGACTCTATTGTTCATGCCACTGCGTATTTTGAGTGCCTTCCAGCCTAAGGGGCTTATCAGACAATATTCTGTTGTGATCCATAGGGTTTTCATTGCCTAATTTTTGGAAGCAGATTGCCAGGGCTTTCTTCCCAGTCTTTGCCTGGAAGCTCTGCCAAACCTGTCCCCCATGAGTGACTCTCCTGGTATTTGAAATACCAGCGGCATTGCTCCCAGCATCATAGCAACACACAAGCCACCACAGTGGGACAGACTGACAGACAGGTGGTGGATATTGAAGTAGGATGGGTCTTAATCTAATCCTTATAAAAGAGGAAAAGGGATGCAGAAACAGACAGGGCGGAGGGCCATGTAAGGACGAAGTTACGCTGCAACTGCAAGACAAAGAACCTCTGGGGCTGCTAGAAGCTAAGAAGGACGAAAAGAATCTTCCCTCAGAGCCTTCAGAGAGAGTACAGGCAGTATTTCGCTCTGTGGTGCAGGAGATCACAGTGAGTCGGAGCTGATTCGACAGCAACTGACAGCAATAATAACCCTGTTTACTGGGAATGCGCCCGCTCAATAATCCCCCAACGTTGAAAACAAATGGAGGCGGGCTCACTTTTAGCCCAACACTTCCGTTTTTGCAGATGAGAAAACAGATGAGACCCAGGGAGAGGAAGGCACTCGCCCAAGGTCACCAAGCAAGTCCAGGGCTTAGAAGATACCTGTTTTTCTTGCCATCCCCAGGCCCCAGCCAGCCTCGGGGCTGTTATCATTTATTACTTCTGCAAGAAAGAAAGGCGCTGGAGGCTGCATGTTTTCCAACTCCACCAGGCGGTCTGTTTTTGCTGGCTTTGCATGAAAACAGCTCGACTGTTGGCTCTGCTGGGTAGCAGGCTGACTCGGGGTGTGATGTGAGTTGTAAGTACAATGACAAATGGCTCTGGGAACAGCACTGGGCACAGTCTAGCGAGGTGGACCAGAAAACCACAAAATGTTGAGAGCATCTACAAGAGCCATGTGGTTTCTGTTCCCCACCCTCCCTGCCAGGGTGCTTGTGGGCCCAGCGAGCTTTTCGAAGCCTCTGTATCTGAAGGCAAGGAAGACAGGAAGGAGGAGAAGGCAGGGTTTCTGCTGGAAGATCTCAGAGAATCCATGTTAGGGCATAATTACAGCCTTTTATGCCAGCTCTGATTCTAAGGTGCATAATTTTTGATGTGCCCAGATAGCATGAAGGATAACCCGGGAGGGGAAAGGAGGAAATAAAGAGCTGAATCAGGCAGTATCCAGGGCCTGGAAACAGATTGGATGGTTCTAGAGCCATGAGTCCTTGGGTGATGCAAAGGTTTAAGCGCTCAGCTACTAGCTGAGAGGTTGGTGGTTGAAACCCACCCAGAGGCACCTCGGAAGACAGGCCTGGCGATCTGCTTCCAAAAGGTCACAGCCTTGAAAACCTATGGAGCAGTTCTACCCTGCACACATGGAGTCACCATGAGTGGGAATCAACTCAATGGCAACTAACAAAAGCAAGAGCCACGAGTCAGCCCCGTGGTGGCCTCTCCAGAGGTTGGACAAACGGGCCAAGTGCTCACAAACAGGCTCCCCACACCCAACCGTAATGTTGACCTTAAGGAAACAAGACAGCCTGCGCCGTCTGCCTGTTCTTATAGCCTGATCATCCAGTTCAAGACACTGGGGCCACGGCACTGCACCAATTCAGGGTAACTCAGGGGCTCCCTCAGCAGGAAAACGGGTGCAGCATGCTGAGTCTAGGCCTGGCTTTGAGGTCAGTGGGAGCTGAGCTTAAATCCTGGCTCCATTGCTGATTTGCTATGAGACAGAGTTAACTCACCTCTCTAAACTTCAGACTCCTCATTCATAAATGGGGCATCAGTACCTCCCAGGAAGGGCTATGATGTGTAGCCCAGAGGCTTAAACTGTAGACCCTGAAGTCAGGCGACCAGAGGAGATCCGACTTCACCACTTGTCAGCTGGGTAATCTTTGGGAAGACTCAAGTTCTCTGTGGCTCGATTTTCCTATCCCTAGCTTTTTACCTAATGGTTAACGTGCTCGGCTGCTAATCAAAATGTTGGAAGTTTAAGTTCACCTAGAGGCAACTCAGAAGACAGGCCTGGTGATCTACTTCTGAAAAATCAGCCATTGAAAACTCTATGGAGTACCGTTCTATTCTGATGCACAAGGAATGCCATGAGTCAGAGATGACGACAACTGGTTTGGGTACCACCGACCTGTAAGGGGTGCTGTGGTTACCCACCTATACCATCTGGGCACCATACCCAGGCATGCCAGTTCAATGGCTTCCAAATGCAAGCACCTACAATGCTTTACCTGGAGGGTTTCTTTGGCTCCTTGGACCCACCTGGGGTAGGCTGAGAATGCCTGGAGCTAAGACTCCTAGAGATGTCTGCCACTAATAATCAACTGGACATGGCGAATCACTGCCCCAACTTCCTCATCCTCTGGTGAGACAACTGGGGGGGTGCATTCTGAGCACTCTCCCTAAAGATCCCCACAGGGGTTGCACCCCAGTTGCCTACAATCATGATGGTGATGATACAGGGCCAGGGCTATGGCTAGATCCGCTTCTTTCCTTTCTGGTCTTCCTTACTGATGCTTCCTGGGACCTCCTCCCACATTAACAACTCACACTCACATCTTTGGTTCAGGGTCTGCTCTTGTAGAGCCATGAGTCCTTGGGTGGTGCGAACAGTTAAACGCTCGACTACTAGCTGAAAGTTTGGCTATTCGAACACACCCTGATCTTGGCACTACCTGGTAGAGTTATTTGTGAAGATTAAATGAACTAAGAGATGAAAAGTTCATAGGAAAGTGTCTGCCACATGGTCAAGTCATAATAAAGTTAGTCTGATTGTTACAAGGATTAAAATAAGCTGACACACGTAAAGCATTTTAGCATAGTGTTGTTGTTGTTAGCTGCCATCAAGTTAGCCTCTGACTCATGGGGACCCTATGATCCATAGGGTTTCCATTGTCTGAGTTTTCAGAAGTAGATTGCCAGGCCTTTTTTCTTAGTCTGTCTTAGTCTGGAAGCTCCGCTAAAACCCGTTCAGCATCTCAGCCACACTCAACCCAATAGGCAAGTGTTGGCTGTTCTTGAGGTGCCTTGGCTGGGAATTGAACCTGCGTCTCCAGGATGGAAGGCACGAATTCTACCACTGAACCACCGCTGCCTTCAGCATAGTGCTAGACCCAACGTAAGAGCTTAAACTGTGGCTGTGTCCTTTTACCGATATAGAAACTGAGGCTCAGAGGCCTTAAGTAACTTTCCCAAGGTTGCATTCAGTAGTGGGTGGAGTTGAGATGTCTACCGTTGAGATGTCTACCCAGATCTGTCCTGCTCCTCATAACCTCCTTTGAGGGGGCAAAGGGAGGAAAAACTGTGGCCAGCAGGATCAGGTGTTATGTCCACCCCTGAGCCTCCTTTTGCTTGGTCAGCTGAGGATCCAGGAGCCAGAACAAAGGCAGCTTTGGAGTCTCAAACCCTGCAGATATGGGGCATGTAGCAACAAAGCCCTGACTCCAAGTCCTGCCCATTGACCCTTCCCCTTGGCTATCCATCATCTTGAACAGAGATTTTATGCGCCCAGTATGCCAATCACCCCTTCAATTACCTCTCGGGAAGGGGGAGAGGCCCAGTGGCATCTGATGTCCCATTTGATTTAGGGCAAGTCACACTTAAGAGGGCATCTGAGGTTAAAGAACACGGAATTCTGGGCCAACAGGCCTGAGGTTTTCATTATTCACCTTCTAGAGCATGGAGCAATATGACTCACTGGATCATAAAAGAGATCAAATAGCATTCTCGCTAATAATTCTTTCCCTGACCCATTTTCTGGCACATTTGGTTTGTAAACAGAGTTTTAATGGCATCCCTTGGACATAATAACATCATTTCTTTATAGCACCTTGGCCGCCTGGCCACTCTTGACTGTAATCAGGTTTAGGTTTAAGCCTCCCTCATTTGCAGGAGCTAATGTTGTTCGGTGTTTTAAGAACTACTTAAGGCTGGGGATATTGCCCTGTGAAAGTATTGAACCAGCCCTTTCAGAATACAACGCTTTGGTGTGTTTGGGCGCGAGGCCACGACCTTCACCCCAAAACATCGCCAGGGACCCGAGCCCTAAGATCCCTGATTCCTGCCCCCACCCTGAATCTCCAGAGAAACCCCTTCCTGCACAGATGCCCGCGCCCCCCAAGGTGGCCTCTAAAAGTATCATGAATGTCAAATGAATTCTTGGCGCCGCGTCTCACTTCATGGGTAGGAAAGGATTGTTCATTAACTAACCATCCCACACGGAGACACTCTCCATTTGGAGGCAATAAGAGGGTGCTTGGAGAACAGGGAGTAGAGAAAGCAAAAAAGAGTTGAGGGGTAATTAAAGGGATGGAAAATACCCCCCAGGACAGGCTTTCCCCAACTCCAGTCATGTGGGTGCTGCTCTGGGATTTCAGCCACATCTGAGCACCGCTCTTCGTATAATTTATTTTCTTATTTTTTCTCTTTAAATTGACTCATTCTAAATAACTTTCCAATTCATAAAAACAAATACAGGCTCCCAATCTCTTATCCCAAACCCCCAGGGTCTGATGTGTTTTAGAATTTAAGATGTTCTAGACTTTAGAAAGGGAACATGGTGCTCAAACCCACAAGATAAAAAACAAACAAACAAACCAGTTGCCATCAAGTCAATGCCAACTCATGGCGATCCCATGTGCATCAGAGTAGAACTATGCTCCGTAGAATTTTCAATGGCAGGTTTTTCAGAAGCAAATCACCAGGCTGTTCTTCTGAAGCGCTTCCGGGTGGACTTCAACCTCCAACCTCTCAGTTAGCAGCAGAGTTTGTTAACTGTTTGCACCACCCAGGGATTCCCATGCAACTGCGGTGGCTGGCAAGCCTAAAAGCCATAGGGCAGGCAAGCAACGTGAAAACTCAGGGAGAAGGTGATATTGTGGTTTTGAGGCAGATTTTCTTTTCCCCCAAGAAACCTCCATTTTTGCTTTAAGTCCTTCAGCAGATTACATGAGGCCTACCCACATTATTGAGGGTAATCTCCTTTTCTTAAAGTCAACTGACTGTAGATGTGAAACCACACCTACATTATACCTTCACAAAAAAAAAAAAAAAAACCTTCACAGTAACACCTAAATTAGTGTTTGATTAAATAACTGGGTACAGTAGCCTAGCCATGGAAGAAAGACCTGCCAATCTACTTCTATAAGATTATAGCCACTGAAAATTTTATGGGGTGCAGTTACACTCTGACGCACATGGGGTCACCAAGAGTCAGAATCAACAACAACAGGCTTAGTCGTTGTTTGGTTTTGTTTTTTAAATACCTTTGCCAAGTTGACATAAAAGTAACCATCGCAGATGGGAACCCAAAGGGGGTTTATTCTGAAAGACTCCAGCCAGGAGAACATCATTTCTCCACTCCATTTAATTCCACAAATACTGGTTGAACTCTGATGTGGTATCCCAGGTACCAGGTAGGCCCTGTTGAAGACATAAACATGTATAAGATATGGTTCCTGCCATCAAGAAACGTACCATTAAGGAAGGATGCAATAACTTGCCATGCTTGGGGAGTAAAAGGCTACAGTGATGGAGAAAAAGTAGTTGTTAAACTTTCCAAGAAAGAAGCCAGCCTTTGAGCAGCCACATTCATGCAAAGAGAAGAGAGCACAGATGGGTGAAGAAAAGTGGGGTGCAGTCCCAGGTCCCTCTCCCTGGAATTCCATGGGCGGACAGCTCTTTTGCAGTGTCATTGGTTTCCCCAAAGTGTAGCCATGTCAATGGTGTAGGAGGCATTATGGAGTCTCTTCTGACGTCCTTCCACCCACACCAAAGATGGAGGTGACAGACGTGGGATTCTCTCTCACTTCAGTCCAGATAGGAGGCCTCCATGAGGAAGATGGATAAGGTATGAAGAGAGGTGGATAAGGAGCCAGCCAGACCAGCAGGCAGATGAAAAGTTTGAGGGGAAGAGAGAGAATGAACAAAAATGAGGACATGGGGAGAAGGAAGCAGAGGCAGGAGATGAGGGAAGAAGGTTAGAGTAGGAAGGAAGAAGAGAGGAGAGGGAGGGAAAGGAGTCAGGGAAGAGGAGAAGGTGGAAGAGGAATGAAGAGCGAGAAGGGAGAATGGGGAAATAAATGTGGCCATTGTTATCTGCAGATGAACTTTAAAACATCTCCAAATTACTGGATTGTCCATGGTACTCAGTCAGGTAGCGAAAGAGTTGGTAGAACCTTGGCCAGAATGGAAGTCTGGTGATTCCCTTTTTTATGCTCTTCCTAATAGAAGCAGAAGTTTCTTAGAATCTGTTCAAAGAAGTAGGTATCAAGTTAGTACCTTATTAGACTTTATACTGGTAAGCAAAACCCAATTGAAATAGAATCTCACAATCAGAGAAGTTTTCAGGTGTTAGATTGAAATACTTTATAATCTGGCATCATTGCTGCTGTTGTTGTGTGCTGTCGAGTCAATTCCTACCCACAGGACAGAGTAGAACAGCCCCAAACAGCTTCCTAGGCTGTAATCTTTATGGGAGCAGATACCCAGGTGTGTTCTCCCGAGAAGCTGGTGGTGGGTTTTGAACCACCGGCCTTTCAGTTATCAGCCAATCACTTAACCACTGCGCTACCAGGGGACCTTACAATCAGGCATTGTAGGATAATTTTAGTACATGCACACTTTTCAATAAAATGTCAACACTTAAGTATATCACAAGCTCATATTTTAAATTTAAGAAAAGAATTATAAAAAAAAAAGTCTCCTTTGGTGATCTAAACAGAGGCTAAACAGAGAGAATAAGAGAGACTGAAAGAACTATGAGTGACAATGGGTAGATCAGCGAGAGGACTGGTAAGAAAAAAGGGTGACCTGGCCTAAGGTGGGGCAGGTAGCAAGGGGGGAAGAAGAGAGAACGGAGAAGGTATGAGGAAACCTGTCCTTGGAGACTGACATGCTGTGGGAGGTGAGGAATGAGAGAAGGCTGGAGCCCATGTTTCTGGATCCAGGAACCTGGTGTTTACTGGGACAGGAAGCATAAGAAGCAAAACAAGAATCATGATACTAAAAAAACCAAACCGGTCGCCATCAAGTCGATTCCAACTCATAGCGACCCTACAGGACAGGGTAGAACTGCCCCATGGGGTTTCTGAGGAGCAGCTGGTGGATTCAAACTGCCGACCTTTTGGTTAGCAGCCTGAGCTCTTAACCACTGTGCCACCAGGGATCCAGAATCATGATAGGTTAAAAAAAAAAAAAAACCAAGAACAGCTTAGGAAATTGGAAGAGGAGAAAGGGGAAAGAAACCAAACTCCTGGGTATTTTAACACATGTCATTTCACTCATTCCACCCAACAACACTGTATGGCTGGCATTGTTGTTGTTGTGTGCCGTCAAAGTCGATTCCAACTCCTAGCAACCCTATAGGACAGGGTAGAACTGCCCCATAGGGTTTTCTTGGCTGTAATCTTTACAGAAGCAGCTTGCCAGGTTTTTTCTGCAGTGGAGCTGCTGGGTGGGTTCGAACCACCAACCTTTCAGTTAGCAGCTGAACGCTTAACCATTTGAGCCACCGGGGCTCCTTGTGGTTGGCATGATTATCCCCATTTTAAAGATGTTAAAAAAAAAAAAGGGAGGCTGAACAATATGTCTAAGGGCACACAGCTGTGACTTCAAAGCTCGTGGTCTTTTTCCTCCACCAGAAACACACAAACTGAAAGAGGTATAGATCCCATATCTTTAACTTGAGGCACCACACGTGAGAAAGAAAGGAGGGTGGCTCTGGTCTGGAGTAGATGCAAGTAGACTCCAGGTCTCTTTAGGCACCAGCTGCCAGACACCTGGTCTCTACTTCTAAATCCAGGTTTCACCAGTAGGTGTGGTAGTTGTTATTAGGTGCCGTTGAGTCGATTAGGACTCACAGTAAGCCAATGTGACCGAGTAGAACTGCACCATAGGGTTTTCTTGGCTGTGATTTTACAGAAGCAGAGTGCCCGGTCTTCCTCCCATGTCCCTGTCGAGTGGATATGACCCCCAACCTTTCAGTTAGCCGCCGAGCATTTAATCATTGTGCCACCAGGGCTCCAAGGCCAACAGGTGGAACCCCCAAAATAGAGGATCTAAAAGAATACCCTATTTTATCATGCCAGGAAGGGGGAAAAGGTGTGTTTTTTCAGACTGCCATGTACAGCAGGGCCTGGTTGACATTGGGGAACATCAAGCCTTCTGGAAGGACATGAGGCAGGGCAGCCAAGTTCCTGGCATTGTATCCCTCTCACCTGGAGGCCTTCTGCCAAGTGGCCCCAGGGAAGAGTCAGCCAATGAAAGGCAGGCTCCCTGTCCACATAAAACTCACTTCTGGGGCACCATGAGTCTCCAGGAGGCAGAGAGGAGCCACCCTTGGGGGAGGCGGGGAAGTGAGAGGGAACTCAAGGAAGGTAACAACGATAATAACAGCTCACCTTGGCGGCCCCTTTCATCTGGAGATCTCAAAGCCGTTTACCATCACCCAATTAATTTTCTCAACACCCACTACACCACCAGCCCCCAAAGAAGGTGTCATTATCTTCTTTTATAAGCAAGGAAACTGAGAGGTTAGTTGGCTGGCCCAAAGCCACAAAACAGTTGTAAGGCAGAAGCCAAATTTGGAACGATTGCCCTTCCTTCCTTTTTTTTTTATATTTAAATATTTGTGCTTTAGGTGAAGATTTACAGAGCAAAATAGTTTCCCATTCAACAATTTGTACACAGAATGTTCCAAGACATTGGTTGCAGTCCCCTCAATGTGTTAGTACTCTCCCAGTTTCCATCCTGGGTTCCCTGTTGCCTTTCGTCTGGATTTTCTACCCCTTCCTGCCTTCTAGTCTTTGCTTTTGGACAGATTGTGCCCTTTTGGTCTCATAGAGTTCATTGTTCTAAGGAGCTCTTTCCTCTTGGGTGCTATTGTTTATTTTGTAGGCCTGACTGTTGTTTGGCTGAAAGGGGGTCTCCAGAATGGCTTCACTTCCATGTTGAAACAGGTGTCTTAGGGTCATAGTCTCAGGGTTCCTCCAGTCTCTATCAGACTGATAAGTTTGGTCTTTTTTTATTAATTTGATTTTTTGTTCTACATTTTTCTCCTGCTCTGCCTAGGACCCTCTATTGCAATTGTGGTCAGAGTGGTCTGCTTTTACTTCTGATCACAAGAAACTAGAGAGAAAAGATTAATTTATAGGAGGGGTCTGACTGCCACTCTTGGTTATTCATTTATTCATCATTGAAAACCATATGGAGCACGTTGCTCTGTAGTTGCTCTGACACACATGGGGCTACAGTGAGTTGGGATCGACTCACGGCAACTGGGTTCTCCTGGACATGTTAGAGACACCATTCGTTCATTCATTTATTCACCAATCCCTGATATGATCTTGCTTTCATATCACTTTTTTGAAGCTCAATGTTGACAATCTTTTTTTTTCTCTCCTTTTTTATAAACTTGGGCTCATTTCCCGCTTTCATTTAGCTATTCAGTGAGCATAATGGCATAGGCTAGAGAGTAACCTCCTAAACAAGTTTTCATGAAACTTATAACACACATCGGCAAATTCATTAAATTCTATACTTTCTGCAGGTTTAAAAAGTTTCACAATACAAAAATAAATTGAAGAAGTAACCAGCTGCTGATAAACATGATCTCAGTCAAATGATCTAGGTTAATATCAATAGCAATAAGGATGTACCCTTGATAGGATATGACGAAAAGGGCACTTCACTTCTGCGATCTTCCTCCAGATGGCCGTCCAGTCAGTTCCGACTCACAGCAACCCTGTGTACAACAGAACGAAATACTACCTGGTTCTGTGCCACGCTCGCAATCGTTGCTATGCTTGAGCCTTCTGTCACAGCCACTATGTCAGTCCATCTCATTGAGGGTCTTCCTCTTTTCCTGACCCTCTATTTTATCAAGCATGATGTCCTCCAGGGACTGGTCCTTCCTGATAACATGTCCACAATATGTGAGATAAAGTCTCCCCATCCTCGCTTCTAATGAGCATTCTGGCTATACTTCTTCCAAGACAGATTTGTTCATCCTTCTGGCAGTCCATGGTGTAGTCAGTATTCTTTGCCAACACCATAACTCAAAGGCATTGATTCTTCTTCAGTCTTCCTTATTCATTGTCCAGCTTTTGCATATATAGGAGGCGATTGAAAACACCATGGCTTGGTATTTAGCTTAACTAAAAAAAAGTCTGCCTTGAGCATTGTACTTTTCTGAGAGTTATCTATATGGAATCAAGGTGACAACAGCAACTTGAAAGATTAGATAGGAACCTTAGGGGACAGTGAGTTTATGTTAAGAATGGAGAAACAACTCAGAAAAAGAGGGTGAGAATGGTTGCACAACTCGAAGAATACAATCAGTGTCACTGAATTGTACACGTAGAAACCGTTGAATTGGTGTACGTTTTGCTCTGTATACTCTCAACAACAACAAAATTTTTTTTTTTTTTTAATAGTCAGCTGTGTAATTGAAGAGTATAATGAAAAGGGAAGCAGAATGAGGAGGTGGGGGCTGACCCGGTCAGCAGAACTTCGGCTCCAGATCAAGGGCCACACAATGGTGGAATCATAGCTCTCAGCATGGAAGGACAGGCCACCAATGAAGAATGAGGCAACACTCCCATGCGAAGCCACCGTGTCCCATTTCCTCCTCAGCCACAAGCCAGGCCTGATGTTAGGGTGTTGCCTGCCCTGGTAAATTTCTCCTGCGTAAGGGACCACGGTGGAGGCTGCCAAGTGGGCAGCCCTCTTGGGAAACACGGGGAATCGTAAATTAGGTACTGCAAATGCCTCTGTGTTAATAACCGTTGCCACTTCCCTTGTACCTTTCATCCAGGGAATCTCAAAGAACTTGTCCAAACGTTAATTAATCTAGCCCACAACACCCCTGCTATTATTAAGCCCATTTTACAGATGAAGAAATAAACACTAAGTGATACCAGCTGTGCAGCAAGTTGATGGCTCCATCCCCAAGCCAATCACAGGTGCAAAGAGGGAATTGAAATCGGTCAGAGGAAGAGCTGGGCCCTCAATGATCAATTTTTTGACCGTTTGGAGAGTCTAATATATGTCACAGGGGAACACAGTGGCTTTGGATTCAGGCAGATCTGGGTTTTGTGTTGGTGGCTTGGCAGTTCAGGTACTGTGTGACCATGGGGAAGTTATATAACCTCCATATGCCTCAGTTTCTCCAAATGTGAAAGGAAGAGTGATAACTAGCTTGTAGGGCTTTGGGGAGAACTAAGAAGATGGCATAGGTATAGGCAACTGGAGACAAGGGAGAATGGAGTTCCTGCTGGCATTTGGTATCTCAGGGCCTGGCTTGAGCCTATAGTGTGAAGTTGAGGGGCAGCGAGACACACTGTTGCTGGCGCAAAGTCTTCAGTGTGGGGAGCTAAGTGATAAGTGTGAGGAGCAGAGTTTGGGGAATGGTTAAGAGGAAGCCAGAGAAGGTTGGATCAAGCCTCCAACCATCAGTGAAGAGGGGACTGGAGACTGAATCCGCAAGGAAATTGAAAGAGCTACTGCTTGGAAGAGAGGGGGGAGAAGGTTCGTAGAGAAGAAGGGAGTTTTCATTCAGTACTAATTCTTTCCCCCCACCCCAAGGGCAAGGACCTGTGGATGCTCAAGCTAGTTCTTTGCAGTGACAAGTAGGAACAGGTTGGAAGCTTCTAAAGGCAACTTCAGAATGGACAGGGCTGGTTTGGTATATTGTCCCACCCCAAGAGTTAGTGAGGGGCATGGTGGGCCAGGGCAGGCTCTTCTTGAACCACTTGGAGTAGTGAACTTCGCACTCATACATAGGCCCTGAAAAACAGGCTGCCACCTCCCTCTAGTCTCACAGTGCAGCCTCAGGAGCCTTCCCCTGGGCAGCCACAGCAGCCATGGGGAGTCAGAGCTCGGTTCCTCACTCAACCGTGTTTCTGGTGAACCAGGTAGACCCTGGGCTTCACAGAGCACTACAGTCCTCAGACCCCTGTACCTCCACCAGAGCAGCTCTGGCTTTTATCTGGTTTATCCACCTAAGACTAGGTGTCAGGGACAGATTACCCAACTGGCAAGAATCAGAGATGTGGTGAAACCCATGTGAAATTGTGTACTACAGATTAGTAAGTAAACACAAGTAAGCTCGTGCGTACCTTGTTTACTGTAAACCTGTGGGTACCTTGCTCACTGGTTAATCCGCCTCTGCTTGGTGTGAAGAAAGAGGTAAAAGGGAGGGAGGGAGAGAGGGAAGAAAGGAAGGAAGATAAGAAGAAAGAAAAACATTGTACAAGTTTCAGAAGAGACCAGGATATAATAAACCCTTCACATAGTAGATTTAAATCACTGCTATATTGAACTAGCTTTCATTCTAGAAGATCTTTCAAGTGTCATAGACCTGTGTAGTAAGCCCCCCGCCCCACTCCATTCCCAGCCAGATATGACCTCGATACACAGTGGAGTCAGCTGAATCCTAAAGAGTGAAAGCAGAAATGCAAAGTCAAAGCTGGAAGGGCCTCGCTAAGGAGGAAGTCAGGTAAAGTTTGATCAAGCCTCCAACCATCATTGAAGAGAGGATCTCTGGAAATGGAGGTGCCACGAGCAGATTGAAAGAGCTGCTGTACAGGAGGGCAAGTAGAACTGTGAATGAGAGAGCCGATGGAGGAAGAGGAAAGTAGAAAAAAGGGCAAAGTTTAGGACTCTTGGTAGCAAACACGATGCTGCATTCTCACTTTCTAGGGAAGATGGTGAGGTTGGGATGTGGTCTTTGGCCGCTTCTGAAGAGTGAAGTGGAACAGGCCATAAAATGCCTAGTTAATAAATAAAATTTGTTTAAAAGTAAATTCTACGTGCAACTCTGTGATCATAAGTCTGCCTAGGCCTGGGACTAACTTCGTCGTTGTTGTCAGTTGCTATCGACTTGATTGAACTCAAGGAGACCTCAAGTGTGCGGAGTAGAACTGTGCTCTGTAGACAGGGTTTTCAAGGCTGTGACCTTTTGAAGCAGATCACCAGGACCTTCTTCCGAGGCACCTCTGTGTGGGTTCAAACCGCCAACCTTTCGGCCAGTAGTCAAGTACCGCCTAACCATTTGCATCACCCAGGGACTCCTAAACCAAACCAAACCCACTGCCATCAAGTCAATTCTGACTCATAGCAACCCTACAGGACAGAGTAGAACTGCCCCACAGGGTTTCCAAGGAGCGCCTGGCGGATTCGAACTGCCGACCTTTTGGTTAGCAGCCATAGCACTTAACCACTACGCCACCAGGGTTTCCCAGGGACTCCTAGAACTAACTAAAAAACCAAACCAAACCCGTTGCTATGAAGTCTATTCCAACTCATAGTGACCCTACGGGACAGAACAGAACTGCCCCATAGGGTTTCCAAGAAGCAGCTGGTGGATTTGAACTGCTGACCTTTTGGTTAGCAGCTGTAACTCTGAACCACTGCGCCACCAGGGCTCCATAGGACTAACTAGTAACATGTAAAAATGACAATGTTTTTGTCTTTGGGTGTTAGGATTACGAGTGACTTTTTTTTTTCCTTTTTTCAAATATTTTTTAATATTGTCACACCATCTTTTTAATTTAACGGAAAAACAAAGTTTAAACACTCTGGCAAATCTGAATCTATCCCAGAGATGAAATTACAGCAAGGGGGCCACTTCACAGCTTGCCTTAATTTTGTTTCATTCTTCTATGCCCAGAGGAGGTTGTTCATCATTACCTGGCTACAGAACTGAATAGGTGTGAAATCCAAGCTGATAGCAATATATCACTCCCTATTGAACTTCAAAGCCAAGGCCAAACTGCCTATAAAAATAGTTTTCATACCGGGCCTTAATCTCTTTCATACATATTTTACTTTTTTTTTTTTTTAAGTTTTACCATCCCTTTGGTGAGTGTATCAGGTGATAGCTATGCCTAGCAGAGCGAAAAGAAGAAAAAAAAAGTCAGAGTTCCCAAAGTGCTAGGTTTAATTTATCCTGAGGCCAAGCCTGAACCTTATCAGGTACCATTATCACAAATATTACTAACAAATATTACTAGCAAAAACCATAAAAGGAGGTCCTCACCATAAATGTGCTATCAAATATTTATCAATTACCTACTGATGGCAAATCATTGAACTACACTAATGTGGACTGTTTCAAATTCTACTGCCTTACATCCAAAGTCATTGCAAGGAAGAATCTAGAAAGAGCCTGGTGTGTTCAGGGCAAGACGTTCCAAAATCCTGGCCGTGCCCAAAATTCTCTTTTTGCAGATGACAGTCTTTTCTGAGGATTGAGGATGCCCACTTACTACCACATTCATGGTATTATAAGTTTTTGCTATTAACGAGAAAAAATTAGTTGTCATTGTATAGAATGCAGGGTCCCTGGGTGACAAAAATGGTTTACATTTGACTACTAATGTCAAGGTTGGTGGTTGGAACACACCAGTGGTGCTGTGGAAGAAAAGCCTGGCAATCTGTTTCCCTAAAGATTACAGCCAAGAAAACCCTATGGAGCAGTTCTACTCTCACACAGCGCGTCACCATGGGTTGGAATCGCCTTGATGGCAACGGTCTTTTTTTTTTTTTTTTACACAGAATATGAACGTTTTTACCAAAAGAGAAAGTCAAGATTTCCACATGCAAATATAGAAACAAGTTGTAAATAACAATAACAAACATCTGTATAGTGCTTACAATGTACCATGCACTGTTCTAAACACTTCTCCTGTCTTAGCTGACTTAACTCTTATGACAACCCTTTAAGGAAGATACTATCATCATCCCCTTTTACAGTTGAGAAAACCGAGGCACAGAAAGATAAGCCACTTGCCCAAAGCCACACAGGTATTAAATGGAGGAGCTGGAATTTGGACCCAGACAAGCTGGCTCTTACCTAACCACTTTTTTTTTTTTTTCAACCACTATTATTATTACTGGCTTTGCTACTTCTGGTATCAAGTACTATTGATAGTTTATATTTGCAGCTTGCTTTAGAGTATTTTGGCACATCTGCCCAGTCTACCTCACTGGGTGCCATAAAGATGAACTGAGCAGGAATCGTGTCCTCATTTCACAGATGAGAAGAATGACACCCAAAGAGATTAAATAAAGTTGTATTTGCAGTTGTATTCGTGACCTAGAAGCTTGTATTCACCACCCCTAAACCAGCCCCACATCAGGAGACACGGGCATGAGATCAACTTTATAATTAAATTATAAAAATAAATCTCAGTTTCCGTGGTTGTGTATATACAAAAGAGGTGAGAAGGCACAAAATAAATTACACTGACTTCAAACTAAGAAAAGGTGGGAAAAGGAAACGGATGCTTTCCCCAGGGGCGCCCATTTTCCAATGAGATCCAAAATGGTGGCCCTCTTTAACAGGTGAGAGCCAGCGCGCTTACCCTTTAACTGGCCAGCTACAAAGGGTCAGGGAAAAAAGGGCTGAGAAGGAGAGTTTGGAGACAGCCTTTATGGAGTGAGTAATTACTGTGTGGAGTGGGCAACTCCCCCAGGAAGCAGAGAAAGTTGTAACCCTGAGCATATTTGAGGCAGAGGGAGACAGGCACTTACAGGAAATAAATGATGTGTTCTTGGGGAGCGAGACAAAAAAAAATGCAGAGCCCTCTGCTTTCTGCAAATGCTGTTTTTAAATGGGGGGTAGGGGCTGGAGCCAAAATGGCTGGATCAGGGGCAGGCACCCCATCCTCAAGTTGATGCAGTCCCATTTTTACATCAGTGTCAACCTCGGTGAAGCACTGTCATGGCTAGAGATGAGCCCAGAGCACTTGGTGTGGCATAAAACGTCCTTCTCTCTGCCTTGCCTGTTTCTTTAGCGTTCTGTGTAACGACTTCCACAACAATGCTGATTTGCTATGAGTTTCCCTCATGCACCAGGTTTTTCTAGGCTCTTCACTTTTCTACTAACTTGCTGACTTTCTCTTCTCCACAGCTGGATACCCTTTTCTCTCCTCTGTGTGACTGACAAACTCTAATTACTCAAGTCCCTAAGCTGTCACCATCTCTAGGAAAACCTTTCCCTACTTCCCTCAGCTAAGTTGTTCTCCTCAGTCTTCTTCCACCTCAGCATCTTATAACTTTCCTAGTTCAGAGCGTTTTCACCATGATATTGCATCTATTCATTCATCTTTCTCTCCCTGTGAGAAATGAGAGGGCAGCAACCAAGCACAATGCAGTTAAAAGCACAGACCCATGTGGCCTCAAGGAAGTTAATTTCTCTAAGCCTCGGTTTTCCTCATCCATGAAATGGGGATAATAGTAGTGCTTACCTTATGTGATTGTTGTTAAAATCTATAGTTTAGCTTAACTAGTGAAAAATATCTGCCTTGAGCATTATGCTCTTTCAAGAACTATCTATATGGGATCAAAGTGACAAAAACAACTGGAAAGATTAGATAGGAACCTTAGGGGGCCGTGAGTGTATGTTAATGGGGGAGGAACAACTCAGAAAGGGAGAGTGAGAATGGTTGCATAACTCGAAGAATGTAATCAATGTCACTGAATTGGACATGTACAAATGGTTGAATTGGCGTATATTTTGTTGTGTATGTTCTCAACAACAAAAAAAAAATCAAATAAGAAAATGTGTTTTAGGAAAGCATTGAACACAGTGCCAAGTTGTAATTATTCTAAATTCATCTCTAAGTCTCCTGTGTCTGGCTATAGAAAATGCTTAATAAATGCTAAGTGCAATAATTTTGGGCACTTCTTTTAGCAGAAAACCTTTTGTGTTCAGATTAAAACTTGCGTAAAAAGAATACAGAGAACCGTTTTAGAAGCATTCATTTGGGAACCAGATTACGTGGGTTTGATTTTTGGGCCTGCCACTTACTAGATATGTAGCCTTGGGAAATATATTTAATCTTTCTAAGCCTCAGTGTTCTCATCTGTAAAATGGGGACAATATTAGTACCTACCTCATGGGTTGCTATGAGGAATACTTGAGACAACATATCTGAATGCTTAGAGTAGTGCTTTTCTCAGAAGGAGCACTTTATAAGTGGCTAGCCATTAGCTATCATTAGAACCCCAGTAAATAAAAAGAGGGAGTCCCTGGGCGATGAAAACAGTTAAGGTCTCGACTACTAGCTGAAAGGATGGCAGTTTGAACTCAACCAGAGACACATTGGAAGAAAGGTCTGGCAATCTGTTTCTGAAAACTCAGCCACTGAAAACCCTATGGAGCGCAGTTCTACTCTGACACACATGGGGCCGCCATGAGTCAGAATCACCTCTACCGCCATTGGTTCAACAAAAAGAGAGAAAAGCAGAAGAAGGAAAGGAGCCTGAAGCTCTCACGAATCATCTTGTACCACAATCCTGCCCCCCCAAAATACGAATTACAATCATTGTTAGTATAATTAATAATGCACCCAAAATGATTCTTGGCACTTAGCCAGGAGGGTTCAAATCCCAGAATAGGCTTTGTAAGCCTGAATACAGTGTAGTATTTCCATTCTTGAAAAATTCCAGGGAAAGCCAGGACATATCTAGCGTGAATGGCTTGGAGTACAACAGATGCATGGGAGTTTATGGACCTCCTGAACTAACTGTCCTCAGACCCCAGGTGGCAAATCCCTGATTCAGCAGTCATCCCATTAAGAATAAAGGATGGACCACTAGTTCCACCCCACCCTCAGACCAGATATGCCAGTTCCCGTCAAGGCAGCTCCCACTCATGGCAACCCCATGTGTGTCAGAGTAGAACTGCCCTCTGGGAGGTTATCAAAAGCTGATTTTCAGAAGTAGGTCACCAGGCCTCTCTTCTGAGGCACCTTTCAGTTAGCAACTGAGCACGTTAGCCATTTGCACCACCAGGGACTCCAGACAGATTAGATCTTCCCATTTTAATACCATATGCAGCTTTCTCTTTCCTGGTGGCACCCAGCATGCTATGATTAAATAACAATTTGTGAAATTATTTATTTAACGTAGACCATGCTCAACTCTAAGCCCTCCATGAAGGCAAAAGCCCGGCTTATCTCATTCACCATTATATCCCCAACATCTAGCCCACTTGCTACATATCATGCCCTCAATACAGATTAGTTAAATTAATAAAATTATTGCTTGGTGGAGCTTCCAGCTGTGAATTTCTAGGCTCCCACCCCAACCATCTGACCAGAATTAAGAACATGAACTTGATCTCAGGCAGAGGTTTCCAGACAGCAAAACATGTAGGCATAAAATCCACAAAGCCAACACTTTGCTCCCTAGTGTTGCTCCGCGGTCCCATGGCTTGCACGTGTTTTGCATATGGAACCCGATTGACGTCACTGGGAATTTCATGGATGGAACAAATGAAGAGGCGGCAATAGAAGTGTGCAGCACGAAGCTGTCAAGAAGAGGTGTTTCGTGATCAGGACACAAGAGAAGGTGCCCCAAAGCATGAGGGGTAAGGGGAGTGCTGACGGGGGTGGTCCCTGGCTGCTCTACTGAAGATACTGGGGTCAAGAGCTTGGCCTGCCCACTTGGCCCTACACCACTGGAAGCCTGGGTTGGTTCCATCACAGCGGCCTGGCCCTGCTGCTCATCCTGCATGCCCCCTTCTCGCCCCTGGCCTCGGCCCTCTGAGTCCCTCCCACCCATCCCCAGACAAAAACAAAAGGCCCATTACGAAGTTATTAGCTTCGTCTCGCATATCCCGCGGAGCGAGACAACTGCCAACCCCACTTCGACTTAAAATGTTTAACAGATTTGCCCAAGTCTAATTTCTGTCACTGTGTTTACAGTACAAGGAACCCAGAGAAGAAAGCTGTGGAGAAAAGTGGTAAGGCTGGGGTTGTGGGGGGGACAGCAGAGGGGGCAAAAAATAAATGCCAAGCTCCTTCAAAGGGCGACATTCCTCCCTGCGGTCTGCAAACACTTCCTCTTTCCCCAGCCATCCTGTAATCACGCTCCAGCGTTCACCAGAGACATGTTTACATCCAACACCATTACCGGCAGGGGAGACAGGCGAAATTAAGGCCTCTGGTCTCTGTTCTCTGAGACCCCATTATCTTTTCCCTCCCCTTCACCCCCTTTCATCAGACGCCTCCAATCTATGAAGGGGTAAAAGCCTTTAATGGGATTTTGAAGGTCTTAAAAGCCAGGCGGTTTGTTTAAAAAGGAAAAAGACCAAGAATGGAGCAGAGCCTGGGATCCCTGGGTCCACGTCTCGCAAATGGGAGCAAACTTTGTTCTATTTTTCCTGCCTGCCAAATCAAGTGTTGGGTTTGAGGTTTGTCTTGGATGGGCCAGCAGACCACACAGAGCTGCCATGGGCAACTCCCTTTCCCAGGGATAATGAGAAGGCCCATCCATGGAGCTCCCTGGGCCTGGCATCTTCCTTCCAAGGCTCTCTTGGAACTGTCTCCAAGCCCCACATTGGCACCAACATCCCCATCGTGGTTAGCCAAGCCTAATGGTGGCCAAAGGAACAAGAGAAATGGAGACAACCGTCGAGGTCAGAGGAAATATTGCATGTTGGCAAATCTATGGGATTTGGTTTGGTTTCTCCATTCCCCAAGGCTGGGAAAACCCCAGTCATACACGGCCACAACATTTGGTTAGGAGAGAGACTGGGTTTTCCAAAGGAAAAATTCCATTTGGTAGTCTCTTTCCACCTCTTTGGGCCAATTATGCATTGCTGAATCAGCGTTGGGTTGGTTTGGGGGTTTGTTGGACCATAGTTGTCCTGGAAAGCTATGTTGGGTCAAAGAGTGATTTATTAGGTACGTTGCATTTGGGTGGGTTGATTCATTGAGGTATGCTGTGTTGGAGACATAGTCCCTGGGTTGCGAAAATGGTTGAGCCCTTGGCTGTTAACGGAAAGGTTGGTGGCTCAAATCTACCCAGAGGCGCCTCGGAAAAAAGGTCTGTCAGTCTGCTTCCAAAAGATCACAGCCATTGAAAATCCTGTGGTGCACAGTTCTACTCCGAAGCACATGGGGACGCCATGAGTCAGAATCGACTCAATGGCAACTGGTTTTTTGGTATTAAAGACATAGTTGAGTTTGTGTACAATATTAGAGTAGAATATGGGTGTGTAACCTTGTGTTGCTGTAGTAGTATTTTGACCCCTGGTGCCATGTTGGGCTGTGGTATTGCTTCAGGAAGACCTATCAGTGTGCAATGCTGTGTTTAGGGATGTTGAGTTGGACTCAACTCAACATTGGAATGTGGTGTTGTACTGGGAAAGCACTGAGGTGAGATCATGAAGAGCTGATTTTGTTCATCAGTAGATCTGACTTTCCCAGTTAATAAAACCCAACCTCTCCTCACTCTGTTGTCATGTGGCCCTTCTGCACAGAAGCTGAGGGTTTTCAGGAGACAGAGGACAGAACTCTGTCTCCTGGAATTCCAAGGTCATCAAACCTCAAGGTCATTAAAGCACCATTAGTTAGATTGACAACTGGCTGAACATCAAGTCCAAATACCCAGGACTTGTCTGTGAAGTGCAATGGGGTCTTTAATTACCGCATTCTCTGGTTTCCCTCATTACAACAGCCTCCCCTCTAACTGTGCAGAGCTGCCAGCTAAATCTTAAAGTCCTGCCTCTTCCCTTGTGCACTTCAAAACGTTTCCTGAAGTCACTAGGATTTGGGGCAGAGGTGGTCCAGCCACAGAGTTGGAGCAGCAGAACATGCCTTCTCCCCTCTTGCAGATGGTCATTGCTATCTGCATACTAGTGGGCTCCGTGTCCTCCCCTGCCCAAAGTGACTGCTAGCAGAGCACCTGATTCTTTGGGAACTAAACATTGCAACATCCCTTTTGTGATTGGACCAAGTTATTCCATCTCCAAAGAGGATAACAATAGAAAGATATGTAGCTGCCATGGAGTCAATGCTGACTAATGGCAACCTTATGTACAATAGAATGAAACACTGCCTGGTCCTTCATCATCTCATGATCTCCATGTTCAGGTTCATTGTTGTGGCTATTGTGCCAGTCCATCTCACCAAGTGTTTTCCACACCCTTGCTGGCCTCTACTTCACCAAACATGATGTCCTTCTCCAGCCATTGATCCCCGCTGATGTGACCAAGGTGAGCAAGTTGGACGGTGCTCTCTTGTGATCCATAAGGCTTTCGCTGGCTAATTTTTAGAAGTAGATTGCCAGGCCTTTCTTTTCTGGTCTGTCTTGGCCTGGAAGATCCACTGAAACCTATCTACCCTGGGTGACCCTGCTGGTATTTGAAATACCAGTGACATAGCTTCCAGCTTCACAGCAACATGCAAGCCACCACAGGAGGACAAACTGATAGGTGGTGGATAATAACAATAGCAGCTACCTTTGATGGTGTGCTCACAATGGGCCAGGCACTGAACTAAGCACTTACATACCTCATGTCATTGCATCTTCCCAACCCCCCTGGGAGGTGGGTATTATTAGCCTTCTTTGACATATTTACTCAACAATTTGTTCAACAAATATTTTTCAGAGCAACTGCTGTGTGCCAGGCCCTGTTCTTGGCACAGAGTGAGCAAAACAGACAAAAATCACTACTCACTTGGAGGTTCTAATTTAGCAGGTGGGGACACTGAGTCTCGGACACCCTTGCACAGAGCCACACAGCTTGTAAATAGCAAAGCTTGGACTCGGCCGCAGAACTGCCCAACTCCAAAGCCCAGGATTACATCGACTGTGTATCCTGCCTTTGCAGAAGTCACTAGTTTGTCCTTTGAAGATGTATTGACTTGCTTTGATTCTCTGAGTATTTTTGTTTTGCTTTGATTTTTAACCTGGTGATGCAGTGGTTAAGAGCTCAGCTCCTAACCAAAAGGTCAGCAGTTCGAATCTACTTGGAAACCATGTGGGGCAGTTCTGCTTTGTCCTATAGGGTTGCTATGAGTTAGAATTGACTCAATGGCAATAGGGTTACTCAACTACTAGCTGAAAAGTTGGCAGTTCAATCCCACCCAGAGGCTCCTCAGAAGACAAGCCTGGAAATCTGCTTCCAAAAATGTCACAGCATTGAAAACCCTATGGAACATAGTTCTACTCTGACACACATGAGGTCGCTGTGAGTCAAATCAACTCGATGGCAACTAACAACAACAACTCTGTCTTAGATGCCAATTGTTTGGTCATTGTCACTTAAATGCAAACACAAATACAAAAGAGTACAACCTCTGTAGGCCAAGTGTTGAGGCATCCATGGAGAACTGGGGTTTCTGAGTCTAGAAAGAGAGGGCTGTGGGGAAGAGGAGAGAGAGGTTCCCTCCCAGTTGGGTTACAGCTGGCATCTCTGAACTCCAAGGGTCACTGCCAGCAAGTGAGAATGGCGAAATCTTGGCTAGGACAATCCTCTCCCCAGCCAGAGAAGGCTGTTGTAATGGAAAGGGCAGTACTTTATTTGTAAGCTAGGGACAGCTTGCAAAGAGGAATGGGACTTCCCTTCTTTCTGGCCTTCAAAAGAGAGGGATGGGTTATATCACAGAGCTTGGGAGATCAGGGTACAAGTCCTCATTGCACATTTTCTGGAACCCGGGATGGCTGTTTCGCCTGAGAGTCAGTTTCTTCATCTGTTAAATGGGAGTGTTTTTAACACCAAATTAACAGAGTTGTGATAAAAAAATTTTTTAAAAGCCATCGCCATCGATTCGATTCCAACTCATAGCAATCCTAAAGGACAAAGTAAAACTGCCCGATAGAGTTTCTAGGGGAGTGCCTGGTGGATTCAAACTGCCAGCCTTTGGGTTAGCAGTCATGGCTCTTAACCACTGCGCCACCAGGGTTTCCAGGGTTGTGATAAGGAGTGTTAAATGCAAATATTTATTGAAAGTGCTCTGCATGTTTTATAAAGAGCTATGCAAGTATGTGGGATCCAGCGCAAAAGAGAGCTTTGCCAGAACATTCATATATATTGGATGTAGGCCACACCCTCAAGGAAATTCTCCTTATTTAAGCAAGGTGGTAACTTGAGTAAGGCTGTGACTTGAGTAAGGGTGTGTCTTGAGTAAGAGTGTGACTTGAGTAAGGGTGTGACTTGAGTAAGAGTGTGGCTTGAGTAAGGCTGTAACTTGAGTAAGGGTGTGCCTTGAGTAAGGGTGTGCCTTGAGTAAGGGTATGACTTGAGTAAGGGTGTGACTTGAGTAAGGCTGTGCCTTGAGTAAGGGTGTGCCTTGAGTAAGGGTGTGATTTGAGTAAGGCTGTAACTTGAGTAAGGGTGTGCCTTCAGTAAGGGTGTGCCTTGAAAAGTGTATGACTTGAGTCACACCCTTTAGTTCGTCTAGGTTTTGGACTTGATTGCCATCCTGACAGGGACAACCTTTGTATTAGGAAGTACAAAAGGATAAAACCAGGAATATCAAAAGGAGAATCAAGGTCTTCAAAGTAGAGAAGGAAGACAAATCAAAGTTGTAGGGGAAAGAAAATGGAGTTCATGGTGACTGGACCCTTACATATCTCAAGAAATATATACGTGTAGTCCCTGGGTGGTGCAAACAGCTAAGGCACTCTGCACCTGCCCAGAAGATTGGAGGTTCGAGTCCACGCAGAGGCACCTTGGAAGAAAGGCCTGTCTACTTCCAAAAACTCAGCCATTGAAAACCCAATGGAGCTCAATTCTACTCTGATACACATGGGGTCACCATGAGTCAGGTTAACTCAACAGCAGCTGAGAGAGAGAGAGGGATAGAGAGAATTTCATTTTGCGCTGACCATATTATCCCATTTCATAGCTGAATAAGCAGATATTCGAAGAGATAAACCAACAAAAAATGGCAGCAATAAAATTCAAACTTATAATGACCAGTCTCCAAACACATATTTTTTTCCCCACTTTGTCATCTCATTTGCCTTTAGCACCCATCTCTCAAAATAAACAGACCTTCGCCTCTCGGTTATACCACTTACAGAAGCCCAGAAATGGAGATGGTTGCCTCTGTCCGAGTGTCTTCCTGGAGTTAAGCAGTGAATGAAGTGACCCCCTCCTGACCTTCCACTGTTCCTATCTCCCGACACTTCCACACACAAAGAGGGTTTCCACGTATTGGGCAGGGAATTGCTGATTGTAGGGAGCCTAATGCTATACGTAGGTTCCGGATGCCTCATGGAATCAGATAAGGGATGATAATGTTGACATGATAGTGCTCCAACTTACGTTGTTTGTGCTTCATCCTCTAATTCTGCTTCTGTGCTCCTCTCCTCCATTTATTGAAAGGACTCTCATCCGAGATAGCTTGCTTCTCCCAGACTGTCTCCAGGCTCAGAAACTCCTGGATTTAACACTCAAAATCCCACCTCGTTTTACCGCCTCCATGAATAATTCCTCCTTAGCCATGAGTGCAGAAGTACTGGATGGTGCCTGGCTACCATTACTGAACATTTTGATCAAAAGTTCTATAGAAGAATCCTGATCAAAAGGGGGAAAAGGCAGAACAGAATTTTAAATTCCCATGGAATCCAGACTTTCTGGATCCACGAAGGCTAGATGAACCCCTGAAACTATTGCTCTGAGATAATCTTTAAACCTTAAGCCAAAAAAATAAATAAATCTTAAGCCAAGTCTTCTTAAAACCAAACAATACCCAAAACCAAACCCACTGCCATAGAGTCAATTCTGACTCATAGTGACCCTACAGTTAAGCTTAATTAGTAAGAATGTCGACCTTAAGCATTTTTCACTTTTTAAGAACTATCTATATGGGATCAAAATTGACAATAGCAACTAGAAAGGCTAGGTAGGAAACTTAGGGGGCAGTGAGTTTACGTTAATGGAGGAGGGTGAGAATGATTGCACAACTTGAAGAATGTAATCAATGTCACGGAATTGTACATGTAGAAATTGTTGGGTTGGTGTATGTTCTGCTGTGTATATTCTCAACAACAACAAAATAATTTTTGTTAAATCCGACCTCCTCCACTTAGTAACTCCCCCAACTGCCACCTTCATCTCAACATATAGCACCAGTCTCTGCTCAGCTACTCAAGCCTGCAAGGCAGTCTTGAAGCCTTTCTCTGCCTCTACCTCCAGGTCCAGTAAAACCCTTGAATCCATTCACTTCTCTCCATGCCTGCCCACTGCCACCAGCTTTGACCACCTCCATCCCTCTCTTGGTTTTGACCATACTGCCTCCACTCTGGCTCCCACCATCCCTTCTCCACACCACAGACAGAGCAAGCCTTTTATATCAGGTCATCGTGCTCCCTGCCTGACATTCTTCAGTGGCTCCCTATTGTTTTCAGGTAATGGACCAAAGTGGTGAACTATGTCAGTGCTACCGTCTGGGTTCCTGCTAGCTTTATGACCATGGCCCAATGGCTCAACCTCTCTGTGCTTCAGTTTTGCAATCTGTAAAATGGTGCCTGTGGCTCAGGGCTGTTGCAAGCCTTAAATGAGTTAATAAGGAGAAACTACTTGGAAAGTTGCCTAGTAAATAGTAAGGACAATAAATATTAGCTACAGTATTATTCTTATCTTCTTCATCATTATTACTATCAGTATTAAAGTTGAATAAAGTTGGAAATCCTTAGCATGGCATATTGTTGTTGTTGGGTGCCACTGAGTCAACCTCATAGCAACCCCATGTGACAAAGTAGAACTGCCCCATAGAGTTTCCTAGGCTATAATTATTACAGGAACAGATCACTAGGTCTTTCTCCCATGAAGCCACTGGGTGGGTTCAAAATGCCGACCTTTCAGTTAGCAGCCAAACAGTTAACAGTTGTACAACCAGGGCTACTGGAGGCTGTCCCTTGCCTACCTTCCCAACCCCATCTCTCTGTCTCACCTCTTACATTCTGTGTACCAGCCCTTCTGAACTTCTTTGGGTTTTCAGTGCAACATAGGGGCAATGAGTTGTGCATGAGGATGTTCATCACAGTGAGGTTTATAATAATAAAGATTTCTTAAAAGCTAAATACCCATTAATTGAAAAGTGGTAAGGTAAACTAACCCAAACCAGGGGTCCTGGTGGCGCAGTGGTTAAGAGCTCAGGCTGCTAGCCAAAACGTTGGCAGTCTGAATCCACCAGCCACTCCTCGGAAGCCCTGTGGAGCAGTTCTACTCTGTCCTGTAGGGTCACTATGAGTCAGAATCGACTGGATGGCAACAGGTTTTTTTTTTTTTTAAGGTAAACTAATCAAATAGTTCACAATCATTTCAAATTATGACTGAATATTTAATGACATGAGAAAGGCTCATGCCATGACAGTACATGAAAATGATGCAAAACTGTGTCTACAGCGTTGTTTTAGCCTGAAGGAAACAAATCAGAATATTTAACGGTGGTTATTTTTGGACTGTTCGGTTAAGATGATTTTTCTTCTGTTGTTTTGCTTATTTTTCAGCTTTTATGGTGGGCAGGTATGCTTTTCATAATGGGAGTAGGGGCGGCATGATGGAAGAGAGGGAGGACTATATATATACATATATGTGTGTGTGTGTATATACATACATACATATACGGAAACCCTGGTGGCGTAGTGGTTAAGTGCTATGGCTGGTAACCAAAGGGTTGGCAGTTCAAAGCCACCGGGCACTCCTTGGAAACTCTATGGGGCAGTTCTACTCTGTCCTCTAGGGTCAATATGAATTAGAATCGACTCAACAGCAGCGGGTTATATATATATATATATATATATGAGAGAAAATTTTGCCTCCTTTTTGGACTGAAATGTAAATATTCTAGTGTTAAAAGTCAACTTTCATCCTTTCGGGAACAAGGAAGAATGAAGAAAACTAAAAATACAAGGGAAAGATTAGTCCGAAGGACTAATGGACCACATCTACTGCGGCCTCCACCAGACTGAGCCCAGTACAACTAGTTGGCGCCAGGCTACCACCACTGACTGCTCTGAGAGGGATCACAGTAGAGGGTCCCGGACAAAGCCAGAGAAAAATGTAGAACAAAATTCTAACTCAAAAAGACAGACTTGCTGGTTTGACAGAAACTGGAGAAACCCTGAGTGTACAGCCCCCAGACATCCTTTCAGCTCAGTAATTAAGTCATTCCTGAGGTTCACCCTTGCAGCCAAAAGATTGGACAGGCCCATAAAACAAAACAAGACTAAAGGGGCACACCAGCCCAGGGGCAAGGACGAGAAGACAAGAGGGGACAGGAAAGCTGGTAATAGGGAACCCAAGGTTGAGAAGGGAGAATGTTGACATGTCATGGGGTTGTTAACCAATGTCACAAAACAATATGTGCACTAACTGTTTAATGAGAAACTAGTTTGTTCTGTAAGCCTTCATCTAAAGTACAAAAAAAAAGTTTCATCCAAACACCCCATCCACCAATCCGCACACATACAGCCACCACCCTCTTCCCCCTCTCCTCTGTCATAAAAATAATATTTTCACTTCTGGTCTTAAACTATCAAATTGAAAACTTAAAGAAAAAAAAATTCCTCTCTACCAGCTAAATTAATTTGCAAGACTCCTATCCCAGGATAAGAGAAATCTTGGAATTAGAAAAAAATTACAAACATCCCCATTTTGGAATAAAATTCACACCCGATCCAGTGCAGGGGTATATACATATTGCATTTAGGAAAACAGAGGCGAACGAATTATTTGTACCCCAGGGGGTTGGAGTGCCCTCCTCACATCTAACTGTTTGGTCAGCACTCTGCATCTCTCAGGAACCCAAACCCGAAACCAAACCTGTTGCCGTTGACTTGATTCCAACTCATGGCAGCCCCATGTGCTACAGGGTAGAACTGTGCTCTATAGGGTTTCCTTAGCTATAGTTCTTACGGAAGGGGATCATCAGGGCTTTCTTCCGCAGCACGACTGCATGAGTTCAGCCCACCAACCTTTAGGTTAGCAGTCAAGCATAAACCATTTGAGCCACCCAGGGAATTTCAGGAACACAGAGATCCCTTAGTGTGCTTCTGGTGGTGATGGGGTGGGCATGTCTGTCTGCTTCTCTCTCTCTCCCTCTCTCTCTGTATCTGTCTCTCTCAAGTCGACCAGATAGTCGAAGGAGAGTAAGACTTAATCACTGTCACTGCGACAGGCTGGGTTGACCAGCTGTCTGAACACTGTGGTTAGGTACGTATGTGTGTTTGTGTGTTGAAAGAGAGTGAGAGTAAGAGAGAGAATAAAAGGGCAAAGTACCCTAGTGACTTTTTTCTTTTCAAAGCAACTTTGCTAACTCTCTGCTCCACTGAGTTATGATTTCCTCCCAACGGCTTCCTTGGTGGGAACTGGATGTTCCCATGCCAACTGGAATGGGGATGGGGGATGGGTGTGAGAGCCATTTGATAGTATGTCAAGATACGCACGCCAGCACCTCATTCTTTTAGAAATGTTTTAAATGAAAGAACTTGGCCCCTTCTACAAAAAGAGGAACTCATATGCCTGCAAAGAAGCAAAGAACCTAATTCTGAAGGCTGCAGAATAACATTGCTAATATATCATGATGCACCCCGAATGAATGAAAATATTATTTACATTTTCCTCTGAGTTTATGCCTGGTTATGAAGCATTTCTAGAAAAGGGAATGAAAGAGACAAGCGCCGTGGCTGGCATTGTGACTTTGACGTTACAAATAACTGTATTTATGATGGTATGATACAGTTCATATATTTCCATCTAATAGTGTCAGTAAAAAAGATGGCATTTTCCCAGCATCTGCTCTCTGCTCATATTTTGTGTCTTACTTTCCTCAAGGGTCTTGTGCTCTGAGGCCAAAGGGCTAATTTTTCACAGTGGTCCTGGGGAGGAGAAGTTGGCTTTCTGTCTTCCTACTACTCAATTGCTCTTTTCCTATTGGTCCTCACAAAAGCTAATGCCATTCTCTTTCTTTAAAGGGAAGTGCCACACACATGCACAACATACTAATAGTTCATGTTTTTCTGACCTGGGATTTGCACATATTACTTCAATTTACCTTCACCATAAGCTTATAAAGCAGGTAATCCACCACCCGTCTGTTAGTTTGTCCTACTGTGTTGGCTTGCGTGTTGCTATGATGCTGGAAGCTATGCCACCAACATTTCAAATACCATGGTGGACAGGTTTCAGTGGAGCTTCCAGACTAAGACCAGGAAGAAAGACCTAGAGATCTACTCCCAAAAATTAGCCAATGAAAACCTTATGGATCACAAAGGAATATTATGCTGAAAGATGACCCGCCTGGGCTGAAAGGCACTCAGAATACACCATGGCCACAACAATGGACTTGAGCATACCAACAACCATGAAGATGGCTCGGGACCAGGCAGTGTTTCATTCTGTCATACATGGGGTCACCGTGAGTCAGAGCCAACTCTACGGCACCTAACCACGTAACAGCAATCTGAGTACGCTCGTCTTTGGGGTGAGGAGACTGAGGTTTTCGGCAGTAAGTGCTCCCAAGGACACTCAGCTAGTATGATCCAAGACTGCGATCTGTCCAAGTCTTGTTTAAAAAATACATAAATGTATATGAATGCACCAAACAGCAAGACTCCAGTGTGGGAAGGCACACCGAATGACAGTCAGCCAATAACAAAATAAGGCTTTTAAATATTCGGCAAGACTGTGGCCTTTCAGATATCCTCAGGCCTTTTGTTTTCTGTCCTTCCCCTTGCTGTTGAGGCTTTCACGGCTCATAACGAAAGAATGTTCTATGAATGTTCTCGTTGGTGGGACAGGTATCAGCCTCATAGAGCCAGGACCATCCTCTTTCTGGATGGGACACAAAGACCAGTTAACTTTCACCAATAATATGTCTTGGAGTCTTCTTCCATGGCTCTAGCTATGTGACCTTGAATAAGTAGCTTAACATTCTGAACATCAGTTTTCGTATCTATTAAAAAAAAAAAACAAGAAACCAACCAGTTGCCGTTGAGTCAGTTCTGGCCCTTGGCAACCCCACGTGTGCTCTGTAGGGTTTTCATGGCTGTGACCTTTCAGAAGCAGATCGACAGGTCTGTCTTCAAGGTACTTCTGGGTGAATTTGAACCACCAGCCTTTTAGTTAGTAGCCAAGCATTTATCCAGTTGCACCACCCAGGGACTTCATTTTCTATCTATCTATAGAAAGGAAATATCATACTTCAATGTTGGTACATAATTTGAGCTTAAGAAATATGATTCATGCATTCAAATAATATCCACTAAGCCTGGTGGCAGAGTGGTTAAGCGCTACAGCTGCTAACCAAAAGGTTGGCAGTTTGAACCCACCAGGTATTCCTTAGAAACTCCGTGGGGCAGTTCTACTCTGTCCTAGAGGGTTGCTGTGAGTCCAAATCAACTCAACAGCTTTGAGTTTGTTTTTTTTTGTTTGTTTTTTTAACCCCTTCTTCAGGAGCCTTGATGGTATAAACGATTAAGCGGTTAGCTGTTAACCAAGAGTTTGGCAGTTCAAACCCACTCAGCTGCTCTGCAGGAGAAAGACCTGGTGATATGCTTTCATAAAGAATGATGCTTTCATAAAGATTACAGGCAAGAAAACCCTACGGGGCAGTTCTACTCTGTCACATGGGGTTGCTGTGAGTCAGAATCAATTCGATGGCACCTGATAAGAGCAAGACCCGAGGTGATGAGGGAACCGCAATGAAAATGACGTAGCTCCTGATCTCAGGGAATACAAGTCTGGGGAAAAAGACAGGCAAACAGGCCAACACAATCGTTGTGGATACTGCTTCAACATTAGGACCGTATTACAGTCGATTAAGACTCTGACCAGCATCCAAGGGACTAAGGGGTAAAATAATTTTAGAATTATCCAGAAATATTGAATCATAAATGTTGCCGTTGTTGTTATTTGCCACTGAGTTGATTACAACTCATGGCAATCCCATACTCCCCTCTAAAACAAAAACAAATTTTTTTAAATAAAAACTTGTAGAAACCGACAGGGCTTCTGCAGAGCAGTTAAGGTATTAATTGTGGATACAAGCACTAAATATTCTTTTGGACTATTAGTAATGGCCAATGAGTTCTGCATCAACAGATTACTAACCTTGTCGATCAATACCTTTTTTTTTTTTTAAGAAATATATACATGCACGTCTACACAGCAATCAGCAAAACTTAAATGTGGGGAGGCTTGCTGAATGATGAGCAGCCAGTAATAAAATATATTTTTAAACACTCAGCAAGACTATACAAGATATCCTCAGACCCTCTCTAGCTCAGAGTCTTGACATTTCAGGCCAGATAATTTTTTCGTTGTGTGGGGGGCTGTCCTGTGCATTATAGGATTTAGCAGCATCCCTGACTTCTACCCACTAGGCGCCAGCATCATACCCCCTCCCCACGTGTGACAACTTATAGAGTCTCCAGACATTGCCGCATGTCCCCTGGGAGGGGTGGGGGGAAGACCACTGGTCTAAGACTACAGGCACCTCTATATTCTAAAGGAGTTAAGATCACCTTAGGATCTCACCCAGCCTGACCTGGTTCTTTCCAAGATGCCTCTTCTTTCTTCAAGCCAGGGATTAGGAAGGAAGTCATCAGATGTTTCTTTCATTTATTCACTCACTTGTCTACACTCCTTTGTTCAGTATGTATTGATGGGCTATAGTGGGAAATGACATACCCTTGTATATCAAGGCCAAGGACATGCTCTTATCCAAAACCACTAAGGACTGTAAAGATGTTCGAGCAAATACCACTGGGACACCATCTGAAATATCAAAGCCTCTAAAATATTTGTGTTCTTACCCTGACTCTGCCACTGTTTCTTGAGCTAGCCACTTCTCTCTAGGACTCAATTTCATCATCTGTCAAATGGACTTGGTGCGTGTTTCCTAAACATGTTACTTGGATGTAGCTTTCAATTTTTTGCCATACTTATCATGTGTAATCATTTACTTACTATTGTTGTTGTTGTCAGGTGGAATCAAGTTGGTTCTGACTCATACCGACCCTATGTACAACACAACGAAACACTGCCCGGTCTTGTGTTATCCTCACAGTCCTTGTTATGCTTGAGCCCATTGTTGCAAGCACTGTGTCAATCCATCATTGAGCGTCTTCCTTTTTTTCACTGACTCTCTACTTTACCAAGCATGATGTCCTTCTCAAGGACTGGTCCCTCCTGATAACATGTCCAAAGTATGTGAGATGTAGCCTCACCATTCTTGCTTCTAAGGAGCATTCTGGTTGCACTTCTTTCAAGACAGGTTTGTTCATTCTATTGGCAGTCCACGGTATATTCAATATTCTTCGCCAACACCACAATTCAAAGGCATCAACTCTTCTTCGGTCTTCCTTATTCATCGTCCAGTTTTTGCATACATATGAGGCGACTGAAAACAAAATGACTTGGGTCAGGCTCATCTTAGTCTTCAAGATGACACCTTTGCTTTTTAACACTTTAAAGAAGTCTTTTGGAGCAGATTTGTCCAATGCAATACATCATTTGATTTCTTGACTGCTGCTTGCATGAGTGTTGATGGTGGATCCAAGTAAAATGAAATCCTTGACAATTCCAATCATTTCTCCATTTACCATGATGTTGCTTATTGGTCCAGTTGTGAGGATTTTTTGTTTTATTTTTAGGTGTAATCCATACTGAAGGCTGTAGTCTTTGATCTTCATCAGTAAGTGCTTCAAGCCCTCTCCACTTTCAGCAAGCTAGGTTTTGCCATTCACATAACACAGGTTGTTAATGAGCCTTCTTCCAGTCCTGATGCTGCATTCTTCTTCATATAGTCCAGCTTCTTAGATTATTTGCTCAGCATACAGATTGAATAAGTGTGGTGAAAGGATACAACCCTGACACACACTTTTCCTGACTTTAGACCATGAAGTATCCCCTTGTACTGTTTGAACGACTGCCTCTTGATCTATGGTCGGGTTTCTCATGAGCACTATTACGGGTTCTGAAATTCTCACTCTTTGCATTGTTATCCATAATTTGTTATGATCCACACTGTTGAATGCCTTCACATAGTCAATAAAACACAGATAAACATCTTTCTGGTAGTCTCTGCTTTCAGCTAGGATCCATCTGACACCAGCAATGATGTCCGTCATTCCATGTCCTCTTCTGAATCTGGCTTGAATTTCTGGCAGTTCCCTGTTGATGTACTGCTCCAACTGCTTTTGAATGATCTTACTATACTTTTCTCAAATCAACTCTTTATTTACTTAACCACAAAAGGAAACTGCATATCATTAATATAAATAAAACCCATAAATATTATACTCATAAATAAAAGATAACATTAAAAATAAAGCCAGTGAAAGAAAAGCTATTGAATTTTACCTACATATTGCTGTAGGTGAAGGGTTCTAAGCATGACGCCTTCTCTCTCCATACTACAAAGTATAGAACAGAGGTATTAAAGACACACTGGAACGAAACTGAGACTTTCTCAGCACCAATAAGAATTGAATGAGCTAGGTGCATCTGACCCAAGCCATGGTCTTTCCGATTGCCTTACATGCATGCAAAATCTGGACAATGAAAAAAGAAGACAGAAAAGGAATTGATGTATTTGAACTGTGATGTGGGCAAATATATATATATTGAATATACCATAGACTGCCAGAAGAAAGAGCAAATCAGTCTTAGAAGAAATACAACCAGAATGCTCCATAGAAGGGAGGATGGCAAGACTTCGGCTTGCTTGCTTTGGGTATATCCTCAGGTAAGACCAATTGCTAGAAAAGGACATTATGTTTGGTAGAGAGTCAGCAAAAACAAAGGAAACCCTCAGTGAGATAGACTGATACGGTAGCCATAGACTCAGGCATACCAACGATCGTGAAGATGGCACAGGACGGGGCAGCGTTTTATTCTGTTATACATAAGATCACCATGAGCCAGAGCCGATCTGAGGGCAACTAACAACACCACCGGTGCTAGCACCAGTTCTTTTTTCTTTTTAATAATTTTTATTGAGCTTTAAGTGAACGTTTACAAATCAAGTCAGTCTGTCACATATAAGCTTATATACACCTTACTCCATACTCCCACTTACTCTCCCCCTAATGAGTCAGCCCTTCCGGTCTCTCCTTTCGTGACAATTTTGCTAGTTTCTAACCCCCTCTACCCTCCTATCTCCCCTCCAGACAGGAGATGCCAACACAGTCTCAAGTATCCACCTGACACAGTAGCTCACTCTTCATCAGCATCTCTCTCCCACCCACTGCCCAGTCCCTTCCATGTCTGATGAGTTGTCTTCGGGAATGGTTCCTGTCCTGTGCCAACAGAAGGTTTGGGGACCATGACCGCCAGGATTCCTCTAGTCTCCGTCAGACCATTAAGTCTTGTCTTTTTATGAGAATTTGGGGTCTGCATCCCACTGATCTCCTGCTCCCTCAGGGGTTCTCTGTTGTGCTCCCTGTCAGGGCAGTCATCGGTTGTGGCCGGGCACCATCTAGTTCTTCTGGTCTCAGGATGATATAGGTCTCCGGTTCATGTGGTCCTTTCTGTCTCTTGGGCTCATAGTTATCGTGTGACCTTGGTGTTCTTCATTCTCCTTTGATCCAGGTGGGTTGAGACCAATTGATGCATGTTAGATGGCTGCTTGTTAGCATTTAAGACCCCAGACGCCACATTTCAAAGTGGGATGCAGAATGTTTTCGTAATAGTATTATTTTGCCAATTGACTTAGAAGTCCCCTTAAGCCATAGTCCCCAAACCCCCGCCCTTGCTCCGCTGACCTTTGAAGCATTCATTTTATCCCAGAACTTCTTTGCTTTTGGTCCAGTCCGGTTGAGCTGACCTTCTGTGTATTGAGTATTGTCCTTCCCTTCACCTAAAGCAGTTCTTATCTACTGATTAATCAGTAAAAAACCCTCTCCCACCCTCCCTCCCCTCCTCGTAACCACAAAAGTATGTGTTCTTCTCAATTTATACTATTTCTCAAGATCTTATAATAGTGGTCTTATACAATATTTGTCCTTTTGCCTCTGACTAATTTCGCTCAGCATAATGCCTTCCAGGTTCCTCCATGTTATGAAATGTTTCACAGATTCGTCACTGTTCTTTATCGATGCGTAGTATTCCATTGCTAGCACCAGCTCTTAATCCTTTGTTTCACTGGCCTAGCTCTGTGGCCTCATGCAAATGATTTAACCATCTTGAACTTCAGTTTTCTCATCTGTAGAATGGAAATATCTTAGCTGACCCTCAAGGCTGTTGTGAGGAGTTAATAAGATAAAGTATTTAATCTTGCTTTGGTTGCAACCAAGATTATTCTTCGGATCTAATATCCTAGAAAAATCAAGTCTCTCCATGGTTTTTGTAGGTGGCTTCTGGAGTCATTCTTAGGAGGTGGCATAGCCAAACAAAAAGGAGTCTTTGAAGTCTGCCACCTTCGAGCTGGATAGGCTAAGCCAACCACTTAGCCTCTCTGAGCCCCAGTTTCCTTGAGTAGAAATAGGAATCAGAGAGGCTATTCTGCCTGACCTTGTAAAAATCACATGAGGTAATGAAAAGTCTTTGTAAACTTTCCAGTGTCAAGTGAGAGATACACATATGGATACTGGTTTCAGAGCTACTGGGAATTACCTGTACCTTTTCATGTGTCTTCAGTTGCACCCAGGCAGGTAACGAAGCTGCAAGAGACGGAACGCTTGGGGACTCCCACTGCTAAGGCAAGCCGCTGTTGGTGGTGGTGTGCGCTGTCGAGTCAAATCCAACTCATAGTGACCCTGTAGGACAAAGTACAGCTCTCCATAGTTTCCTAGGCTGTAATCTTTACGGGAGCAGATCACCGGTCTTTCTCCCACAGAACCACTGGTGGATTCGAACTGCCGACCTTTCTGTTAGCAACTGAGCACTTAACCATTGCGCCCCAGGGCTCCTTAAGGAGATCCGCTACAGAAGGAATAAGCTGGAGAGAGGTGTAAATGTTTGGAAGTGGGGCAGAAAGCTCTGCTAGGAAACCAAGGAGGAGCCAGAGGAGCCAAGGAGGGGGGAAAGAAATGGAAGAAGGCGTCAGGAGTGAGGAAGGGGTGACTTCGAAAACCTGCCCTCTGGCATCAGGAACCTTGGCAAGCGCTGAGCTTTTGAGGTTCAAGTTTGTTTATTCTTGGCAAAATGCAACCGCCTGTTTCTAAGAGAAAAGTCTTTAAAAGGCTTATAAAATCTACTCAAAAGGCTTTCTGGACATCAAATAGCTCATAAAAAGGAACATTTTGATGAGTGAAGTGTAAATGAATCAGAAACATACGGATTCCATTTCGCCTAATCTGCCTGTGGATTTAGAAACGAAGGGGAAAACTGCTTGGAGCCAGATTCTTCAGGGGCTTTGCAGACCCCCGAAACCTTTGAACGTCATTGGCAACGTTAGGTGAATCCCACATAGAGAAATCCGTGTCGCAGGCCTGAACTTCGTTCCTCGAGAAAGGCTTGGCTGGAGGATTCGTGCTGAGTGATAAGGGAAAGGAAAGGAGTAAACATGGCACGTTTACCACGTGGGGGGACCTTTGCTCGCAACTTTGCAGCTACCATTTGCTGGGACCCTCTAAGGGGACCCACTCTAAGTTCATTGAGAGGCCCAAGAGCACAGAGGTTGGTGATAGCAAGAAGACAACGGGGTTCGAATCCCAGCTCCCCCGATGACCAGCTTTGTGAGCTTGGCCAACTTACAGTCATCTCCCTAGGTCTTTCCTTTATGGTTTCCCCAACTATAAAATGGAGCTAAAAAGGATAGAATTGTGGCAAAGGTTAGATTTAAAAAATCTTTCCAAAACATTTGTTCAGCGCCTGGCACACAATAAGTACTCAGTAAAGACTAGCTTCTTTTTCTTTTTCTTTTTTTTCTTTTTGGCTAGAGCCCGAGTCCCTGGGTGATGCAAAGGGTTAGCATGCTCGGCTGCTAACTGAAAGGTTGGAGGTTTGAGTCCACCCAGCAGCACCTTGGAAGAAAGTCTTGGTGATATACTTCCAAACAAATCAGCCATTGAAAACCCTTTGGAGTACAGTTCTACTCTGACACACACGGGGTTGCCATGAGTCGGAGCCGACTTGACAGCAATTGGTAAAGATTGGCCATCATCAAGATACACAAACCCTGTGGAGTGGGCAGTACTGTTAACCCATTTTACAGTCAAAGAAACTGAGTCCAAGAATGATCCAGAGACTCACCCAAGGTCCCCCAGCCATTGAATAAGTAGATTCATGATTTTGACTTAAATTCTTGTGATTCCACAGCTGAAGGTCTTGTCACTATTCTGTATTACTTCTCCAAAGGACTCAAGGGTCCCTTCAGAACTAATCAGACTGTAGAGACCTGGAATGAATTTCCTAGAAGGATGGTGCTAGGGGCCTCACTCTAACCCCATGCTGGTTGTTGGAGGTAAAATAAGCTGACCCTTCCTCCAGGACTCCCAAGAACTCTCTGATGCCAAGATAGAACTAACCTCACACCCTCCTTCAGAGGTGTTGAGGGATATCCCTGGCTCAAAAGCTTTTATTTCCCTGGTGTGACGGGTTAATGGAATTACAGGGAAGAAGCCGAAGATGAAAGGAGGGAAAGATATTTGGACTCGCGCTACATTTTCCATTCACTGTCTCCCCAGCTGATGCTGTGTAATATGGTTGTAAAAATACATGAAGCAAAATCTAAAGTTAAAAAAAAAAAAAAAACTTAGACCATATGTAAATCTGCCAGGTGGTTAATACTTGGCGTGTTGTGCGTGTTTTTGCACATGGTTTTATCAAAGGGGATAATTACAGCATATGGCAAATGATTCATATTGTTTCCATATGAAAGATAAAGAGAGAGTGTTATAAGTGATTAAAGGGACTTAAGGGTGTGGAATGTTCTCAGTAATGAGAGGGACTGCTCATGACCTAGAAATGTACTGTTTTAGGGCAAGGGTTGCAGAATTCTTTCTCATATTTGGACAGAAGGCAGACCACCATGACTAAACACACTAAACTAGAACGGGTCACTTGAACAAGCGCCTTGTACTTTCTGATTCTGTTTTGTCCGGGGATTATCTAGAAAGTTTGGAACCTCACAGCTAGACAGCTGATTAGGGCAAGAAAGCCCAAAGCCCAACAACAAAAAAAGACAAACAACCCAATTTAAAAGAAAAAAAAATGGGCAAAGGACTGGAGTAGACATTTCTCCAAATAAGATCAACACATGGCCAACAAGCACCTGAAAAGATGCTCAACATCATTAGTCGTTAGGGAAATGCAAATCAAAACCACAACGAGATGCCACTTGGCACCCACTGGGGTGGCTGTAATCATAAAAACAGGAAATAACAAGTGTTGGCGAGGATGTGGAGAAACTGGAACCCTTCTCCATTGTTGGTAGGATGGGAAAATGGCAGCACCGATGTGGAAAACAGTTTGGCGGTTCCTCAAAAAGTTAAACATGGAATTACAATAAGGCCCAGCAATTCAACTATTAGGTATATACCCAAAAGAACTAAAAACAGGCCTTCTAACAAAAACTGGTACACAGATGTTCACTGCAGCATTAGTCACAGTAGCCAAAAGGTGGCAAGAGCCCAAGTGTCCATTAACTAAGGAATGGATAAACAAAATGTGGTCTGTCCTTACAATGGACGATTATTCAGCCATAAAAAAGGAACGAAGCACTGATGCATGCCACAATGTGGATGACCCTTGAAAACATTCCGCTAAGCTTTCATCTAAATAATTCCATTTAGATGAAATGTGCAGAATAGACAAAGCCATAGAAACAGAGAACAGACTAGTGGTCACCAGGGACTAAGGGGTGGGGGAATGGGGAGTAACTGACTAATGGGCAAGGGGGTCTCCTTTGTGGGGGGGTGACGAAGATGGTCTTGAACTTGATAGGGGCAATGGTTGCACAACATGCTACATGTACTAAATGCCACTAAATTGTTTGCTGTAAAATGGGTAAATGTGTGTTATGTAAAATTCATCACAATAAAAAACGATTAAAAAGAAAACCTGGTTCCCAATTCCCTGACCTCTACGTGCCAGAACCAAGCGCACTTGACCAATCAGGTCGTGGCCTCCAGCTCAATGCCAATAGCTGGAGTTTCCCTAGAGGTGGCCTCTCAGGAATTATAATTCCTCTCTTGGAACAGAGCTGGATGGGCTCCCATGGTAAGTAACCAGACTTGCTTGCTTTTCAGAAGAGTTTTAATACAATATGGCTGCCAAAAAAAAAAAAAAACCCATTGCCGTCAAGTCGATTCCGACTCATAGCAACCCTAGAGTACAGAGTAGAACTGCCCCATAGAGTTTCCAAGGAGAGCCTGGTGGATTTGAATTGCTGACCTCTTGGTTAGCAGCCGGAGCACTTAACCACTACACCACCAGGGTTTCCCAACATGGCTGCACAAGACCTTACTTTTTTTTTTTGGCAATCTTTTTTTCTTTGAATCTCAGCCTTTGTTATGTTCTAGGAAAGTAATGCTGACAGGTATAGAGGCAAGGAGTCCTGGTGGTGCGATGGTTAAGTGCACAGCTGTTAACTGAAAGGTAGGCAGTTCAAACCCACCAACCACTCCAAAGGAGAAAGAGCCTGGCAATCTGCTCCCCAAAAGATTTCAGCCTGTGGGGCAGTTATACTCTGTCCTATCGGGTCACTATGAATCAAAATTGACTTAAAGGCACACAACAACAACAACATGGAGGGGGGCTGCTACCAGTTGAAACTGCCTGGCTTGATTGATAAGGATACTAGTACCATTAAGGATTTCCTACCCATATAAATTGGATAGGGCCTGGTGGTGCATTGGTTCAGAGTTACAACTGCTAACCAAAAGGTCAGCAGTTCATATCCACCAGCCGCTCCTTGGAAATCCTATGGGGCATTTCTACTCTGCCCTGTAGCATCATTATGAGTCAGAATTGACTTGACAGCAACAGGTAACGGGTAGAGTTTAATGGATAGGGCCTCCCCTTGACTGCACGCATGGGAGAACTGAGGTCCAGAGAGGTTAAGTGATTTGATAAATGTCACACAGCAAATAGGCCACAGAGCAAGAATTAGAACCCAGGTGTCTAGATTCCTAAGCTGCTGCTGTGCATGGGGGTGCAATCCATGGATGAGGACTAGAAGGAAGGAAGGAAGAAAAAGAGGGAAGAAGGAAGGGAGGGGGGAGGAACAAAGTGAGGCAGGGAAGGAAGGAAGAAAGGAGGGAGGGAGGGAAGGAGGAAGAAGAAAATAATTTTTAACAGCTGCTTAGCCTTCCAGTTCATGCATGTGGCTTAATTTCTTAACCAATCTCCTATTGTTTGACAGTCTGGATCTTTCTAATTTTTGACCACCATAAACAATGCTGCAGTTACCATCTTTGCACTCACCTCCGTGCTCTTGTCCATTCCATCCTTAGAATAAACTCCCAGAGGTAGAATTTCTGGGACAAATGGTTTGCACATTTTTAAGGAATTTGCCATCCAGAAAGATTTGTCAATTCACCTTCCCATCAGCAGTGTCCAGGGTTGCTGGGTTCCCCTCACCAACAGGAGCAAAATGTCAATTCAAAAAAGTAAAAGAAAACAAACAAATAAGCAAGAAATGTTAAAAAGTGTAACAGAGGCACCCAGGGTCAGTTTACCAAGGATTGCTGGATTTCTAAAAGGTCGTCTTATTTCACTAAGTCACATGAGCGTCTTTTCCTATCTGGCGGTAGTGAAGCTTCCTCTTCTGGCCCTCCCTGCTTCCTGGGACATTTCCAAAGTGAACTGCAGCTGACCCTCCATCTCAGACTTCAAGAAATAGACCAGTTGACTGAGGATTGGTTTTGGTGTGGCTGTACGGCCTGCCCTAGTGAAATGCTCCTGCTCTCTGCAAAATTAAGAGGTGCAAAAAGATCCCCGGTGCTGGCTGCCAGACCCTTTCATAAGCCACTGGTTTTAATATTGCTTTGGCAGCTCCAAAAAATGATTTCTTTTTAAAGCCTAGGACTTGGAGGCCAACTTCAGAACCTGGCCATGAACCCAGCCATGAACCTGGCCATGACCCGAACATGAGCTATGATTATTAACAACACATCACACAGCGCTGCCATCTTTTAACCAAGACCCCTTTCTGCCGTCATTGCCTTTGTCCCACCATCCTCCCACAAGGAAAGCCTCCAGATTCCCAGATGATGTTGTTATTGTCGTTAGCTCCATTCCAGTCAGCCCTGACTCACGGCGACCCCATGCATGATGGAACAAAATGCTGCCCTGTCCTGCGCCATCCCATGATGGGTTGCAGATCAGACCATTGTGATCCATAGGGTTTTCCTTGGCTGCTTTTTGTGGAAGTAGGTCACCAGGCCTTTCTTCCCAGCCCATCTCAGTCTGGAAGCTCTGCTGAATCAGCATCATAGCAACACGCAAGCCTCCACTGACGGATGGATGGTGGCTGCACGGGAGGTGTGTTGGCTGGAATCACACCACGTCTCCCGCATGGAAGGTGAGAATTCTACCACCGAACCACCGCTGTCCCTCTCAAATTACAGAGGAAAGAAAAAAGGTGAGGCATGCCCCATCCACAAGTATATTGGAGTTTGGTAATGATAACAACAACATGGACTCGGGTGGTGTCGTCCTTTCACATTTTTCCAGGATGGAGAAATATTATTATTCCCAGTTTGAAGAGGGGGGAACGGAAGACCAAGACGGAGTGATGGCATTGGCCCTGTTCCCATTTTGGGTCAGCAGCAGAATCAGAACTGAAGTCAGGACTTCTTCTGGTGCCCAGTCTGTGTCCTGTGAACATCTCCACTCTTTTATAAGCATCTCGGTCCCTGGATGGCACAGACCATTTGCGCTGAACTACTAATCGAAAGGTTGGTGGTTCGAACCCACTCAGAGACACTGCAGAAGAAAGGCCTGGTAACCTGCCTCCATAAAGATTACAGCCACAAAAACCCTATGGAGCTCAGTTCTACTCTGTAATGCACAGAGTCACCATGAGTGAATCAACTCAACAGCAATGGGTTTATAAACCTGTGTTTCCAACATTCCCTTAAATGTGACCCTTTCTCTTTGGCAGCAGGGAGTTGGGAAAGCAGAGGGCCAATGCATGGAAAGGTAGACTTGCTGAGGACACACCTGGAAAAGCTGGACACGAACAGGGGAAACAGAAGGAAAACGCTCTTCTACCATCCCACCAACCCAATGAGCCAACCAGAGGCAATGCTCTCCCTCTGCCTTTTGAGGGGGTCTTGTGAGGTCATTTCCCCGTCTGTGCCACAGACCTGGCAGACAGACAAGTGACAGGCAGGACATGGCCCATTTCAACTCCAAGAGGAGAAGTCTGCACAGCTTCCACCCCCTGCAACGCTCTGAGGTTCCAGCTGAATTGAGTCTGGCAAACTTGAGAGGTGACATGGGAGGGAAACCAAGCTCCACATAGCATGCCTGTTTCTTTGGGGTATGACTGTTATTGTTGCGAGGTCCCAGTGAATCCATTTTGACTCACAGTGACCCCATGTGACAGCCAGAACTGCCCCATAGGGTTTTCTTTGCTGTAATTTTTTTTTAGTACTATTTTATTGGGTTTTTTTGGTGAGAGTTTACACAGCAAATTAGGTTCCTGTTTGACAGTTTCTACACAAGTCGTGCAGAGACATTAGCTACATTTTTCACAATGTGTTAACATTCTCTTTGTGTTCTGGTTGTTCCATTTCCAGTACTCTAGTTACCCTGCCCTCTTATGTCCTCATCTTTGCTTTAGAGTAATTTTTGACCTTCCCTCCCCCTCCTTGGAGGTGATCTTTTTTTTTTTTTTTTTTTTTGTACTTTAGATGAAGGTTTACAGAACAAACTGGTTCTCAACAAACAGTTAATACACTCATTGTTCTATGACATTGGTTAACAACCCCACGACATGTCAACACTCTCCCTTCTTAGCCCTGGGTTCCCTATTACCAGCTTTCTTGTTCTCACCTGCCTTTCAGTTCCCTGCCCCAGGGCTGGTGTGCCCCTTTATTATTATTTTGTTCCATTGGGCTGTTCAATCTTTGGCTGAAGGGTGAACCTCAGGAGTGACCTCATTAACTGAGCTGAAGGGATGTCCAGGGGCCATACTCTCAGGGTTTCTCCAGTCTCCATAAGGCCAGCAAGTCTGGTCTTTTTTTGTGTGTGTGAGTTAGAATTTTGTTCTACACTTTTCTCTAACTCTGTCCAGGACCCTCTATTGTGATCCCTGTCAGAGCAATTAATGGTAGCTGGGTACCATCTAGCTTTACTGGATTCAGCCTGGTGGAGGCCATGGTAGATGTCATCCATTAGTCCTTTGGACTAATCTTTCCCTTGTATTTTTAGTTTTCTCCATTCTTCCTTACTCCCTAAGGGGTGAGACCAGTGGAGTATCCTAGATGGCCACTCACAGGCTTTTAAGACCCCAGATGCTACTCACCAAAGTAGAATGTAGGACATTTTCTTTATAAACTACATTATGCCAATTGAGCTGGATGTTCCCCAAGATCATGGTCCCCACAGCCCTCAGCCCAGCAATTCGGTCCCTCTGGGACTTTGGATATGTCTATTTTTTTTTTTTTATGGAGCTACAGGTTATGCTGGCTTCCCCAGTATTGTGTACTGTCTTACCTTTCGCCGAAGTTACCATTTATCTATTATCTATTTAGTGTTTTTCCATCCCTACTCCTCCCCTCCCTCGTAACCATCAAAGATTGTTTCTTTTTGTATATAAACCTTTTCATGAGTTTTTACAGCAGTGGTCTCATACAATATTTGTCCTTTTGTGAGTGATTTATTTCATTCAGCATAATGTCCTCCAGATTCATCCATGTTATGAGATGCCTCACAGATTCATCATTGTTCTTTATCATTGTGTAATACTCCATTGTGTGTATAATACCACAGTTTGTTTATATCCATTCATCTGCTGAAGGGAATCTAGGTTGTTTCCATCTTTTTGCTATTGTGAATAATGCGGCAGTGAACATGGGTGTGCATATATCTATCCGTGATGGCTCTTATTTCTCTAGGATACATTCCTAGGAGTGGGATTGCTGGATCATATGGTATTTCTATTTCCAGCTTTCTAAGGAAGAGCCATATTATTTTCGAAAATGGTTGTATCATAACTGTTGACCTTTTGATTGATCTCATGTCAATGGCTTTTTAATGGAGCACCGTACTTATTGGTAATATCCTTTATTTGGCATGACAATCTGTTATTTTGCTAAAAGGTGACCTCAGGGGTTGGCTGTAATCTTTACAGAATCAGATTGCCAGGTCTTTCTCCCACAGAGTAGCTGGCTATGTTCAACCCGCCAACCTTTTGGTTAGCAGCTGAACACTTAACTGTTTGCACCACCAGGGCTCCCTGGGGTAAGGATGGGGACTTGCAAATCTTAAGTCTTCTCCCAGGGCTCCATGGGGAGTGGGGCAGCGGTAGTTGAGGCTGCAGAGACACGTCTCAGGACTGTGAAGAACACACAATGAAGACAAATGGAAATATCTGTCACTCCAACTAAATAAAAGCTACCTCCTCCTGCCCACGTTAGAAAAAAGAAAAGAAAGGCAATCAAAAGGCTGCCACCTCCAACAGATTTATGAAGGCCGCCCTTCAGCCCCCATGGCCCATTAGTCTCAGTCATTTTCCTGCCTAGGAGCCCTGGTTGCTCGGTGGTTAAAGCACTCAGCTGCTAACCAAGAGGTGGGCAGTTCAGACCCACCAGTTTGAACCCATGAGAGGTTGTTCTCCAGGTCAGGAGGGGCTGCAGAGGAGAGCAAAGAAGAAGCCAAAGGTGGTGGCTGTGGGCCACCATTACTGATCCAACTCCCCCTCCACCTCCCGTCTTCCATCAGGCCCAGCTGCAGACAACCACAGTGGGGCAGGGGGAGTGGACGGAAACACCATGGTCTATGGGACATGCCACAGACCCAAAGTCCCAGCTTAGCTCTTACACCCCTTGTGATTGGGGACAAGTGCCTCGATTTCTCTGAGCCTCAGTTTTTTCACCTGCCAAACGGTACAAATTATTACTTTTCCTGACTACTTCACAAGGTTGTGCTAATGACTGAAAATAGTGGTGGTGTAAAGGGATTTCTCCAGCCAAATAATAAAAATAGAATGACTTACATTCCCTGAAAACTTATTATGTGCCAGGCACTGTTCTAAGCACTTCTCATATACAGTCAATCTCATCTTCACAATGCCATGAAGAAGGTACTACTACCAACTTATTTTACAGATAGGAATAGTAATGCTCAAAGAGAGAAAGCTTATAAAGGGCAGACCCATGATTGAACCCAAGCCATTTGTAAGTTGGTAGTACTTATGAGAGGCTGTCGTTCGAAAAGAACAAGGGATACTGCATGGTTTAAAATCAGGAAAGGTGTGCATCGGGGTTGTATCTTTTCCCCATACCTATTCAATCTGTATGCTGGGCAAATAATCTGAGCAGCTAGACTGTATGAAGAAGAACGCAGCATCAGGATTGGAGGAAGACTAATTAACAACCTGCAATCTGCAGATGACAAAACCTTGCTTGCTGAAGGTGAGGATGACTTGAAGCACTTACTGATGAAGCCTTCAGGATGGATTACACTTCAAGGTAAAGAAAACAAAAAATCCTCACAACTGTATCAATAAGCAACATTCTGATAAATGGAGAAAAGACTGAAGTTGTCAAGGATTTCATTTTACTTGGATCCACAATGAACGCCCCTGGAAGCAGCAATCAAAACTGCAGCAAAGGGCCTCTTCAAGGTGTCAAAAAGCAAAGGTGTCACTTTGATGACTCAGGTGTGCCTGACTTAAGCCATGGTCTTCTCAGTCACCTCATATGCATGAGAAATACGCATAACAACGATGAATAAGGAAGGTTGGACAGGAATTGATGCATCTGAATTACGGTGTCGGCAAAGGATACTGACTATACCATGGACTGCCAGAAGAACAAACAAATCTGTCTCGGAAGACGTACAGCTAGAATGCACCTTTGAAGCTAGGATGACGAGACTTTGTCTTGCTTACTTTGGACATGTTATCAGGAGTGACCAGTCCCTGGAGAAAGACATTATGGTTAGCAAAGTGAGGGTCAGTGAAAAAAAGGAAGACCCTCAAACGAGATGGACTGACACAGCGCTGGAACAATTAGCTCAGACATAGCAATGATTGTGAGGATGGCGCAGGACCGGGCAGTGCTTCATTTTGTTGTTCATAGGGTCACTGTGAATCAGAACTGATTCAACGGCACCTAACAACAATAATTATAATAATAATAATTATCATTATTATCATTGACAGAAAGGCACAGGTATACTGAGGAGAGAAGACTTTTCCGCCACGTATCTTCCACCCATTACAAAAAAAAAAAAAAACGCATTGCCATAAAGTCAATTCCGACTCATAGTGACCCTATAGGACAGAGTAGAACTGCCCCATAGAGTTTCCAAGGAGCGCCTGGTGGATTCGAACTGCTGACCTCTTAGTTAACAGCCGTAGCACTTAACCACTACGCCACCAGGGTTTCCATATATTCTGCCAAGAAGAAATGATAAAAATACAGCACTAAGAATGATGGCCACCATTATCTGGGGACAGATTCAGTGCCAGGCATGAAGCTAAGAGCTTTTCATCCCTTATTTCTCTTAGTCCTAGTGAGAATATTGAGAAGTGTATTCTCTTATGATCCACAATCCTCAGAGAAGGTTATGAGGCTCAGACAGGTGAGACACCTGCCCCAGGTCATACAGCTAGAATGGTGGAGCTGGGATTGAGATTCAAGGGTCTAGGTGCAAAGTTCACATTCCCATCAATGTGATCTTCACTGCCTCCTTCCTCCTTCAAGGCAGCCCATAAACGTGCCCCAAGAACAAGGGCAGCTGGCATTTTTGAGCCCTGTGAATTATGGTGTTGGTGAAGAATATTGAATATAATGTGGACTGCCAGAAGAACAAACAATTCTGTTTTGGAAGAAGTACAGCCAAAATGCTCCTTAGAAGTGACGATGGTGAGATTTCGTCTCACATACTTTGGACGTGTTATCAGGAGCGACCAGTCCCTGGAGAAGGACATCATGCTTGGTGAAGTAGAGGGTCAGCAAATAAGAGGAAGACCCTCAACAAGATAGATTGACACAGTGGCTGCAACAATGGACTCAAACATAACAACGATTGTGAGGATGATGCAGGATGGGACAGTGTTTCGTTCTGTTGTACCTAGGGTCTCTGAGTTGGAACCAACTCGACAGCACCTAACAACAACAACAACTATGTGCCAGGCTCCGTGCTAAGCATTTTGCATGTATCACCTCTCTTTTTGCCCTCACAACAATCCAGTGAGGTAGTAATTATCATCCATATTTTGAGAATGAGGAAACTGAGGCATGGAGAGACAAGGTAACTTGCCTAGGGCCACACAGTTCCTAAGTGGTAAGACCAGGATGGGAACTCAGGGAGTGTAGCTCTAGGCTACCCCTCCCCCCCACTATGCTACCTCCAGTAATCCAATAATCGTTACCATATTCACTGCTGGGGCTCTTTTATGCTCCTGAACTATTGGACAAGATGTATTGCAAAGATCTGGGTTCTTCCCACTTCCCAGCCAAGCCAGGTGCTGCCCCTCCGAGGGCCCCAGGTTTTTTATCCATTAAATGAGGAGTTAGATAACATCAGGACTTTGTAAACAGCTCTGCAACAGCCTAGAAGATTCCAGGAGCGAGAGGAAGGCCTCTTACTCCTACCTCACCCAGGGAGCTTCTGGTTGGTCTACTTTCAATATTGCATTACGATTTTGTTTGCTTGGAGGAAAAACAATGTATGAAAACCACTAAATGAGAACATGTCTTAGAGCTTCCGGCGCCTGCAGAGTAGAGAAGGGAAGATGGAGAAAGCGGTACTTTGGAGATGGTACCAAAAGGGAAAAGGCGCCAATCTGTTTCTGGGTTATCCCATCCAAGTCAAACCCAGTTGGAGCTTCCATGGGTGCAGCAGGAAGATGGGTGGGAGCATGGCCGAGCCAGATGGCAAGGAGGAGGACAAAGAGGGTGGCCAGAGGAGCCTGCGGGTGGAACACATAGAGCAAAAACCAGATTCCCTTAATGTGCCACATTCTCAGTCTTCACCTAGCCATCCCTCCTTCCCTGCCCACCATCCCATTTTACAGATGATAAAACTGAGGCCCAAAGAAGGGACCTGGCTTCCCAAGGCCACTCACTTTCTTGTGTATCCATTCAACAAATATTTAGGCAGCACTGGCCAGGCTCTCGAAGGTCAAGGGAGATCTGAGCCCCTTCTGTATTTAGAAGGTCCTGTGAATGTCAAAAGATGAAGAAAGGTCAAAACACGATCACACAGAAATCAGGGTGCAATTCAACATTCACATGTAACACATTAACACATCGAACACTACCACAAGAACAACAAAGCAATGTAATTGTGCTATTAACAAGGTAATTAAAGGACTTATGAAAAATACAAAGATGCTACTGTACAGCTCATCACGAGCGATGCGTTCCATGTATGGGACAGAAGTTTAGACTTAGTCAACAAATGTCACCCCCCTTTGGTGCTGTTGGGACACATCTGTGGGTAGAGGTAGGACCATCTGGGGATAGACTCAAACATCTAAATTTGTGAACGTGAGGACAAGACTAAGTGGCCCCATGGGCATATATTTTAAGCCAAGACTTACTGGATGTGGGGCAAACAGGGAAAAGGATTCAACTCTGGCCTCACAGAGCCCCAGGTCTACTGGGGTGACTGGTGGATTCCCAGAGGGAATACTGGCTACTTGGCACAACAGAGAAGAGGTAACAGCTAACCAGAGGCAGAGGCAACTCCCAGCCCAGAAAGCTATTCCCCCTCCAACCCACAGTCTTGGGGAGACTGATTTCTACCAGCCATTGCTCTCTTGCTCCCTGGGCTGGGCTACAAGATCATGGCGTCCCATAGCTTGGTGTGGCCACCCTCTGAAGCCGGGATGAGTCACAGAACCTAGAGGACAGACCTTTGGGGAAGTCAGCCTTGACCATTGTGCAGCTCAATGACTCAGTGGCCATCTTGCTAAGACCCAGGCCTCCCCCCGAAAAACTGAGACCCCCATGTACTCCCAGTGCACCCCACGTCAACAGAGTCAGAATGCATTAGAGTGAAGTTCTGCTCCCCAGAGCCTCTTGTCTCAGCAAAGCCAACTAATTCAGATTTAACCTCCCTCTTAATAGGCCGCGTTGCTGAGCCTTCTAATTAATGCCACATGTTTCCTTCAGCTGTCATCCTGAATAAATGTTTACAAAGCTATTAGCGTACTGTATTTGTAAACCCGGACCGCTCGGCTTTGGGGAGTCATGTGGTATGAATTTTCTCCTCAAAGATGGAAAAGGCTTAGCAATAATAAATACATTGTTTTGCAGGGATGGGAGCAAGGCGTTGCCTGAAAAAAATAATTTATTGCGAGCTTCCTGAGACAGAGGGGCTGTGAGTACGTGAGGAGTAAGAGCTTTTCCCCAGTTTAGAAGAGCTGCAAGGGGCCAGATTTGGCCCAGGTGGGGACTTGGAGCAGGAGAACTCCAGCGGCAGAAAAAATCACTGGTTGGAGACGCGGAGATCTGGTTCTGGTTCTGGTTCTGGTTCTGGTTCCAGCCCCGCCACTGACCAGCTTTGTGATACTGGGCAAGCCACTTTTCTTCTCGGGAACTTGGTTTTCCTATCTGAAAAATGGGAGGCTGGGCTTTCTAAAACTTTTTGTCTTTGATTCAGGACCCTCGTCTGATTCCACCTCTGCTCCAACCTTTGCAGGGCACCCCGCATGGTTTTATGTAAACTCTTCAAAGGTAAGACGTGGTATTGTTGTTGCTGTTAGCTGCCATCAAGTCAGCCCCCCACTCACAGCCACCCCATGCACAATGGAACAAAATGCTGCCCGCTCCTGCATCATCTCCACGATCGGCTGTGGATCAGATTGTTGTGACCCACAGGGTTTACACTGGCTGATAATCAGAAGTAGATCGCCAGGCCTTTCTTCCTAGTCCCTCTTCATCTGGAAGCTCCACTGACACCCATTCAGCATCACAGCAACACTCAACCCTCCGTTAGCAGACAGGTGGTGACGGTGCATGAGGTTCATTGGCTGGGAATCGAACCTGGGTCTCCTGCATGGAAGGCAAGAATTCTACCACTGAATCACCAGTACCTTTAAAGCTAACTGCTAATACCCCTAAATGTAAAGTCTTAATCCAAAATCCCAGACCCAGCATAGTCTGTCCCACTTACCTCTCCAGCTCCAACTTTGGTTGTTCCTGCGTCATACTCCAGCCGTGCTAAATTGATTGTCACTTTCCTAAAAGGAGTCCTGCTCATGCATACTTCTGAGCCTTTGCCTACGCTGGCTTCTCTACCAGGGGAACCCTGCATCACCCCAGTCCCCCTTTTGTCCTATTTCTACTCATTGCTCACGTCGCAGCTTAGATATCACCTTTCCTAGGACCTTTCACTGAGCTCTCGGTTCTGGGTCAGATTGCCTTCACAAATGCAACCACGGCACCCGGAACATCTCTCTTGGGGAAGTTCTGTGACCTCTTACTTATCCATTTCCTCCGTAGAGTATAAGGTCCGAAAGAGCAGGGAGGATGTCTATGGTATTCAACACTTTACCTCGATGCCTTGCAGTTGCGTAGCTAGAGAATGTGTTCAATCAGTGAGACTGAACAAATGTTAATTGATCATAGGCATACTGCGAGGACCTTGCTTGATGTTCTTCGGCTCCAGGGATTTGGGCCATAAACTCACCACTGGGCAAGGGAAAAGGAAGACCAAAGACGAACTGATGCATTTGAAGTACGGTGCTGGTGAAGAATATGAATACACCATAGACTGCCAGAAGAATGAACACATCCGTCTTGGAAGAAGTATAGCCAGAAGGCTCCTTAGAAGCAAGGGTGGTGAGACTTCACTTACTCTGTAAAGGGGAGGGTGAGTGAAAAAGAAGGAGACCCTCAATGAGATGGATTGACAGTGGCTGCCACAACGGTCTCAAACACTACAGTTGTGAGGATGGCGCAGGACCGGGCAACATTTCATTTAGTTAGACATAAGGTGGCTATACATCAGAGCCAGCTTGATGGCACCTAACAACAACGTACTCACTATCTTGTAGTGCTCTTTCTGTTTATCTCAGTAATAATAATAATGGGCTTAGAGAGATTAAGAAACGTCGCTGAGTCGGAATCAACTCGATGGCAGCAAATTTTTTTTTGGTCAGTCGGGGACAAGAAATGGGATTTGAACCAAAGACTGTTGGCCTCTAAAGACCCAGGCTCTCAACCATTGCAATATCTGACTCCCAAGAAGTGCCACCAATACCAGTGTGACCATTCCCACCCACCCCTGCCACCCATTCACCCACCTAATTCTGACCTGATACCTCCAATTTGCTGATATAAATCGTCTTAGCGCTCTACTCCATGGTAACCTAAGATGTGCTAGTCGGGACCGTTAGGGTGTAAGTGACAGAAACCTGACTCAAACTAAAATTAATCAAAAAGGGAGAGGGACAGGGATAGTAACACATCTATCAGAACACAGAAGCTGTAGGGGTGAAACTGGCCTCAGAGATGCCCAGAGCCAAGGACTCCGGCACCGACAGGCACCTATCACCCCTTCTTCTTTGGGGTTTGCTTAATTATCTCAGGTCAGCTGTCACCAAGAAGCTAGGAATGTGGTTGCACCTGAACAAACAAAAACTTCCCTACTAGCTCCATTAGAAAAATCCTAAGGAAGCAAATTGATTGGCCAAGCCTGAGTCGCATGCTTATCCCTTGACCAATCAGTGCAGTGCGGTCCAGGGGTAGAATACTGATTGGCTGCTCCTACCAGAGCCACATGTTTGGATTTGGGGAGGAACAACTTTCAAAAGGAAGTGAGTGGAGATGTTACTAGAAGCCGGGGAGCTGAGCAGAGGAAAACACCAGTTGTTCATGATACAGTCTGGGCTCAGGTTCAGGAACAGCCCCTTGCTCTCCTGGCGTTCACAGTCTGATGGAAGAGAGAGACAAATCAGAGGACAACTAACGTAACAGACAGACTAACTAACATACAACTAACTGCTTCCACAGTGTTAATGTGAAGTGAAAAAAGGATTAGTTCCCAAGTGAACTTTACAGAATGGTGTCAGCATGAAGAGAGTCCCTGGGTGATGCAAATGGTTAATATGAGGCTGGTAACCAAAAGGTTAGAGGTTCAAATCCACCCAGAGGCACCTTAGAAGAAAGGCCTGGCAATCTACTTCCAAAAAAATCAGCCATTATAACATGGTTCATAAAGTTTATGCTCCACATCCTAGTTTGATAAGCAGTGTTTGGGCTCGTTAAAGCTTTTGAGCAGCCATCTAAGACACAACTATTGGTCTCTACTCGTCCAGAGCAAAAGAGAAAGCAGGCAACAAAAGACTCAGAGAAGAAACTAGTCTACAGGAATGTCTACAGGAAGCATGGATTCATCTACCCTGAAACCAGAAGAACTGGATGGTGCCCAGCTACCACTACCAATCATTCTGATCACGGCCACAAAAGATGTATCCTGATAGAACGGGAGAAAAATGTGGAACAGAGCCTTGAATTCTTAAAAATTCCGAATTACTGGACCGATTGAAACTAGAGGACTCCCTGAGACTACTGCCCTGAGATACTCTTAAACTTTGAACCAAAACTATCCCCTGAGGTCACCTTTAGCTAAATAACAGATTGGTTCACAAAACAAAGAATATTACCATAAGTAGTGTACTCCCTTAAAAAATCATCTGTATAAGACCAAATGGTCAACAATTACTTTAAATAAAAAAAAGAGATGAGAAGGTAAGGGGACAGGGAAACTAGATTAATGGAAACAATGAGAATGTTCACGGATTGTAAAGAACGTAACCAATGTCATGGAACAATTTGTGTAGAAATTGTTGAACAGGAACCTAAACTGCTGTGTAAATCTTCACTGAAAACACAATAAATTTTATTTTTTAGTGGTTAAAATTTAAAAATTAGCTGTTGAAAACTCGATGGAGCACAGTTCTACTCTGACACACCTGGGGTCACCATAAGTTGGAATTGACTTGATGGCAACTGGTGGTCTATATGAAGGGACAGAAGAAAAACGAGGGGGGAGGGTACTCTGGAGCGGCGAAAGACAGAATCATGTCTGGCTTTACTCACCTTTGTAGCAACAGCACCTAAGACAGTGCCTGGCACACAGTAGGTTCTCTATAAATATTTGTTAAAGGAATAAATTAGTGAAGGAGAGCAAGGTGCCATGACTAAAGATATGAAAGTGTCCTTGTTTCATGACAGGACTCAAGAGTCAGGCTGGTATGGATTCAAACCTCAACTCCACCACCCACAAGTTCTGCAATTTGGGGTAAGTCACTCAGTTTTGGCATCTCTAAATGGCAAATAACGTACCTACCTCTCTAAAATAACCTTGAGGAAACTTGCTAAGGCACCTGGGGTGGTACCAGCACCCAGCAGCTCACACCTATGTGGCAGAGGACAGATGAAGCTCTTTATAAAAAATTCCCCACTCCCTTCCCATCTGCTCTTTCGCCCGGGGTCTATAGCTTGAGTCTTCATCAAAAAGCAGTTTTACTTTTTTAACTAAAGGAAGTTTCCGCTGAACTCTTGGAAAGCAAGAAAAGAAATCAAGACCAAGATTTTTGGAAGAGCTAGTGTCCCTGGTTGATACAAACAGGTGCCTTGGAAGAAAGGCCTGGCAACCTTCTTTCAAAAAATCAGCCATTGAAAACTCTACAAAGTGCCGTTCTACTCTGATACACATGGGGTCACCATGAGTCAGAACTGACTAGATGGCAACTGGTTTTTTAGTCTTCCTTACAACGAAACATAACTTTTCCACAGAAGCCTCATGGTGAATTGAAACTGGCTCTTTCTGGTTCCATTCCAAGCAGCAGAAACAATCGTTGCGTACCTCACAGATTTTTCAAGGGAGGGACTGCCGCTGCTAGAGGAATTTTGGTGTTTCAGGCTCCTCTGTCGCTATTTAAAAACGAGTGTGAAATACCAACCCAATTGAAAAAGCAACACTTTTAAAATTGTTGTCCACATCCTAGAACACAAAACCCAAAGAACGTGGTCCCCTAATGCTTTGCTAAGCACTATGTAAGCTCAGAATTTTGATACTTGAAGCCAGGAGCCTGAGTTTTTCACAGATTTTGGCAGCCACCTGAAGGTAACAGAGCAGCTAGGCCAAAAAGAATGTTGGAACTATTTGGGAGGTGCTATAAATCCACATTAAAACTTGTCATGTCTGTCTTGCCTCCCCCACCTTCCTTTTGTTCCTCCAGTTCTCTCTATCCCACCTTCTTCCATTGGAAGGAAGATATTTTTCCGCCACACGTGAGTATTAACAACACTTGGAATTCATGGCCAAGTAAACATACAGACAAGTCCCTTACTGTGAGCTTCACTTCGGAAAGCACCCCTTGCTTACATTCCTCCCAATCCCTGGGTGGTGCGAACAGTTAGCACACTGGGCTGCTCGCTGAAAAGTTGACGGTTTGAGTCCACTCAGAGATCCCTCGGAAGAAAGGCCTGGCAATCTACTTCCTAAAAATCAGCCACTGAAAACACAATGAAATTACAGCTCTCCTCTGACACACATGGGGCCACTATGAGTCAGAGTCAACTTGAATGCGATCGTTTTTTTTTATCTCTAAGAACACCACCCCTTCGAGGTGACTCCTGGCTTATCTTGGTTCAGGACTTCTTAGCCTGAGCACAGAAAAACCAGATTTTCTTCCATCTGCATGAAGGCTCTGCACTTCACACCCAGCCTTTGAACATGATCAAGGGACAGGGCCCCACTGTCCTCTGTCCCAGGGACCTAGGCTAAGCCCTTAGCTTGGTCCTATCTACCGTAGTGTTTCCATGAGACACTGAGCTTCTGTTAAGGGTGATGAAGTAAAATTTTGCCGAAGATAATTCAAAAGTGGTTGCAGCAGTACATCAACAGGGAACTGTCAGAAATTCAAACATGGAACAAGGCATATCGTTGCTGATGTCAGATGGATCCTGGCTGAAAGCTGAGAATACCAGAAAGATGTTTACCTGTGTTTTATTGACTATGCAAAGGCATTCAGCTGTGTGGGTCATAACAAATTATGGATAGCATGCAAAGAATGACACTTAATTGTGCTCATGAGGAGCCTTACATAGATCAAGAGGCAGTTGTTCAAACAGAACAAGGGGATACTGCATGGTTTAAATTTAGGAAAGGCATGCGTCAGGGTTGTATCCTTTCACCATACTTACTCAATCTGTATGCTGAGCAAATAATCTGAGAAGCTGGACTGTATGAAGAAGAACGCGGCATCAGGATTGGAGGCAGACTCATTAACAACCTGCGTTATGCAGATGACAAAATCTTGCTTGCTGAAAGCAAGGAGAACTTGAAGCACTTACTGATGAAGATCAAAGACCACAGCCTTCAGTATGGACAACAGTTTAACATAAATAGAACAAAAATCCTTCCAACCAGACCAGTAAGCAGCATCATGATAAATGGAAAAAAGATTAACATTGTCAAGGATTTCATTTTACTTGGATCCACAATCAACGTTCATGGAAACAGTAGGCAAGCGATCAAACGTCGTGTTGCACTGGGCAAATCTGCTGCAAAAACCTCTTTAAAGTGTTCAAAAGCAAAGGTACCTCTCTGAGGACTAAGGTGCGCCTGACCCAAGCCATGGTATTTTCAATCGCCTCATACGCAGGTAAAAACTGGACAATGAATAAGGAAGAACAAAGAACCGATGACTTTGAATTGTGGTTTTGGGGAGACTATGGAATAAACCATGGACTACCAGAAGAATGAACAAATCTGTCTTGGAAGAAGTACAGCCAGAATGCTCCTGAGAAGCGAGGATGGTGAGACTTTGTCTCACGTACATTGGACATATTATCAGGAGGGACCAGTCCCTGGAGGAGGACATCATTCTTGATAAACTAAAACAAAAAGTAGAAGGTCAGAAAAAAGGAGAAAAACCCTTCATGGGATGGATTGACTGCAACAATGTACTCAAACATAGCAGTGATAGTGAGAGAGGCAGAGGACCAGGCAGTGTTTCATTCTGTTGTACGTAGGGTCACCGTGATTCGGAACCAACGTGACGGCGCCTAACAACAACAACTGTAAAAAATGTCTGCCTTGAGCATTGTGCTCTTTTTGGATCTATCTGTACAGGATCAAATTGACAACAGTGACCCGAAAGATTAGATAGGAACCTTACGGACAGTGAGTTTTTGTTAAGGGGGAAGGAACAACTCAGAAAATGGTTGCACAACTGGAAGAATGTCGCTTTGAGTCAAAATCAACTCGATGGCACCCAAAAACAACATGCGTATATACATATATATTTATATATACGTGTACATGCATCTATATATATGTATATACAGCCCTGGTAGCACAATGGTTAACAGCTTCAGCTGTTAACTAAAAGTTCAGCAGTTCGAATCCACCAGCCACTCCTTGGAAACCCTATGGGGCAGTTCTACTCTGTCCCATAGGGTTGCTATGAGTTGGAATCAACTCAACGGCAACGAGTTTGCTTTGAGTTTTATATATATATTTCTGGAGTTCTGATCCGTTGGTTCTGTTGCTCTGGAGAGCCCTGATTAACACAACTACTTAGCACAAAAACCTTAAGAAATAAGATAATGCCATCTCCTTTTAGGTTCTGTCATATTCCCATTTCCAGATAAGGGAACTGAGACACTGGCAGCAAGTTTTACCCAAAGTCACATAGCTTGCAAGTGGCAGAGCCAGGACTGCACACCCCATACCCCAGGCTGGTCAGCACCATCATCCCTTGCCCTTCCCCCTCTGCTCCTCAACGCTCCCAGCCCCGTCTGGCTTTCCCTCTTCCCTCCCCGGCTCTGTGCAGTCTGTCTCTGCCCTGTGACACACAAGAGCCCAGCAGTATTCAGAGCCCTTTGCACTTCCTTGACCAACAGCCTCTTAATACTATTACTACTGATGGCTTTTCATTCCCGATGCCAAACCTGATTTGGAGCTCACGAGGCTGAGGGTTTCAATCTGGGCCCTGTAGACAGGCTCTGGGAGCCTTAAGTGACTGTAGCTTACAGACAATCTAATTGTTATTGACATTTGTGTCTGCTTGTTCATCAAGGGGGAGCTGTCTTATAGGCCAGATCATTGTATTACCTGGCCCCCTTTCAGCCTCCCTTCTAACGACAAAACATACACGCACCCTCAGTGGCCGCCCAATCAACGGTAATATCACTCCACATCTATCAGAGCTGCATTTGTGGGCCTGGGTCTGAGGGTGAGTGTGGGAGGGGCGGGGGGCGGGGTGGAAAGAAGGAAGAGTGGATAAAAATCCTTGAGCATTGAGTATGAGATGGAAGCATCTACAGAAAAAAAAAAGTGGATTATATTACAAAAGATACATGTAAATAGATATATCGCTATATACCCCTATGCCTTGGGAGCGTAATTATTTTAAAGGCATGTCATTTGTCAGTCCGTTCGGCTTGGCTGAAGCCCATTTATTGTTGCTAGGTGCCACAGAGTCGACTCCAACTCCTAACGACCCTGTGTGTAACAGAACAAAACATTGCTTGGTCCTTCATTCTCAGAATCATTGCGATGTTGGAGCCTATTGTTGCAGCCACTGTGTCAAAACACCTCACTGAGGGTCTCCCTCTTTATCAGTGACCCGCTACTTTACCAAGCATGATGTCCTTCTCCAGGGATTGGACCCTTCTGATAACATGCCCAAAGTAAGAAAGATAGAGTCTCCACATCCTTGCTCCTAAGGAGCACTCTGGCTGTCCTTCTTCCGAGACAGATACATTCATTCTTCTGGCGGTCCATGGCATGTTCAATATTCTTCGCCAAGACCAGGAGTCAAAGGCATCAATTCTTCTTGAGTCTTCCTTATTCAATGACCAGCTTTTGCATAGGAGACAATTAAAAAGACCATGGCTTGGGTCAGGCGCACCTTAGTCATCAAAGTGACATCTTTGCTTTTTAAAATGTAAAGGGGCCTTTTTGCAGCAGAAGCCCAGTACCCCAGGATAATGGCCAATTTTATCCTGAATGATGCTTTTGTCCTTGATTAAACCAAAAACCACACCAGTTGTGGTCGAATTTAACTCCAACTCACGGTGACACTATGTGTATCCGAGTAGAACTGTGCTCCACAGGGTCGTCAGTGGCTGATTTTTCAGAAGTAGATCACCAGGCCTTTCCTCCAAGTCACCTCTGGGTGTACTTGAACCACAACATTTCGGTTAGCAGCCAAGAGCTTAACGGTTTGCACCACCCAGGGACACCTCCGTATGGTTAGTGAAGGTTTTTTTCTGAGCTGGCCCAGGGGCAGGAAGAAAGTGAGGATGAGGCAAGGGGGAGAGAGAAACTGTGGACCATTTACCCTGTGGAAAGGGGTTAGAGAAGGCTTAGGGGAAGAGCAGGTAGATTGATTGTAGATCTAGTTTTCTCTGACCTTAGAGGGTAAATAGAAATCAAATCAACTTCAATTACAGTGAAAAACACCGAGTTCCTTTGGAACGAGGCTCTGATCAGGGACTTTGACTTTGCAAATATCGGGCGTGCTTGCAACAGGCAGCCTCCATAGCCACCCCAGGAGCATGTGCAACTTGGGCTAAACAAGAGCCTTGGTTTCCTCCTGTGTCCTCAGTCTTCCAGTTCAGCAATTCCATGTTCTGTTTGTTGTTGAACTTGCCAGGCTTGGTGAAACCAAAGACTTGCTTGAGCTCCTTTAGTAAGTAGAAAAGATGAACATGTAAGGAAGTCCTGGAGTTAGTCTTTCCCTGGGACCACCTCTTCTCCCCAAGGAAAGAATTATATATCATGTTAAGGTCCCTGGAATCCTGGGTGGTGCAAATCGTTACACTTTCAGCTACTAACAGAAAGGTTGGCAATTCGAACCCGCACAGAGCTACCTCAGAAGAAAGGCCTGGAGATCTGCTTCTGAAAAGGTCACAGCCATGAAAACCCAATGAATGAAGCTCTACTCTGCAACATAGAATTGCTATGAGTTGAAATCAACACAGTGGCAAATGGTTTGGTTTGGTTTTACGGTCCCTTAAATTTTTCCAGGTGAAGGTTCTAGAAGTTATGATCTCATTGAATGACTTCTTAGTAGATTTTTAACTGGAAGTGAGAAATCAGACAATGGAGAAAATACCTAACCGGTTGCTACTGAGTTGATTCCAACTCATGGCGGCCCCATATGTGTCAGAGTAGAACTGTGCTCCATAGGGTTTTCAATGGATGTTTTTTCTGGAAGTAGATTGCCAGGCCTTTCTTTCAAGGTGCCTCTGGGTAGACTCAAACCTCTAACCTTTTGGTTAGCAGCCAAGCATGTTAACTATTTGCACCACCCAGAGACTCCAGGAAATTCCTACTCATTGTGAAAGTCCCCTACAATGGGGGAAGTCAGCACAATGTGACCAAGGCAAAGGAAGACACTGAGAGGTGCACAAGAATAAAGGGCAACTATGATAAATATGGAAACCCTGGGTAGTGGTTAAGTGCTACGGCTGCTAACCAAGAGGTCAGCAGTTTGAATCCACCAGGCGCTCCTTGGAAATTCTATGGGGCAGTTCTACTCTATCCTATAGGGTCACTATGAGTCTCAAGACTGAGTCAGAATTGACTCAATGGCAATGTTTTTGTTTTGGGTTTTTTTTTTTTTTTTAATGATAAATATGGCCTGGGTGAAAGAAACGACGCTGGAGATCACATGACAGGAATTTGCAAGACCAACAACTTATTCATTGCAAATACCTTTTTTCAACAACATAAGTGGTGACTATACAGGTGGACCTCAACAGATGGAATACACAGGAATTAAACTGACTACATCTGTGGAAAGAGACCATGGAGAAGCTCAATATCATCAGTCAGAACAAGGCCAGGGGCCAAGTGAAGAACAAGCCATCAATTGCTCATACGCTAGTTCAAGTTGAAGTTAAAGAAAATTAAAACAAGGCCATGAGAGCCAAAATATGACCTTGAGTACATCCCACCTGAATTTAGAGACCATCTCAAGAACAGATTTGACGCATTGAACACTAATGACCAAAGACCAACAAGTCGCGGGATGACATCAGGGACATCATACATGAAGAAAGCAAAACGTCATTAAAGAGACAGGAAAGAAAGAAAAGACCAAAATGGAGTCAGAAGAGACTCTGAAACTTGCTCTTGAATGTAGAGTAACTAAAATTAATGGAAGAAATAACGAAGTAAAAGAACTAAACAGAAGATTTCAAAGGGCAGCTCGAGAAAACAACGTGAAGCATTAATAATGAAACGTGCAAAAACGTGGAGTTAGAAAACTGAAAGGAAAGAACAAGTTCAGCATTTCTCGAGCTGAGAGAACTGAAGAAAAAATTCGAGCCTCGGGTTGCAATACTGAAGGATTCTATTGGAGCCCTGGTGGCACAGTGGTTAAGAGCTTGGCTCTTAAGCAAAATGTTGGCAATTCGCATCCACCAGGCATTCCTTGGAAACCCTGTGGGACAGTTCTACTCTGTCCTATAGGGTCATTATGATTCAGTGTCCACTCAGCAGGAACAGGTTTTTTTGTTTGTTTGTTTTTTAATGGGCAAAATATTGAATTATGCAGGAAGCATCAAAAAAAGACGGAAGGAATACACATACTCACTGCACCAAAAAGAGTTGGTCGACATTTAGTCATTTCAGGACGTAGCATATGATTAAGAACCAATGGTGCTGAAGGAAGAAGTCCAAGTTGCACTGAAGGCAGTGGAGAAAAACAAGGCTCCAGGAAATGACAGAATGCCAACTGAGATGTTTCTACATACGGATGCAGCGCTGGAAGTACTCACTCGTCTATGCCAAGAATTTGGAAGACAGCTGCCGGGCCAAAGTACTGGAAGAGGTCCATATTTGTGCCCGTTCCAATGAAAGGTGATCCAACAGAATGTGGAAATTATCAAACAATGTCATCAATATCACATGCAAGTAAAATTTTACTGAGGATAATTCAAAAGGGGTTGTAGCAGTACATTGACAGGGAAATGCCAGAAATTCAAGCCAGATTCAGAAGACGAAATGGATTGAGGGATATCATTGCTGATGTCGGATAGATCTTGGCTGAAAACAGAGAACACCAGAAAGATGTTTACCTGTGTTTTATTGACTATGCAAAGGCATTCGACTGTGTGGATCATAACAAATTATGGATAACTTTGCAAAGAATGGGAATTCCAGAACACTTAATTGTGCTCTTGAGCAACATGTACTCAGACCAAGAGGCAGTCAAACGGAACAAGGGAATATTGTGTGGCTTAAATTGAGGAAAGGTGTGCATCAGGGTTGTATTCTTTTACCATACTTATTTAATCTGTATGCTGAGCAAATAATCCGAGAAGCTGGACTATGTGAAGAATTGATTGGGTTGGAGGAAGACTCATTAACCTGTGATATGCAGATGACACAACCTTGCTTGTTGAAGGTGACGATGACTTGAAGCACTTACTGATGAAGATCAAAGTCTTCAGTATGTATTACACCTTCAGTATGGATTACCTTCATTATGGGTTACGCCTTCAGTATGGATTACACCTCGACATAAAACCCAAACCACCCAGTGCTGTTGAGTCGATTCCGACTCATAGCAAACAAAAATCCACACAACTGGACCAATAGGCAACATCATGAAAAACAGAGAAAATACTGGAATTGTCAAGGATCTCGTTTTACTTAGATCCACAATCAACACCCATCGAAGCAGCAGTCAAGAAATCAAACAATGTATTGCTTTGGGCAAATCTGCTGCAAAAGACCTCTTTAAAGTGTTAAGAAACAAAGATGTCATTTTGAGGACTAAGGTTTATCTGGCCCAAGCCATGGTCTTTTCAGTTACCTCATATGAGTGTGAAAGTTGGACGATAAATAAGAATGAGCGCAGAATTGATGCCTTTGCATTATGGTGTTGACAAAGAATGTTGGATATACCATGGACTGCCGAAGAACAAACAAATCTATCTCGGAAGAGGTAGAGCCAGAACGCTCCTTAGAAGCATCCTCAGAAGTAAGGATGGCAGGAAATTGTCTTACGTACTTTGGGCTTTTTATCAGGAGGGACCAACCCCTGGAGAAGGACATCATGGTTAGTAAAGTAGAGGGTCATCAAAAAAGCGGAAGACCCTCAAAGAAACAGATTGACACAGTGGCTGCAACAATGGGCTCAAACACAGCAATGACTGTGAGGATGGCGCAGAATCGGGCAGTGTTTCGTTCCATTGTGCATAGGGCTGCTCTGTATTGGAACTGACTCCAGGGCACCTAACAACAACAACATGTGGCTTCATTCAACGGGGTGCAGTTTTGTACATTCATTTAGTGTTTCTCAAAACATAACTGCGCTTAACCAAATGCAAAATCTGCCTTATCCTCAAATTGTACTTTCATATATCAGTCATGCTGGAACAAATTCATGTTTTCAAAACAAGTATTACAGCAGAACCAACTACACGTGCTGGATGATTCCATTTATATAAGTTCAAAACTCGGTAAGGCCCTATCTGCGTGTAAGAAGAGGTGCCCTGGTGGCAGTGGTTAAGTGCTCAGCTGTTAACCTAAAGGTTAGCAGTTCAACCTACTCAATGGCTCCTCGGGAGAGAGACCTGGTGATCTGCTTCCATAAAGATTACAGCCTAGAAAACCCTATGGGGCACTTCCACTCTGTCACATGGGGTCACAAGAGTCAGAATCAAACTCAACGGTACACAACAACAAAAATGTGTAAGAAGTCTCGATAATGCTGAAAAATACTGAATATACCATGGACTGCCAGAAAAAGGAACAGGTCTGTCTTGGAAGAAGTACAGCCAGGATACTCCTTAGAAAGGATGGCGAGACTTTGTCTCAGGAGAGTGGTTACCCAGTGGTTGTCCACTGGACAGGGGTTACTCTAACAGATGAGGTAGGATAATGATTGAGGAGGAAGACAAGGAGGCTATTGGAGAGCTGGGATTGTGGTGTTTCTTGATCTGGGTACTGGTTACATGCCAGCTTCACTTTGTTAAATAATTATGGAGTGTTCCCTTGCCGTGAGCCTTGGTGGCACAGTGGTTAAAGCAATCGACTGCTAACTGTAAGGTTGGCAGTTCAAAACCACCAGTGGCTCTGCAGGAGAAAGATGTGGCAGTCCGCTTCCACAGAAATGTACAGCCTTGGATACCCTATGGGGTCGCTATGAGTGGACTCAACTGGACAGCAGTGGGGTTTACCTTTACCATACTTGCACTTTGCTGTAACCCTGAACCAGTTGCCATCAAGTCAGTTCCAAGTCACGGAGACCCCATGTGTGTCAGAGTAGAACTGTGCCCCATAAGATTCTCAATGACTGATATTTTCAGAAGTAGATTGCCAGGTCTTTCTTCAAGGCACTTCTGGGTAGACTTGAATCACCAATCTTTTGGTTAGCAGCCGAGTTCATTACCTGTTTACACCAACCACACTTTGCTATTAAAAAAAAAAAACCATTGCTGTTGAGTCAGTTCCAACTTATAGCAACCCTATAGGACAGAGTAGAACTGCCCCACAGAGCTTCCAAGGAGCATCTGGTGGATTTGAACTGCCAACCTTTTGGTTAACAGCCATAGCTCTTAACCACTATGCCACTGGAGTAGGTATGTTAAACCACATAAGACATTTACTACGCATGAATGAATGAATGATAAAAACAGAACCTAAAGAAAGAAAGCAGCAGGGAAGGGAGGCTAGTCAGGAAGTTGTCCTTGTCTTCTGAATGAAGGGGGAAGGTAGCTTGGAGCAAGGTGTCTGCAGAGGAAGAGGAGTGGCAAATGGGTTGAAGGATAGAGAGCACCAGGACTTGATGAGTATGAAGACAACTGGTTAGTTAAGAGTCCAGGGTCACTCCTAAGTTTCTCTCTTGAGTGAAGGATCAAACTGACCACAAGAAGGAAAATTACCATTTTAGATGAACCTCTTGGTGTCTCACACTTGTCTGATTGCCTTGCCTGCAACTTTAAATAGAATTGGCCAATTTGGGAACAAAGTCGCTACACTGCTACCAAGCGTCCAATGCAAATGCTTCTATGGTTGGGTCTGTGGGTTCTGTCCTGTTTCTTGAAACAGAACGGTGGTGAATTAATGTTCTCTTAGGGACATACCTTTGTGATGGCACTGAGCAAGGATCACAGTGAGGAGAACCAAGACTTAGTCAGACCTTGATATGGAGTCCCAGGGTGGTATAACGGTTAAGGCACTCAGCTGCTAACTGAAAGGCTGGAGGTTCAAGTCCACCCAGAGGCTCCTCAAAAGACAGGCCTGGTGATCTACTTTGGAAAAAACAGCCAATGAAAGCCCTATGGAGCACAGTCCTACTCTGACGCACATGGGGTCGTCATGAGTCGAAGTCAACTTGATGGCAGTTGGTGCCGGTGGTATGGATTGCCAGAAGAGGACAAGCTCTAGATCCTAAAAGCACTCCACCTTCCAGTCCAAACAACATTCGTTTGTAATTCTCTCTCCGCCTTTAAAAGGCCATCTTCCCCTCTCACCCACCCCCATATGGTAAATAATTTGCACGGTAAATTTTTCAAACGTTGAGACTTGTAAAGGAGACCAGGAAATGAAAACCTCCTTTGTTTGGTGGTTTCTGATGGCTTCGGGCTCCATGGTTGAGAGTTTAGAAAGAATTCTTCTCTTTTAATTAATTTTCAATAGCATATGCTAGTAGTATGTTTTCTATACTGAAGTTCAACTCTGAAAAAGCCCAAGCTTGGTCTCTCTATCATCTTCTTTATGGGAGGAATAAACGACGTTAGAGTCGACATGCCTTGGGCATCCACCCCTCTTTCTCAGCTAGTACACATGGAGACTGAGTAACTTAAATCACAAATGCCCCCCCGGGGGAACCTAGGACTGATCTTTATCTCTTGTAAAGGGCTGAGCAGACTGTGGATATTCACCAAGTAATAAATAATGCTATATTATATATCAATCGCATGTGCAATCTGGTTGGGAAAAGCTGACTCTGATAAAATCAAGGCCCTACCATCACCCAAGCCTTGGATTTCATCCAAATCTAACCTCGTGGGAAGCCTGTTTGGAAACTGAGAGGAAGGGATGTACCCGTTGCCTTTTGTTTCCTCTGTCCGTATCCATGTCCCTAAGGGTAGAAAGAGAAGGGTTTTCTATACCAGAAGGGTTTTTTTTTTTTTTTCTACATATTTACCATGAATCCCCATATTGACACTTAATTGACCTTCAGTTAATATCTGTTGAATAAGTAATAGTAAGAGCTAATATTTATGAAGCGCTTACTCTGTGTCAGGCGCTGTGGTAATTGCTTTACTTAGAACATCTCATTTAAGCATCGTATCAATGCTATGTTGTTATTAGCCCCATTTCACAGATGGGAAAACTGAGGTTCAACAAGGCTTAGTCCCTTACTCAAGGTCATCCAGCTAGTGAGTGTTAGACCAGGATTTGAACTCAGGCTCAGGAACAACCCTGTGGTACTATCTCTGTAAATCAAATGCCTCACGCATTGAGTATACCAAGCTTTGTGCCCAGGCTTAGACAAAAAGTATGAAATTATTGAGACTCGGAGGAAAAAAAACCAACAACTTGTCAAGTGATTCTTGAGTGGTTAGGCCTCAGAGGAAGTGGTGGATACCGCATATATCTCAGTTACTTGGTCCTGAGTATAGACAACTCTTTTTTTTGATGTCACAGACACTTGGATTTTGGCATTGAAAAGAATATCCAACGTTACTTAGTTCAATCTCTTATCCAGTGGAGGAGTCCCTTCCAATGGAACCCTGCGGCCTCTGCTTAAATGCCTCAAGGATGGGAAGCTCACTACCTTAAGTACTTTGGGTGATTCTAAGGGGAGATTCTGAATCATGGTTACCTCATATGTGTACAGTAGAACTGTGCTCCATGGAGCTTTCCATGGGTGTGATCTTTTGGAAGCAGATCACCAGGTCTTTCTTCCTGGGTGCCTCTGGGTGGATTCAAACCGCCAACCTTTTTGTTAACATCCACGTGCCTAACCGTTTGCACCCTCTAAGGAGCCCTGGTGGCAAAATGGTTAAGTGCTCGGCTGCTAACCAATCGGCTGGTGATTCTAACCTACCCAGTGGCTGGTTACATGTATTGAAAGGAGCCCTGGTGGCCCAGTGATTAAGCGCTTGGTTACTAACTGAAAGGCCAGTGGTTCGAACCCACCAGCAGCTCCATGGAAGCAAAGACCTGGCAATCTACTCCTGTAAAGATTACAGCCTAGGAAACCCTATGGGGCAGTTCTATTCTGTCACATGGGGTCTCTATGAGTCAGAATCGACTCTCTGGCACACAACGGCAGCAGTGGGGACTGCTCTCTCCTCACCTTTAGACCCACATAAGACATTGTTGTCTAATTCTTGGCGCTTCACAAGAAATAGGTGTTAGTCCACCTAAGCGAACACTCGCTTCGTTTATTCCATGGAGAAACAAGATGGAACCAGAACTCACTGGGGCTGCCTCTCAGCCCACATCTCCATATTCTACTCCTAGGTTCACGATCCCCAAAATGAGGGTGCAGTATGCCATGGTGCATTCTGAGAGGGAGGGAAGAAAATCCCTGCATGTTCTAAGGGGGCGTTGGGGGAGGTCCCTGGGTGGTGCAAATGGTTAACGTGCTCAGCTGCTTACATAAGGTTGGAGATTCGAGTCTACCCAGAGGCCCCTCAGAAGAAAGGCCTGGCAATCTACTTCCGAAAAATCAGCCATTGAAAACCCTATGGAACGCAGTTCTGCTCTGACACATATGAGGTCGCCGTGAATTAGGGTCTACTTCATGGCAAGTGATTGGTTATGTTCTAAGGAAGTGACCAAACAACCTCCCCTCATCCCCCTTCATCTTCTCTCAATGGCACTTGAGCATCGTTGTATCTCTCTGAACACTCAGGGATTCCGAAAGGACTCCCTCCCCAAGGCCCCAACCCTAATTCTCAGCCCACCCTACTTCATTTCTCCCACCCATACCCAGCCCCCTCCAGGTCCCCTGAACACCTACCTGGTTGCCCAGTGGTTATAAGCATTGTCCTTGAAGCTAGAGAGATCGATGTCCACATCTCACATTATGACTTACTGTGTGGCCTTGGACAAGCATCCTAGCCATTCTGAGCCTCAGTTTTGCCACCTACAAAATGGGCCTAATGACATCTACCTCAGAGGGATACAGCTCATGAAAAGGAGTTAGCATCTGGTCTTTAGCATGCTAAAAAAGGCTCATGAGATACTAGCTGTTTGTTGTTGAAACATACCATCATTTTTCTGCCATTGTGGTGTCAACCGGCCCTAAGACAGTTGAGTACTCAGTTCAACATGACTCAGCTGAAAACAACCTTGATCCCTTCCAAGCCCTTGCTCCTTCATCTTGAGTTTCTCTATCCTTGTGGAGCCCAATGGTTTGATTATTTTACCCAAGGACACACAGCCCATAAGTGGCCAAGCCAGTGTTCCACCTCAGGTCAATGTGATGCCCAGGCCCCTGATTTAATCCAGGACAGAAAGAGAGGTCTGCCTTGCCAATACATGTAGCCGCTGCACCTGTAGAAAGAGGTACAAAGTGGGCCTCACCTAGTACCTCCTCCCCAGCCATTTGGAGGGGTATAACCTTTTGCATGATCTGTCAGTTTGTTGTACTGTGGTGGCTTGCATGTTGCTATGATGCTGGAAGCTATGCCACCGGTATTTCAAATACCAGCAGAATCACCCATGGTGGACAGGTTTCAGGGGAGCTTCCAGACTAAGCCAGACTAGGAAGAAAGGCCTGGTGATTTACTTCCAAAAATGAGCCAGTGAAAACTCTACAGATCACTACAGAATATGGTCTGACGTTGCAGTGGAAGAAGAGCCCCCAAAGCTGGAAGGCACTCAAGATACACAGTGGCCGCAACAGTGGGCTCAATCACATCAATGACCACGAAGATGGCATAGGACTAGGTAACATTTTTATTCTGTTGTACATGGGGTCACCATGCCCACTTGATGATAACTTACAACAACAACTTTTTACAAGACCTCAAATTCTGAAGGGTTCATCGTTCCTACAAGCAAATGACTAACATGATTTTCAAATGGAGCATCCAAAATGGGAATCTGTTCTCACCTGGCATAGGTGGGTCCTTCACAAAGGTGTGTCCTTCTTACCTGACAGAGGTGTGCCCTTTGCAAAGACCTCCCTAGTTCTTTTGAATCGTAGCTCAAGGCTTGAGCTGGCAACCCTCATCCTTAACAAGTTCCACGAACACATTGCAGCTCCCTCACTTACAAGCTCTGAAATAATAATATTAATTTGTCCACCAGTCTATCATCTATCTCCTTCCAGTCAAATTTAAGCTCCCTATGAGCAAGAGCTTTGTGTATCTCCTCTCCTGCCATGTCCTCACACTTGGTACAGTGCCTGAATCTATACTTGAATGAGTGGATGAATAGATGAGTAAGTCTCAATATTAGTTATCTGTAAATTAAAATCATAGGTCAAAGATTCTATAGATGAATCCCTATCAAAAGGTGGGAAAATGTAGAACAAAATGTTAAATTCTCATGGAATCCAGACTTTCTGGAGCCATGGAGAGTGGATGAACCCCCAAAACTATTGCCCTGAGATAATCTTTAAACCTTCGATGAAATATATCCTTGAATTCTTCTTTAAACCACAAAATGGTTTAACTGAATTAGTAAAGAATGCCTGCCTTGAGCACTGCGCTCTTTTAAAGAACCATCTATATGGGATCGAACAGACAACAGCAACTCAAAATGTTAGATAGGGAGTTAGGGGGCAGTGTGTTGATGTTCATGGGGGAGCAACGATTCAGAAAAAGAGGGTGAGAATGGCTGCACAACTTGAAGAATGTCACTGAATTGTACATGCCGAAGTTGTCGAATTGGTGTGTGTCCTGTGTACATTTTCAACAACAAAAACAAAATGAATTATTAAAAAAGTAAAAGAAAAAAAAAGCCCACTTAAAAATGAAGATCATAAGCACTGCTGAGTGCAGTTGTGGTAAATAAAGATTACATACCAACATGTATGTATGTGAAAGTGTTTAGGATGGGGTCTGGCATCTTACAAGCGTTTGGCACGTGGGTGCTATTTAAAACAGACACACAGACACACAAAGACAGGCACAGACAGACAGACAGACACCCAGACAGATTTACAGACGGACACACATGTACAAACACATGTATGGAGACATACACACAAAGGAATTTCCAGGAAGCAGTAAGAATCCATCACGACAGCCAGCGTCCGCTCCCTGCACCCCAACACCCTCCCCCTACCCGCAGCCCCAGCTCCTCTGCTTGGAAAGGTGGGCTGGCGAAGCCGAGGTTTCATTGGCTGCGACTCCTTCCGCGGTTTTATTTTTCCGAGTGCGGTTTTGAAGCGACGCGGGGAGTAATGAGAGGAAATAATTCGGCTCATTGTTGAACAACCTGCGTACACCGTGGCAATGTGTCTAACAGATGTGTGTGCGCCCAGAGGATTCCTGTACATGACTGTGTGCCCCGGCCTGTCTCCAAAAGATGGGGAATTCAAATCGGCATGTTTGGTGTTTTTTTTGGTTTTTTTTTTTTAACGGAAATAAGCAGAAGAAGCTCTTGAACCCGCTCCAGGAGAGTATTAAGCTGGACAGCCCCGGAGCATGTGGTAACATTGCCTCTATCAGTTCCTCCCAAGCATGCGGAATAATGGGATGCATGCTGATGGTAATTCCTTGAATTTATATAATATCAGAGAGTTGAGTGTTTTCTCCTGTTCTCCCTGCAAAAGAGCTTTAAAAACGCTGGACAAAGCAAATGGCTTCATGGAGTGATGTAGAGAAGACCGGAAGTTCTGGGGACATTTGGCTCACGAATATGATGTCAGACCTGTCCATCCCTTCCTATAAAATCCACCCCATCCCCCTTTAATTAGGAAGCCCACCCTTACTTACCCCCCTACCTGTCCTTGTTGCTGTTAGTAGTGTTGTCAAGTTGATTCCAACTCATGGAGACCCCATGTGTGCACAGTAGAACTGCTCCGTAGGGTTCTGAAGGCTGTGACCCTTTCAGAAGCAGATTGCGGGCCTGCCTTCCAAGGTGCTTCTGGGTGGTTTGAACTGCCAGCCTTTCAGCTAATAGTCAAGTGCTTAACCATGTGTGCCACCCAGGGACTCCTCCCCACTGCCCATACAAACTAAAGCAAACCTGTTGCTGTTGAGTCAATTCTGACTCTCAGGGACCCTATAGGACAGAGCAGAACCGCACCCAAGGCCATAAATCTTTACAGAAGCAGACTACCGCATCTTTATCCCTCAGAGCGGCTGGTGAGTTTGAACCACCGACCTTTCTGTTCTGTCACGCCCTTCCTGGGCACTCCTCCCAGCACTTAGGTTTTAGGTATCTTACCTCTGGTCATTCATCTCAGGCCTCACTAATGAGGCCTCTGCCAGGGGTCAAGGGCAAGCTTTTCCTCCCTTGAGAAGCCAACTTCCTCTGGTCCACAGACATAAGCTAAACCAAAAATCACAACTGGCTACGTGTGACCTGGATCCAGCCCCCCGACCTGTTTTGTTTGGCTCACAGAGTGTTGGCCCATGCGATACATTTTTTAAAATTTGAATCCATTGCCAACTTTTAAAAATCAAAAGATTTCACATAAAAAATTCCAGCTTTTCTTGAAGAAATTGAATGTTCTGGCAACACAAAGCCTACATTCCTACAAGGTCATAATCAGCTAGAGGTGAGTGGCTGGTGATCCCTTGACACAGGACTCTCCATTTTGCCACAGTCCTTGCCATTCCCTAATGTCCCCCCCTTACACATTGTCTCAGGGTTGGTCTCTATCATCGAGCCCTCACTGTTGTCTTATGATAGAAGAATGAAGGGACAGTAAAACAGGTTTTGTACCCTTGTCTCTTTCAAAAGTGGAGAAACAAAGAATCATAGTGGTATAAATAATAAAAATAAAAGCTAACACTGACTTAAAAAGTTTCATTACATGAATTCATTTTAATACTCGCAACCGCTGTCTAAGGAAGGTGTCATCATTTTACAGGATTTTTCATTTTACAGAAAGGGAAATGAAGACACCGAGAGGTTAAAGTAGACTGAGAAAGCCATGTTTTTCAAGGAAAATGGGATATAATATACTTCTTTGTGGAAGTGAACCCTGTCTTACGTATCATGTTAAACATCTTGCATTGGTACCTACAGATTCACGCTCTACCCTTTTCCTCTTTACTCTCTGCCCCAGAAGATGGATCTTTATGAATCTCTATGGGCCCATTCTTTGGTTTCAAGTAAGAGTGTGAGTGAGTGAGTTTAGGGTACACATCCCCCAGCTCCCTCCCTGCACAATTACTGAGTCCCTGCAGGTTGACTGAGTCACTCTACCAAAGGTAACTGCTCCCAGGTCTTGCTAGCTTCAGGGTGCTGCACTGTTCTTTGTTGGTTTCCCTACCTCCTGTCCAGACGTTTTAAGCAGTCCCTTGAACTGCCCCCATAGGGTTTTCTAGGTTGTAATCTTTATGGGAGCAGATTCTTTACAGGAGCAGATCGCCAGGTCTTTCTCCCACGGTGTTGCTGGGTGGGTTCAACTCGCCAACCTTTCAGTTAGCAGCCAAGAGCTCAACCATTGTGTCATCAGGGCTACCTGATTAATCTCCCTCAAATGGCCCAGTCAAAGGCTGCCATCTGTTGCCTGATACGCCTCTGGGTGGCAAACGCAAATTAATGAAAAAAATGAATGACGCTTCATCCATTTGTGCTACCTGCCCAGCCCTAGAAGACATTTGAGTTTGCCACCTCTAAGCAAGACCTGCACTTTATAGAGAGCACACGAGGACTCAGTAAACTTTCTTTTTTCTTTTCTGTCCCCCCTACTGGAGTTGGTGAGACCATCTTCAACTTAAACAGTAGCAATTTCTGTAATCGTGTCCTTGGGTTGAGAGACTGTGCAGGGTAAAGGAAAGACCATTGGACTAGGAGTCAGGAGTGCTGAATTCTGGGTGGGGTGCCCCTTCTCAGAAACATAGTCCTTCTTCACATGCAGGGGGAAAGCCAGAGAGGGCCTTTATCAAATGAATGAAATAATGCAAAATAGTGTGGCCACTGATGGGGTCCACCCAAAGCTTTGGAGGGAAGATGGCAGCCTGCCCAGATTTTTCTCTTTCTGTTCTGTTTCCCAAGGTCCATGGGTGATGCAAACAGTTTGCACTGAACTACACTAACCAAAAGTCCTGGTGATCTGCTTCCATTAAGATGACAACCAAGAAAACACTTTGGTACTCCGTTCTACTCTGTAACACATGAGGTCTGTTTCCCTTTTCAACTCGCATCCCTATCTCCTCTCAAGCCTTGGATAAACCCTTGTCATGGATTGAATTGTGTCCCCCAAAAATATCTGCCAGTTTGGCTAGGTCAGTATTGTATGATTGTCTATCATTTTGTCATCTGACGTGATTTCCCTATGTGTTGCAAATCCTGTCACTATGATGTTAATGGATTAGCAGCAGTTATATTGATGAGATCTACAGGATTAGGTAGTGTTTTAAGCCAGTCTCTTTTGGGAGAAGCGAGCAGAGAGACATGGGGATCTCATACCACCAAGAAAGCAGCACGGGAAGCAGAACACATCTTCTGGACCCGAGGTTCCTGCATGGAGAAGCTCCTAGATTAGGGGAGGATTGATGACAAGGGCCTTCCTACAGAGTCAACCGAGAAAACCTTCCCCTGGAGCTGATGCCCCGAATTTGGACTCCTACGAGACTGTGCAAAAATAAATTTCTCTTTGTTAAAGCCATCCACTTGTGATATTTCTGTTATAGCAGCATTAGATAACCAAGACAACCCTCCTTTCCCTAAACTGTGTAGGTTGTGCCTTTACGGCAAAAATGTTTGTTTCTCAGCAAAACTTAAATGCCCATTATGTGGGAAAGGAATGCCTCTTTTAACAGAAAAATCCATCAAAAATAAACACAAAAGTGTTCTTTAGCATCAGCTGACCCTACAAGTCCCACCAGGTCACTTGGCGCTTCTGTAGAAGCACGTTTCTGGGTAATCCCAGAGGCCCTGGCCAGGCCTCACTCTGCCAGATTCTGAGAGTTCAATCAGCCACATCATCAAGCCATGGATGAGATCAGAATTATCCAAAAGGCCCCTTAGAAACGAAATGCTTCCTTGGCCAGGAGCAGAAAGAACAAGAACATGATGTCACTCGTTCTTTAGCGAACGTTTGCTAAGAGCCTTCTCAGCACCTGGGTCCTGGAGCTGCAGAGAGAAGTGAGAGACATCCTCCTGCTTCCCTGGGGGCTCACGGTTCAGGGAGGACCCGCACACTCAAGACCCTTCTTTGATGGGGTTTTCAAAGTGTCATGGAACCAGAGATATGATGATTTACCACTGAGGTCCCTGGGTGGTGCAAACAGTTAAGCACTCGCCTGCTAACCAAAAGGTTGGGGTTCAAACTCACCCAGCAGTGCCACAGAAGAAAGGCCTGGCAAACTGCTTCCATAAAGATTACAGCCAAAAAAAAAAAAAAAAAAACCCCTGGGAGCTCCATTCTACTCTGTCACACATGGGGTCGCCATGAGTCAGAATCCATTCAACAGCGATGGGTTGTGAAGGGTACTCTGGATGTGGAGGTTAAGCAGACACTGGAGAAAGGATGCTACAGGCATTTGGTACAGCTCATGCAAACATAGGGAGATGGGAGAGCCAGATGTGTGGGGGAACTACAGCAAGTGCCATCTTGCTGATGATGGGTCTGCATACTAGAGCCCAAATTCCATTCTTCTTCCCGCATTAGATCATAAACTCCCTGAGGGTAAGGATCCTGTTTGTCTTGCTCATGACTGTAGCATCATACACATAGTAGACGTTCAATAAATATTTCCTAAATGCATGTATCCAATCATCTGTTGAGAACTTTCTAGGTAAGACATTCTGCTAGGAAACTAAACACAGAACAGAACATAGTGCCAGCTCACCAGGTGCTCCAGGACTGAGGGAGGGGCTTCCAGGTAAGTAAGTGGACCATTGCAATACAATGTGACAAGTGCTAAGATACGGGAGCAGTGAAGGTGGACGTCCTAGTGAATCAAGCAAGACCTCCTGGAAGAAGAGACAACTCAGCTGAGACCTGAAGGGCAAACCAGGGGCATTTTGCAAGCAGAGAGAGCAGGTTAAGAAAGGAGATGATGAGGCTAAAGAGGGAGGTGAGTCACTTGGTCTACCTGCTCATCAGTGCCAACGCAGGCCTGGGATGGACCCAGCCTGAATCGGCACAGGTAATTAAGGTGGAATGAAGGTGGGGATGATGGAACAAAAGGGCTCATTCTCCACCACTTGGGTTATGGTGGTTGCCATGGTCACCACTCAGGGTGATGGGATCAGAGATCAAAGGCCTTGCCATGATTTTCTCTTCCGCTCAAGTGGAAGGATCAACTGTTGGAACTATTGGGGAACCAGAGACCACAACTCTCCCAGTTAGAGAAGGAGGGTTTCTTAGCTTCCGTTTCTGAAGCTGGGGGATAAGATATGGTCAAGGGGGGTATTTGTGCTCTTTAATAATTTTTTTTTATTACCTTTAATTTTTTAAAGCCATGTTTGTAGTGAAAAAGTCAAACAAAAGATTCACATAAAAATGAAAAGGAAAAATTCTCTTTCTCCTAACTGGATCTTCTGGTAATACATGCTTTCTGGAAGAACCCTCAAGAAGCTGAAAGCTTTGGTTGTCCTGGGGTGGCGGGGGGGACCCTGGGTAGCTAGGGACAAAGGCCAGAGGGAGTCTTAACTGTATCTCCTTTTGTATGTTGTGATTTGTATTTTAATTTAAAAATATATAAACTTTCAATTAAAATACCCAATAGAAATCTAATTTTTAAAACTAAAAATAATATAAAATTTCACCAAACTCTTAAAATTTTGGTTCTATACCTTACAGACTTTTTTCTCTTTGTATATAGAATCAAAGATATGTGCCGTATATACATATATATATATATAAAACCCGTTGCCCTCGAGTTGATTCCAACTCGTAGCGACCCTATAGGACAGAGTAGAATTGCCCCATAGGGTTTCCAAAGAGCACCTGGTGAATTTGAACTGCCAGCGTTTTGGTTAGCAGATGTAGCTCTTAACCCTTACGCCACCAGGGTTTCCATATATATATATTTGTCAAAGATGAAATCATTGGAGGAATTGCTTCAGGCCTAGCTCCTTCTTTTTTAAGGTTCCCTGCAATGCCATAGGACCATGATCTATTGAATCTATTGACAGACAAGTAGGTCCTTTGTTGTTGTTAGCTGTCATCAAGCTGGCCTCCAACTCATGGAGACCCCGTGCACAACAGAACAAAATTCTGCCCAGTCCTGCACCATCCCCGTGATCAGCTGTAGATTGAACCCTGGTAATCCACAGGGTTTTCATGGGCTAATTTTCAGACATAGATCACCAGCCTTTCTTCCTGGTCCGTCTTAGTCTGGAAGCTCCAGTGAAACCTGTTTAACATCATAGCAACACTCAAGCCTCCACTGACAGCTGGGTGGTGACCGCTCTTGAGGTGCATCGACTGGGAATTGAACCTGGGTCTCCCGTGTGGAAGGCAAGAATTCTACCACTGAACCACCACTGCGTTAAAAAGGGAGGATTACAGTTTTACTGTTCCAGTTTCATGCGTCCACCTATGCCATCTTAAACCATGAAATGAAGCAGGGCAGCTCCCTGGGGCGTCAACACGAGGCCAACTCAAAGCTTGAACGTTTTGACTACTGAGTCAAGCAGGTCCTATAACCTGGTGGTCAGATACAAGGGCCCTTGAATCCCTGGGCCCAGACCCAGGCTCTGCCCCCTTACCATCACACGACCTTGGGCTATACCTCAATGCCCTCATCTCTTAAGAGGGCATCACAGTACTCCATAAGTTATTCATTGAGAAGCAAATGAAAAAACATAGCACTTTATCTGGCATAGAGTAAGTGGCCAGAAAATGACCAATATCAGTATCATTATCATTACAGTATTATAATTACTTTCTCTAGGACGACTATTAGCTAAATCCCCCTCCTCCAACCATTCACTCAACACATACTGAGTTTCTAGTCTGTGCCCAGCAGGGGTCCACCCCCTGTCAAAGAGGGAAGCTCACATCAAAGGGGAAACTTCAGCCAGCTTGGGCTCCAAAAAAAAACCAAGCCTGTTGCCAGTCGAGTCAATTCCAAGTCATAGTGATCCTATGGGACAGAGTAGAACTGCCCCATGGGGTTTCTAAGGAGCAGCTGGTGGATTCGAACTGCTGACCTTTTGGTTAGCAGCCAATGCTTAACCCACTGCTCCACCAGAGAGTAGGAGACCAGAAAGCCTAAGTGTCAACAACCCTCTGGGTGAGCTCTGAGGCTGTGCACAGTGGCCAGGGAGCAGGGGCTGCAGAAACCTGAATCACCTAGCAAATGGCCGCCCAGGGTGGACAATGGTGGACATTGTAGGCTGAGGCATCTGAACCTGAGAGCCCTGGGGACCTGGCCACATCTCTCTAATCGGATCCGAAAGCCACATTCCCATATTCCCACATTCCCCCAGGTTGCTGTGAATTCCTCCAGCTTATTAACCAGGTAAGGCCAGTCTTTTTGATATAAAAACAATAGGCTGTGTGCGCAGCTGGGCTGAGACCTAACAGAAAATAAAAAGTCAGCAGCACAGAGCCTATCACCTCAAACACACATCTGGAATCCATTTTCTATTGATATAAAATGGATGTGTGTATGATGCATGTGTGTATTTATGAATCTGGTCTATTAATCACAAAGGCCAGAGTGAGAAAGGGCCGTTCTTATCCCAAGTCAGCCCCCACGATGAGCTTAAGGATGACTTCGAGATTTACTTATTCCAACTGAGGCCAGAGGCTGGAGACAGGATGCTGTGCTCCACCAGCTATGGTTTCCAAAACTCACCAAAAAATAAAATAAAAACCAAACCCGTTGCCATCAAGTCAATTCCAGCTCATGGTGATGCCACGTGGGTCAGAGTAATGGCTGATTCTTCAGGAGCAAATTGCCAGGCGTTTCTTCCATGGCGTCACTGGGTGGGTTCGAGCCACCAACCTTTAGGTTAGCAGTGGATCGCTGTCTATGCCATCCAGGGGCCTTCCAAAACCCCAACCGGGCCAAATTCTGACTCATTTTTTCTAGTGTCATGAGCAGATCCATCCAACAATAGAACACACTGGTGAGGTCTCAGATTCCGGCTCCTTCTAATGAAAGCTCTCACTTAACTGAAAGCCAAAAATCAAAAAAAAAAAAATAACATTGCCATTGAGTGGATTCCGACTCACAGCAACCACATCGGACAGAGCAGAACTGCCTCACGGGGTTTCCAACGAGCTGGGGGTAGATTCGAACTGCCGACCCTTTGGTTAGCAGCCTGAGCTCTTAACCACTGTGCCTTGCATTTTGCCTGTTTGCAGGGCTTGGTTTGTGTGGCTTCATTTAGGTGAGAATTAGCATAAGGAGAGAGTGGAAGTAGATGGGGCTGGGCTATGAAGTTGCAAGGAGAATAAAGCCATGGTTGCCAGCCATCTCCCACACCTTCCAAGATCTAAGACAAAGAGCAATGGCAGTGATCTGAGGTGTGTAGGGTCCTGTCTCCCAGCCCATCATTTTGCATATATAATATCAAACCCCATTTGTTGCACAGCTAGAGCAGCACCTGAAAAGTGGTGAGATGTTTGGAATAATCTTAAAATATTTCTGGGTGACGCCTCAGAAACTCTGTTTAGTTAGGCCCAGGGTGTCCTTCAAGGAGCCCTGGTGGCGAAATGGTTAAGCACTTGGCTGCTAACCAAAAGCTTGTCAGTTCCAACTCACCCAGTGTCTCCAAGGGAAAAAGACCTGGCGATCTGCTCCCATAAAGATGACAGCCCAGAAAGCCCTATGGGGCAGTTCTACTCTGTCCTGTGGGGTCACTCTAAGTCAACAGTCAACCTAATGGCACACACCAACAAAAGGGTGTCCTTCGGAACTGCTTTCTTGTTATTAGCTGCTATCGAGTGCAGCCCCCGACTCATGACGACCCCATACACAATGAAATGAAACCCTGCATGATCCTGCGCCATCCCCATGAAGGGCTGCAGATCGAACTGTGGTGACCCACGGGGTTTTCAGTGGTTGGTTTTTGGAAGTAGAGGGCCAGGCCTTTCTTCCTAGTCTGTCTTAGTCTGGAAGCTCTGCTGAAACCTGTTCAGCATCATAGCAACACACAAGCCTCCGCTGACAGATGGGTGGTCGGAGGTGCCGTGGCCGGGAATCGAACCTGGGCTAGGTAAGAGCCCCAAGCACATGGCACTACCCAAGTGCAAGGGGGGCTGTGGATGATCATCTCTGCCTGTGCATCCACCACCCAGTGACAGTTCCCCACAATGGAAATGGTGAGAGGTGGTCCAATGTTTGTGTGACACCTGGCCCTGTCTGCCACATCCAGGCTCACCCAAAAAGTGCAAGCACAGGGGCTCATGTCACCCTTGGAAGACCTGGAGGTGTAACCACTCTCCTTAATGCTGTGATCCCCCTTTAGGGCCCCCGAAGCTGAGACCCCCCCAGCTTCAGTTGGATGCTGCGAATTGCTGACATAGGTCTCCCATTACCCTCTTCTACGGTCTGCCCAGCCACTTCCTGTTGGCTCCCCCAGATCGCTCAGTTCTCCCAAACAACTCTAGGGGCTCAACCGAAACCATTCTACTACTCTTGACAGAACCAGCTCTTGGGGCCAAAACATTGTGCTAGCATTCTCTGTGGGTGGGAAGTGGGTGGGTTTGTGTCGAGTCTCTGCCAAGCTGGGGCTGAATTGGGCTTTCGGTAAGAGCACTTGAGGGAAGTCCTTCTAGAAGCAGAGATTTCCAGATCCCCTGGACAGATGAAGTTCACTGACAACAACGATAGCAGCCGCTACTGTTGACACAATCCTTCCTATACCCCCACACTGTTGTTCTAAGCACGCGATGTCCATCTTTGGAATTTCTCACAACGCTGCGTTGTTAAGCCCATTTTATAGTCGGGGAAGAATGACACTCGGCCCAATGAATTCACTTTTCCTAAGGTCACTTGACCACTAGTAGAGCCAGGATCTGACCCAAAGCCATCTTATTTCAAAGCTGTCTCTTGTCCCTCTGCACTATGGCTCTTTAGTAACCAAGTATCACGGGAGTTTTCTCGGTCTGCTCTGAGAACATCATCAGATGCTCTGTTTGGTAATGAACTTGCTAGAACCTTTGGGAACCTGTCATGCCCTGCTTCCTCAATCCCTTTTGTTGTGTTTCACCTGGAAGGTGGAGGGTAAAAATGAGAGTGGCCCCAGCACAAGCATTTGAAATGGGTATGGCATAGATGGATATGGTAGAAGGTCCGGGAAAAGGAGGAAGACCCTCAGTGAGATGGGTAGACACACTGGCTGCAACAATGGGCTCACACACAGCAATGATGGTGAGGATGGCACAAGACTGGGCAGTATTTCGTTCTGTTGTACACAGGGTGGCTATGAGTCAGAGCTGACTCAGTGGCACCTAACAACAACAACAACACAGCATAGATGGGGAAAGAAATGAGTTGAAACTCTCCTGGCTGATAACTCAGAGGGTTCAAGGGCATGGAGAACGCCCTTCTGAATTCTGAAGGAGACATTGGTGCATCCCATTCGCGCTGCTGTCGGTGGTGGTGTTGGTTGCCACTGAGCATTGGAGAGTAGAACTGCTCCATAGGGTTTTCAAGGATGTGACCTGTCAGAAGGAGATCACCAGGCCTTTCTTCCGAGGCACCTGTGGGTGGGTTCCAGCTGCCAACCTACTGCTTAACCGTTTGTGCCCCCCAGGGACTCCTCCAGGGGTACTTGCTGTTGTTGTTGTTGGGTGTCATCAAGTGGATTCAACTCCAAGCAACTTCATGGGACAGACTAGAAGTGCCCCATATGGTCTTCTTGGCTGTGATCTTCAGGGAAGAGGATCACCAGGTCTTTTCTCCTGTGGAGCCACTGGGTGGGTTTGAACTGCCGTGCCGACCTTTTGATTTGCAGCCGAGCACTTAACTGTGGCGCCACTAGGCCTCCTTCCAGACACACTAGTCCTCTGAAAACGGGAGAAGACCATCTTCTAAGACTGTTTATACTCCTTCCCATCTGTCTTCATTCCTTTGCCCACCAACAGGGAACTAGGAGGCCTCCCAGTCAAAAACTCCACAGGAGCCAATGCCGTTCTGGCACTGCTCACAGCTCGCTCCGTGGCTCTGGGAAAACGATTGAACTCCTGAGCATACTCATTTCCCTATTGCCAGAACCAGGACAATAAAATCCACTTCCCAGAGAGCCCAGGGAATTAATTACTTGAGCGTTTATTAAGTGCTTTGAAGATGAAACGTGTGAAGTGTTCACTTTTTCCCTTCCTTGCCCTTGGGTTTTCCTCTGCAGGACAAGAAGTCCAAAAAAAGCCAAGTCCACAGCTTGCATGGAAAGTTCAGGACATTTCCTAAGGGCACAAGTAGCATATTAACTCTTACTTGAGTCTCAGTGTTCCACAGCTCAAAGGATAAAATGAGTTTGCAGAAATTCTCACAGCAAGGCCTTGGCTGAATGCCCCCCCTATGGCAAGATGGAAACTTCCACAGAGCTCCTTCCACGTCTTCGTTCATTTATCCAACAAATATTTATTAAACACCCTCTATGCCAGGAATTCTTTTGGGCAATGGGGATATAGCAATAAATAAAACAGCAAAAATCCACTGGGGAGTCGGGGTGGGGGAGTGACACACAATAAACAAGAGGAATGAGTGATACGTACAGTATGTGAGGTGGTGCAAAGTGCTAAGAAGGAAAATAAGTTGGGGAAGGGAGAGAGAAAATGGGAGGGGTCAGGAGGAGTTGCCATTTGAGGAAGGGTGGACAGACAAGATGAATAACTTGAGAGAAGAAGACAGCCATGTGTGGATACGTAAAGGAAGAGTCTTCCAAGGATGTACTGGGTTAAGCAGTGTCCCCCTAAAAAATTCATGTCTACCCAGAACCTCAGAATGTGACCTTATGTGGAAATAGGGTCTTTGCAGATCTAATTAGTTAAGATGAGATCCTACTGGATCAGTGTGGGCCCTAAAGGCAATGACTGGTGTCCTTGTAAGAAGGCCACATGAAGAGACAGACACATAGGAAGACAGCCATATGAAGACAGAAGCAGAGATTGGAGTTATGCTGCTGTCATGGATTGAATTGTGTCCCCCGAAAATATGTGTCATCTTGGCCAGGCCATCATCTGATGTGATTTTCCTACGTGTTGTAAATCCTGCCTCTATGATGTTAATGAGGCAGGATTAGAGGCAGTTATGTTAATGAGCAGGACTCACTCTACACAATTAGGTTGTATCTTGAGTCAATATCTTTTGAGATATAAAAGAAAGAAGCGAGCAGAGAGACTTGGGGACCGTGTACCACCAAGAAAGGAGCACCGGGAGCATAGCACATACTTTCAACTCAGGGTTCCTGAGCTGAGAAGCTCCTAGACCAGGAGAAGATTGATGACAAGGACCTTCCCCCAGAGCCAACAGAGAGAAAGGCATCCCCTGGAGGCGGTGCCCTGAAGTTGGACTTCTAGCCTCCTAGACTTGCGGAAGAATAAATTTCTCTTTGTTAAAGTCATCCACTTGTGGTATTTCTGTTATAGCAGCACTAGGTAACTAAGACAGCTGCCACAAGCCAATAAATGCCAAGGATTGCTGGAAGCCACCAGAAGCTAGGAAGGATTAAAGAAGGATTCTCCCTTAGAGACCTCAGAAGGGAGCATGACCTTGCCGACACCTTGATTTCAGACTTCTGGCCTCCAGAAGGATGGGAGAATAAATTCCTGTTGTTTTAAGCCACCTAGTTTGTGGTCATTTGTCCAGGCAGCCCAGGACACGAATATACAGAGAGAGGGACCATCATTGGGGAAGGTGCTGAACTAGGAGCTTATCTGGAGCAGTGCATGGAGGCCAGTGTGGCTGGAATGGAGGAAACCAGAGGTAGAGTGGAGGATACTGGTGGTTCAGTGGTAGAGCTCTAGCTTTCCATGCAGGCGACCTGGGTTCGATTGCTGGCCAATGCGCCTCATGTGTAATCACCACTCGTCTGTCAGTGGAGGCTTCGTGTGTTGCTGTGATGCTGAACAGGTTTTGGCAGAGCTTCCAGACTAAGACTAGGAAGGAAGGCCTGGTGATCTACTTCCAGAAATCAGCCAATGAAAGCCATATGGATCACAACAGTCCCATCCCATTGTGCATGTGGTTGCCCTGAGTCAGGAGCCAACTCAAAGCAATTGGAAAAAAGGGAGTGGGGCAGAGGGAAGTAGGGGAGCGATAAAGGCAGATGGGTAATGAGGGATACAAATCATGGAAAGCCTGATGGGCCACTGATACTTTGGCTTTCATCTGAGTGTGGTATCAACCCACTGGAGAAGTGACCCGATCCCATTTACATCATTGTGCGGAGGAGTGGGGTCTTCTGTTTGGCCCTCCAGGCCCACTTCTCACCCTTCTCCATTCTGTTCTGTGCCCGGGAGGCTGATCTGTGTGGATGGACTCAATGTGCTGTCTTGCTCTGGCAGGAGATCAGAGGGAGGGAGGAGTGTGTTGACAAGGTATTTATGTCCCTGTCCCCTCCGAGCCAGGTCACTGCACGTTGACTGTGTCCCTCTACCAAAGGCCACAGCTGCTGTCAGGACACCTCTCCAAACACTGCCTCCCTCCTCTCAGTCCTACAGGCCTAAGGGTGGTACCATTTCCTGCCCCAGGGCACTGTACCAGCCTTTCCTAAACACAGCCCACACTTTTGTTAATAGTTCCTGCATGAAACTCTCCTTAAAACTCCCATAGATGAATATGGCATCTGTTTCTTGCTGTTTCCTGCTCCTGTTGACTTAGTTACCTCTGCATATGCTCAGTGCCTAGTTCAGTGCCTGTTGTGTTACAGCAATGGAAAGGTGATGGAGAGAGGGAGGGAAGGAGGAAGGGATGTTCGGATGGATGGATGGATGGATGGATGGATGGATGGATGGATGGATGGATGGATGGATGGATGGATGGATGGATGGATGGATGGACGGACGGGTGGGTGGATGGGTGGATGATTAGAAGGATGGATGGATGGATAGATGGACAGATGGATGGACGATGGGTGGATGGATGGATGTGGGAAAAATAGATGGATAGATGAATGTCAGGAAGGAAGGAAGGAAGGAAGGAAGGAAGGAAGGAAGGAAGGAAGGAAGGAAGGAAGGAAGGAAGGAAGGAAGGAAGGAAGGAAGGAAGGAAGGAAGGATAGATGGATAGGTTTGACAGAATAATCAGAATTCTTAACTACAAACAACTGACTGCAACTGAGACAGAAAATAAATATTTGGGATATTGGGTAGCTCCTAGAATCTACAAGAAAGATAGAGAACCAGGCTTAGAAAGTGGGCGAAAAATGACAGGAGCTAGGTGGCTAGAATCCCAAACAATGCCTCAGCATAGCAATAGCCAAGTGAGGATGCCACAGCCTCCACCATCACCGCAGCCATTGCTAGGAGGGTCCCACCCCTGCCCACTGCCCCTAGAATCAACACTGAATTGTTTTAATGTCACTTTTTCAAGATTGTCACTGCTGTCCTGGGCAGGAAGAGCTAACCAGTCCACAGTACTCTCACATGACACACCACTGAGTCTAGGGAACAAGAAGAGGGAATCTGCCCCCTTTGGTTTGTATAAAGGGAGATGGGGATTCCCGCCTGTTTATTTTGGAATTTCCCCAATTAAGAAAAATATTTAGCTGCAACTTAGTGAAGAAATAACTAATCCAGAAACTGGAACACCAAAGTTGCCCTTAATAAGTCGTTTTCAGAACAAGTAGTGCCTCAAAGAAGATACAGGAAGAGTAAAAGTCTGTTCTCTTCCCTCAGCATACTTTCTCACCATTGGAAGAGAAAGAACAAAGATGCAAGAAACGGCAATAGAAGTCTAAGTAAACCTGGGGAAGCAGAGTTTCTCAAAACGGTTATCCATGAAACTAGTGCCTTGTGATCTTCTATAGGTGGGAAAAGTGCTCCATGATCAATATTGCCTTCTTGACCCCCTTTCATAGAGATTCCTATTAAACATTAGCACATTAAAGGCTCTGAGAATTCCTGCAGGCCAGAAACCTGCTGGATTTTCTTTAATACCAAACTTGTTTGACCATGGAATAATTTTTTCATATAAGAGCCCCCAGTCTTAGTGGTTTGTGGAAGGAAAACTGTTAACAGATGTTGGAAGAATATGGGAATGATCTGGGTGGGAATGTAGTCCTGTTGGAGAAAGCTTCATATTGGAACGTTGTCTGTTACTTTCGTGGAGGGACGGGGGTAGGCAGAACCATTCCCTGGGACAATTTGGGCTGATAAGGAGACCACACAATTCTAGAAAGGGGATGTACCCGATAAAATGTTGACCTTTCTTCCTGTCATTAGGCATTTGTTGCAGTTGGTGGTAGTTCTTACGGTTTAGGGAGAGACCCAGACCCCGAGGCTAGTCCTGTTCTCTGTGGAAATTGCAGCCAAACGACACAACCAACTGCTCATGGAGTCATCTTGTTCAACTGAAAGAACATTCAAGACAAATTCAAAGCACCTCAAAGCCAGAGTCTTCAGGATTTCAGAGTTCTGTCTGTCCCATTGCTGGGGAAACAGTGACTTAAAATGAGCAGGGTTTCTCCACCACAGGACTTCTCAGAGCCTTTGACATACAAATGATCTTTGTCAATCTCCAGTGGGACAGTAGAGAATGCATTATTTCCCCAAAACATTAGACCAAATACCCTCCTCCCTTTCTTAATGTACTATCAGAATAAGCACACCATGGACTGCCCTTTAGAAAATTAATGATAATCCAATCCCACCATTTTACGGATGTAGAAACTGAGGCCCAGAGAGTGAACACGAACTTGCCAAAGGGCCCACAAGAGATGCTAGAATTCAGGAATCCTGTCTCTCTCTACCATGCTGCATGCTAAGGAGAGCCTTTAACAGCTCGGCTACAAATAATAACAATATGAAGAAGAAGAAGTAAAGAAGACAGCACTTAATTTCCATCAAGTACTCCTGTATAAAAATGTTAAGTGCCTGAAAAGTACAACAACAACAAAAAGGTATCTTTTTTGGAAAAGAGTGGAATTTAGACCACCAAAGCAGTGTGTAAAATCCAGTATATAGGGCGAGAAGAAGTGATTGTGAGTGGCTGTTGAGATTCAACAAGTGTGGACCTCTCTTTGCGTAGACGGATGAAAGTTTTATGATGGTTGGAGACAGCTGTTAATTTTTTCATAGATCCACCACTATCCCCTTCCCACCAATGCCATTCCCAATATCACTGCCCTTTAGCCCAAAGTCTTCTTGACTCGAAGTCATGTCTCCCTCATGCCATTGTGGTGGGCCCCAGGCCATCAGCACCATCACTGCCCAACAAGTCTTGCTAAAGTTCAAATCTGACTGTGTCATTCCATGCTGCTTCCAGAGTGAGCTCCAGGTTCCTCGCTGACAAAAGATGTTCCTGACATAGATCTCAAGCCACATCGCCCATCACTCACCTTTTCCTGCCTCACAAACACTTGGACCTTCTCACCATCTCCAAAACTCTATTCACTTTCACACCTGCCTCCCTCTAAGCCATTGCAGGTGCTTTATGCTCTGCCCAGAATGCACACTCCTGTTTCTCCATTTGGAGAACTCTTCATCCTTCGAAGCCCATCTTACAAGCTTTCTCCTCCTTTAAGTCTCTCCGTTGTCTCCATTGTCAGTGGATTGGCCCACTCTTCTCAGCTACCATCTGTCCATCATTGGCTACTTGAGTGTTGCTCTGATGCTGAACAGATTTCAACAGAGCTTCCAGACTAAGACAGACTAGGAAGAGAGGCCTGGTGAGCTACTTTGGAAAATCAGCCAATAAAAACCCTGTGGATCACAATGGTCTGATGTAGAACTGATCAGGGGGATGGCGAAGAAGGACCAGGTGGTGTTTCATTTGGGGTCACCATGGGTCAGCAGTCAACTCAACGGCAGCTAACAACAACAAAATTCTATATTGTATTTATTCATTCGTTTATCCAGGGACTCATTAAATACCTGCTGTGTGCTGGTCAGGAGCCCTGGTGGCACAATGGTTAAGCACTCAGCTGCTAACCGAAAAATCAGCAGTTCGAACCCACCAGCAGCTTCCTCCGCGGAAGAAAGATGTGGCAGTCTGCTTCCATAAAGATTACAGCCTTGGAAACCCTATAGGGCAGTTCTACTCTGTCCTATAGGGTTGGTATGAGTTGGAATCGACTCGATGGCAATGGGTTTTGGGTGTGCTGGTCACTGTCCCAGGTATTGGGAATGCAGGAGTGAACAAGAGAAACAAGATCCATGGTTTCATAGAGTTTGTAATCTAGACGAAGAAGGCCAGCCAACAAGTAAGCAGTCGAATCGGCTATTCAGCTCCTCCAAAAAAGCCTCATTCATGTTCTCTCTGTACAGGCGCAATCCAGCTGCCTGAATATAACACCCCTCAAGCTCCCAGGGGGGCACCCACAGGACACAGTAGCCGGCTAGGCTTTGGCAGCAGCTGATTTGGGGGCTAGACTCTGGGTTTGGCTCGTGGCAGAGGCTGGGGCAGGTCTTATGGCTCCTTTGGGGCCACAGTTCCTCCCCTAGGGCAGAAATATTGAGGTTAATAATGTGGCCGCTAAACTGTGGGCCGGGCTGGAGTGGGGGCAGAGATCATGCTTATTAAGCTCTGCCCAAGGCCGGGATGAAAGGTCGTCTGTAAAAGGAGAAGTGCTATTAGGGCGAAGGTGGGTCTGCTCTGAGCTTTAGCCAGTGGCTAGAGAAGGCCTGGGGATTCCTCTGTACGAAAGTGTTGCTCCAAAAACAAGCTGTGATCTCTCAGCACTGTCATCAGCCCTCCCATCACCAGGAGGACAGCTCATAAAAACACCCTACACTGCACCCAGAAGAAAATATCATGGTCACAGCCCCAAATGGCCCCAAATCCTGGCCACCATTTAGCTTCCTCTTTGACTACCAGGAGGTATACACACTGTTGTAGCAATAACACTGAGAGGTCAGTGCTATTGGCCCATTTTACAGGTGAAGAAACTGAGGTCCAAAAGAGTGAAGTGATGGCTGGGGTGTGACACAGCCAAATTTCAATCCCAGACCTTCTGATGTCAAGTCAGGGACTCCTTCCACCACATTCCACACCTTCTGGGCTTTTCCTCACACACAGTCTCCTGACCAGTGAACACTTCTTAGGCAGCACGTGAGGGGAAGAAAGAGAAGAACAAACCACCGCTCAGGAATCTTGGTCTCATACGTCCTTTCTTTCCTTCCTGCTCTCTCTCTTGTTTTCATCTCATCCGTTGCTCCAAATTGGCTCCAGTTTCTATCAGCTGGAGAGGCATCCGCTTGAGGAAGTTTCTCAACAACACAGCATGGCAGGATTTTATAAACCCTTGGAGCTCAGAGGGACAGCGTTTTGAAGTGTGCATTTTAGAAAAGAAGGTGAGTCTTTGTCTAGATTCAGGCAACATTGGAGGGTTTTCTTCCAGCTTTGACTTCCCTCGCCACAAAACCGTCAATAAGATGGATTGACACAGTGATTGCAACAATGGGCTCAAGCATAACCATGATCATGGGAATGGCACAGGACCGGGCAGTGTTTCGTTCTGTTGTACACAGGGTCTCTATGAGTCAGAACCGATTCAACAGCATCTAGCGACAACAACAAACCCATCTATTACTTGTCTCAAAGCTGTCAAGTCTATCGGAGAGATTCCACATTAAGAGTCATGATTGTTGTTAGCTGCCCTTGAGTTAGCTCCCACTCATGACCATCTTAAGTATAACCGAACGAAATGTTGCCTGGTCCTGCGCCATCTTCATAATCATTGGTATGGTGAGTTCATTGGTGGGCTCTGGGTTGATCCATCTTTTTGCTGGCCCTCTACTTTACCAAGCATGATGTCCTTCTCCAGCGGTTGGTCCCTCCTGATGACATGTCCAAAGTAAATGAGCTGAAGTTGCACCATCCTTGCTCTTATGGAGCATTCTGGCTGTAGATCCTCCAAGACTGTTTTGTTCATTCTTCTGGCAGTCCACAGCATCTTCAATATGACACCTGGGGTTGTATGGAGGCTCTCCCAGTTCTTGAGATCTCAGTTTTCCCATCTGTACAACTGGAACAACTAGCTTCCTGAAGATTGAGAACATGAGCTGTTTCTGTTTCTTTCTCTTTTAAATTTCCCCCTTTTAATTGAATCAAGCTAGTGGACCTTTTTAGTGGACCAGGGCTTCAGCGATGAGTTCAGTCATTCAACAAATATTTACCGATCACCCACTATGTGCCTGGTGCCGCTTTAGGCCCTGGGGATACAGTCAAGTGTAAGACATCCATGTGTATCTGTGTGCAGAGTCCATAGCTTTCTGGAGATTCTCCAAGGCGTTTATGAACCAAAATTAAAAAGGCATGGCGTTACGATATTACAAGATGGAAAATACTTCTACCTCTTAAAGTATGTTTTAAGGGTAGCATTTTTTACTTGATTTAATCCAGTTAATAGTTCCTATGTCTCCACCCAATCACTGTTGTGCTTAGACGTGGCAACATAAATTCCGTCTGACCTGTGGGTCCCTGGGCAATTCTCCTCCTGCCTCCATTTCTCCATCCATAAAATGGAATGAATGATAACCCTTGAGGATGGCATCAAATTAATGAACTGAAGAGACCCAGGGGCTTTGAGTTCTTACAGAAGAGAGGGGCCAGGAGCTATGGGGGCTGAGACGTAGCTGTGGGTTTCCTTCCTTCTCCTGGGAGCCCAAGAAGTTTGCAAGGACACTCCGGTCCCCTGGGGGAAAACTTGAACAGACGTTGGAAAGGGACACAGTCCCAGAGTTACGGGCTGAATGGGGACAGGGTGCAATGCATACACGTTTACCTCCAGGTCACTGGTCCCAACACAGCCTAACAGATCTCAACTGAAAGTTACTGCCATCTGCTCTGTGACCTCGATCCGTGTGTGACTCTGCACATTGCAACTGGCAGCCCCAGCAGGCAGGCTGGCACCGACCACAGCAGAAAATGGGTCACTCCCAAGAGCCCCAAAGCATGGCCTGGGCCCTGAGGTGGGGTAGGGGTGAGTAGGGAAGGGCCTACAAGCTTTCCATCTAGAATCATAGCTACAAGAGCAATGTGAATGAAGGGTCTTGTCCTCAAGAAAGCGTTCCAGGCTCTCCACCATTTCTCAGCTCTGGCCAGCAAACCAAGCTGTTCACACTCTATGGGACAGCCCCTTTGCAGGAACCGGATGTGGGATAAATCAGAGCAGAGCATAATGGGACATATGGTCAGTTTCACATGATAATAAAAAAAAAATAGCAGCTGTTTATGAAGACAATACAATGTGCCAAGCAAGGGGTTAGGCTCATTGTCTGAGTTACCTCATTCAATTGTCAACCCAAATCCAGGAGGTATATAACCAAGGCTCAGAGTGGCATAGAACTTGCCAAAGGTCACACAGCAGTAGGTGTTCGGTCAAGGTTTGAACCCAAGCTGTGAGATTCCATAGATCCTCTGATGTCTGGTCTGGCCCTCACACCACGCCCCTCAATGTAGAAGCAGAGATCTACATCCAGATTCCAGCGCTGTCCCAATTCCAGGTATTCCCTGCCACTCCCTACTTGAATTAATAAATTTCCAAATCTGGAGGGAAAAGTCTTTTCAACCAGGTACCCTGAGTTTTCTTTAGGAAAATATGGTTATAAAAGCTATAGAGAAGCAAGAAGGGTATTACAGAGACGGATACAAGAAGAAAAATTGAGGTCAACAAGAAAGGGATACAAATAACAAAAAATAGTGGTACAGCACTGTTATGAATTAAACTGTGACCCAAAAAAATATGTATTATACATACTAACAGCTATACCTGTGGAGGAAACCCTGGTGGCGTAGTGGTTAAGAGCTACGGCTGCTAACCAAAAGGTCAGCAGTTCGAATCCACCTGGCATTCCTTGGAAGCTCTATGGGGCAGTTCTACTCTGTCCTATAGGGTCGCTATGAGTCGGAATCGACTCGACAGCAATGGGTAATAGGTTATACCTGTGGAAACCCTGGCGGTGAAGTGGTTAAGAGCTATGGCTGCTAACCAAAAGGTCAGCAGTTCAAATCTACCAGGCGCTCCTTGGAAACTCTATGGGGCAGCTCTACTCTGTCCTGTAGGGTCACTATGAATCGGAATTGACTTGACAGCAACGGGTTGTTTTTTTTTTTTTTAATACCTGTGGAGCCCTGGTGGCACAGTGGTTAAGAGCTCAGATGCTAACCAAACGGAATCCACCAGCCAGTCCTTGGAAACCCTACGGGGCAGTGCTGCTCTGTCCTACAGGGTCACCAGGAGTCAGAATCAACTCAACGGCAGTGGGTTTGGTTTCTGTGTGCGTGTGCTTTTTTTTTTTTTTTTGGTATACCTGTGGTTATAATTTCATTTGAGAATCGGTTTTTCTTTGTCATGTTAATGTGGCAATATTAGCGTACGGTGCGTCTCATATCCATCTCTTTTGAGATATAAAAGGAGTAGGTTGAGCAAGCAACCAAGCAGAGATGGGGGAGATAGATTCCGTGCCACACAAAGATCACCAAGGAGCAAAAGAAAAGAAGCTAAAGAGACAAGGGCCTCCTCCCAGACCCCACAGAGAGACAGAGCCTTCCTCTAGAGCCAGTGTCTTGATTTCAGACTTCTAGCTTCCTAAACTGTGAGAAAATAAATTTGTGTTTGTTAAAGCCACCCACTTTTGATATTTCTGTTACAGCGGCAGTAGATAACTAAGACAAGCGCTTTGCAATTCAAAAAAAAACAAAACAAAACCTTTTCATTTCATCTTTCTTATTGTATTTGCAAAACAATTCCTCAGGGCAGATTTCGTTATATCCCGTGTTTTGGATGCGAAAGGAAGTCAAAGAGCTCTAAGATGTTCACAAGCTCTCCGGTGGCCTAGGCCATGGTCTATTCACAACACCAGCTCTTCCTCTGGCGGTGGCTCCAAGGGCCACCCAGGGATGCCCACAGCACAATAAAAGTGAAGTGCCTTTAGGGCTGGATCTGCCTATTAAAGAGTAAAGTGGGATTCCCTCAGGACCCAGTGGATCCACTTTTAGATGTCTACTCAGAAAAAGTCCCACGCATATGCACAGGGGGACATGTAAAAGGGTTCTCACTTGTAGCATTGTTTGTGATAACGAACACTTGGAAACAACCTACATGTCCATCCGTGGGGGAATGGGAGACACTGGCAGCTCAATGGTAGACTTCTCACCTCATATGCAGGAGGCCCGGGTTTGATTTCAGACTAACGCACCTAATGCGAAAATCACCACTCACCTGTCAGCGGAGACTTGCGTGTTGCTACGATGCTAAACAGGTTTCAGGGGAGATCACAGACTAAGACAGACTAGGAAGAAAGGCTTTGCGATCTACATTTAAAACTCAGCCAGTGCATACCCTATGGAGCATAATACTTCAGTCCTCAACCAATCATGATGATGGCACAGGACCAGGCAGCATTTTGTACCTTTGAGGTTGCCATGAGTCAGGGACCAATTCCATGGCAGGTAGCCACAATGTACATACACACACACATAGATACAGGAGTCCCTGGGTGTCACAAATGGCTAAGTGCTCAACATTAGCCGAAAAGTTTGGCAGTTCAAACCCACCCAGGGGTACCTTGGAAGACAGGCCTGGCAATCTGGTTCTGAAAGGTCACAGCCTTGAAAATCCTACTCTGTTCACATGGGGTTCTCATGAGTTGGAATCAACGTGACAGCAACTAACAACAACGACACATATATATATTTCAAGATACACTGCGAATTGATAAACTGGTAACGTTTACTCAATTCATCGTTAAGGGTGGGCGTTGGGTTGGGGCAGGTGACCAAAGAGACTTTAATCACATCTGCACAGGTTTTTTCTTTTTACAAAAAGCATTATTCATTGCATTAATCATGTATCTCAATTTTTCGTTTATAAAAAAGGATCCACAGTTGAGATCTACAACAGCCACTCGAAAGGTCAGAGAAGAAACGTAGGGAGCAGTGAGTTCATGTTGATGGTGGAGGGGATCAGTCAGAAAAGAAGGGCGAGAATGGTTCGTAACTACAAGAACGTAATCAACGTTACTGAATTGTACGTGGAGAAGTTTTGAATTTGTGTGTGTTTGTTTTGCTGTATACGTTTTCGACTGCAACAAAAATAAGTTATTTTTTTTTAAAAAAGGATTTACAGTAGCAGATCAATATACCACGTGAAATGTTACATTGATAAATCAACATACACATGACGCAAAAATATATGAAACGGCCCATTTCCCAAGTTTCTACCACCAGGCTTGGTCCAATGAAAGACAATGAATGGTGGCTGATTAACATTGGTTTCTCCACCTATTGGTTTGGTCAGTTGGTTAACTGGTCAGGGCACAATGCCCCACCTCGAGCCCTCATACAACACCAGAGTCAGGAGGGTGCCATAAATAATACTCTAACGAGTTGCCTCGTCACAGGGCCAGGGACTCAGAAAAGCTCCCCATGGCTCAGTTCCTCCAAATTCACCATGAAACCAGATCCCCCATCTTCCACCACAAAGGTGCCTGGAAAAATCTCTGCCCTGGGAACACAGGCAGAAGGGGAAACCACGTGCTGAGGGCTGCGGTCAGCCAAGCCCTCAGGACCCTGTCCCTTTGGCCACCCACGTGCCCCGAGGCTCTGCCAGCTGCTCCAGGAGGGGCCCAGAGATGAAATAGCATGCCTGCATGCGTGCCGCTGAGCAGGAGACACTCTGGCAGGCCTCCTCAGGAAAACTTGCAGAACACCTGCCTCTTGGGGGTGTGGTGGCAGAGTCTCTGGGGAGGCCCCTGCTTTCCCGGCCCCTGAGTGATCCTCAGACGTGCCCTGGGCCCCAGCCACCGCTTTCAACTGCAATCAGAGTGATGGGGGACATCTGCCACACTGATGAGACAGGGTGAATCTCGGTACAACCAGGGGAGGAAAGGCATCTCCAGTCAATACCAGCTTGGCTGCAGGGGCTGGGAAGTGCCATCTCCTCGCTCAGAAGCACCCTTCCCTGCCCTCCTGGCCTGCCTGACTCTTAGGCAACCTTCAAGGTTCAGCTTGTGTGTCCTTTGGAAGAAAGGCCTGGCAAATGACCTGAAAATCATCCAGTGAAAACCCAATGGGATCACAACCGTCCGATCCCACTGTGCATGGGGCTGCCATGAGTCAGGGGCAGATGCAACAGCAGCTAACAGCAATAACAAGAACAGTGTGTCCTCTAGGGCACCTCCCCTGGCCTCCAGCATGCCCACTTCTGCCCCCACAGACACTGGATAAAAGTCCTTCCAAGGCAGAAGTCCTTCTCCACTGGGTAGAATGTCCTACATGCCCAGCCCACTTCCTGGCATAGAGTGGGCAGGTTAAAGCAAGCCAAGCAAGACAGGAAGGAAGACAGATCCCTCCCAACGTGGAGCTATGCAGCTGGGAGTCAAAAATCAGAGAATCTGAAAAGCAGGAAGGGCCTTGGAGGGACCTTGGACCAGGTGGGAAGGAGGGGTGGGTTGGGTCATCTTTTTCTGCGCTGCTTAACCTTCCTCAAGAATCTGATGAAAAGCTAGGGACCAACCCCTTAAACGCACACACACGTGCACATACACAAAATTTCCAGGGACGTCAGATCTGTCCCTGGGGCTCCCCGTCTCTAGGCTTCCAGATCCAGAACCCAAAGCAACGCTACATTCTTTTCTTTCATTTCATTTCAGGTCTACTCGAACGCACGGCAACCCCACGTGTGTTAGAGCAGAACGGCACTCCATACGGTTTTCAATGGTTGATCTTTTGGAAGTGAATTGCCAGGCCTTTCTTCCAAGGCACTTATGGGTGGACTCAAACCTCCCTCCAACCTTTCACTTAGCAACCAAGCATGTTAACATTTTGCACCACCCAGAGGCTGCCTTTCTTTCATAGATGGGCAAATTAAGTCCTGGAGAGAAAACAGAAGTCATCTCTGTCTTTAGATCCAGAGTGGAAGCTGGGGTCCCCTGACTCCCAGTCCAGTGTTCTTGTAACCATAATTCTTCCCAGGCCTCCACTTGCTCCCAGCCAGCTGGGTCCCCTGTGCGAGTTCTGTCTCTCTGAACCTCAGTTTCCTCCATACATAAAATTGGAGGCTTGGGCAAGGCAGGTAGTACGATTTTTGGTAGCATCTGGATAAACATCTTCTTTTTTTTTTTTTCCAAATAAAATCAATTGCTGTGAGTCAACTCTGGCTCCTGGTGACCCCATCTGTGTCAGAGTAGAACTGTGTTCCATAGGGTTTTCGATGGCTAATTTCTCAGAAGTATATCTCCAGGCCTTTCTTCCGAGGTGCCTCTGGGTAGACGGAAAATCTCCAACCTTTCAGTTAGCAGCCCAGCGCATTAACCCATCTGCACCACCCAGGGACTCCTTCCTCCCCGCCCCCCCCCAGTTAAATTATTTTAACAGACACCAGAGAAAATACAATTAGCAAATCAATCCTCAAGTAATAGAGACTAATGGATGTGTATATATTTTTTCCTTCTCTTTTATTAATGCTTGTTTTCCTCTAAAAAAAAAAAATTATTGCATTTGCCACATAAAAGCTAACCAAAAAACTTAAAAAAAAAAAAAACAGTTGCCATTGAGTCGATTCCAACTCGTGACTTGAATTTGGCTGTATCCTTTATTAGCAAGGAGTACTCAGGCCTGCTTGCCTTAAAATAGATGTTTATTTTTTCAAGGGAGTCCATTTAGAGGGAAATAGGATGAGAATAAGGCTACAGGTGGCGTAATCATGGACAAAAGGGCGTGACTAACCGAAGTTCAGTCCTGGCGAATGGCAGTTACAGCATTCTACAAGCCCATGGCAAGTTCTGGGCTTCCCTGCCCCAAGCCTGGCTGTTTAAGGCCCCAGCTGAACACCAGTCAGGACTGGCCAGGAGACAGGTGGGGCTCGAGGGGCCCTCTGTCCGAGCAACACGGGAAGCTTTGTTTCCAAGCAGCCCCACACGCCCCGCTATTGTAGATCAGCACCCTTGGGGTTGATCACAAGCCTCCCCGTTTGCCTCCCTTCTCTGGGTTGTCTCCTTGCCTCTCCTTCCACTACTCTCCACCCCCCCCCAAAAAAAAAACCCATTGCTGCCGTGTCGGTTCCTATGCATGGCGACCCCACGTGTTAGAGAGTGGAACTGCTCCATAGGGTTTTCTTGGGTGTAATCTTGATGGGAGCAGTTCTCCAGGCCTTTCTTCTGTGGCAACACTGGGTGGGTTCAAACCGCCAACTTCTTGGTTAGCAGCTGAGTGCTTAACCACTGTTAATTAATACTTTGTATTAATTGGGATGAGCCCAATACTGTAACCAATCATCATAAAAGTCTCACTGGGGTAACACTACAAAGGTTTATTTCTCACTCATGCAAAGTCCGGTGTAGCCAATCACAAACCATTCGCACCACCCAGGGCCTAGGACATCTATATGGTAAATGCCACCCTCCAAGGCCAGGCCCTCTGCTAGGTGCTGTGCTGACCAGAGACTTTGGGGAAGGGGCGTAGGTGTCACCTCTCTGGGGAAAGTGTCGACACTGCAACCATGCCCAAAAAAGTCTTTTAAATGAAGCCCAAGGATATACCTCCCTGTTGGTGGAATTTGAGGCCAAGTACCAGGTGGGGCGGGAGACATTTTTGGGCAGAGGGGGACTCACCAGCATCCTTCTGAGCATGCTATGGAGGCAGCTGCTGAAGCCCACGTTTGGACAAGCACGTGGTTCTTTTCTGGGCAAAGTCATCGCAGGGGTAGACAAGTCCAACCCGGCCGAGTTGGCTGACAGCTCCCAACTACTCCGAAATTCACCTTTTCCACACACCCTCTCAGGCCAGATTCAACCAAGCCCTCAATGTAGCAGAAAAAACATGGACTTGGGAGCCAAACAGACCTGCGTTTGAATTCTGGCGCTGTCACTTACCAGCTGGGCGGCTGTGGATAAGCCATTTCCTCTCTCCGAATCTCCGCTTCCTCCCCTCTAACATGGGGTGAATAAGGCCAACCTTGCAGGGTTATGGCTGGGAATTGCCGTAATGTACGTCCATAGTAGGAGTCCCTGAGTGGCACCAACAGTTAAGCACTCAACTCCTAATCAAAAGGTTGGAGGTTTGAACCCACACCAAGGCGCCTGGGAAGAAAGGCCTGGTGATTTGCTTCCAAGAGGTCATAGCCTTGAAAACCCTTATGGAGCTCAGTTCTACTTGGCATGAAAAAAAACACAGGATCAACATGAGTCAGAATTGACTCGACAGCAACTGGTTAGTTACGCCCATAGTAGAAGGCACATAGTAGGCGGCTCATATGCAGTTAACTATTTTTTCATGGAACATGTGAACTCTGTTTTAAACATGGCCCATCAAACTACAGCCTGGGAACTAAAAATAGATACGTTGTCATGTTGTTAGGTGCTGGCAAGTCGATTCGGACTTACGGGGAGCCTCTAGGACAGAGCAGAACTGCCCCATAGGGTTTTCCTGGCTGTAATCTAAGCAGACTGTCAGGTCTTTCTCCTGTAGAGCCACTGTGTGGGTTCAAACCACCAACATTTCAGTTAGCAGTGGAGCGCTTAACCCTTATGCCACCAAGACTCCAGCAAAATATAATGTGTGCGTGTGTCTGGGGGAGTAGGGCACAGAGAAATGGGTGGATTGGGGAAGAGAACAAAACTTCTCCAAAGACTTGTTTATGCTTTTGCTTATGGTACCAGGCAACAGATTTACATACTCCAAAATGAAATTTAAAACTATGCATCATGCGTGAGAGTGGCTGAATGCTCACGTCAGCTCTCCTCCAAATCCTCCCCACCCTGCCCCTGACCACAAACAAGGACACTTCTGTGGGCCTCCGCTTCCTGCAGTTTGCAAAGAACCCAAGTGAGGAGCCCGACGGGACAACAGCTTTGGAGCAGGCTGTCAGACTCAGCAAAGCAACCGGTCTCCCCATCGCTATTAAGTTAATCCAGGTGGGTTTTTCTTCTCTTTTCCTGCCTGATTTCCTCCTGGGGAATCAGCAGGGCCACCAGAAAGAAATGTTCATGGTAACCTGCCAAGCCGGCCTTGCCCTTCAGCTGACAAAATGTATTAATGCCACAGATGAGGGAGACTCCCTCCCACCCCAAAACTCCACAGCACAAGTAATAAAAAGCCTATTTTGCCTCAGCTGATCACACAGCGTGTATGCCAGGGTAAATATATCTACTTTCTGCGGCTTTCCTCGTCCGCCCGCTTTCTCCCCACCATCTTCACCCCGTTCCATGTTTGGGGAGTTTTGATATGTCATAACACTGTGTCTGTTTATCTGAAATATTTCCACTCAAAACGCTTGTTTGTTCAGCCAGACTGACATGTTGATACAGCTCCTGACAGCTGAGTGACTCCGATTGAAATAAAATGTAAAAGTAAACAGATTTGCATAGAGTTTACATGCAGCCTGGGTCAGAGGAAACAGAGGAAATCAGGAGATTGAAATCAGAATTCCTTATCTTCCATCACCCCTCCTTCAGCTTCATGCCTCCCTTCTCTTTTTCTAGTGCCCCCAGAATGCTTCTACAGTTCAAGGAACTTCCTTTCCAGTTTCTACCTGATCTCACTTCCTCTGGTGATCCACTTGAAGGCCTGGGGAATTTTCTTGCAAAATCTGAGGGTGTTAGCCCGAGTGAATCCAAACAAAACAGCCATATGTGTTTAGGTGGATCCTGTCCCTTCTTTGCAAGCCTCTGTGCCATAAGGGACTTTGCATTAAAATTGATGTCACAGGGCTCTTCTAAATTTGATTTTCCATGTATTCTTTCTCAGACACGAGCACTACTTCTTTAAGAGTTGAAAGTTCCCCTCGCTACTCATCTCCCACCCTGACTCCCCTCTGTCCTTACAGAGCGGAACCCCTTTTTCATCCCTCACTCCTCCCTCTACTTTCATAAGGGAATCACAAAGTACCACCTGGGAAATCTGAAGATGATGAATGCCTCCATCATATCCCCGGGGCTGACATGGGATTTTCTTGGTTGTAATCTTTACAGATACAAATCACCAGTCCTTTCTTCCTGAGCACCCCTGGGTGGATTCGAACCACCAACCTTCAGGTTAGTAGTCCATCATCCTCTCAGATGCTCACGTGCAAATCCACTTTGCTTCTCTACCCTCTCCCCTCAGTCAGAAAGGCCCCTTCCTGTAACAATCCCGCCCTGCCTGGTCCACCCCACTACACGGGAGGATCTCAACAAGGGTATTTACATGCCCTGACAAGAAAAGGTGTATCAAAGCACAGTATTTGCCTGCAGAAACCCAAACGCTGTGAAAGGGCCGAAAGATAGATTCAGGCAAATACGTTTGCATATGGTTGACAGGTCTTTTCAGGACTCCGACTGCCCTCCAGGTGAGCAGGGCCACAGTTGTTAATGGCCCCGGGGTTGGCAGAGCTTGGCATGAGGCAGGTGGCCACTCTATAATGGCAGAGAATTCTACCGTTGTAGATACACCTGGCTGCTAATTAAAAGGTCAGCAGTTTGAACCCAGCTTTGCAGGAAAGAGACTTGGTGATCTGCTCCCGCGCTGACAGCCCAGAAAACGCTATGCGGCAGTTCTGCTCTGCCACGAGGGGTCATTATGAGTCAAGATAGACTCAGTGGCACCTAACAACAACAGCAGGTGCACAATAAACCCATGAGAATGACAACGAAGGGTGGCATCAAGGGTTGTGCCTTCCCTGTTTTCCTCACCAGATTGTGAGAGCCACAAGGCCAGGCACCCTGTCTGATGGCTCTGTTTTGAAGGGGGTCAAGGCCCAAATATTCGATGAACGAACCTCCCCTGAACCCCGATCTCCTGCACCCACCAGTCACAGAGAAATAGAGGGAATCCAGGCCTCCATGCGCCCCCCCCACACACACACACTCACATACGTACGCATACACACAACACACATATGCACATACACACACACGCACATACACACACATGAAAATCTTCACAGCTGAGGAGTGTCCCAACATCCCAGGGGCTCCTGATGGGAAAACGATAAACAGGCAGAGGGAAATGGGGTGTTGATGATGTCACTCCCAGCCCAGGATGCTCTGGCCCGGCCCTGCAGCCTTTCCCACCCTTGTCAAGCAGCCCAGCCATTTGGCAAGAAAACAGCTTTCTCCAAGTTTATCCCACACGTGGGCCAGGCCCACTGACCTCCTGCACGTCCATGTCCAAGGACATGAGGGAGAATGAAACCCTTCCAGCAGCGGTGATGTGATTTTTTTTTTTTTTGGCCCCCAAATTCCTACCAACCTAACTTCATCACAACCCCTCACCCCAGAGTTGGTGCTCAAAAATCCTACAGAGTAAGTGAGGCTGAGAAAGAAGAAATTACATCCAGTTATTTTGTTTCTCTGCTTAAGACCTTCCTGTGGGTCCCATTTTCCTGGCTCTATTTCTTACCAGCTGTGTGGCCTTGGGCAAGTTGCTTAACCTCTCTGGGCCTCTCTTAACTGTAACACGAAACTAGTAATAATAATAACCCTCGTAGAGTTGTTGGGAGGACAGATGAAGTGAATTAATGTATGTAAAGCACTAAGACAGTGCCTGGCACAAAATCAGCACTCAAAAAACATGGGAATGGAAAGGGTTACGTGAACCAGAGACTACATCATCCTGAGGCCAGAAGAACTAGATGGTGCCCGGCTACAACCAATGACTGCCCTGACAGGGAACACAACAGAGAGCCCCTGAGGGAGCAGGAGAACAGTGGAATGCAGACCCCAAATTCTCATAAAAAGACCAGACTTAATGGTCTGACTGAGACTAGAAGGACCCCAGTGGTCATGGTCCCCAAACCTTCTGTTGGCCCAGGACAGGAACCATTCCTGAAGCCAACTCGTCAGACATGGATTGGACTGGACAATGGGTTGGAGAGGGATGCTGGTGAGGAGTGAGCTTCTTGGATCAGGTGGACACTTGAGACTATGTTGGCATCTCCTGCCTGGAGAAGAGATGGGAGGGAAGAGGGGGTTAGAAGCTGGCAAAATGGTCACGAAAAGAGAGACTGGAAGGAGGGAGTGGGCTGTCTCATTGGGGAGAGAGTAATTGGGAGTATGTAGTAAGGTGTATATAAGTTTTTGTGTGAGAGACTGACTTGATTTGTAAACTTTCACTTAAAGCACATAAAAAATTATAATAAATAAATAAATTTTAAAAAATGGGAATGTAAAATGGCAGCCACTGTGGGAAACAATTTGGCGGTTCCTCAAAAAAGTAAAACAAAGAGTTACCATACAACCTAGCAATTTCACACTTAGGTGTATCACCCAAGAGAAAAACATATAACCACACAGAAACTTGTACACAGATGTTCCTAGCAGTATTATTTACAATAGCCAGAAAGTGGAAGCCACCCAAGGGTTCATCAATGGAGGAATGGATAAACAAAATGTGGTCTATCCAGACAGTGGAATATTACTCAATCATAAAAAGGAATGAAGTACTGATACATGTTAAACATGGGTGAACCTTGAAAACTGAGCTCACTGGAAGAAGCCTGTCACCAAAGGTCACGGATTGTATAATTCCTTTTCTACAAAATATCCAGAATAGCTTCTTGTTGTTATTGTTGCCAGCTGCCATGGAGTTGGCCCAAACTCATGGCAACCTTACGTATAACAGAATGAAACGTCGCCCGGTCCTGCGGCATCTTCACAATCGTTGGTATGTTGGAGCCCATTATTGTGGCTATTGTGTCAATCCATCTCATTGAGGGTTCCCCTCATTTCGCTGACCCTCTACATTACCAAACATGACGTCCTTTTCTAGCAATTGGTCTTTGCCGATGACATGTCCAAAGTAAGCAAGACAAACAAAAAAATGTTACTAGTGACTTTCAAAAAGTCATCTGTGATTCTCTGAACTTCTAATACCAAGTGCCCGCATGCCAGTCCCAAGCCTACGAGTCACCCAAGGGGGCAGAGTGGAGTGAACGAGGCAAACAGGGCCCCCTCCTGGGTTGGCCTAACAGACCCTGGTCTTCCAAGAGCACTCTGGGTTCAGCCAAGTCCCAAACATGCTGCCCCTGAAGCACTTCATTCCGGCTGTAATAAAATTACGTGTGTGTGCTTACAGAGAGAGGCAGCGGGTATGGTTTTGATTTATTTACACTCAGCTCCTCAGGACATAGTAGGGTGGTTGCTGTTTGATGTTGGAGGCACTCTGCAAGGCCTTTGCACGCGCCTCGGTTCTCTTTGGTAACAAGAAACCAAGATTCGTTCAGACTAAATTGTCTTGAAACTCTGAGCGGGGGAGCAGCTCCAAATATACAACTTGCCAGAGGAACACATTCCCTATTCCAAGTAGGCATGAAATAAGGATCTGTTCCTGGGACCCAGGGGCTTCCCAGAGAGTTCAGAAACTCAGGTTTCTCCTCCAGAATCTCAGGAGCATGGTGACATGGAATACTTTAGCAAGGAATAATTTACCAAGAAACTATTGTAAGGTGTTGGCAAGGATATGGAGAAACTGGAACCCTTATCCATTGCCGTGGGAATGTAAAATGGTACAGCCACTGTGGGAAAAGGTTTGGCCATTCCTCAAAACAAAAAACAAAACCCCATGACCCAGCAACGCCAAACCAAGGCATATACCCAGAAGTGAAGGCAGGAATGCAAACAGAACCCTGTACACCAAAGTTCATTGCAGCATTTTTTCACATTAGCCCAAAGATGGAAACAAACCAAGTGTCCATCAACAGATAAATGGATAAACAAAATGCGGCATATACATACAATGGGTTATTGTTGTTGTTAGGTGTCATCGAGTTGGTTCCAACTCACAACAACTCTATGTACAACAGAACAAAGCTCTGCCTGGTCCTGCACCATCCTCACAATTATCGTTATGATTGAGCCCATCATTGCAGCTACTGTGTCAGTCTATCTCCTTGAGGGTTTTCCTCTCTTTCAAGGACCCTCCACTTTACCAAGCATGACGTCCTTCTCCAGGGACTGGTCCCTCCGGATAACATGTCCAAAGTACATGAGATGAAGTCTCACCATCCTCTCTTCCAAGGAACACTCTGGCTGTAATTCTTCCAAGACAGATTCGTTTGTTCTTCTGGTATCCATGGTACATTCAATATTCTTTGCCAACACCATAATCCAAAGGTGTCAATTCTTCTCTGGTCTTCCTTATTCATTGTCCAGTTTTCTCATGCCTATGAGGTGACTGAAAATACCATGGCTTAGGTCAGACACACCTTAGTCCTCAAGGTGACATCTTTACTTTTGAACACTTTAAAGAAGTCTTTTGCAGCAGATCTGCCCAATGCAATATGTCATTTGACTTCCTGACTGCTGCTTCCATGGGCGTTGATTGTGGATCCAAGTACTCAGCCATAAAGAGAAATGAATTTCTGATGCATACCACAACATGGATGAACCACGAAAATATGGTGCTGAGTGAAATAAGTCAGTCACAAAAGGGCAAATACTTTATGATCTCACTTATATGAAACAGGCAAACCAAGAGAAACCAAAGCTTATTAGTTGTTCCAAGGGGTGGTAGGGAAAGGGGAAACCAAACCCCAAATCCATTGCCATCAAGTTGATTCTGACTCATAGCGACCCTATAGGACAGAGTAGAACTGCCCCATAGGGTTTCCAAGGCTGTAAATCTTTACAGAACCAGACTGCCACGTCTTTCTCCAGTGGAGCAGCTGGAGAGTTTGAACCACTGACCATCTGATTGGCAGCCAAGTGCTTAACCGTTGCACCACCAGCGGCAAGTGTTGCTTAGGGAGCCTTGAGTTTCTATTAATGGTGATGAATAATTTGGAAAAAGGATAGTGGTGATGGCTGTACAATATGAAGCATGTAATAAACATCACTCAACTGTACATGTAAGAATTATTGAGTTGGCAAATGTTATGTAATATATATTTTATCACGATAATAATAATAAAAGAACAGATTATGTTGCCAAGGACCTCACAGATGTCATCCCAATCAAAGCCTATTTTTCTGATGAGAAAACTAGGCTTAGGGAAGTAAATAGAACTGAATAAGATGTCAAGTGAAGGAGGTAGGTTTGAAACCAGATCTGTCTAATGCCCATGTCTATGCTCTTTCAGGTCCACCACCTGTTGCAGTTACTACTACTGTGTAGCAAATTGCCCCAAAATTTGTGATGTAAAGCAATAACCATTTTATTATGTTCACAGGCTCTAGGAGTCAGGAATTTAGAAAAGGCAGAATGGGAATGGATCGTTTCTCCTCTACGATATTATGGGTCTCAGCTGGGAAGTCCAAAACTGGGAATGACTCAATAGCGAAGGTCTAGAATCATCTGCCACCACCCAACTGTCAGTCTGTCCTACTGTGATAGCTTGAGTGTGGCTGTGATGCTGGAGACTATGCCACTGATATTTCAAATACCAAGAGGGCCACCCATGGTGGACAGATTTCAGTGGAATGTCCAAACTAAGATAGACTAGGAAAAATGGCCCTGGTGATCTACTTCCAAAAATTAGCCAATGAAAACCTCATGGAACACAACAGAACACTGTTGGACACGCTTGCTTTGGACACACCATCTGGAAGGATCAGTTGCTAGAGGAGGAGATCATGTTTGATGAAGGAGAAAGAGCCCCTCAGAATCCTAAGAGTTAATAATATGGCTGTCATTTTAAGCTACTAAGTTATGTGACTTTGATGACTAAGGTGCACCTGACCCAAGTCATGGTCTTTTCAATCAACTCATATGTATGTAAAAGCCGGACAATGAACAAAGAAGACAGAAGAAGAATTGATGCATTCGAATTGTGCTGTTGGCGAAGAATATTGAATATTCCATGGACTGCCCGAAGAACAAACAAATCAGTCTTAGAAGAAATAAAACCAGAATGTTCCTTAGAAGCAAAGAGAACAAGATTTCCACTTGCTTATTTGGACACAGGAAAGACCAATTGCTAGAGAAGGACATCACGTTTGGTAGAGAATCAGTGAGAATGAAGGAGACCATTAATGAGGTAGGTTAACACAATAACTGCAGCAACGGACTCCAACTTACCAATGAACATAAAGATGGCAGAGAACTGGACAATGTCTTATTCTGTTATACACAAGGTTGTGTTGAGTCGGAGTAGACTCGATGGCAACTAAAAACAACAACAAAACAAGTAGTAACAATGGATAACTAATTAAAACAAAGGGTGAGTATTGGGGTACCAGGTCTTCATATTCCCTTCAGCCAGTCCAGCTCTTCTTTAGTATGCTTCATACATTGGATTTCAGCACATGATTTTGTTTTAAGAGAGGTTTCCATAGTCATAAAAGCATTTTCGTTTTACCAGAATGGGAGTGGAACCTGAGGTCCTGATAGAAGCAGAACTTGCTCAAGGTTACTCAATGAGAGAGCTCAGTTTTAAGCCCAGAAAGCAAGTTTTCTGACTGCCAACAACACTGTTTTCTTTCTTTTCTCCACTCATCATCTGAAGCATGAAGGTCCACCCACCATGAGGCAACAAGGATGAAGCTCCCAGGATGTTCAGCAGGCGCCATTTTGAGTGGCTCCACTTCAAAGCTCTTTCCTCAGCTGGGTCCCCTTTCCACCCTTGCATGAGAAGGGAAGATGGTGCCCTCATTGCATCAAGCTTCCAGGCTCCAAAGCCAACCAGGTACAAAAACTGGGCTGCCCCTCCCAATGGTGACCTTACAAAATGCCCTTTCTGCAGAGGTGAGCAGCGGGTGGGGGCTGGCAGAGCAGGCCAGGGCACAGGGTTAGGCCCTGATAACCTGAGATCAAAGCGGCCTGTCAGCAGTGTCAGCTGAGAGGCAGCCAAGACAAGCGACACGGGCAGCTTTATCTCCCTGCTGGCCCAGGAGCCAGGCGGGGAAAACACCACGGTTCCCGGAAACTATTTCTGGACGGGCTGAAGGGAGTCGCTGGTGCCTGGCTCGTTCCAGGCTGGCTCGGGGTCTGTCCCCTGTCCCCTCCTGCACACACACAGCTGCCTCTCACAGTCTCACATGATGTTTGCGCCCTGCTCTTTCAGCCATACTTTCCCATTCTCACAGACACATGGATACACACCCGGTAAAGATTTTTCTTCTTTTCCCCACAGCATTTCCATTCCCACGCTCAGTGTCTCTTGTCTCGCACAAACACACAGAAGATGGCTGCTTTCCTCCTTACCTTCCCACCCAACACATACTCAGCTGTCTCCTCCCTCCAGTCTCACATTTGCAGATACGTGCTTTCTTCCCTCTCCCGCCTTCACACACACATATACACATGTGCACACACGCACACACACACACACGCACACACCTGTCTGGGTTACAATCTCCAAACTCTAAAAAGAGAATCCAGCGGCCCCCGCCAATTAAAACAATCCAAACATCTTGCCTTCCTTTCAATTGTTTGAACTCTGGGACAGTTTCCACTGGCTGGTGCCTAGATATATATATGTATATATCCACCCCCCCCCACGAAGTGTTGACCCCTTCGTTTGCAGCTGGAAGAAACCCAACCACTGCTCTTGCTCCAGCTGTGGCCCTTTGTCAGCTGGGCAGCCACAGCTGGCTGGTTTCAAACACGTTGACTGGAGCCCAGTCATCTCAGCACTTTCAGAAAGAATAGGAAGGAACCTACCCATCAAATATATTATCTGAGAGATACCAGAACTTTCCCCACTCCATAAGCTTTCATTTCTCCCTCTGCCAATGAGCACCACGTGACTGCTTCAGGGAGCATCCGGACTGGCCGCAGGAAGAGAGGTGGGCATTGGCGTACATGCCACTTTCCAGCTTCAAGACAAGCTTCAAGCATCAGGATGTCATCAGAGCAGTGAGGCTGGCAGGGGTGAGAAGATGGTTCAGGAGGCGTTGGCCTGCCCAGAGGCAAATGGAAGGAAAGGAGATTTATCGAGCCCCAGGGAATATGGGGTAACTTTACACAAAAGCAAAACCCTGAGCAGGAAGAAACTATAGATGTCTACTATGTATGTCCCTGTTGGTACACAGTCACATAGCGCCACAGTTAAATGCACAGATTTGTATATTACATACCTGGTTTGAAGCCTGCCTCCGCCACTTTCCAGACCTTGAGTAAATGGTAATCTCCCCGAGCATTAGTTTCCTCATCTGTAAAATGGGTGCAAAACTAGAATCAGCTAGCAGATTTATAAAGATCAGCAAGAATGCAAACACAATAAGATATCTTTACTTTAGATAAGTATAGTAGGTACAGTATTGTTAGATATCTAATAGCCTAATCTCTTACATATTGTTACTCAGAAAAATCTCAGTCCTCAACCGCCATAGATATTCTAATTCCTGAGATCCAGGGGGCACTTCTCTTGTCTTTCTTCCGTTTTTCTTCCTCATTAATTTGTTGCTTTCCCTTTAAATTTTTTTTTTTCCTTGCATAGGTTAAATAAACACACACACTTGGCCCAGTCCAGCCCAAATAATGGCACTCACATGAAATAAAGGGGTAGGGAAGGATCTGTGGAGTTCATTTATATCTAACTATGAGCAACCAAAGGCCGCTAGACTGGAGAATATGCAAAAGGCTTGAAGGACGAAAGGGGATATTAAAATTGTAATTTTCCCAATCACATCGAGAGAGGCGTCTCTTTCAGCCCAAATGACAGGCCGCATAGCGCATCTGTCAAAAACTGTTCTACGTCCGCAAGCAAAAACCAAGTAGAGTTTCTGCTCAGTGGCAGCATGGGCTGAGGTTGCTGACAGCTTCGTTCCAATTTTTTTCTTTTTCTTTTTTTTCCTCCAAGGCATTTTATTTTTGTAGCCATCTTTTTGGAACTTGCTTCTGTTTCCCCTTTCTTTTCTTTCTTTCTTCCATGAGGGCTGGATAAGACTTCAGTCTATATGGTCCAGAAAGGGCCACTATAAAGTTTCCTGTGGCCCCATACAGGCCCAGGACACATCATAAGGCCTACTGACCAGGCCCTGAGATTCCAACCTGGATACCGACTTCCCCAACTGAACCCATTTTTACTCCCTTTTCAGTGGAGGCCAAGATTGGCTAGGTGGAAAAAAAAAAAAAAAAAGGTGGAGGAGGGCTGTAATTTGGAGTAGTATGTGGTATGTGGAGTCCCCGGGTGGAGCAAACGGTTAGCACTCACTACTAACTGAAAGGCTGGTGGTTCGGACCCACCCAGAGGTGCTTTGGAAGAAGGACCTGGTGGTCTGCTTCCCAAAGGCCACAGCCTTGAAAACTCTGTGGACCACAGTTATACTCTGACATGCATGGGGTCACCATGAGGTGACAGCAATTAACTTGACAGCAACTGGTTTGTTTGTTTGTTTGCAGTAGTAAGTGAACGAAATCTCTAGGTGGTAGCAACAGTTAATGTGATCAACGGCTAACCAAAAGGTTGGGGGTTTGAGTCCACCCAGAGGTGCCTCTGGACATTAAGGACTATGGTGCACCTGACCCAAGCCATGGTATTTTCAGTCACCTCATATGCGTGCAAAACTGGACAATGAATAAAGAAAATCAAAGAAGAATTGACACCTTTGAATTATGGTGTTGGCAAAGAATAGTGAAGATATGAGGGACTGCCAGAAGAACAAACAAATCTGTCTTGGAAGAAGTACAGCCAGAATGCTCCTTAGAAGCAAGGATGGCCAGTCTTCATCTCTCATACTTTGGACATGTTATCAGGAGGGACCATTCCCTGAAGAAGGACATCATGCTTGAGAGGGTCGGCAAAAAAGAGAAAGACCCTCAACAAGATGGACTGACACAGGGGCTGCAACAATGGGCTCAAGCATAACAGTGATTGTGAAGACAGTACATGACTAGTCAGTATTTCGTTCTATTGTACATGGGGTTGCTATGAGTTGGAACCGACTTGACAGCATCTGACAACAGAGGTGCCTAAGAAGTAAGGCCTGGCTATCTATTTCTGAAAAGTCAGCCACTGGAGCACAGTTCTACCCTGATATGCATGGGGTCACCATGAGTCAAGTCTGCTCAATGTCAACTGATTTACTGGTTTGAGTGGTATGTGAGCAAACCGCCATTGGCCACTCATAGTCAAGGGGTTAATAAACTCTGTGGTCCATGGGTGGGAGGATGGCACGATTGCAGGCATAGATTTGGGCACTTGCTTAGGCCAATGGTGATGTCAAAAGGCCTGGAGAGTGTAGCTCTGAAGTCCAGTCCATGATTTTTGTTTGTGAGCTGACTCCTGGAATTTCCACTGACGTCACCAGAGCACCATGATGGAAGACCAGCATCATAAGGAGGTTCATGGCTGATTTATTGATAGAACTCCCTCATGCTGGGGCTCAGCTTACCTTACCCATGTACTTCAAGGTGTGGCTCTCCTTCCTGGCTTCCATGGCAACAGTAAGGCATCAGCCTCAGACAGATGAAAGAGACAAAGCCTGGAGACATAATTAACACACCTAATTCTCACTCCTTGACGCCAGCGCTGAGATCTTGGCAAAGCCCAAAGCAGCGCACCAAGCACGGATAATGCATTCCACAGTGGAAAATCTGAAACTGAGTCAGAGGAATTTATATCAATTAGGCTCAAAGAAAGGTCTCTGGGTAGCGCAAACAGTTTGTGCTTGACCTCTAACCAAAAGGTTGGCGGTTTGAACCCACCCAGCAGCACCACAGACGAAACACCTGGTGACCAGCTCTCCATAAAGATTACAGCCAAGAAAACCCTAAGGAGCTCAGTTCTACTCTGTAACACATGGGCTCACCACAAGTCACAGTCAACTCAACAGTAAAGGGTAAGGTTTTAGACTCAAAGAAGAGATAGCTGAGGAATTCTTTGAAATACTTTCTGAGGAGGAGCCTAAAGAGGGAGACCTAGCCAGGGCTGGAGGTTTTGGAAGGTATGCTGTGCAACCTGGGAGCCACTGAGAGCTCTGAGCAGGGAAGTGATATGACTTGATTTGCATCTCAGAAGAATGAATGGAGGGGAACCAGAGTGGAAAGAGCTGACCAATCAGAAGACTCCTGTGGAAATCCAGGTATGAGATGGAGGCAGCCTGGTCCAGGACAGTCAGTCGAGAATGGAACCAAGTTAACATATCCAAGAACAATTCAAGGAGGAGGATTAGAAACATAGGCAATTGTATGCATCAAAGAGTGGGAGACAAGTCACGAGCACCTAAAAAGTCTCCACCCTAAGGTGACCAATACTCGTCTAAAGTACTCCCCCTACACTCAGTTTATCTAACACAAGGTCCAGCTAAAATAAGTTGAAATCTTTTTTTTTTTTTAACTATACTCTCAAATCTATTTTTCTTTTTTGAGAGTGTAATATGAAAAAAAAAAAATATGCTCTCAGGCCTATTGGAGACCCTGGGCGATGTAAATGCTTTGGCTGTTAACCAAAAGATTGGAGGTTGGAGTCCACCCAGAGGTGCCTCAGAAGAAAAGCCTGGCCATCTGCTTCTGAGAAATCAGCCATTGAAAACCCTATGAAATCTATCTATAAAAAAAATAGGATGGAATAAACAACAGCAACTCAAAAGATCAGATAGGAAACTTTGGGGGCAGTGGGTTTATGTTACTGGGGGAGGAACAATTCACAAAAGGAAGTTGAGAATGGTTACACAACTAGAAACATATAATGAATGTCACTGAATTGTACATGTGAAAATTGTTGAATCGGCGTATGTTCTGCTGTGTATATTCTGAACAATAACAACAACAAAGAAATAAATTATATAAAATAACAACAAAAAAGAAAACCCTACAGAGTACAGTTCTACTCTGACATATAAGGGGTCACCATGAGTTGGGATCAACTCACCGACAACTGGGTGGTCCTCCGATGTATTATATCTGTACATATCACTGTCCTTGCACATCATGGTTAATCTGTCAGGCTCTGAAGTCAGACTGCCTAGTGTGGTCTTTGGAGCCCTGGTGGCACAGTGGTTAAGAGCTCGGCTGCTAAACAAAAGTTGGCAGTTTAAATCCACCAGCCGCTCCTTGGAAACCCTAAGGGGTAATTCTTCTCTGTCCTACAGGGTCATGATTAGTCAGAATTGACTTGACAGCAATGGGTGTTTTGCTTTACTGTGGTCTTCAGGAGCCCTGGTGGTGCAGTGGTAAAGCACTTGGCTGCTAACCGAAAGGTCGGCAGTTTGAACCCACTAGCCACACTGAGGGAGAAAGATGTGGCAGTCTGCTTCCGTAAAGATTACAGCCTTGGAAACTCTATGGGGCAGTTCCACACTGTTCTATTGGGTTGCTTTGGGTCAGAATGGACTCCACAGCAAGGGGTGTAGCTTTGGGCTTTATATAAGAAAACCCGCCCATCTGCCAGTTTTGTCGTACCATGGTGGCTTGTATGTTACTACGATCCTGGAAGCTATGCCACTGGTATTTCAAAATGCCAGGGCAAGTTTCAGCAGAACCTCCAGACTAAGACAGTTTAGGAAGAAAGGCCTGGCAATCTACTTCTGAAAATTAGCCAGTGAAAACCCTGTGGATTGCAACAGAATGTCGTCTGACATAGTGCTGGAAGATGAGCCCCCTAGGTTGGAAGGCACTCACAACCTACAGTGGCCACACCAGTGGACTCAAGCATACCAACGACTGTGAAGACGGCGCAGGACCAGGCAAGGTTTCATTCAGTTGTACATGGGTGGGGTTGCCGTGAGTAGGGAGCCAACTCAACGACAACTAACAACAACAACATATAATAACAGACTTGGTTTGTAATAAGTGTTCGAAAAAAACAGGAGCTGTTATCATTAGAACTTTCCATCTACCCCACCCCAGGCCCTGTCCTCTCAATGGAGAGCTACTTAGAGCTTTTAATCTCACAGTTAGTATTTCCCACTTGAGGCAGCTCCTTAAGGCGTTTCTGTTATGCACCCCGCTACCTGGTAGCTTAACTGAGCGAGCCATTTGCAAGGTGCCTCTTTGCATTTTTTTAGCTGAGATTTGGAAAACCTTTGACCAAAGTGACTAACAAGATTGAATATGAAAGAAAAGCATAACAATTGGGCCTTTCCTTAAGAAGGAATGGGTTATCTCCAGGGGAAGGGAGTTTCCTAAACCCTAAAGATGTTTGTTAGCTGAGATAATGTATACAAAGAGCAACGTCGTGGCAAAACAATCTCTCGTCTGAACAATTGCAGCAGCGTCCTAGCTGATCTATTGCTTCTGGCAAGGCCCCTGAGAGTCTATTCTCCACCTGCAGCCAGAGGGATCCTTTTTAAATGTAAAGCAAACAAAAACTAAAAACAGCCCCAGTGTCCATCAACAGGATAAAGGATAAAAAAAAAAACCAAGGATAAAGAAATACTAACCCGTTGCCTTAGAGTTGATTCTCCCGTGTGTCAGAGTAAAACTTTGCTCCGTAGGGTTATCAGCTGTTTCTTTTTTTTGAAATCACCAGGTCTTTCTTCTGAGGCACCTCTAGGTGTACTCAAACCTCCAACCTTTCGGTTAAGAGCTGAACCTGTTAACTGTACCATCCAAGGACTCTGATAGAATTTATTGGAAAAAAAAAAAAATTCAGTAGAGTCGATTCCAACCCATAGCGATCCTATGGGACAGAACAGAACTGCCCCATATGGTTTCCAAGGAGCAGCTGGTGCATTCAAACTGCTCACCTTTTGATTAGCAGTTGAGCTCCTACCCACTGTGCCACCAGGGCTCCTGTATACAAGTTATAGCCTGGGTGAATCTCAAATGCGCTATGCTGAGTGAAAGTAGCCTTACAGAGAAGACTACAAACTGTCTGCATTACCTTCTGTATGTAAAGTCCTGGAATAGACAAAACTAACGTATGGCGGGAAAAATCAGAACAGTGGTTGTCTGGAGTGGTGGTGGGGAGGGAGACACTGAGAAGGAGCCTGAGGGAATGTTCAGGGATGATGCTAACATTCTCTACCTTGATAGGGTTTTGGGTTGCACAAGTGTGTACATTTGTCAAAAATCAGAGAATAGTACATTTAAGAGTTACGCTTTTTAAAACCACACAAATACTGAACTCTAGCTAGTGATACGCATGCAGAGATGTTTCGGGATGAGGTACTGATAATCTGCGACTTACTTGGACGTACAACAACACAATAAGGTCAATCGATGAATGGATAAACCCCAAAATCCAAACCCATTGCTGTCAAGTCAATTCTGACTCATAGCAACCCTATAGGACATAGAACCGCCCCATAGGGTTTCCAAGGAGCAGCTGGTAGATTCCAGCTGCTGACTAGTTTGGTGACCGGCCTGAGCTCTTAGCCACTGAGCCACCAGGGCTCCCCATGAATGGACACAGGAATGAATAAATGGGTAGAGACGTGATAAAGCAAATATAACAAAATGTTTATCGAAGAACCTAGTCAGTGGGTATACGGATCTTCACTGCAGAATTTTTTTAACTTTTCTGTTTGTTTGAAATATTTCCACAATAAAATCTTTGAAGAGGTGGAAGGTTTCCCTATTTATTCGGGTGCAAATCCAAAGCTCCTATAATGGCCTACAAGGTCTGCATGGTCTGTGTTCCTCCCCAGCCCCAACTTTCTGGCCTCTTCTCCTGCCACCTCTCTCTCCCACTTAACTTCCAGCCCTGGTGGCCTCCTTGCCCTTCTTCAAACACACCAAATACACTCCTGCCTCAGGGCCTTTGCGTTTGCCATTCCCCCTGCCTGAACTTCTGAGTCATGACTTCTTCAAGTTTCTGCTCCCAATGTCACCTCTTCACCACCCCATAGAAAAAAGAACTTTCTCCTTCCTCCCTATCTATCTCTCCCAGATCACTCTCAATCCCCTGCCTTCTTTACGAGTCTTCATTGTTTTTATCACTCACAGCACAATATTCCATTGTTTACTGTCTCTCCCTCCTCCTCAGAATGTAAGGACTTTGCTTTGTTCCCTGTGGTATGCCACCACCTAGATAGGCGCCTGGGAGCCGACAGCACTCAATAAACATTTGTTTAATAAACACAGGAATGAATGAGAGTGAGGCAGATACTCCCAGTAGTAAAGCTGAGCACTTGCTAAGCGCCTAGCACCGTGCTAAGCCATTTACTTCCATTATCTCATGTAATCCTCATAACCAGCCTGTTACTACTTTTACGACTGAGAAAAATCGTAATTTAGAAAGATTAAGCCATTTACCCAAGGACAAGTGAGTGGTGGGGCTGGGAGAGTCCCAGCCAGTTCTTTGGGCTCTAAAACCCAAAATCTTTCCACCTTGCCACAGGCCAGGGAGGGTCTAGAAAAGAAGATAAATGAAAAGGAATGTGTTAGCATGTCGCCAGCCTGTCCTAACTGCAGACATCAGACCAGATCACCAGGAGATCTGGGTGCCTCAGGCTCTCCATCATCAAATGTCCAATGAAACCTGGTGTCCCACGTCCGCAGTCTATGAAGGTCAAACAAGCTGACCAGCATTACTGGGCTTCCTACTGGATCAGCTTTTCTATTTCACATTCCATGTTAATAAGTGACCTTTTGGTTGCAAAAAAAAAAATGACCCTAAATACCACATCAACCATCTTCCTTTCGTGTCTTCACCATATACACGGGGCTGTATCAATTCACCTTAACAAAAAGTGATGTTTTTACAAAATTTTAGTAGACTTTATTTTTTAGAGCAGTTTGAGGTTTTGCAGAAAAATATAGCGTTCCCATACTCCTTCCTACACGTTGTTTCTCCTGTTAACACATACTGTGTTTCTGTGGGACATTTGTTACGACCGATGTTATATTATTGATACATTATTAATGAAAGTCCATAGTTTACAATAAGGTTCCCTCTTTGTGTTATACCATCCTTTTTGTTTGTTTGTTTTTATTGCAGTAAATATAAGAAACCCTCGTGGTGCAGTGGTTAAGTGCTCAGCTGCTAACCAAAAGATCAGCAGTTCGAACCTACCAGCTGCTTTCAAGGGAAGAAGTTGTGGCAGTCTGCTTCCATAAAGATTTACAGCCTTGGAAACCCTATAGGTCAGTTCTTCTGTCCCATAGGGTTGCTATGACTCAGAATCGACTCAATGGCAACAGGTTTAAATACATAGATAACATATTTGCCATTTCTGCAATCTTCATATAAAACAAAAAAAAAAAACAAACCCGTTGCCATTAAGTCGATTCCAACTCATAGTGACCCTACAGGACAGAGTAGAGTTGCCCCATAGAGTTTCCAAGGAGCGTCTGGTGGATTCGAACTGCTGATCTTTAGGTTAGCAGCTGTAGCTCTCAACCGCTATGCCACCAGGGTTTCCAACAATCTTCATATCAGTGACATTAATTACATTCATCGCGCTGCTCAGCCATCACCATTAACCATTCCCAAATGTTTCCATTAGCCTCAACAGAAGCTCTCCATCCCCTAAGCATTGTGTCTGCCCTTCTCCCTCCCTCACAAAATGTGATTGTATTTTTGTTTTGTTTTTTTTAATTGTCTTTTAGGTGAAAGTTTACAGAGCAAATTAGTTTCTCATTCAAAAATGTATATACAAATTGCTTTGTGACATTGGCTGCAATCCTTGCTATGTGTCAGTACTCTCCCCCGTTCCACCCCGAGTTCCCCGTGTCCATTTGCTCAGTTTTCCTGTCCCTTCCTGCCTTCTTGTCTTTGCTTTTGAGCAGATGTTGTCCATTTGATCTCATATTCTTGACTGAACTAAGAAGCACGTTCCTCACGTGTGTTACTGTTTGTTTTATAGGACTGTCTAATCTTTGGCTGAAAGGTGGACTTTGAGAGTGGCTTCAGTTCTGAGTTAGCAGGGTGTCAAGCGGCCATAGTCTCACAGGTTCCTCTAGTCTCTGTCAGAACAGTAAGTTTGGTCTTTTCTTATGAGTTTGAATTTTGTTCTACATTTTTCTCTGCTCTCTCTGGGACCCTCTATTGTGATCCCTGTCAGGGTAGTAGATGGTGGTAGCCGGGCACTATCTAGTTCTTCTGGAATCAGGCTGGTGGAGGCTGTGGTTCATGGGGTCCGTTAATCCTTTGGGCTAAAATTTTTCTTGTGTTTTTGTTTTTTTCATTCTTCTTTGCTTCAGATGGGATGAGACCAATAGATGTATCTTAGATGGCCACTCACAAGCTGGTAAGACCCTAGACACTACACCCTAAAGTAGGATGTAGAACTTTCTGTTGTTGTTGTTAACTATGTTATACCAGTTGACCTAGATATCCCCCAAGACTGGTCCCCATCCCTCAGCCTCAGTGACTTGGTCCCTCAAGGTGTTTGGATGTGTCTAGGAAGCTTCTGTAACTTTGCCTTGGCCAAATTGTGCTGACTTCCCCTATGATGTGTGTTGTCTTTCCCTTTACCAAACTTAACACTTGTCTCCTATCTGGTTAGTGATTTCCCCTTTCCACCCTTCCTTTCCCTCATAACCATCAAAGATTGTTTTTTTTTTTTTCTATGTGTAAACCTTTTCTTGAGTTTTTATAATAGTGGTCTCATACAATATTTGTCCTTTTGTGATTGACTTATTTCACTTGGCATAATGCCTCCAGATTCACCCATGTTGTGAGGAGTTTCAAGGATTCATCACTGTTCTTCATCATTGCGTAGTATTCCATTGTGTGTATGTTCCATAATTTGTTTAATCATTCATCTGTTTTGGGGTGCTTAGGTTGTTTCCATCTTTTTGCCATTGTGAATAATGCTGCAATAAACACGGGTGTATATACGGCTATTCGTGTGAAGCCTCTTATTTCTCTAGGATATTTCCTAGGAGCTGGATTAATGGATCCTATGGTATTTCTATCTCTACATCTTTAAGGAGGCGCCGTATTGTTTTCCATAGTGGTTGCACCAGTATGCATTCCCAGCAGCTGTGCGTAAGAGTTCCAATCTCCCCGCACCCTCTGCAACATTTGTTATTTTCTGTTTTTTTAATAAGTGCCAGCAAAGCCAGGGCGAGATGGTATCTCATTGTGGTTTTGATTTGCATTTCTCTAACAGCTAATGATCAAGAGCATTTCCTCATGTGTCTGCCAGCTACCTGATCATCTTCTTTGGTGAAGTGTCTGTTCATAACAAAAGGTGGTTTTTAATGAACATATCAGACTTCTCATCTGGAAACATGAATGTCCATTGTGCTTAAAAACGTTAGTTCATCTAGGGCCACATAAACCAGAGACTACGTCAACCTGAGACCAGAAGAACTAGATGGTGCCCGGCTACAACCGAAGACTGCCCTGACAAGGAACACAACAGAGAGCCCCCGAGGGAGCAGGAGAACAGTGGGATACAGACCCCAAATTCTCGTAAAAAGACCAGACTTCATGGTCTGACTGAGACTAGAAGGACCCTGGTGATCATGGTCCCCAGACCTTCTGTTGGCCCAGGACAGGAACCATCCCCAAAGCCAACTCTTCAGACAGGGAACGGACTGGACAATGGGATGGAGAGGGATGCTGGTGAGGAGTGAGCTTCTTGGATCAAGTGGACACGTGAGACTATGTTGGCATCTCCTGCCTGGAGGGGAGATGAGAGGGTGGAGGGGGTTAGAAGCTGGAGAAATGGGCACGAAAAGAGAGAGTGGAGGGAGGGAGCAGTCTGTCTCTAAGGGAGAGCAATTGGGAGTATGTAGCAAGGTGTATGTAAGTTTCTGTGTGAGAGACTGACTTGATTTATAAACTTTCACTTAAAGCACAATAAAAAGTAAAAAAAAAAAAAAAAGTTAGTTCATCTCCATGATGAACTGGCTCCTATTCACAAACCAATAGCCACAACAATGGACTCAAACGCCCAATGATCAAGAAGATGGCGTGGAACCAGGCGACATTTTGTTCCATCATACATAAGATCGCCATGAGTTGGAGCCAACTCGATGGCAGCTAACAATAATAGCATCTTACTAACCAGGTTAAATTTATAAAAAAAAATATCTCAAAAACATTTGCAATTCTGCATAGGTGATCAGTCAGCAAATGGGCCTTAGAAATGTGAGGAGCACTTGAATGAATGCCACACATGTGTATTGAGCACCTACTGTGTGCAAGGCATTGTAAGAAGTACTAGGAGGCAAGGAGGAGGTGAGTGTACCATGTTCCCTGCCTGGCAGAGCTCTGCCACTTACTGTGTGACCTTGGCCAAGTTACATGAACACTCTGAGCCTTGGGTTCCCATCTGAAAAGTAGAGATAATTATACTTCCTTGAAAATGCTATTATTGTGAGGAACACAAGAGACAATGTGTGTAAGGCACCTAACACAGTGGGCAGGACATAATAGTCCAGGGAAAAGATGCTAGTTCCATGCCCACTTCCCTTCCGTGCTCCCCCACATTTCAGGGAGAACATGAGACCACCTTGGGTAATTCTGACTTCTAGGCAGACTGGGCTAAGCATTCTCAGTGAGGAACTGACTGACCATAGGATCATAATTACATGCCTAGTGATATTCCCAAAGGAGGTATCTTTGTCTCCACATCACGGTGGGAAAACTAAAGTTCAAAACAAATAAGTAACTTACCCAAGATAATACAGTTATTAAGTGGTAGAAGTTCCTGGTTCTTATCTTGTTCATCTCATGGGAGAGAGACATGAATTCCAACTGAGGAAATCCAGGAAGGCTTCTTGGAGGAGAGGGCCATTTCAAAAGCCTACCATCCAGGTGTGAATATTTGTTTTCTTGAACACAGAACTCAGCTCCTCCTCAGAGCCTGCGTCCTGGGTCCTAAAACCCAGAGCCTTGCTGCTTTCTTTCTGCAATTGACCTTTAGCCAAAGTGGGCATCAGCAGAGATCCCTCTTCTCTCAAATACTGAGATTCACAAGATCCTCCCCCCACCCCCACCAGCACCCTCTCCCTTTCCCCCAGTGCTCCAACATCTAAAGAGTTTTGAGAAAGCCAGACTCTGCTCAAAGGCCTTTTGAAAACTCTCTCCCACTGGTCAGTTCTATGTCAGGGCCACTTTTCATCACTTGGTGACAGTGTAAAACAGGGGAAAAGTCAGAAAATCAAATCATCCTCAGAGTAGGTTAGGCATCAGGCTATCCTTTCAAAACATGTTTGTGTTCTGGTTATTTACAATTGCCTGTTTGTTAGGGGTGGGATCCCGGGATGGTTCAAATGCTTGATGCCCTCAGCTGCTAACTGAAAGATTTGAGGCTTGAGTTCACCCAGAGGCACCTTGGAAGAAAGGCCTGGCAATCTACTTCCAAAAAACCAGCCATTGAAAATTCTATGGAGCGCAGTTTTACTCCGATACACACGGGGTTGCCATGAATCGGAATCAACTTGACAGCAACAGGTAAAACTGATATGTCCTTATATTAGGGGATTCCAATGACGTCCCTGCCCCCCGTTTGTATCTCCAGCTGCCTTTGCTCTTGTTTTCTGGGTTCCAGCCACCACCCTTTCTCTTCCCCTTCCTTGAATGAACCTTACTCTTTCCTTTCTCTTCTCACTGACTTTGCTTAGGGGGTTCCCTGTTGCCTGAAAGACCCCTTCCTACCCAGCTCCTGCCTACTATTTTTCGGACCTGCACACCCAAGGAGGATTCAGGTTCTATGCCCATACTTCATCACGGCATTCATCACCACTTGGAAAAGTATTTGGTGGGTTCTTTCATGAATGTCTATGCCCTGGACTAGACTCTGGCTCTCATGAAAGTAAAGAACATATCTGCCTTGTCCATGCTGTGTCCCCGGCACTTAGGCCATAGCAAGAACTCAATAAATATTGGTCAAAGGGTATGGAAACTCCCCAGAAGGTTCTAGCCAAGGGAATGGGTCAATGGGCATGCAGGCAAGGAGGAAGATGGAAGAGTCTAGATGGGTGGTGTTCTTAAAGATGTCCAGGAGAGAGCCTTTTTCATGCCTCTTGTCCCAGTTCCTCAGATCCCAGGCAAAGGTGAAGGGCCAGACGTTCTCCAGGGCTCCCTCCACAAAGCCAATATGTATTTTGTATGCCATGTGTTTATATTTTTCTCTTTGAAGACTGCTGGGGGAAGGCTAACAGTCATGGAAGTAACAAACACTTTGTCTTCTCTTCTCTTGCCAAAAGCAATCTTTAATCACCCTACCAAGTAATGGGCTCAGAATAGCATAATGGAAACAAAGTACTTAAAATACTTTCTTGGGTGGATAAACACAGCAGAGTTAAAAAAAAAAAAAAAAAAACTTTTACGTCCAGCCCCATCCTTCTCACTATACACACAACTAGGAAATGTGAAGAAAAGGAATCCTTCCCTAACAAACCAACCGACTAGTTGCCATCGAGTCTTTTCTGACTCGTGGAGACCCCATGTGTGTCAGAATAGAACTATGCTCCGTAAGATTCTCAGTGGCTGAGCTTTTGGGTATAGATCGCCAGGCCTTTCTTCCGAGGTGCCCCTGGATGGACTCAAACCTTCAGCCTTTTGTTTAGCAGTCTAGCATGTTAATAGGAGTCCTTGGGCAGTGGTCAAGAGCTCAGCTGCTAACCAAAGGTCAGCAGTTCGAACCCATCACCTGCTCCTTGAAAACCCTATAGGGCAGCTCTACTCCGTCCTATAGGGTTGCTACGAGTCGCAATCAACTCGATGGCAATGGGTTCTTTTTGTTGGGTGGAGCAAATGGTTAAGCGCTTGACTACTAGGGGTAGGTCGGAGGCTTGAACACACCCAGAGACCCCTTGGGAGACAGGCTTGGTGATCTCCCTTCAAAAGGTCACAGCCTTGAAAACCCTATAGAAGCAGTTCTGTTCTGCACACACAGGGTCCCCATGAGTCAGAATCACTTGACAGCAACTAATAACAACAACAAAGGCCCTTTAATGCAAGTTACTTAAGATAAGAATGGAAGGAAGAAGTGGCAATGTGGAATAAAAGAAGCCAATCCCTGCTTCCTTATCTTAACAGCTAGGTGGCCCTTGGGCAAGAGGCTTAACTGCTCTAAACCTCCATTTCCTCATTCGCATCCAAAACAAAACAAACAAACAAACAAACCCACTGCCATTGAGGACAGAGTAGAAGTGCCCCATAGAGTTTCCAAGGAGCGCCTGGTGGATCCAAACTGCTGACCTTTTGGTCAGCAGCTGTAGCTCTTAACCACTACACCATCAGGGTTTCCACTTGCATCCCATTGCTCCAAATCCTTGTCGTCTGGACCTGTTGCCTTGGAGTCAATTCCAACTCACAGCAACCCTGCAGGACAAAGTAGAACTGCCCCATAGGATTTCCAAGGCTGTTAATCTTTACGGAAGCAGTCTTTCTCCCGCAGAGCAGCTGGTGGGTTCGAATGGCCGAACTTTTGGTTAGCAGCTGAGCACTTAACCACAGCACTGCAATAAATGTCGGCTTCTTTCTTCCTAGTTATCTCTAATAAGCTTGACTTTCCTTGTCTCACTTAGCAACTGGTCGTCTTGGGAGACCCAGATGAAGCCCCAAACCCCTACTGCCATCTTTGCTAGTTTGTTGGAATGCACACCCAAAGCCTGTGAGTCTCTGACCAGTGGACCTGACTGCTTGCAAAGTTACTGTCATCCCTCATCCTCCAGTCCCCAAACTGGATGGAGACTCTTTGAAGTCAGCAGTCCATCTCTCCCTAGTTTCTTGAGGACATTAGCATCACCCTGATCTATCTCCCAGACTGCTCTGAAAGCCGATGAGATAAAGGGTGTGTGAGGTCTTCAGAAGCTCTATAAAGCCAAGGGTTCCTCTTGCCCTCCCTGGGCTTGGGGTGGGGGGAATCTGCATTGATTTAGATAGAATTACAAGAAGTTACACAAATGCATTTCCCCTGGACTCTCCCCTTCCAGTCAAGGGTCTCTTGGATGCAAAATGGCCCTAGCAAGTCTGGGCATGTCCAGAGTTACTCGTGTAACTGGGCATGTCCGGGCATGCCCAAGAGTCTCTTTCTCTCTCTCGCTGGAGCCAAATGGGTAACTTCAGAAAGCTCAACTGCTCACGCTAAATGAAGGCATTGGCTGGTGCAACCTGGATGCTTTCTTTACTCCGAGATCTCATGACGGCACCATACTTGGTCCTTTCTCATAAGGGTCATCCTTCCCATTTTTGCAGATGAGATGAACTGAGAGGTTGGGTAACCTGCCCAAAGTCCAGTTACGACAAGGAAGGGCAAGATTCCTGATTCTGAAGACCCGGTTCATGGCATCTTGATGGTCATTGAGCCCACCTCGCTCCACCCCAATCATTCTATTACCTGAGACCCAGAGAGGCACTCTGGGAATGCTCAGGTCATATATGGGGTCTTCTGTTCTGAATGCTGGAATTGTATTTCTGGAGATTCCCAGCCTTCCTACAGTTAACTGACATCTCTTTCTTCACTCTAGCCCTCTTCCAACCCCGATTCCTCTGCTAACCTCACAATAATTCTATAGGGTATAACCGCAACCATAATTATGGTAATTGGCACCATTTATTAAGCGCCGACTATGTTCTAGCCATTGAACTAAGCAACGTATATTTCATTTCATGAGCTTAAGAGCCCCACAAAGCAACTGTGAGGATCTTCACCCCGTTTTACAGGTGAGAAAGCTGAGGCTCCGAGATGGAAAAGCCTTCGCCCAGAGTCCACAGACCAGTAAATAGCAGAGCCAATGCTGAAATTCATGCGGGCCAAATCCAAGCTCTCAAACACCCAAACATGGCCTACTTTTTTACCTGCACTTTGACCAAGGTTTTTGCTCAAAAAGACTGTGACATAGTTCAGTAAAATCCTGCCCTGACAACCTCTAGTGCTTGACCTAGGTGGGTATGTCCCTCTCAACTCCCACGCCCAGGCCTCAGTTTCCCCACCTGTGGAGTAGGCAACTGGGCTAGATGAATCCTGAGGTCCAGTTCAACTCCTGACAACTGCAACCCAACCCAGAAGAAGCAGACTTCTTGCCCAACTTCCTCCCTCCCCAAGATAGTTCCCTCTTGATGTGGAAAATGAATGAAGACTTCAACACATTCATTGTGTTTCTCTCCCCTACTTCAACGGGCCAAGGAAGAGGGTCTGAAGTCAGAGCTGGGTTTCCTCTCAGGCTACCTCCATTCTGGAAGCCTAACTTGGTCTTCTCCTGCCCTGAATTCACCCTCATTTGACTAGCAGGAGAGTTTAGATCCCTGAGGTGGAAATCAGGGCCCTGCCCTCCAGGAATTTAGCCCCACCTTTAACTGCGAGCTTTGGGAAATTATCTTTTGTTGTTGTGGCAACCTTACATATAACAGAAGGAAACATTGCCCAGTCCTGCAACCATCTTCATGATCGTTGGCAAGTTTGAGCCTATCGTGGGCGTGATGTCAATCCATCTCACTGACGGTTTCTCTCATTTTCACTGACCCTCTACTTTACCAAACATAAAGTCCTTTTTTTTTTTAATCATAATTTTGTTTTTCTTTAATAATAGAACTGTGACTTTAGATATAGAGAGAGCTGTGTTGGAATCACAGCTCTGCCACAAACTAGCTGTGTTTTCCTTATTCATATGGGACACTCATGCATTCCGTGCTTATGGGGCTCCTACGATGAGCCAGGAACTCAACTATGGGGCACAAGATGAGAGGAGAAACTAGTTTCCTGCCATCTTGAAGCTTTCTTTCTAGTTGGGGAAGTGAGGAGAGGGAAGACAAAAAGTAAGCAAATACATATGAGATTTTCAGAAGTAAATGAAACAGGGTAAAGGGATGGAAAATGCTAGGGCAGGGGACATTTGATAGGTTGGAAAGCAAAGCCCTTTTTAAGGAGAAGACATCTGAGGAAAGCCTTGATAATGGAGACCACCATTTAAAGGGCTAGGTAGAGAGAACAGCAAAGATGCTTACTATGTTTAAAGGCCAGTGTTGATAGGTGCCGTCAAGTTGACTTTGACTCCTAGGGCAGATTGAACTGCCCCCATAGGGTTTTCTAAGCTACAGCAGGTTGCCAGGTCTTTCTCCCATGAGTCACTAGGTTGGTTTGAACCACCAACATTTCAACTTAGAGTGAACTGGGGGGGTGGAATGCAAAATGAGGTCAGACACTGGCAGAACCAGATCACAGATGGCTTTGCAGGCTGCTGTACAGAGTTTGGATTTTATTTTCATGCCATGAGAAGCCACTAGAGGATTTTAAGAGCTGCTTACATGCTTTTCAAACGTAGAACCGTTTTAAAACTATCAAACTCTTCCAAAGTGGCTGTCCCATTTTGCATTCCCACCAGCAGAGGATGAGTGTTCGTTCCAGTTGCTCCATTTCCTAGTCAACACTTGGAATTATCAGTCTTTAATCTTAGCCATTCTGGTGGGTGTGCAGTGATATCTTATTGTGGTCTTAATTTTCATCTTCTTGGTGATTAATGACATGGAGTAGTTTTTTATGTACTTTTTGACTAGTCACATATCTTCTTTTGTGAAGTGTCTGTTAAAACTTTTGTTCCATTTTTCATTGGGACGTTTGTCTCCTCAGTGAGCTATAGAAGTTCTTTTTGTATTCTGGATATATGTATTTTGTCAGTTTTGTGATTTTCAAATATTTTCTCTCAGACTATGACTTATTTTTTCGTTTTCTTAACAGGGTCTTTCAAAGACCAGAAGTTTTTAATTTTGATAATGTCTAATTTATCTTTTTTTTTTATTTCATGGTTTATGATTTTTTGTGTCCTACCTAAGAAATATTTGTCTAGCCTAAGGTCACAAAGAATTTCAACTATGTTTTCTTCCAGAAGTTACAAAGCTTGAGCTCTTATATTTAGTGTTATCTTTTACATGAGGTTAAACATACACCCGACTATACATCTTGCAAAGATGTCACCTTAAGGACCAAGAAGCACCTGACCCAAGCCATGGTATTTTCAATCTCCTCACATACTTGTGAAAGCTGGACAACGAATAAGGAAGACCGAGGAAGAATTGATGTCTTCGAATTGTGGTGTTGGTAAAGAATACTGAATAGACCATGGACCACTAGAAGAATGAACAAGTCTGTCTTGGAAGAAGGACAGCCAGAATGCTCCTTAGAAGGGAGGATGGCGAGACTTTGTCTCACGTACTTTGGACATGTTATCAGGAGGGACCAGTCCCTGGAGAAGGACATCATGCTTGGTAAGGTAGAGAGTCAGCTAAAAAAAGGAAGACCCTTGACGAGACGGATTGACACTGTGGCTGCAACCGTGGCCTTAAACATAGCACCATTTGTGAGGATGGCACAGAACCAGGCAGTGTTTCGTTCTGTTGTACATAGGGTCGCTATGAGTTGGAACGAACTCCATGGCACCTACCAACATCAACCATACATCTCAGCAATTTCCCTCTTAGATATTTACCTGAGGAAAAAATCATATGTGCAGAAAAATGCTTATAATGTACTGAATGTTCTATCAGCATTACTTATAATAGGCCAAAAAAATGGAAAGAAAAAATCTCCATCAACAAGTGAATGGCTATAATGTGATATCTCTGTACAAGAGAATGCTACTCATCAATACGAAGGAAGAAGCTACTGATCCAGGCAACAACATCATTGGATCTCAAAAGCAGGACGCTGAGCAAAGAAGCCAGACATAAAAGAGTACATACTGTTTGATTCCATTTTTCAAGAACTCTAGAAATGATCGAGCTCACATACAGTGGCAGAAAGCAGATCACTAGTCACCTGAGGCCAGAAATATATGGGTGAGTGTGGGCAGAAGAATGGGAAGAGGCAGGAGGGAACTTTGGGGGTGAGAAGGTTGTATGTCTTGATTGTGTTGGTGGTTACAAGAGGATGGACATTTATCAAAACTCGTTGAACCGTACACTTAAAATGGATGCAGTAGATGTAAAGTAGACCTCAATAAAGCACACATGGAAACAAAAGAGAGAGAAGCAGATGCTGATGAAGAATGGGTCCAGGGTGAAGACAAAGAGAGAGTTAGGCCACTGAGTCATCCAGGTGGGCCGTGAGTCATCCAGGGTGGAGGCAGCAGGTGACAGCATTTACTGTCCTGGTTATTATTATTGCCTTGTCATTGTTGTTGCTTTTCTGCTTTGTCTCCCGCTGTGCCAGCGCCAGGCTCTTCTTTGGAGAAGAACTGACCATTTCCCCCACTCCATAGCCTCCTAAGTCAGGCCTCAAGGTTACCGTGGAAACCAAAGGCTTTAGCTTCTAGCTGGACATCACTGAGAATAAACTCAGGAAGCCATATCACTGGCCAGGGGGACTCTGAGAAAACCTATGACACCACCCCCAGGCTCCCAGGTCGTCACTCCTCTTACCCAGCCCCCTGCCCCTATTTCCAAGCCCTCTCCCAGAACTTGGGTGCAATGCAGTTGTCAAGATTGATAATAGCTGAGAGTGACACACCACCCTCTTAAACCCGTTGCCGTCAAGTCAATTTCAACTGATAGCGACCCCATAGGACAGAGTAGAGCTGCCCCGTAGGGTTTCCAAGGAGGGCCTGGTAGATTCGAAATGCTGACCTTTAGGCTAGCAGCTGTAGTGCTGGGACCTTATTTTCCTAAAGCCAAAAAATCAGTTAAAAGGGATGTTCCTGGGGCAAGCTGGCTGGAGAAGAGAGCACTGGACTGGGAATCATGGAGACTCTGGGTTGAAATCTTGCTTCTGCCACTAAGTCGCTGTGTGATGTTGGTCAATCCATTAGCCCTCTCTGGGCCTCAGTTTTGCCATTTTTAGATGGATCTGTTAATCCCTGGATGGATCACTAGAGTCTTAGGAAGCAATTACAGTTAGTATTTATTGAGTACCTACAGCTACAAGGAACTATGCTGAGAATTGTACACATATCATCTCATTGAAACCTCACAAGGATCATAGAGGCAAATGACTTCGCACAGAAGAAGAAACAGAGGTTCAGAGAGTTAAGTAACTGGGATCCTCCATAGCCAATCAATGCCCTAATCTTTCCAAGGTCCACCTCCCTCTGCCTCATTAGCATTTTCTAGTACAAGCCAGTCCTCATTTCCAACTTGGACTCTTAAAAGACCTCCAGTCTTGCCCCTAAGGGTAGGCTGTCTTCCTATCTCTGATGTCAGAAAGACATTATTGTGTTAATGAAACTTCTTTCCTTAAAATTCTTCAGTGGCTCCCCAATACCCTCAAAATAAAACCTAAATTCCTCAGCGAGGCTGACCAAGGCCCCACATGATCTGAGCCCAGCCAAACTCTATCCTCATCTCTCCCTTCCCCCCTTCCATGAGATAATACCTACACCTCCCTCAGAATTCAGCTTAGATGCCATTTACTCCAGGAGGTCTTCCTTGCCTGCCTCCCTAGACAGTACTTCCAGCATACTCTATCCAACCACCATCATAGCCCATGGCACAGTGCACGTTGGTAGCCTGTTGACTTGTCTTATTTCCTCCACTAGACTATGAGCTCCAGATGGCAGAGGTTATGCATGGGGCTTGGCACACTGTGAATAATACTCATCAATGTCCTGGGCCACACAACCACTGGTCAACAAGGAAAGCCAGGACTGGAAGCCATTACTGGCTGACTCCAGGGACTGAGTTCTGTCTCCTATCCCACACTGACACTGGTGGAGACAGAAGAGTTTGTCTTGACTCGCAGGGCCCAGGGAGGCAAGCCCCAAATGTCCAGGGGCCTGAAATGACAAACAGATGTCCCCACTATCCCCTCCCACATCCATGGCAGACATTGCTAAGGGATCACAGCACTCCTTCTCACCGATCCCAGGCTCAGAATTCTTCCCCACACATGGCCCCAGCTAGTCTCTACTAGTCAATCCAAACCAACACCTGACATGAAGTCTGTCTGCATGTAATGCTCTTTGCTGTTGGGGTTACTATGACTGTGTTGTTGCTGTTGTTGGTTTTCTGCTTTGTCTCCAGTAGAGCCGGATGCAGACTCTCTTCATTTGTATTATGAGTTGGTCTGTTGTCCAACATCTTTATTTGGCAACCAAAGAAAATGAGGCACCGGGGAAGCACTGCCTTTCTAAGTATCACACAAATTCATATGAAAGCAAGGAGCCCTGGTAGCGCCATGGTTAGACACTCGTCTGCTAAGTGAAAGGTCGGCAGTTCGGACCCACCAAGCAGCTCTGAGAGAGAGAAGACCTGGCAATCTGCTCCCATAAAGATCATAGGCTTGGAAGCCCTGTGGGGTAGTTCTACTCTGTCCTATAGGGTGATTATAAGACAGCAACAGGTTTCATGTGAAAACAAGAGCAAGATCTCAACATTTCTCCCCTCCCAATTCAATGCAGTCCCCTCCCCTCCTGGCCTCTGGCGTGTAAACCTTCACGCTGTGGTCAGCCAACCCTCAGAATAACTAGAGGAAGAGGCGTTCTCGTGAAATCAGGGCCAGGTTACTCATGGAAGGCTCTGAGGACAAGACCACTTCTTGGGAAGGCCCAGGAGACTGTCTTCTTCTTTTTTTTATTGTTGTAAAGATACAGATAACACAACATTTGTCAACTCAGCATTTCTCACATGTACAAACCAGTGAGGCCAATCACATCGATCAAGTTGTGCAACCATCACCAACATCCTTGGCCAAATTTTCCATCCCAGTAAACAAAGACTCAGTGCTTCTTAACCAATAATCCCCTCTCCATCCCAACTTGCTTATGTTTTAATAGGGGCAACTCTGGGCCTTCTCTTCCCTGTGGGTCCAGCTAGTCACCTGCTGACTCCCAGCACCATTGACATTCACCATGTGAGGACATGGGCTGCAGACGTTGCAGGAGGAGGAGAGCTTCCAGACCAAAAACTGCAAGACTTTCCAGGGCATATGGCAAAGCATAATGCCCTACTTCCCCCGCTCCCTTTTTTTTAAATAAACTTTTTAGGTAGGGGAGTCCCTGGTTCATGGAAACGGTTACTGGGATCAGCTGATAACCCAACGGTTATTGGTTTGAGCCTACCCAGAGATGCCTTGAAAGAAAGGCCTAGCAATCTACTTCCAAAAACATCAGCCATTGAAAACCCTGTGGAGAACAGTTCTACTCTGACATACATGGGGTCCCCATGAGCCGGAATTGACTTGATGACAGCTGGTGGGGAGGGGCTTTATTGGGAGATCAATTTAGATAGACAGAAAAGCTGCAAAGATAGGACAGAGTCTCCGAAAACTCCTTCACCCAATTTCAGGTTCCACTAATGCTATCAGCTTGCATTAGCATGGTACCTCTGTCAAAACAGAAGCCCTCGTGGCTCAGTGATTAAGCACTCGCTGCTAGCTGAACGGTTGGCGGTTCAAACTCCCCACCGAGTGGCTTTGTGGGAGAAAGATGTAGAGGTCAGCTCCCATAGATTACAGCCTAGAAAACCCTATTAGGCCGTTCTGCCCTGTCACGGGGGGTCACTATGAGTTGAAATCAACTTGACAACACCTAACAATGACAACAACATCTGTCAAAACTAAGAAACCCCCATTGGTACATTACTATAAACTCCTGACTTTCTTCAATGTTCACCATTTTTCTGCTCCAGGAGCCAGTCCAGGCTACCATTTTGTATTTAACAATTTCCCTTTCTGATAAATACCTCGTTCTGGATTTTTCCCTTTCTCTTGAAAGCTCATTTTCCCCCTCACTCGGAGGGGGTATGTTTGCTTGTTGTTTTGCTCTGATCGGATTCATTTCACCCCTCCACCCCCCATTTTAGAGATGATAATTTCTGGCATTCATTTTTCCTCTTTTTGTTTTAAAGGCTAGTTCACATCATCAAAATGGCCACTGGCACTTCCTGCAAAACTTGGCAGTGGATTTTACTGTATTTCTTTAAAAAAAAAAAAAAAGTTCTCCTTTTTTTTTCCAGCCTCCCCCCAAACCCCAAACTTTGTTTGTTCTTTTATGACTAAGGATATTTATCTCCTGTTTCCTTAGAAGTTTATGGGCCGCTTTGCCTTTGAATTCCAGGCCAAGGTCAGTAGCCTTTTTGTTTGTGATGTCACGTTGCGTTGCCTTGGTTACCACCGTGACATCATGAGACAAAACTGGGGAGTGAGGAGAGGGGCTTTGAAACGAACCAGCTCCTCCACTCACAGTTTGCGGAAGACATGATGCCGCTTTTTGAAAGTTTTGCGAAACTGTAAAAAGCTCATCGGAAGAGTAAAGGTTTACGACCCCCCAAAAAGCAGCAGACTCCTAAAATCAGACCACAATCAAAGACTGCAGACTTCTGAAAGGGAAAAAGCTAAAGGAACAATGCATTTCTAGAAGCCAGAACCCTATATTTGTAAAAAAGACCACCAGCAAGCAACAGAAGAAACGCGCGTGCGCACACACGCTCGCTCACCCCCACACAAACCCCCAAATCGATCCTATCAACCAAATTGCCTCTGGATGGAATGTATTTCACGAGGTGTCCCTTGCTCTTTAATCTAATCTAATCTGTCTCTTCCTCAGCATAAAAGCAAAAGCAAATAAAAGAATTACAAAACCAGGAATGCTCAGTTTTAAAAGCCTTTTAAATAAAACAATCAAAGGAGAAGGGAATAAGAACAAAAGCAGAGTGAAGACTCAACAGTTTTCAGACCATTAAAGCAAAATCTTAAAAAATGTTCATCTTTTTTTTTTTTTTTTCAGGGTCAGAGGCAGGGAAAAAAAAAACCGTTTTTTTATTGTGAACATGTGTCTGGAGGACTCCATCACATAAACTGGGTACCCACAATAAGTACATTTGTGTTGTAATTAATGTGAGGTCAGAGATGCAAGTTTTGCCAAAAGGCCATTGTCAGTGTGGGGTAGATGATGTGGACTAAGAATTCGGCTTCCCCAATGTGGTCTACATTGTGATCGCTGTAATTAAGCGTTTTGTCCTCTAACGACAAAGCAAGCAACAGTGATTCCCAGCCGGGATTATACCTAAAACACAGTTTCCAAATATTTCTTCTTGGCAAATCTTTTAAGGACGCTCTATGCCGAAGGTTCCTTCTGTAATTAGATCTTGGAGGGAAAGACATCCGTAATTAGATCTGGAAGGGAAGCGGGGAGGGCCAGTTTTTATTTTGTCTCTCCAAGAGAACCCACGTAATTCTGTCCTAGTTGTCAAAGGCCTTATCCATCGCGGTTCTGGGTCGTCTTCTCTTCTGCCTTCCCTTTTTGCCTAGGGCCTCCAGGCACCCCCCTGCAATGCCAGTTCTCCTTCGAGAAGTTCATTGCAGTAGCTGCGAAGCAGAAAATGGCAGAGTCTCAAGTAGCTCCCGAAGGTACAAATAAGGAGCCCTGGTGGCCCAACAGTTAAGCTCTCAGCTGCTAACCGAGAGGTTGGCGGTTCCAACCCACCCAGAGGCTCCTCAGGAGAAAAACCTGGCGATCTGCTTCTGTAAGGATTAAAATGCCTTATAGCCTAGGAAATCCCATGAGGCAATTCTACTCTGTCACATGGGGTGGCTAGGAGTTGGAATTGACTTGACAGCACCCGACAATAACAATCTTTACAAAAGCAGATCACCAGGTCTTTCTCCCGCAGAGCTGCTGGGTGGGATGGAACGGTCAGCCTTTCACGAGCAGCTGTTGGGCTGCTAGGGCTCCTTGTCAGGGGCCTGGAGGTCTTATTAAGGAAGCAGAATGGGGTGAGGTTTGTAGGGCCCCAGGACTGCGTTTCAGAAGACTTTTCTCTTCCAAGGAAAACTGGGGCAAGAACAGGGAATTTAGGGAGTCCCACAAGCCCATTCCATTTAGACTCTTAGGAGGGTCAGCTGGGAGGTGCGTGTGGATTCAGGTAGGTGCTCCCATCAAGTCTGTTGTCTAGAAGTGGCTCTGTGTCTGTCTCCAGCTTTATACGTCGGTGTGGGCCTGCTTGCGTGCAAACGTGATTTTGCACGCAATGGGCCTTTTCCATGTGTTTGCGAGCATGTGCTGCCTCTGTGTGTGTAGGGGCGGGGTGCTGTCTCTGAGCATGTTACTCTGTGTTTTCAGAGGCTCCTATGTGCTTGCCACACACCCGGGGTCCTTATAGCTTTATGTATGCGCATGAAAGAGTAACCGGGAAATATACTGTACTCATTGTAACTCTCTTCCAACCACCAGGCTATCTGCAGAGCTCTCAGCTCTTCATCACCCAAATACGATCTTAGGGTGTTCACAAAGTGAAACACGTCATAAATCTCAGACCTGGCTGAAACCTGGAGACTTTTAAAAAGAAAGAAAGAAAGAGGAAGGGGGGAGGGTGGCAGAAGAGGGAACAGCTAAGAAGGAGCATTTTTGATGAAGAGTCTCTATCCCGTAATGAAGCACTTCTCCGTGACTCCAACTTCGAAGCACTTTTCTCTTGGCACTAGGCGGGATCCATGTAGTGTTTGGGGTTTTCTCCCCTCACAGACCCCCTCCCCTTCTCCAAGCTCACAGTCAAGAACAGATGTGTCTGACTTTATAAATGCTGACCAGCTGGGAGGCTGCTCCAAGCATCCACAGGCCTCCAGGATGAAGACTGGGGGTCTTACAAGCACATCTTGTGGCCTGCTGGCTTCCAGAACCTTCCTTGGGTTTCACTGAAAGAGGGGTGGCGCATTGGCTAAGTACTCGGCTGCTAACTGAAAGGTTGTCTGTGAACCCACAGAGCAGCTCCAAGGGAAAAAGACCTAGTGATCTGCTTCCATAAAGATTACAGCCTAGGAAACTCTCTGGGGCCGTTCTACTCTGTCACATGGGGTCACTATGAGTTGGAATCGACTGGATGGTACTGAACAACAACAAAGAAGATATAGATTGCTTAGGCAGCATTGAGTTTATGTTAATGGTGGTAGAATGCTTTGGGAAAGGATAGCGAGAATGGCTGCACAACTTGAATGTAATCAACGTTACTGAATTACGCACGTAGAAATTGCTGAGATGGCGTGTATCTTTTGAATATTTTCACCACAAGAGCTCAGCTGCTAACCGAAAGATCGGCAGTTTGAATCCACCAGTCCCTCCTGGGAAATGCTGTGCGACAGTTCTACTCTGTCCTATAGGTTTGCTATGAGTCAGGATCGACTCGACAGCATGTAAAAACAACCACCACCACCCGCTTTGGTGTGTCTGCAGTGGTTCAGCTGGGGTGGTGGACAAGGAGGAGAGTGGTTTCAACCAGAAAGTACATCTACAGAATTTCTACACATTAGCCAAACATGACCTGGAACTTTCTCTACGTTTTAAACTCCCCAAGAACAAATGGGTTTGTGGACAGGCTGGGAAGAGGGACTTCAGACTCTAGGATTAGCTGTCTTGGTTTCCATGCAGGAGACCTGGGTTTGATTCCCTGCCACTGCACCTCACGCACAGTCACCGCTCGTCTGTCAGCAGAGGCTTGCATGTTGCTAGGATGCTAACAGGTTTCAGCGGAGCTTCCAGACTAAGGCCTGGTGATCTACTTCTGAAAGTAAGCCAATGAAAACCTATGGATCACAGTGGTCTAACCCACAACTGATCATGGAAGTGGCACAGGACTGGGTAGCATTGCATTTCATTGCGTACGGGGTAGCCAGGAGTTGGGGACCAACTCAATGGCTGCTGACAACAACAACAATCTGCATATGAAAGGCAGGTCTGTCTCCTACACCAGCATCTACAGCACTTACAGGTTAGACATTCATCAGCAAACATGCTCCAAACGCCAGTTGAGTGCTAGACACTAAGGTTATGGAGAGAAAAGACCTGCTTCTTACCTTCAAGGGGGAAGAGAAAGACAACTAGTAATAACTCATTTGGCATTTATTAAGTACCAGGCACTGTTTTATGCACTTTGTAAATATTAACACAATGAACTCTCAAAATAACCCTGAGGTAGGTCCTATTATTCCTCCCAACTTACAAATAAGGAAGTGGAGGTTCAATTAGGTAAAGTAACCTGACCAAAAGGACATGGTTATTAGCAACAGAGGAAGAAGGAGAGTCAGGAGTAGGAGGAGGAAATGGAATGTGTGGCTAATTGCCTCGGTGAGTAACTGCCTCCTCTGTAATGAGACCAGAAGAACTAGATGGTACCCAGCTACCATTACTGAACATTTTGTTCCGAGATCCCATAGAAGAATCCTGATCAAAAGGGGGAAAATGCAGAAAAGAATTTCAAATTCTCACGGAATCCAGACTTTCTGGAGCCATAGAGGCTGGATGAACCCCTCAAACTATTGCCCTGAGATAATCTTTAAATCTAAACCAAAAATATCCTCTGAAGTCTTAAAACCAAAGAATAGTTTAGCTTAACTAGTAAAAAATGTCCGCCTTGAGCCACATGCTCTTTTAAGAACTACCTATATGGGATCAAATTGACAACAGCAACTCAAAAGATTAGATAGGAACCTTAGGGGGCCACGAGGTTATGTTAATGGGGGAGGAACAATTCAGAAAAGCAGAGTGAGCATGGTTGCACAACTTGAAGAATGTAATCAATGTCACTGAATTGTACATGCAGAAATGGTGAAGCTTGTGTATGTTTTGCTTTGTATTCTCAACAACAAAATAATTTTTTTTTTTAAAGGCACAGTTATTAAGTGGTAGAGCCAGGACTTAAAACCAAGCAGTCTGAATAGCAATGGTGCTCAACCAGGACCCATCTTGCCCTCCAGGAGACATTGGGCAATGTCTGGGCAGGGCAACTCCTGGACATTTTTAGTTGTCGCAACTCTGGGGTGGAGGGATGTTCTTGGCATCTAGTGGGTAGGGATGCTGCCCAACATCCTACAATGCATAGGACAGCCCCCGACCACAAAGAATTGTTTGCTCCCAAATGTCAATGGTGCTGAGAAACCATAGACAAGAGAGTTGGTATAGTAACCACTATACAGTAGCCCCCTCTTATCCACGGGGACATGTTCCAAGACCCCCAGTGGATGCCTAAAACCAAAAATAGTACCAAACCCTATATATAGTATATGTTTTCCCAGGCACGGTAAGAGATTAACAACAATAATAGTAAAATAGAACAATTATTAAGTAAAATAAGGGTTACTTGAATGCAAGAACTGTGACACCGAGATCCAAAACAAAAAAAAAAACCATTGCTGTAGAGTGGATTCCGACTCTTAGCAATACTGCAGGACAGAGTAGAACTGCCCCCTAGGGTTTCCAAGGAGTGACTGGTGGATTCGAACTGACAACCTTTTGGTTAGCAGTTGAGTTCTTAACCACTGTGCTACCACAGCTCCAATATCATGGTAGTTGATCTGGTAACTAATACGGCTACTAAGTGACTAACAGGCGGGTAGCATATACCGAGTGGATACACCGGACTAAGGGATGAGTCATGTCCCAGGTGGGATCGAGCCGGAACGTGCAAGATTTCATCACACTACTCAGAATGCTGCACAATTTAAAGCTTATGAATTGTTTATTTCCAGAATTTTCCATTTAATATTTTCAGAGCACTGTTGACCGCGGGTAACTGAAACTGCCGAAAGCAGAACCGCGGATGGGGCGGGGATTACTGTGCATAGGGAAACCCTGCTGGCGCAGTGGTTAAGAGCTACAGCTGCTAACCAAAATGTCGGTGGTTCAAATCCACCAGGTGCTCTTTGGAAACCCTATGGGGCAGTTCTGTTCTGTCCTATAGGGTCGCTACAAGTCAGAATCAACTGGCGGGCAACTGGTTTGGTTTGGTTTGGTTATTGTGCACAGGGATGTGCTCAGAGTGTCCTGGGACAGAGAGGGGTCATGAAAAGTACCTAGACATGAGGAGGCAGTGATTATAATGGATAAGGACATAGGCACTGGAGTCAGCCACACAGGGTTTTGTTCAATTCTCTGCTTTGCCCTTTTAAGTGAGTTATTTTAGTCTCAGTTTCTTCATTCGTTAAGTGGGGAAAGTAACCCTTTCCTTCAAAGGCATCTTCAAAGACTATTTTCTGTAATTTATATATGTATATATATATTCAAGGAGTATTGGTGGTATAGGGGTTAAGCGCTCAGCTGCTAACCAAAAGGTTGATGGTTCAAACCCACCAGCCGCTCCCAGGGAGAAAGATGTGGCAGTCTGCTTCCATAAAAATTACAGCCTTGGAGGAGGCCCTATGGGGCAGTTGTACTCTGTCCTATGGGTCGCTGAGAATCAGAAACGACTTCATGGCAATGGGTTATATATATCATCCACCACCCATTTGTCAGTTAGTTGTACTGCGGTGGCTTTCATGTTGCTGTGATGCTGGAAGCTATGCCACCGGTATTTCAGATACCAACAGAGTCACCCATGGTGGACAGGTCTCAGCAGACTCCTAGACTAAGACAGACTAGGAAGAAAGGCCTGAAGATCTACTTCCAAAAATCAGTCCTGGAAAACCCTGTGGATGTCAACAGAACATTGTCCAACACACTTGCTCTAGATGCACCATCAGGAGGGCTCAATCACTGAGGAGGACATCATGTTTGATGAAGTAGCAGGCCAGCAAGGGTGAGGGAGACCAGTGAGATGGATTGGCACAATAGCCGCCATGATGGACATGAACACGCCACTGACGGTGAGGATGACACAGGACCAGGCAACTCTTCGTTCTGGTCCTGTGTCATCCTCAAAGTCTCCATGGATCAGAGTCAACTGGGCGGCAGCTAGCAATGATAACATTTTTTTTTTCCTTGAAAAAACAGTCATTAACAGCATAGGTCATATGATCTTGTTTTCATTTAAAATGCATATACTATACATGGAAGATTGGAAAGAGATGGTAAACTGAATGGTTAGCTCCGTGTGCTGCGATTACAGGTGATTTTTATTTTCTTTTTCTTATCTGCCTTTCCTTTTTCTATAGTGAATATATGTGACTTGCTTAATTTTTCAAGGTTTTTTTTTTCCCCCTAAAAGCTATTCACCTTTCTCTGTTTGCCGAAGCCTCAAAACCATCCCTGGGGAAATATTTTAATCCGATCAAGATCTTCTTGTCCTGGCTACAAACTCCAGGACTGGTATCCTATGATTTTAAGTATCTAAAGGGATGTGAAATTAGGAGACGGTGGAGTCCCCAATTTCTGGTCATTGTCAACATTATGGAGCTGGCAGCCCAAAGAACTCCCTAAACTACTTAATCCAACCAGTTGGTGTTGCCTATAAACCCAAAAGCAACGGAGGGGGTGATAAGAGGGCAATCCCACCTTCCGATACCAGTGATAAGGAATTCTCCTTCCCTTCTCTGAAATAAATCACATTGACCCACCCTTTGTAGAGCCTCTCTTGGAAGAAGACGAGCCATAAAAATATGTGCATCCGTGGACGGATGATGGCGTGACATAAGACAGAGAAATATACGATCAATTTAGCAGACAGAGGTGGCTGTCAGTCTGGGGGCCCTGCAGAGTTCAAGCAAGCCCGTAAAATGACTCAACAACCCAACGACTCCCCTGGGGGAAAGAGATCTCCGTCCAAATCCAGCCTGTCACCTACCATCGGTGAGCAGAAATGCCCATGGGAGCAGGGATTGGTTTATCTGCGTCAGAAGGAGCCAAGGATGGAAGGAGGGAGGCCAGGGGAGTGGGGCCAGAGGGGCCTTCTCAAATGATTTAGGGCTCCGGATCTTCCCAGAAAAAGTTCCTCTGGTGCCCTCGAGGTCCTGGAAAAGTCAGCCCAGAGAAGGACAGCCATGGAAAGCAAAACTCCTGGGGCCTGGGGTGGGAGGGAGTGTCCAGGGCCCAGTTGCTGCTGTCTAGTAGAGCTGACATGCAGGCCCCAAACAGGCGTGACCTCTGGTTCACATCACCGCTGCTGATCAAAAGGGAGCAGCTCACTCCAGCCGGCCCAGGCCTCCCCGTCTGTCCGGGAACGATTCAAAGCTACTGGCTTCGTGACTGGTGTGGCTTCCATTAACCCAGAGGTTGGTGCTACGGACTTCTCGAAAGGCTGAGCATCAAACGTAATGAATCACGAGAAGCCGATACCTCGGGCCAGCCCAGTGACCTTTAAAGCAAGATAATATTACTTGCAAGGAACATAGTTGTGGAAGCAGTAAGATAAACAGTATTGGTTTGAGTGCCCTTTGATTTTGGCTGCCGATAACAGTCTGCGGGGCTTGTAGATGGGGTTCCCCTCACCTCTTCTCCGGGTTCCACCAGCCCCTGCTCCACCAGCCAAGTGCACTTCCCTCATTTCATTCTCTCCTAAATAGCAATAATGATGCCACATTGGGTAGGACGGGGAGAGGAAGGGTCACAATTGCTTAAGAGAACATTTTCCATAGCAAGACCATGTGTGCCTAAGCACGCACAGCATCAGAACCAAGGAATCGTTCATCAGCATTTCCTGCCCACTGCTGCAGACACAAATAAATATCAGTATCCCAGCCTACCATCCACTGGAGCTCTGAAATATAATAACCAGTTGCTGTGATGTCAATTCCGACTCAGGGTGACCCCACGTGTTACAGAGTAGGACTGTGCTGCCTAAGGTTTTCAAAACCTTTCAGAAGCAGATGGCCAGGCCTTTCTTTTGAGTCACCTCTGGGTGGACTTGAACCTACAATCTTTCCATTAGTAGTTGAGCAATTCACCATCTGCACTACCCAGGGACTCCCTGAAATACAGTGATGATGATTAATGCCGTCGAGTCGATTCCAACTCACAGCGACCCTATAGGTCAAGAGTAGAACTGCCCCATAGGGTTTCCAGGGAGTGGCTGGTGGATTCCAACTGCCGACCTTTTGGTTAGCAGCCGAACTCTTAACCACTGCACCACCAATTGTGTGTGTGTGTGTGTGTGTGTGTGTGCGCCGTGTGATGCACACACACATGCCACCATCCTTCATTTTTTATATTCAACTTCCGTGTTGCCCCAAAGTTCTGCAAGTAAATAGATACAGGGGACTCCGAGATCTACAAGGAATCTTTACTTGAAGAAATCAGATCGGTTTCAGGCAGTGCCTGGGTTCAACGAGAGGCCAGTCTACGCAGAAACGTAAACCAATTCCAGCCAAGGCTAGGTGAATACTTACCAGACAGACGTACTGGCCCCACGTAGGCTCAGCTTGAACGCGCGCGCACACACACAAACCCGCATGGCACACACACACATGTGTGCACACATGCATGCACTAATTTTGTGCTTAGCCGTCATAAAACTTAAGACACTTATATGGGGGTGAAAGGTCAGGAGGGGGGAAACATTATTTTCTGTTATTAATTACACCTTGTCCATTCTACATGTGCTGTGCTTATCATAGATAAAGTTACAGTTCTATGTTATTAGGAAGCCCCTGGGATCGTGTAAAGGGGGGTTTTGGATTGAGACAAAGGAAATCGCAGGATGGAGGAATGGGGTGGGAGGCTCATTTGTTCTCCCCGCTCGGAAGCCTAGCCAGTCCCCTTCTCTGCATTTCCAGGACTGAAGCTGCACATTCTTGAAATAGCTCGCTCTGTGAATGCCAAATGAACCTGGTCCTTGGATCTACCCCATCCTGAGTAGGCTCGGGGATTCCAGAAGGTCTAGGTGGAAAGGAGAAGGGGCTGAGGAAGAGGGGGGGACGTACAAAGCCAGCCAGGTGGCTGCAGGGCTCAAAGTGAGATGTGAGGCCAGCCAAGGGGAGCTTGGAAGTTCAAGTCCAGATCTGCGTCATCCGTCCTTGCTATGGGCGGCTGCCTGGTGGAAATTCTTATCTTGCTTGGAGCCCCTAGGAGTGGGAGTGAGGGGCTTGGGGATAGAGTACTGGGCAGTTAGGCAGATAGAGGGTCTCAGGGTCAAACTGGAGAGATCCTTTCACCCCCTCACCCACACTGGACTGACAAGAAGAGAAACCCAGAGTGGTCCATGATGGTTAGGAAGAAGCCAAGACTTCCCAACTCATGGTGGTTACAAAATGGCGGGAAAAGAAGGCAGTTGTCTCAGAAAGGAGACTAGGGAGCAGTCGGGAAAATCCAAATTCAAATACAAAACTCAGGCTTGAATCCTGGCTCCAACTCTTTCCCTGGGCAAGTCGATGACTCTCTCTGAGCCTCAGTTTCCAATAACGCCACTGGCACTAATAGCAGCAGTCACATTCGAGTGACGGCTGCATGTACTAATCTGGATGGAACGCCCTGACTACAGTACTGGAAGATAACATAATGGGAAGAGCATCAGGGTCTATAAATCACGGTGCAGATATAATTTATTGTTATTAATATGATCTGCCCTGTCCTTCCCCAGCCCCTCCGGCTGCCAGGAGAGTCTGTACTCTGTCATCATGCACTTGAAGACAGGTTGTTTTGTCCCTTCTCTCCTCTTGTTTCTAATCACAATGTTCTAATTCTCCAGCTGAGGTTGAATTCAATTCTCTCCCGGAGCTAGATGTCATATATTACCGCCTGTCTGGGATAGCAATCTGGCTTCTGTCTTCGAGACACTCTAGAGCCCCATGTGTCTGGTGGTGACTCTGTGCCAGGTGCTGGGCTCAGCTTGTGGCCTAGGCGAGCGCATTGAATGCCACAGCCGTGCAGGGAGAGGGGTATTTCTATCATCCCCATTTTACATGTGGGGAGACTAAGTTTCTGGGATGTTGTAGTCATTGTTGGGTGCCATCGAGTTGATTCTGACTCACGGCAACCCCATGTGACAGAGTAGAACTGCCCCATAGGGTTTTCTTGGCTGTAGTCTTTACAGGAGCAGATCGCCAAGGTCTTTTCTCCCTCGGAGCTGCTGGTGGGTTTGAACCGCCAGCCTTTCAGCTAGCGGCTGAGCACTTGACCGTTGTGCCACCAGGGCTTGATTTAATCCCAAGGCTCATTCTCTCCAAACCAGCATGTCCTTCTGCCTCCATTAGTCTTCAGACAACTGGGAAAGCTTGCTGTTATTGTCATCTGCTGTCGAGTCAGCCCACCACTCATGGACACTCCATGCACAATAGGATCAGACCGTTTTGATCCATAACATTTTCATTGGCTGATTTTCTGAAGTTGATTGCCAGGCCTTTCTTCCTAGTCTATCTTAGTCTGGAAGTTCCGCTGAAACCTGTTCAGCGTCATAGCAACATACAAGCCTTTACTGATGGAAGGGTGGTAGCTGCATGGGAAGGTGTAGTGGCCAGAAATGGTACCCGGGTAATCCCACATGGAAGGCGAGCATTCTACCACTGAACCACCAATACTTCATATGTCTGTGTGTGGGTAACTCTAATTCATTCTCCCTCCAGCTCAGTCTCTCACTTTTTCTCTGTTGTGTTGATCGAGTTGATTCCGACTTAGCGGCCCCATGTGTCAGAGTAGAACTGCACCATAGGATTTTCTAGGCTGTAATCTTTATGGAAGCAGATTACCAGGTCTTTCTCCCACAGAGCTGCTGCACGGGTTTGAACCATCGGCTTTCAGGTAGCAGCTGAGTGCTTAACCGTTGTATCACTGGGGCTACTTTCTTTTTTTGCTTTTTCACTCTGTCTCAAACTCTTGACCTCTGCCTTTTTCTCTCCTTTCTGTCCTGTTTTCTCTTCTTTTCCCTGTTTGTCTTTGTCTCTCTCTCTCTGCCTGTCTCTCTTCTCTCATGTTTCTCTCTCTCTCTGCCTGTCCTTGTCTATTCTCTGTCTCTCTTTGTGCTCCCCCTCCCCATCTCTGCCTCTTTCTCAGGGTACCAGAACAGCCCAGTAATTCCACAGAACTTAGCCACAGCAACAGCCACAGAAATGCGGCTCAAGGAGGTGAGTTTTACCCCAACCCAGAGCCCAGGCAGGGCCTGCAGGATTTGGGTGAACTTCTCCAAAGCCTCCATCACCAAAAACAAGTCTGGGTTCACAGTGGACCAAGATCATTTGGAACAGATTGTTGGAAGAGAAAACGCTGCTGATGGGGAGTCCTGGGAGGTTTGTGACGTAGGTGTGAACAGCCTACATTCTTCCCCAAGAACCTTCCAGATATGCTGATCAATTTCCAATGCACCATTCCAGCATTGCTGGGGGCTGCCAAGCCCACCTGCAGATTGACTGGAAATATTCCTGTTTTCCATCAGTTATCACAGCCAAAAATGTCCCTTTGGCCCAATTGTGGAGCTCAGCTACATTTTGAAACTTTAGGAGCAGTGTGAATGTACCCATATGGAGCACCAGGGTCTCCCTGCTACACATCACTCCCCAAAACACACATTTATTTATTGTCTACCAAGCACCCAGCACTTGCTGTGCCATTTTGCTAAGCCTCTGTCATAGTCACCTAGTGCTGCTGTAACAGAGATACCACAAGGGGGTGGCTTTAAAGAACAGAAATTTATTTTCTCACAGTTCAGGAGGCTAAAAACCCAAATCAGGGTTTTGACTATGCCGATAGCCCCGGAATTTCCTTCATTCCTTGGCAATCCTCACGTGGTCTCTGTCCTCCCCTGTGTGTGTCCTGTGTTTAATCTGTTCTTTTTATAACTCAGAAGTGGTTAGATTCAGAACCCACTGAACTAGGGTAAAATCTGACTAACGGTAACAAAGAAAATCCTATTCCGAAAGAGATCACATCCCCAGGTATTGGGGTTAGGATTCCAACACACACTTTGGGGGGACACAACCCAATTTATAACACTGCCCTCCTTTTAGTTTAAACTTCTCGCTGCCAAAGAACGAACAAGTCTGTCTTGGGAAAAGTACAGCCAGAGAGCTCCTTGGAAGCGAGGATGGTACAACTTCGTCTCACATACTTTGGACATGTTACCAGGAGGGACCAGTCCCTGAAGAAGGACATCATACTTGGTAAAGGAGAGGGTGAGCAAAAAAGAGGAAGGCCCTTAACGAGATGGATTGACACAGTGGCTGCAACAATGGGCTCAAACGTAGCAATGATTGTGAGGATGGCACAGGACCAGGCGGTGTTTCGTTCTGTTGTACACAAGGTTGCTAAGAGTCAGAACAAACTCGAGGGCACCAACAACGGCCAAAATAAACATACAAAGCAAACCAAACCTCTTAGCGTCAAGCTGATCCTAATTCATGGCAACCCCACGTGTTACGGGGTAGAACTGTGCTTCATAGGGTTTTCAACGGCCGTAATCATTATGGAAGCAGGTTGCCAGGCCTTTCTTTTGTGGCACTGCTGGATGGGTTTGAACTGCCAATCTTTAGATAAGTAGTCGATTGAAAACCACTTGTGCCACCCAGGGACCTTAAACTTCCCAATAGACCAATGAGTATTATGAATCCTATCACCATCACAAACCAGAAAACTGAGATTCACATAGACACAGTGTCTTGTCCAAGGCCACACAGCCACAATGATAGGTGCCCCCCCCCCCTTAGCATTTCTTTTCACATGTAGGAAGACAGAGTAGGAAACTATCCCTATCTTTGATTTTTCTGTCCCCTGGTCCTCACCACTGATTTGCCTTAGAACTGGGTTTCATTTCCAGGCTAAGCATATTGCTTTGGTCATTAAACTTCCAGAATGAGTTCCTGGGGGGCACAAATGGTTAAGTGCTTGACTAGTAGCCAAAAGGTTGGCAGTTGGAACCCACCCAGTGGCACCTCGGAAGAAAGGCCTGGCAATCGGCTTCCGAAAGGTCCGGCAAAACCCTTAGACACTCAAGTCAATTCCAACTCATAGTGACCTGACAGGGCAGAGTAGAACTGCCCCATAGGGTTTCCAAGGCTATAATCTTTGCAGACTGCCACATCTTTCTCCCTCAGAGCAGCTGGTGGATTTAACCGCTGACCTTTTGGTTAGCAACCAAGCACTTAACCACTGCACCACCAAGGCTCCTTTCCGAAAGGTCACAGCCATTGAAAACCCTATGGATCACAGTTGTATTCTGCACACGTGGGATCGCCATGAGTCAGAATCGACTCAACAGCAATTAACAACAACAAGCTTCCAGAACCCATACGAGAACAGAAACCAAAATTCTTTTCTCTAGAACACTGCTTTTCTGGCTTGGAAAATGCTGGGGTTTTGGTTTGGTTTGGTTTTTTTCTCTCCATTGAGGGGCAAGAGACATTCCGGGTCATCAGCCTTGGGAAGGCGAATCTGGCATCCGGAATTGTTTTCTGCCTTATTAAACTTTTCAGAAACTGTTTCTCTTCCGAACAGCCTGTGGGGCTCTCCCCCACCAAAGCCCCATCCCCCCTCCCTCCCAGGGACCCCTCTCCAGGCCCTCACGTTCCCTCTTGCCATCTGTCAGAGGCTGAAGCCAAAACACGTCCCAGGAAAAGCTGGGGAGGAAAGGGCAAGGCGGGGAACGAGATGTCTAATCATCACAGAACCTTTGAAAAGTATCTTGAGCAAATCGAGTTTGTCTAAAATGCATCCAGCATATTGAACATTTAATCGGAGCTGATCAACGTAATGCGCCACATGCGCTGGGTAAGCGGATCCTTCCCCTTTAAGGGCCTGTTGACGGTCGGTGAAGGAGAAAAACAGTTGTTATGATTCAGAAACTCAGGACGAACCCAATTAATCAATGCTGGGATGATTTGAATCATGTGGCAAATGCTTGGTCACCTCTCTGATATCCTATCCTCAATCCTGCGAAGACGCAGACATGATTGATGTCACCTGTGACCACCACGTCTCCAGGCGAGATCCCCCCCAAACCAGGCAGACAGAAGAACAAATTAGATCCAAAGGCACGGGCTCAGTTTCAGAGGGGACGGGCCCCGGGCTGGGGAGGAGAGTGGTCTCTGGGGGGGCCTGGCCTTGCCTGGCCTTGCCTGGCCTGTCTGTCACAGGCTGGCAGAAGACAGAGGCCAGACCTGATGGGGGCTGGGAAGGAAGGAACGCTCCGGAGATGGGGTGGCGAGGGTCTCCGCCAAGCCTCAAAGCACTCCGCCAGGGCCCTGAGCACGCCTGCATCTTTGAGGGGCTTTTGTTTTTTTAGTATTGGAGTTTCCCCTGCCTGTTAGGGTTACAGTCAGGCGTGTCTGCACCGCGCCTTGGCTGAGAGGAAATGGAGCTGAGAGAGAGTGTTAATCAGGGTTATTTTGATTGCTTTGAAAGTCACTGCCTGTTATACACAGACACACACACAGACACACACCCACCACTGCTTTTCCCAGCAGCCCCTAAAACTGTCCACACCGATCACAACCCCCACCGTCATCACAATTTTGCTATCAGTCCCCCCTGCTTTTCTCCTCCTCCTCCCATGGAAGGTGAGTGTAGAAGGTTTCTAAGAACAGACCCCAGGTATTTTCTAAGGCATTATCCTTGTCTGTACACACACACACACACACACACCCCAAAAAGAAAAAACAAACCTGTTGGCTGTTGTGATGATTCTGACTCGTGGCAACCCCACGTGTTACAGAGTGGAACTGCTCCATAAGGCTTTTTGGGCTGTAATCTTTACAGATGTAGGTTGCTAGGCCTTTCTTCTGCAGCACTGCGGGTGGGTTCAATCCACTAACCTTTAGGTTAGTAGTTGAGCTCGCACTACCCAGGAACATACACACACACACACACACACACACACACACACGCACACTATTTTTGTTGTTAGTTGCCATCACGTTGGCTCTGACTCATGGCAACCTTACATATAAAGAACGAAACATTGCCTGGTTCTGTGCCATCTTCCTGATTGTATCTGACAATATTCTGTTGAAATCCGTAAGGTTCTCACTGGCTGCTTTTCAAATGTAGATCACTAGGCCTTTCTTCCTAGTCTCTGTTAGTCTAGAAGCTCCAATGAAACCTGTCCACTATGGGTGACCCTGCTGGTTTTTTAAATACTGGTGGCATAGCTTCCAGCCTCCTAGTAACACACAAGCCACCACGATACACCAAACTGACCAATGGATGCTGGAAATTATTTTTACTCCTACTCAGAATAGCCAATAGCTTCTAAAGTTGCTGAACCACACAGTGGGTTCATCTGTCTCTTTCCTCCTCCTCCTCTAATCCTCTCGTTCATTCTTTTTGCTTTTTTCCTCCCTTTTGTGTCTTTTATCTCATCCTTCTTCTCCTACCATTCTTCTTTCATTCATTCAATGAACATTTCCAGAGTGCTGTGGGCACCTCCAGGGGGGTGCCTTCCAGGAGGAAGAAGATAAGGTCTCTACACTCCAAATTTCTGGAAAAGATAAGAAGGATACCTCATCTTCCTCACCAACTTCCAAGTCTGTGAGGCTGCTGAGCAGCAAGCCACATTCAACCCTGTTTTGCAGCTTCCCACCTCAGAGCCTTTGCTAGCAAGAGCCCCTCCACCTGGAGACCAACCCCACATCCTTGGCTTGAATCTCAAGGCAGCTCCTGCTTCTCATCCATGGCTGAGCCAAGATGCTTCCCCGCAGTGTCTTCCGGGATCGTCCAGCCACCATTAAGCTCTTCCTCCTCTGAAGTCCCTGGAAGTACACGCCAAGACTGCCAGAACCTTCTTTACGTTATCCACAGGTATCCACACCATTCCGTGCAATGCCTGACGCGTAGTTGGTGCTCCAAATACTTGCTGAATAACCGAATGAGGGAGCCCCGGTGGTGCAACACTTAAACGCTTGGCTGCTAACATCAAGGTGGGCAGTTTGAACCCACCCAGCGGCTCCTCGGGAGAAAGGCCTGGAGATCTCCTTCTGTAAAGATTATAGCCTAGAAAACCCTATGGGGCAGTTCTACTCTGTCAATGGGGTCACTATGAGCCAGAATCGACTCCATGGCACCCAACAACAACAACTGAATGAAGACTGCTTCGTGAGCTTTCAGTCAGACATCATGATTTACTGTGCACTCATTTTAAAAAGTAACTTTACCATGGCTCCTTCCAGAAAGGTTTGAAGGTAGTTTGCAATGCAGATTCCTAGGCACCAAGGAGCAAGGTTCGACAGCTCAGGGACATGACCCTGGAATCTGCAGTTTAATAAGCATCCCACGTGACTCTGATACAGGAACCCCTCAGTCCACTCTTTGAGACACTCTGCCATGAGCAATAGGGAGCCACTGAAGATTTGGGAGCAAGACCATGACTTCATCAGCAGGGGGTTTAAAGAAGGTCAGACTGCCTGCAGTCAGGAATATGAATTGGAAAACCCACGAGTGGGAGACATACATTTGGAGATCACACGAGGATGGAAGTACTAAAGCTTTCTCATGAGTTTAGAGGCAGAATTTTATTAGAAGGGGATTTAGTGCTTGTTTATTTGGGGTGTTTTAGGAGAACTAATAGGGATTGTAGGGAGGCTAAAACCCTCTCCTTTGGCTTCATCTCTTCATGGAAGGAAGGAACCCTGAAAGCGAGAAATTGGCCTGTCGCCGCTGGAATGCGAATGGGGAAAGAGTACACGAGAGAGGAAAGCTATTCCCTTTTCTTTCTTTTTGCCCTCCCTCTTCTATTTCTGAGAGCCCCTTAGTGGCCCCCAAACCTCCAACTCTAGCGGTACCCCCTCCCTCCAACCTGCGGGGCCTGGAGGGACCAGACTCCGGCTTCTACCCTCCCAGGGTGCTTGCAAGAGCGTCTGGCCACGGACCCTGGGTTCTGGCCACAGCATCTGTTTGCAATGTTTGACTCAGTAGTTTTATTTCTGCCCGGCGGTATAATATAAACTATCTTGTTACACGGCAGGCAGGCTGGGCGCAGAGCCGGGGCCGCTCAGCAACCCGGCAGCAGAACCCAAGCGGAGTTTAAATGAGCTGGTGGGCTTGAGCAAGGTACCTTTTGCAGCCAGAGGAAATGACTGCTCTCTTGGAAAGTTCTTCCAGGCCTGGGTCTCTGTTGTCTGAATCCCAGGGTAGCTCCTGGCTGATGCCTTGTATCTGTATAACCACCCACAACACCCAGGTGTGTGTGCACGCACACATATCACATCTTGTAGGCTGTCGAGGTTGTCGTTGTTGCTAGGTGCCCCCGAGTCAAGTTTTGGCTCATAGCATCTCCATGTGACAGAGTAGAACTGCCTCATAGGGTTTTCTAGTCTGTAAATCTTTATGGGAGCAGATTGCCAGTCTTTCTCCTACAGAGCCGCTGGGTGAGTTTGAACAGCCAACCTTTGGTTAGCAGTCGAGCGCTTAACCATTGCACCACCTCAATTATTTGCCATACAGATGGATGTTAGTTAAAAACCTGGCCTGCCTTGGGTTTGAATTTTTGCTGTATGATCTTGGACAAATGCTTTGACATCTCTGAGCTTCAGTTTCTTCATCTATAAAATGGGCTTCATGATAATTGTTCCCAGGCTATGGGGTTGTTTGAGGCTTCTGTGAGGCAATGTCTGCAAACCACTTGGCACAGTCAGTAAATGTTAGCTGTTGTTATAGTCATTTTTGTTAGGTGCCATTGAGTCCATTTCGACTCATTGCAACACCATGTGACAGAGCAGACCTGCCCCCATGGGGTTTTCTAGGCTGTCAAAAAATCAAACAATGTATTGCATTGGGCAAATCTGCTACAAAAGACCTCTTTAAATAAAGCATTAAAAATCAAAGATGTCACTCTGGGGACTAAGATGCGCCTGACTCAAGCCATGGTATTTTCAATGCATGAGAAAGCTGGACAATGAATAAGAAAGAACAAAGAAGAATTGATGCATTTGAATTATAGCATTGGCGAAGAATACTAAATGTACGTACCCCACCCTGGACTGCCAGAAGAATGAACAAATCTGTCTTGGAAGAAGTACAGCCAGAATGCTCCTTAGAAGCGAGGATGGCCAGACTTCATCTCACATACTTTGAACACATTATCAGGAGAGACCAGTCCCTGGAGAAGGACATCATGCTTGGTAAAGTAGAGGGTCAATGAAAAAGAGGAAGGCTCTCAATGAGGTGGACTGATACAGTGGCTGCAACGATGGGCTCAAACATAGCAATGACTGTGAGGATGGCACAGGACTAGTCAGTGTTTTGTTCTGTTGTACATAGGGTCACTAGGAGTCAGAACTGACTCAATGGCACCTAACAACAACAGTAATCTTTACAGTAGCAGATAGCCAGGTCTTTCCCCTGTGGGTTCGAACCACCAACCATTTGGTTAGCAGCCAAGCGCTTAACTGCTGTGCCACCTGGGCTCCTTTACAATCATGAGGATGTTTGAAATGAAACTCAAGAAAGAAAATGAAACTCAAGAAAAGAGCTGGGGTTGGGAGCAGGAACTGTTATTACCTTCAGCCCAGCTTGAGGGAAACACACATCCTCCCCGGAGGCTGGAGCTTAGGAAAGGAAATCAAACCTTTGTCCGTACTCCCCAGAGGATCCTCTTCGGGGTGGAAAGGGAGATCCCAACTTGGGAGTGGGGGACAGGCACGTTCTTGTTGACTCCCCAGAGAAACAGACTTGCTGGAGGAGAACACTCCCAGCCTTCCTCCGATTTTGCATGTCAGCTGGGGAGGATGGTGGTGAAGAAAGGACAGAATCTCTGTGTTCCAAGGAGCTGAGCCCACGCTTGGCTGCACTGAGGTGGGTGCTCCTGGTCCTGCCTGCAGCCCCTATCTATCCTATGAGGTTGTCTGAGGCTTCCATGAAGCAATGTCTGCAGACCACCTAGCACAGCACCTCATGCACGTGGCACACTCAGCGAATGTTAGCTTGTTGTTACAGCTGCTGTTGCTGGATGCCGTCACATCGATTCCGACTCACAGTGACCCCATGTGACAGAGTAGAACTACCCCCATAGGGTCTTCTAGTAGATAGCCAGGTCTTTCTTCCATGGAGCCACTGGGTAGGACAGTCTCCTGGATGCTGGGCGACAGTACCCATGGCCACTGCCCCAGCAGGCTCCCCCTGACTTGTCTGGCCCCCACTGCCCCTAACACCCCTTACCCTACAGGAGACTGAGACAGGCCCCTTTGTTTTCTTGTTTTTCTACCTTCAACGCCCAACCCAGCACATGGTACATGCGCAACAAATGTTGACTACATGAGCACTTGGTCACATGCAAGTGCTGTGGGAGGGAAGTGCACACGCACGTGTGTGTGTGTGTGTGTGTGGTGGAGCTGCCACTGCCTGAGGGTGTATGCACGCATAGGAGGTGAAGATGCTCGTATCTTGGGGAAGCCTTGTGCCCCAGAGCATGCGTGGGTGTGTAAGCACGCGGCTCCTGCAGCTCCATGCGTGTGCCTTTGAGACCCTGCCTAGCTGCAGACAGTCCTGGGCACGCTCACATGCCCACTCCAGACCTGGCAAATGGCAGTTTAAAACTGGCGATGGGGTCTGTTGGGGTGGAAGTGGAAGTAAAAAGAAAAACCCTTATAAAACCCACTTTGTCTGGAGAGGAAATTAGCCCCATTAGGAAATGGGGCTGAAGATTCTTAAGCTGGGCCTGATGGCAGATGTCCCCCAACCCAGGAACTTAGAATTGGGGTGGGGCAGCCAAGAACCCAGCAGAGATAAGCTCGAATCCCTGCCACCAAAACATATTTACATTGATTCGAGTTTTCTGTCCACTGCCGGCTACAAATCAGTGCTGGTTCGCTTGTCTTTCTCCAGCTCTGTTCTCTGTTGCCTCTGTGTGTGTGTGTGTCTGTGTGCATGTCTGTCTGTCTAATTTAGTTTATCTGTTTCTCTCTCACTCAATCTGTCCTTTTGTCTGGAAGCTGTATCAATTCTAGGTTTTTCTTTTCTCTCAATTTTTCTTTTTTCTCCCCCTCTTTTGGGTTACGCTTCCTTCTGGCTCTCTCTGGGCCTCTGTCTCTCAGCTGCTTCTCTCTCTCTGAGTCTGTCTCATCGCTATCTCCCTGGGTCCCTCTGTCCGCCTCTCAAACCTTCTGTCTCCATCTCTTCTCTGCTGTGGGTCTCTCTTTTCCATGTGAGTTTGTCTCTGGGTTTCCCCGAGCCCCCACCCCCTTGGCTCCAGCAGCCAGCCCACTCCCTGGCCTGTGGATCATCACTCAGCAGCCGGCCTGATCCAGCGCTGGCACCTTTGCTAGCGGCCCCTTCCCCACCACTGCACCCCCTCCCACCCCCGCATTGCCTTCCAGGCCCTGCTTTCCCTTCCTCCTTCCCAGGGCCTGAGATCTGGGGCCCCCTCTCCAGAGCTGAAGGTGGAAAAATGCATGCCCACTGTCCCCCCACCCCAGCTTCCACATGCAGGAGGCACAGAGATCATAACAGCCCCCCACACCATCGGAACAGCACCCGGCAGGGGTGTGGTTGGGTGGCAGGCAGCTGGCCAAAGACAGGTGACAGAGCTGAGCCGCCCCCCATGTGACCCCCGAACCATCAAGAAGACCCCACCACCACACTCCCTCTGCAGCACAAGACACCTCTGGGCAGCCAACACTGCTGAGCAAGGGCAAGTTTACATTAAGGCTCTGGGGTTGGAGGCTGGACCCCATGCCTGACTCCAGTATGACCTTGGACAAGTCAGTGTCCTCTCTGGGTCATGAGACTCTGAGGAGAGGAACACGGTGTTTTTCTGCTGCTCAACCCATGCCGCCAGCACCCAAGCCAGTGTTCGGCCCTCGAGGGTAGCTGATTCACTGTGAACCACCATAGGTGTCCCTGGGAGGCTCCTCTCCCCAGAGAGGGGGACATCATCTCCCTCTCTGACTTCCTGGAGCTGATGACACAAGACTACAGCTTCTGTAGTGAGAAGGTCAGCTCCCCGACACAGTCTTGGGAGTGAAAATATCTGGCTGAATCAGCTGTTATCTGCAGAGTTTTGGAGACACTGTTTCCAGCATCAATTAAACTAATAGTTGCAGGGACAATCCATGTCCTTGGACTCTGGCTTTGGGTACCTGTGAGCATGTCCAGGAGGGTTCAGCTCAGCACCTGACATACGTCAGGGAGATGGAAGTTTTCTTCTCTGTTTCCTCTCCTCTCTGGCCTTCTCTGACTATCTCAGCAGTCTTTGTCCCTGGGCCACTCTCCAGCTGTACACCTCGGTCAAATATCTTCACCTTGCACCACAGCTGGCTAGCAGATCGCAAGGCTTTTCTTCCGCAGAGCCACTGGGTGAGTTTGAACTGCTGATTGTTGAGTTAGTAGTTGAGCGCAAACCGTTTATGCCACCTAAGGACCTTAGGAAGAGTGTAGCCTTTAAATAATAGCAGTAATAATAATAGTAAGGAGCAGGAGGAGGATGGGTTGGGAAGGGGTCCCGGGCCTGCCTATTTGGGCCTAAAGTTGGTGAATGTTCCGATATGCTGCTCTGGTAGGGTATACACGCAGGTGTTGGTCTGCAAAACTTATGGGCTTTCCAGCCTGCTCTTGCAGACCCCCAGGCCAAGTCTGATCACCAGGCCTCGCACCAAGCCCTTTTATACCCACTGGCCACCTTGGGCTCAATGGCCCCAAGAAAAGGAGGGCCCAAAGGAAACCCATTGATGTGGTTATAACCCACTTCCCATGTGGAAGCCCATATAACCCAACTCCAGGCTGAGAACAAGAGGCCTTTTGGGTGCCTATCAAAGAAAGGGCTTCTTCACTGATCCAGCAAGCTTCCTGCTGCCACCCACCCTCCAGAAGTCTGGGGATCCAGATTTCCCACAACCCCGGCATTGAGAACTGTTTCTGCTTGGCTCTGAGTCTGTTTTTTGGCTGTGGCCTCATGAGCTTCTCAGAGCCTATGATCTCCGAATGTCTTAGCAATTAAATAATCTAACCTCCTGCACCACCATGATTTGCAGTTGGTGAAAGTTAGGCTTAGAGTGGTTGAGCAACTTGGATAAAGTCACACAGTAAATTGGGGAAAGATGAAAACCAAGGCCTGTCTCAGGCCACCTCCTTGCTCTTTTGCTTAGAGCTTTGGGATGGACCCTGAGCACAGATGGGAGGCATCAGCCCCCTTGGGCTCCCCTCTTGCTTCCCTTTCCCTTCTGATTTGATGTGGGTACTTAGGTAGTAGTCCACCCCCAGCCAGCCCAGGCCTCAATTTTCTCATCTAGAGGGTGGCGGGGCCTGCCATTCTGAGATCCTCTCATTGTCTTTCACAGCTCATATCAGAATCAGAGCCTAGTTGCCCCAGATTGTGCCAAATTTACATGGAGTTAGGAGCTCTGGTGGCACAGTGGTTAAGTGCTCGGCTGCTAACCAAAAGGTCAAACCCACCAGCCGCTCTGCAGAAGAAAGATGTGGCAGTCTCCTTTCATACAGCCTTGGAAATCCTACGGGGCGGTGTCCTATAGGGTCATTGTGAGTCGGAATCCACTGGGTAGCAATGGGTTTGGGTTTTTTTGTTTTGTTTTGTTTAGCTCCCACTGTGGGCCTCCTTCCTTTCCTAGTAAAGTCAGGCATCCCAGCTGGAGTACTGGGCCCACCACCGTCCTGCCTGTGTGATTCTAACAAGTGGCTTAACCTCTCTGTGTCCCTTAAAGGGAAAGATTGAAAGCCCCTACTATAGGTCTGTGAGCATAAGAAAAGTACTTAGCATCGTGATTAGCATATAGCAAATCCAAACCTGTCCTGTTGAGTTGATTCTGACTTTTCCTGACCCTAAAGCAGAACTGCCCCATAGGGTTTCCAAGGAGCAGCTGGTAGGCTTGAACTGCTGACCTTTTTGTTAGCAGCCTGAGCTCTTAACCACTACACCACCAGAGGATATAGTAAGTGCTCAACGAATTAGGCTTATTCTTATTATCCCCACGTGATCTCAGCCCCTCACCACAGCTCCAGCCTCAGTCTTCTCCTCCTGCTCCAAGCTTGGCCTAAGAGGGAGAGGGGTTGAAGATGGAGGGTGGACAGCTTGGAGATTGGTGCCCATGGCTAGCCGCCCAGAGCCAAAGCTGTGCACCCTGGTGGAGGCCACCTTTGAAGTCACCGCCTTACGTAACCCCCTTGTCCCCCTCCAACTTCCTGTTTGTCCCCAGCATGACCTCGGGAAAGAAAAAGCAGCCCAAGGCCAGTGAGCCTGGGGTTTCTTTCATGTGACTAGGGAAAGAGCCAGGAAAGTCAGAGCAGAAATACTAATGTTTAGAGGTGCCTATGCCTGAGTTTGGTTATTCAACCTCTCTGTGTCTCAGTTTTCCTATCTGTTATATGGGGATTATACTAAAAGTACATAATCCAAAATGATATTATGAGAATAAATGAGTGGACAGCCTAGAACAGCACCTGGCACATAACCAGACTAGTTGCCATTTAGTTGATTTCAACTCATGGCAAACCCATGTGTATTAGAGTAGAACTGTGCTCCACAGAGTTTTCAATGGCTGGTTTTTTGGAAGTAGATAACCAGGCCTTTCTTCCAAGGTACCTCTGGGTGGACGCCAACCGGTAATCTTTTGGTTAGCAACCAATGTTTTTACCATTTGCACCACCAAGGGAGATGCCTGGCACATAGTAGGCACTTAGGTAGTTATTATAAGTACTTATTTTTTTTTTAATCATGTTATATTAAGCCATAAGTAATGATAATTAGAAGTTCCTGGGTTCTTATTAGGACACCCTGGTGGCCTAGTGGCTAAGTGCTACGGCTGCCAACCAAAGAGTCAGCAATTGGAATCTGCCAGGCGCTTCTGGGAAACTCTATCGGGCAGTTCTACCCTGTCCTATAGGGTCGCTATGAGTCAGAATTGACACCACGGCAATGGGTTTGAGTTTTGGGTTGTTATTAAGAGTATATGCCCAAAATTGAATTTGAATCTCAACAGGGTGGCTGAGAAACTGACCTCAGTGCTGAGCCTTAATTTCCCTCGTCTGTAAAATAGGATAACACCTCCTAGCCAAAGAAGTGCGCTATAGGGGCCGAGCACTAGCCCTTTCGAGTCTCCTGAATTCTCAAGACTTTTAATATGGGTTAATGAACGTTTCCACACCTCCTTCATCCCGTCATAAACCACACGAAGAGGGGTCATGGGGGCCATTATTCCAATGTCTCTCCCCCCCTCCCCCAATTTGTCCTCCCAAAGGGTCTGAAGGCGTCGGCTGAAAGGCTCCAATCCGCCGAACTAGGGGTAACCGCCTCCGCCTCCGCTCGCGGGTGTAGACCGAGACTCGCGGGCACAGGAGGGAGGAAGAATGTTCGCTCAGCCTTCAAACGACTTGGCAGGCAACAAGAGGGGAAAGGCCGCTCCGGGGAGAGATCAAATTGAAATTACACGGAGGGAAGAACGTGCAGATCAGCTCTGAAGCTCATAAAAAAGCGAGGTGACTGAGAAGAACAAACACGCCTCCAGAAGGAAAATGGAAAAGTTCGTAAAACGCGCTCTTCAAAGCCCGGCTGGGGGCGCGGAGGCGGGGAATGGGCGCTGCCGCGGGGGCAAGGCCGCTGCCCCCTGGGCCTCTCAGATTCAGGGTCTGGAAGGGGGAAATAGAGCAAACCTCCATCTCCTCTAACCGGGAGGTCCAGCGCCCCTCTGGCCTCCTCCTTCGCCTGTGGAAGCCAGAGGGGGCGAGGAGAATGGCCGGAGCTGGGACCCAAGCTGTGCCTGGGTTTGGGGAAGGACTTTCCCAACTGAATGTCGCGGGTAAAGATTGAATTCTGACCGGTAGGCGGGGGCTAGATCATTCATTCAGTGGGCCACTCACTGGATCATTCATTAGATCATTCTTGCTGGTCAAGTAGAGTGTGGTTTTACTCACACATTTGGAAAGCCTCAAGGTTTTAGGCAGGGGCATGGAGTAGGATCAAGACATTCCCCCCGCCCTCCAAACAACCACACATACACACACATTTCTCTCTTCATCGCTCCTTTCTTTCACTTGGGAAGATGAGCTCGATTCTTCACCGCACGCCGTGCCTTCTGCCCTCTGCTGCGCACCGCTAGGCGCACGAGGCTCCGGCTCTCCGGACCAAAGCCTCCACCCTCGGTCTCCTTGTACAATTCCTTAACTTGACAGACACTCGATTTCTTCCTCCGATAATTCCCGAATGCTTTAAAGAAAAGCCCCTCTCGTACTGCCTGACAGCACCCCAAGTGGATTATTCTAGGCAGACAAAAATCAAAGCGCGCCACTTCGAAAGTTCCCGCAGGCCCTTGTTCGGGTGCGCCCGCGGCGAATGTCTCTCTCTCAGGCTTGGTTTGGCCCCAGCCTGAGAGAAGTTTTTAAGAAACCACTGACCGGAGTAACGAAGAGATTGGCCTTGACCTGGAACTTGGAAGCTTCCAAGGGCTTCCAGAGTTCCTAGTCTCATTTGTGTCGCAGGAATCCCGCAAAAGGTGGGAAATTGAGGTTCGGAAAGGTTGACGTGCCCCAAAGGCACGCTGTCTGGAAGAGACGGAGTTGTAGCGAAAGCCGGGCTCACACGTTTCAAATGAGGGCTCGTTCTGAGGCACCTTTCTGACATACCCTAAATGGGTCGAACCCAGTGGTCCATCCCCCTGAGAAATTCGTCCTCTGACCTGGGCGCCCTGGAGGGGAGAGAACTGGTTATTTCCCTTGATTTCACCCTCACTCGGTTGGTGTCACCCCCCTCTCCCCCCAGCCAAATTCCGTTCCATTTCTCGACCAGATCCTCACAGAAAACGAGGGGATTCGAACCGCAGCTAAGCCCCACCCCCGGAGCTCCTGATTGGATAGCTTGAGGGTGGGCCTCAGAATTCGCACTTCTAATGGGTTCCCAGGCGACGCTACTGGTCCAGGGATACAAGCGGAAAGCCACTCACTGCTCTGTGTGTTGCGCGGCTGCTGTCTGGGCCCCTCTCTTCATAACGCCTAATAGCGTACCTTACTAGTAGATTAAAACCCCCTTGAAGACAGGACGCTGGTCTTATATACTCAGAGCCTAATGCAAGGCTGGGCACACAATAAGTGCTTAAAAATAAGTAAACGGGGTTAATCCTTAAGGTTAAAGAGGTGACCGTTTGCAGCTGGTTAGTGTGTCGGTGCTGTTCCGGGTGCACTCGGAGTAGCATATATCGTTTAACGCTAGCCACAGCCTTGGAAGGTAACTCGCCCCCGTTTCGCTGGTGCCAAAACGGAGGCTCAGAATGGGGATGTCAAGAACTGATTTTGAGAGAGACGAGGCTCTGGGTGGGTCAGCCTGGGCCCCAGGAACGTGAAAGCCAAAGTATGCCCTGGGCTCAGTCAGCAACCTCTGTGCTCCCCACAACCCCTCCAAGCCGGGGGGGGGGGAGTGTGGGGGGGCGGCCCCTTAAAGGGACAGGAGGGGAAGGCCGGACAGGTAATGGCAGAAATGGGGCGGGGTCGGCCGGCATCAGGGAAGACTTGTGCATCCAGAGTCCCCGCACCAGGCTGAGGGAAGAGGGAGCCTCCATCTTACTCCCTCCAGGTCGTCAGGTCGTTGTAGGGCCGGAGCGTCCAGTCATGGAACTATATTTAGTCCCCCGAGTTCTGCACGCAGCACGGTGTTCTCAGGCCACATCGTAAAAAGATTTACAAGACTATGTTAAACTGGCAGTAAAAGCAGTTAACTTTAATGGCACCTCGGGTAGGTGGCTAGGTGAGCCGAGCTAGTGAGTGCCTGCACTCCCTCCTCTCTAGACCTGGGAAGCCCCTGTGGCAGGGGAACCTGCAATCAGACGACCCGATGGGTTTCTTCTATCTGGTCCTCCAGCGGGATCCTCTTATCTGCTCTGAAGGTCAGAGGTTCAAGATTAAAGCAAAAAGAGGACCATTCATGGGGGCCAAAGGACAAGAGTTCAAGTCCCTCTTGGCCAGTTTCCAGCTGAGTGATCCTGACTGAACGCCTTCAGCATTCTGAGACTCAGTTTTCTCATCCACAAAATGGGAATTTGTAAAAAGGTCTCCTCTGGGTCATGAGAATTGCAAATGACTTATATGGACGCACCTCCTAATGTCCCTGGCATAAACGTGGGTGTTTAATCAATGGCAGTTTCTGGAGTACTTGCGTGTGTCAAGTGTAAAATGAAGTGGAAATACTAGATTATTCCAGAGGTCAGAGCCACCTTTCAGAATCCTGACTTACACAGTGCCTCTTACATGCCAAATTTCCTGCTGAAATTGGCCTGCTTGTCCAGCCAGTGACCCCGGAAGCGACCCCATGCTCGCATCGACTACAGCCCCAGGCTTTGTAAGTGACCTGGGTTTCTGAAGAGCTGGTAAGGAAATGAGAGTGGCCAGGGTCTCAGCCTACCATGTCTCCTGGTCCAGTCCGGAAACCACCTAATTCTGCAGGTCTTCCAGGCCTGGAGACAATTAACTGTCCATTTCAGAGAGATCTCTGTCTCTGTGTGTGGCCCTCATGCAAATACACCGTCATATAGCAGATGACCTCATCAGTACAATACATCATGCAAATAGCAGCTGACCAGGCCCTGAGGACCACTGGGTTCCAGAAATGAGAACACGTTGTGCAGCCCAGACAAGGTGGAAGCTCGCAGTGGACAAGCTGAGATTCTCAACAGCCGATCACCTACGACCTTCAGCCACTCGCAGAGAAACTGGGACTAACACTTCATCTAGTCCTCATGTCCAAGAGGAAGCTCCCCTCTCTCCATTCAACTTCCCCTTCCATTCCAATAAAAGAATTAATTTCCAGAAAGCAAGGCTGCCAACAAAAAAAACAGCAGACATAAATCACAACTGAGCAGATGAGCATTATCCAAACTGAAATAATTTAGCAAAAATCTCTCCTCCGCTCTCACTGCCTTCCAAACCAATAACCATTCAGTTATTCCACTGCCGTTATAAACAAAGATGCAGTCGCATAACATCCTTGCGATGGGAAGAAGAAAAGCTTTGGGAGAAGAGATGAAAAGCAGCCAAGACAAGATACCGAATGACACAAAGAGGAAGCCAAGGCATTGCCTCATCCCTGGGATTAAGGTCCTTGGTGGTGCAGATGGTTTGCACTCCTCTAACCTAAAGGTTGGCAGTTTGGACCCTGCCAGCAGCACTGCAGAAGAAAGGCCTGGCAACCTCCTTCCTTAAAGATTACAACCAAGAAACCCCTGTGAAGCAGGTCTACTCTGTAACACATGGGGTTGCCATGAGTTGGAATTGACTAGACAGCAATGGGTTCTGGGGTATAAGGCGAAGGCTAAAAACAGCCCATCACATTGAGCCTATTATTGGTGACTCTAGTCTGCCCCTTCAGTGACATTCTAGGAGCAGACATCAGATTCAAGAGTGTGGAGGAGAGAATGGAACTGAGGAAGCAGAGCCAGCATGACCTGACAACTTTATAAAGAAGTATCACTCCGAAGAGGAGCAAATAAATAAGACTCTGGCTCGAAAGGGTTAAGGAAAAAAGAGAAATAACTCTTGTTTTGTTTCCTTCTAGACTGGAGGCTATTCAAATGCATTTAAAAAAAACAAGACTCAAAAGTCTACACCCTGTTGTTGTTCTTGGGTGCCCTCGAGTCAGTTCTGACTCACAGCTACCTTATTATGGATAACAGAATGAAACACTGCCCAGTCCTTCGCCATCCTCACAATGGTTGCTATGTTTGAGCCCATTGTTGCAGCCAGTGTGTCAATCCGTCTTGTTGAGGGTCTTCCTCTTTTCCCTGACCCTCTAGTTAACCACGCATGACAGCCTTCTCTAGGGGCTGGTCCCTCCTGATAACTTGCCCAAAGTACGTGAGATGAAGTCTCACCATGCTCACTTCTGAGGAGCACTCTGGCTGTACTTCTTCCAGGACAGTTATTTGTTCACTCTTCTGGCAGTTCATGGTGTATTCAATATTCTTCACCAATGCCATGATTCAAAGGCATCAATCCTTCTTCGGTCTTCCTTATTCATTGTCCAGCTTTCGCATGCCTATGAGGTGATTGAAAATACCGTGGCTTGGGTCAGGTATGACTCCATTTATTATAAGGCATTCTGAAAGAGGCAGAACTAGGAGCCCTGGTGGCACAGTGGTTAAGCGTTTGGCTGCTTACCAAAAGGTCGGCAGTTCAAATCCACCAGCCGCTCTTTGGAAAACCTATGGGCCAGATCTACTCTGTCTTACAGGGCCACTATCAGTCGGAATTGACTTGATGGCAATGGGTTTATAGTGACAGAGATCTGATCAGTGGTTGCCTGGGGTTGGGAGTGGGAGAGTGGGGGCTGACACTGGACTGGTGGGAATATTCTAGATCTTGATTGTGGTGGTGGAGGATACACTGTGTGCATTTATCAAAACTCATAGAACTGTACATTAAAATAAGTGGATCTTACTGGACATAAATAATTCCTCAATTAAAAAAAAAGTTCTGGATATATTAGAGTGCTTTTGTAAGCTGAAAGAAATGATGGAATAGAGTTAGCAAAAGAAGAAAGTCCGAGTACCCAGATTTCCCACAACCCCGACATTGGGAACTGTTTCTGCTTGGCTGTGAAAGGGATTGAAGAAAAGAGCTACAAAAGAGATGATTAGAAACCCATTTCCACTCCCTACTAGCTCAGTGACCTTGGCACATTCATTTCTGAGCCTCAATCTCCTTGTCAGTCAAATAGGTATCTTGCTCCCTATAATTTTTGTCAAGATGATGATAAATGCCAAGTGCCTCCTAGGTACCTGGTTTACAGTATGTGCTCTGCAAATCTCAATTCCCACACTCCCCCTTCCTTCCTACAAAAACAGTTCCATCAGATACTATCAAGCCATAGAATTTGGTTTCTAGTCCTAGAAATCTGCAGACTAAGGAAGAACCTGAAAGCCCAACCAGAACCACCACACCAGGTGCCTTCTAAGTGCTCGGCAGTGCGCCAACCTCTTTGCATGCGTTATCTCATTCATCCTCCCGTCACGCTTTGAGGCTAGTAATTACTCTCAACACGCCAACCTCAAAGCCCCAAAGCCTGTGCTCTCCAATTCCCATGATGTCACGTCACTAAGCAGGTCTCAGCTGTCACTCGCTGTCCCCTAGAAAAGACGCCAGGGATATGCAGGTTGCCCCGGAGACTACAGGACCTGGAGGAAATTCAGTCCTAAAACATGGAAAGCTGTCCTTCAGATGGATGCTGGGAGAAGAGAATCCTGCCTCTCAAGGACCTATCTGAGCCAAAGTTCATCATGTCCTCATGCTGATGTCCTCTGCTGGACTCATCAGTCCTGAAAAAGGTAGTACAGTTTAGTGGTTAAGAGCACAGCATCTAGAACTAGTCGGCCTGGGTTCAAAGCCCAGCTTTGCCAATTACTACCAGGGAAGTGTTATTAGGTCCCTTTGGCTGCCTTCATGAATGGGATGGCTTAAAACAATAGGATTTTGTTCTCTCACAGTTGTGGAGGCCAGAAGTCTGAAAACAAGTTGTCATCAGGGCCAGGCTCTCTGTAAAAGGCTCTAGGGGAATCCTTCCTTGTCCCTTCCAGCTTTTGGTAGCCCCAGCCATTCCTTGGTTTGTGGCATCATCATCCTAATCTTTTGTCTCTGTGTTTCTTTTGTTTTTATAAGGACACCATTCATATTAGATTAGGGCCCACCTCATGTTAACTAGTTACATCTGCAAGGATTCTACTTCTAAATAAGGTCACATTTACAGGCACTGGGGATAAGAACCTCAACATAGCTTTTGGGGGGACAGAAATCAACCCACAACAGGAAGTGATGTAATCTCTCAGTGCCTCATTTTCCCCGTTTGTAGCACAGGGACAATGATGGCACTTCCTTTACAGGGCTGTGCAGAGGTTAAAGTTATATGTACATAAGCTTCATAGGTTTTCAATGGCTGAGTTTTCAGAAGTAGATTGCCAGACTTTTCTTTCAAGGCACCTTGAGGTGGACTCAAATTTCCAACCTTTTGGCTTGCAGCAAAACACATTAACTATTTGCACACCCAGGGACTTTTAGAAACCATATATACCAAGGTCCCACCATAGGACTCGAACATAGAAAAGAGTCAACAAATTAAGAACTCCAGTTTTTGGTTTTTTATTAAGTAGTTATCCAAATTGGTAAATGGATTTCCATGTCAGAGTCTTTCTTTTGCTTTCTCAGATACTCAAGGTCTGTCCTCCACAACAAAAGGGTGGACAGAAGAGAAGGAACAGGAGGAGGAGGAGATGAAGGAGAAGAACAAGGAGATTCAGTGATTGTGTGCCTGACAGATGTCTGGCCCTGTTCTAAATGCTATACATGGACCTTTTTATTGGATTGTCATTATAGTCTTCCATCTTACAGATGAGAAAGCTGAGGCCCAGAGAGGTTACATGACAACCCCAAGGTCACACAGCTATTAAACAATACGCATCAGCGGATTAAGTTAGTAAGCACTACCTTTAAAACAAGACTCTCAGTAGAAGGGGGCTGGAGACACACGTTCCAAATTCTTCCCCAAGTGCGACTGTGAGTCAGTCACTTGAGCCTATCGGGGCGCTGACAGGTGGAGAGGGTGTTTTGCACAGAGCTTAGTAGACGCGCCGCAGTTCCAGGAAATTCTCAGTGCACCTATTGAAATTCACCCAAGAGTCCCCTTTCTTTGCAGAAAACAGACTCAAGGTCACTGGATGTGTTCCCAGCTGGGGCTCAAAGAGGGCAAGAGAATAGCACCCAGTCTGTGCTTATTTTCTGACCCCTCACCCCCATCTACAGGCCCATTCTCCATCCTTCTCTTCTCTCTGCCCCTTAGAGTGCGTCATCCTTGCTTTCTGGCCTCTGTTTGGGGTCAGCTCATGGGAGGCACTAGCAGGATATAGGCAGAGGGATGCACAGAGAGGTCATGACAGAGTCTCTATTCCCTGGCCTCCTCCCCGCTGGAAGTGACTAGGGGCAACCTCATTTCCATGGCTCCAGCCCTTCCTGAAGGTGGTAATGGCTCCCATCGTTGCTGGCCCTGGGTCCTCGGCAACCCTCGTTTGTTCCCTTAACCCTGCCAGCAGTTGCCGTTGCGTTGACTTTAATTCATGGAGACTCCCTGTGTGGCAAAGTAGAACTGTGCTCCACAGGGTTCAGAAGTAGATTGCCAGGTCTTTCTTCCAAGGCACTTCTGGGTGAACTTAAACCTCCAACCTTTCAGTTACTAGCTGAGTGCTTAACTGTTTATGCCACCAGGGACCCCCCATAACTCATAAAAATAATAATAATAATATATATTTTTTATGGGTAGGTTAAATTTCCAAACAGCCTCTTGTGTCAAGAACCTTCATGTCTGTTGCGCCCAGCAGCTCTCTTCAGCTGTAGATCAGGACATGGGGGCTCAGAGGGGTTAAGTGATTTTCCTCAGCTCACACAGAGAGCCCAGCTAGCTAGCAGAGATACGAACTCAGGGCCCTGGTATGAAATAGCTTTCTCTCTTCCTTTTAAGTCCTAACTCTACTCTGCCCACCTAAGGTGACTCCGTTTTCCCTATGTGGCTGGTGAGGCTGATTACCCGCCCCTCATACTTTTCCTAGGTGTGCTCTGAGCACTAATGAGTTAACTAAGAGCCTTGAGAACCTCACTTGAGATATAATTACGGAGAATTACCATCCATAGCCTTCTGGGAAGGGTTTTGTCAGGGAGTCAGTAAATAAATTATATCCCCTGGTTCCCTCTTCCCCTGGGGCTGATTAACTCTTACAGGGAATGGCCCCCAGTGAATGAGGTGATGGAACCCCTTGGCCAGCCCAGACTCCCACAGTTTGGTCCTCCCTTCTACCTCCAAGATGCCCTGGGCGTCTCCCAGGCTGAAACACATCTCTTGGGTCTGAGTCTTCTCAGAATGGGTCCAAACCCCTGCTCGGAGCCCTGGGTGGGGCCCCATTCAGCCCGAGCCCCAGGTGAGCAGAGTTTGAAGCGTTAACCATCTTCTGCAGAATTCCTGGGTGAATACCACGCAGGCGGCCAAATTTATGGGCTTTTAATATCTCCCATGTCATTCCCTTAGCCTTTCTTTTTGATACCTCTATCTTCTGCATCTGACTACTTTCCAGCCATACTCCATAACCCTGGGTTAGTATTTTTCCAATTAGTTCCTGCACTGAGGTCTGGGCATAAAAAGTATCGGACTCCCTCGCAACCTCCCATCGAAATATTTACTTAGATCCTCCTTATCTATCCCTGGGCATCTCTCTTCTTTTCTCCTTTTCTCCAACAAGCTGCCAATCTTGCCTCTTCTGCATCTGAGAACTTCTCAATAGAGCCCCGGCTGCTTGTTAAATTGACCTTTAACTCGGTTGACTCGTCACCCCTGAGAGCCCCTTCCTTTTGTTTCAGTTTAGCCAATGCATGCCCTGAGCTACTCCCCAAAACCCAGCGCCTGCGAGTTCCTCAGCCAGCAGCCGTGGCTTTCCACCCCTCCGCCAAGCTTTCAGTCAAGGCCCCTGAGAATATTGCCTAATGAGTAAAACACAGGACCTGGAGTCAGGCTGGTTGAGGTCTGATTCTGACCCTGTCACTTCCTCACTTTGTGACCTTGGGGAAGTTACTCAACTTCTCTGTGCTTCCATTTCCTGATCTGTAAAATGAGGTGACAACAGTACCAACCTCCATGGGTGGTTAAAGGGATTAAATAAGTTAGTAGATATCAAGTGCTTAACACAGTGCCTGGCACAGGTTATCCAAAACCAAACCCGCTGCTCTTCAGTTGATTCCGACTTATAGCAACCCTGTAGCACAGAGTGGAGTTGCCCCAGAGAGTCTCCAAGGATATAATCTTTACAGAAGCAAACTGCCACAGCTTTCTCCCAAAGAGCACTTGGTGGGTTCGAACCACCGACATTTTGGTTAGTAGATGAATGGTTTAACTATTGTGCCACCAGGGCTCCCGGCACAGGTTAAGTGCTCAATAAATACTAACCCTCATTATTCACTATTCCAGTCCCCAGCCATGTGCTCTTATAACTTCAGCTTCCCTGGTTCATGCCACCAAAGGATCTGCCATCCTCTAACGTTCATAAGGAGCCCTGGTGGCGCAGCCGTTAAGTGCTCAGCTGCTAACCAAAAGGTTGGTGGTTCAAACCCACCAGCAGCTCCACAGGACAAAAGACCTGGCAGTCTGCTCCTGTAAAGATTACAACCTAGCGAACCCTATGGGGCAGTTCTATTCTGTCACGTGGAGTTGCTATGAGTCAGAATTGACTCAATAGCACCTAACAACAACAACACATTCATAAGGAGCTTTGGTAGTGCAATGGTGAAGCACTTGGCTGCTAATCAAAAGGTTGGTGGTTCCAACCCACCTGGCCCAGCAGCAATGTGGGAAGAAGCCCTGAGGATCTGCTTCCGTAAAGATTACAGCCAAGAAAACCCCATGGGCAGTTCTGTTCTATCACATGGGGTCGCTATAGTTGGAGCCAACTAGATGGCACACAACCACAATACATTCATGTTCCTATCTATTGTTCAATGTGCCTCCTTCTGTCTTGAACACCTCCACACTCAACACACTGGGTGAAGCCAATTTATTTATAAGGCCCAGCTCAAAGGCCCCTCCTTTATGAAGCCTTCCTTGATGTCCTTAGACAGAGTTCACTATTCCCTCCTCCAAGTCTCTGCAGCACTTAGCATCTAGAGGCACATCCTAGAAGCCTTCCCTAGTATTGTGAGGCAGAATCTAAGGGCTGATGTATGGGCATCTCTAAACAGTTACTTGATGAATGAATGATGAATGCAACCAACCCAATCTTATTTTCTTCTCTACCCTACATCTTCCTCAACATGGTTCATTCACTGTCATAGACATGCTGCTGGGTACTCTTTGTTAAATGCTTTGTTGTCTCGTTCTATACCAGTCTTTAAGGCCATATAAGCTGTGCATTTTTTTCCTTGTAATATTTTCACCCTGGAGAAATTGTGCTCAATGTCTTCATTCATTCATTCAGCAAACTGTATGGAGCACCAGCCATGTGCCTGGCAAGGCCCTATACTAGGTACTGGGGATAGAAATGTGAACCAGACATAGGGTCCCTGCCGTCATAAAGCTTTAAGGAGGAAGAGAGACAAGTGAATCATCACATGAAGTTGTAACTCAGAGAAGTGCCATGAAGAAGAGGCATGGTGCTATATCGCTGTTAGTTGCCATCAAGTCAGCCCCCCAATTGATGGTGACCCCATGCACAACGGAACAAAACACTGCCTGGTCCTGTGTTGACCCCTTGATGAGTTGCAGATCAAACTATTGTGATCCATGGGGTTTTCACTGATTGATTTTAGTAAGTAGACCTCTAGGCCTTTCTTCCTCGTCTGTCTTAGACTTGAAGCGCCACTGAAACCTGTTCAGCATCATAGCAACATGATATTGAAAACATATGTCCATATTAAGATCTGTACCCAATGTTTATAGCAGCCTTATTCATAATTGCCAAAACTTAGCAGCAGGCAAGATATCTTTCAATAGGTGAAAGGATAAATTGTGGTACATCCATAAAATGGAGTATTATTCAGCAATTAAAAAAAAGATCAAGCTCCAAAAAGACATGCAGGAAACGTAAACTCATATTGCTAAGCAAAATAAACCAGTCTGAAAAAACTACGTAGTATGCGATTCCAACTCTATGACATTCTGGGAAAGGCAGAACCAAAGACAGTGAAAAGATCAGTGGTTGCCAGGGGCTCAGGTGGTGGAGGGAAGGGATGAATAGATGGAGCACAGGACATTTCTGAAGCACTGAAACTATTCTGTATGACACTGTAATAGCGGAGACAGGACATAATGTGTTTGTCAAAGCCCATGGGACTGTGTAACACAAAGAGGGAACCCTAATGCAAATTATGGACTTCGTAGTTGTTGGCTGCTGTCGAGTAGATTCTGACTTATGGCGACCCCAAGTGTGGCCTTTCCAAAAGGAGATCGCCGGGCCTTACTTCCAAGGCACCTCTGGGTGGGTTTGAACTGTCAACTTTTCTGTTAGTAGTCCAGCGCTTGCCCATGTGCGCTACCCAGGGACTCCTTGCTATGGACTTTAGTTAGTAATAACGTATCAACATCAGTTCGTCAGTTGGAACAAATGTACCACACAAATGCAAGACGATAATAATAGGAGAAAGAGCGTGTGGGGGGAAGACAGGGTATATGAGAACTCTGTACTCTCTGAACAATTTTCTCCGTCAACCTAAAACTGCTTTAAAAAAAATCAAGTCAATTTTTTAAAGATTCCATATGCCCCATGGCTTTTCATTCTGCATGTGTGTGAACATGCGTGGGCGTGTGTATTTTTATACTTCCACATGCCTAGGTCTTCCTTGGAGAAGGATTTCTCTTTCCACATGTCTCAAAAGCCGCTTATCTGCACGTAAACTGGAACAACAACCATTAGGTCGCTTCACCTCGAAAGCTCCCAGGGACTCACACTTCTCCAGCATGGAGAGCTGGAAGAGTTCTGCGTGTTTTAGAAATGTCCATTAATTCCACTCCAGAGAGGTGTTTTCCCTCGCGTCGTAATTACCGTAATAACAATACCCTCCCAAACATTCCACACTCTGAAGTTTTCCAACGGTTTTCTCCAGGGGAGATAGAGCAGGAAGCTTCAGTCTCATTGCATAGACGAGGTACTAAGGATTGGGGAGTTTGCCTGGCTTCGCTCAAAATATCAGAAAGAGATGAGTGTTTCTGGACCCACTGAGGCCAGATGACTCCCCCCCTAAAAAACTTTTACCCTGAGGAAATCTTTCAATCTTGAACCAAAACTATCCTCTGAAGTCATCTTTAAACCAGAGTTTAGCCTAATTAAAAAAGAATGTTTGCATTAACAGCAGTACCGTATATTCTTTCAGAGAATTACCATAGTCAATCAAATTGATAACAGCAACTCGAAAGGATAGGTGAGGAGCTTAGGGGGGCCGTGTGTTTGTGTTAATGATGGTGACAAAGTTTGGAAAACATTGTCAAGAAAGGTGGCACAACTTGCAGAAAGTAAGCAATGTCACTGAACCGTACATCTAGAAATTGTTGAACTGGTTTATGTTTTGCTGCGTGTTTTAGGCTGTGTTCTCTAGAGAAGCAAAACAAATGAAGCATATATAATACAGAGAGATTTACCTCAAGGAAATGGCTCACTCGGTCGTAGAGTTGACAAGTCACAAGTCCGTGAGTCAGGCATCAGGCTGGAGGCTTCTCCTAACTCATGTAGCTGCAGGGGTTGACGAACCCAAGATCGGCAGGTCAGACAGTAGGCTGCTGGCTCACAGGTTATGGAGGCCGACAAATCCCAAGATCGGCAGGCTGCTGGCTCAAGTCCCAAGAACCAGGGGTCAAATGACAATGAGCCAGATGTGGAATCCAGAGCAAGCAAAAGCCAGTGAACTTTGCCTGAACTTCCATATATATTGGTGTAGGCAACAGGCCCGAGGAAACTCACCTTACAGCTGATCAGCTTGATCACATGAGATCACATCATGGAGATGATTACATTATATCACAAAATGGAGAATAACTACATCATTCCATAACTGCCAAACTATACCATTGTATAACTGCCAAACTACTGAGAATCATGGCCCAGCCAAGTTGACACACAGCCTTAACCATCACACTCTATATATTTTTACCAATGGATACAGAGAGATTAAAATGCAGACCAAAATATCAAAAACCTATGTGAAACACACACACGAAAGAAATAGATGAGTCTGAACTCAGTGTTTTACACTCAAAACCCAGTTTGGCTGGCTGACCTGGTCACGAAATTCCAATCAATAAGGCCAGCTGATGCTCTGTTTTTCTAGAACTGTTTGACCAGTTGGAGACCTGACTAGCCTAAGAGGCTAGGTTCAGAAATGAGCCTACGGTGAAGTCTCTTGCCTCTATGTCCCGGGCTCCTCCAAACATCACCACAAATGCAAACATTCCTGACAGTCCCTAGCTTCCCTCACTCAAGAGAAGCATTCATCTTAAAGGTAATCAGCCAGAAAAACCTGTTTGCCAGCAACATTTCACCATTTTTCACAAAGACAGAAAGAGAAGGGCCGTGTGATTTGAAGAGCCATCAGCCTGAGGAACAAGGAATACCTCTGACCTTCTTTCTTCCACGAATGAAAAACCACACACCAGCCTCGGTGGCTCAAGTGTGCACTAGCCCATCATGGGGGAAAAGCATGGGGGGAAAAAAAGACTCGGGCACTGTCGAATGTGAGAAAGTAGGCAGCCACAGCAGGAGTGCATGTTTGCAAGGCTGGGATGCAAGCTCAAGCTGCTTCTTTCTCAATTGTCAGCCTTTCTCAACGAAAGGGCAAGATTTACTGCCAACATCAGTGGACAGCCTTTTACAGCCATAGAAAATGGATTGGAGACAGTAGGGTATTAGGCTGAACGGACCACGGAGGGATTGTAGAAGCTCGTGTTAAAGCCCCTTCGACATCACGGACACAAGAAAGTTGTACTCTTTGCCAAGGAAGAACACGAAGGATTCCGTTGGAACCCGGGGAGGCCGACACCGTGAAATACGTGGCCAAATTGCTGAGGGTTTCAAAACCCAAATGTTTTCTGTTCACTGGCTCAGCCTGGCAGTTTCTGTCCATTTAGCAAAATCTGCTTGCAGTGTAGGCAAAAGTCTGGAGGTCCTGCTGATGGGGGACTACATCTATTATTGATAACACCTGGCCTGGCACTGTTACTGGTTTTGTAGCTGATACTCGTAATTTACCCACAGTAGCCATGTGACACCATTTCCCTATGAACTGCCCATTTTGTCTAACTTAGTCTCTTTTTAAGGAACCCTGGTGGCACAATGACTAAGTGCTCATCTGCTAACCGAAATGTTGAAGGTTCAAACCCACGCAGCAGCTCAGGAGGAGAAAACACCTGGCGACCTGTTCCTGTAAAGATTACAGCCTAGGAAACCGTATGGGGCAGTTCTACTCTGTCCTATAGGGTTGCTATGAATCAGAATCAACTTGACAGCCCCCAACAAGAGCAAACAACAATCTCTTTTTGGATAAGGACGTTTCCTTACATGCAGAATTAATTGTTAACTATTAAAAGATATTCCATATAAATAAATTGATAGTAAAAATAATCCTTTAAAAAAGAGTATAAACTTTGGCATGAATGATGTATTTTAAAACATAAAGGAAAGTGACATACCATTAAAAATTACATATGTGTTTGTGTGTGTGCATGTGCGTGTGTGCGTACATATATCAAATATTGTCTGATATAGTCCTGGAAGATGAGCCCCCTAGGTTGAAAAGAATTCAAAATACACAGAAAGCTCAAAAATAGACTCAGGGTTACCAAGGATCAGGACCAGGCAACATTTCATTCTGTTGTCGGAATTCACGCAAAGGCAGCTAACAACAACAACATACAGATATATGCATATACTCATTGCTGTATGGAATTGTGCTCCATAAGGTTTTCAGTGGCTGAATTTTTGAAAGTAGATTGCCAGGCTTTTCTTCTGAGGCACCACAGGTAGACTTGAACTGCCAACCTTTCTGTTTATAGCTGAATGTGTTAACCATCTGTACCACTGTTACGGATTGAATTGTGTCCCTCCAAAAATATATGCTGTAAGTCCTAATCCCTATACCTGCAATTATAATCCCATTTGGGAATGCGTTTTCTTTGTTACGTTAATGAGTGTAGAGTGCGTCTTCAGCCAACCATCTTTGAGATATAAAAGATATTAAACAAGCTAGGAAAGAAGCAGAGATAAGTGAAGGCAGATGCCATGCCACATGAAGATCCCTGTCTTAGGCTGGGTTCTCTACAGAGACAAAACCGATGAAGAGTGTGTGTAGAGAGAGACAGACTTATCTCAAGGAAACGGCTCGTGTAGTTGTTGCAGCTAGCAAGTCCCAAATCCGTGGGTAAGGCATCACGCTGGAGGCTTCTCCTGACTCGTGTAGTTGCAGGGGCTGACAACCCCAAAATCGGCAGGTCAGGCGGCAGGCTGCTGGCTCACATCCCAAGAACCAGAGGTCAGAGGATGACAAGTTAGATGCAGGATCCTGAGAGAACTTTGCCAAGACATTCGTATATGTTGGCTGGCAGGCCACACCCCCAAGGAAATTGATAGGTTTTCAACTGATTGGCCTTTCAACTGATTGGCTGCTCACATCAGATCACAAAATGGAGGATGATTATGTAATATCTGCCAAACCTCTGAGAATCATGACCTACCCAAGTTAACAAAACCTTAACCATCACAATCGCCGAAGAATAGAAGCTGAAGAGAGACAAGGCCCTTGCCCCAGAGCCAACAGAGATAGCCTTCTCCTTGAGCCTGCACCCTGAATTTGGACTTCTAGACTCCTAAACTGTGAGAAAATCCATTTCTGTTCGTTAAAGCCACCCTCTTGTGGTATTTCTGTTATAGCAGCACTAGTTAACTAAGACAACCACCCAGGGACTCCATAGAAATATGTACATACACATATATGTTAATATAACTAGAAGGATACACAGTGCCATTTATGGAGATGAACTGCAAGAGAGTGACGGGAAGGACAGCTACTTTTCACTTTATCATTTTGCACCTTTTGGATTTGATACCTTATATATATATAACCTACTCAAAAGGAAGCAGCATTTTTTAAATTATATGCATAAGGAAAAAAAGAAAACGCCCCAGTCAACCAAATGTAATTTTAGGATTGTGGTTGAGTTTTTCTGTAGATTCCAAATTTTCTACAATGAGCGTGTCTAACTTTTTTTTTTTTTAATTGTGGCAAATACATAGGTAACAAAACATTTGCCAGGTCTACAATTTTCCCATGTGACATTAATTATGCCCATCATGTTGTGTTTAACTTTTTTATCTAAAAAAAAAGCTCGTTTCTTTTTGATAGTAATCTATAGGTTACCCACTGCCCTCGAGTCGATTCGGACTCGAAGCGACCCTATAGGACAGAGTAGAACTGCCCCGTAGAGTTTCCAAGGAGTACCTGGCGGATTCGAACTGCCGACCTTTTGGTTAGCAGCCGTAGCACTTAACCACCACGCCACCAGGGTTTCCAACCATAGGATGCACAACTCCAAATCATCTACTGTGAAGAGTAGGTTGACCTCCAAGTCCGGTTTCCAAGTTCGGCCCCCCATACGGAAGTACTGTCTTCAAATAAAAATTATTTGAAGGTAAAAGTAGATTGCCAGGCCTTTCTTCCAAGGTGCCTCTCAGTGGATTCAAACCTCCCAGCTTTCGGTTGGTGGCTGAGTGTGTTAACCATCTGCACCACCCCATAAGCGGCACTACAGAACTGCAAATGGCAAGATGTAGACTGATAATGGTGAGTGTACATAGATGAAAAGGGGAGTACAGGCG